>NC_067403.1:124209052-124931552 GCF_016432865.1 Antechinus flavipes
ATTGGTATAAAATGTTATCTCTGGTGGCCATCTTTGAAATTATTTAGTGTCCTTAAACTCTATATTATTCCAGAGATCTGGGCAATGCCTTCTATTAAGTATGGAATTATCTGAAAATAAAAGTTCATTTAAAAAAACCCAGTATTTAAGAAACCATCTTCTTGATTAAAGTTGATTACAGTAATTCATGAAATTGTTTACTCTGATGTAAAAGAATTGTGATTTATGTGGATAGAGGGAATATTGATATCAGTGAAATTATAAATCTTTTAGGTTTCAAAAGATTACAGGAATTGGACTTGGAAAAAAGAAGATGAGAAAACTGAGATGTCAAGGGATTAAGTGATATATGAAAGGCAAAAATGGATAATGAGAGGCCAAAGATTTTGTATTTTGAAGGATCTGATAGTCTAATAGCAAAGACAACTTTGCAAATAACTGTGTACAATTAAGCTCTGTAGAGGATAAATTGGAGATCATCACTAGAGGATAGGTGTAGAAGAATCAAGAAAGAATTCCTGTAGAATTTGGGATTTTAGTTAGAATTTTTGGGAAGCCAAAGAAAACTATAGACCAAGATGAGGAAAGAGAGCATTTTGGACATAGGGGAGAGCCAGTGAAAATTCCTAGAGTCTGGAAATGGGGTGTCTTAAAAATTGCTTATAATCTTAAAGAATTACCTGGAACACTGAGAGATTAAGTAATTTCCTTCATACTATACAGCTCATGTGGCATGTATATACTATAGATCAGGTATACATTATGGTATAATAAAGAATGCTCTTCTACTATCTTCCTCTCTCTCTTAAACTTTGTGAAATCACTTGACTTCTTTGGGCCTCAGTTTCTTTATCTGTAAAATGAGACGTTTGACTAAATGTCTGCTAAGATACCTTCTAACTTTAAATCTATAACTCTATTCCTACTTATTTTTTGATCCAGTGCCACTGGCCTCCTAGCTGTTTCTTGAACAAGATACTCCATCTCTGGACTCCACATAATTTTTTCTGGCTACCCCTTATATAGGGAGTGCTGTCCTTCCTCATCTCCATCTCTTCTTAATTCTAGTGCCTTCCCCCTGTTAATTATTTACTATTTATCCTGTGTTTAGATTTGTTCCTTCCTCCCTCCTTCCCTTCCTCTCTTCCTTTCTTCCCTCTCTTCCTCCCTCCCTCCCTTCTTTCCTTCTTTTCTTTCCTTTCTTACTTTTTTCCATTTTCCCTCCATCTTTCTCCTCCTTCTCTACTCATCTTCTCTTCTTCCTCTTTCTCCTCTTCCTCCTTCTCCTCTTCTTCCTTTTCTTCCTCCTTCTCCTCTTCCTCCTCCCTTTTCTTCTCCTTTTTTCTCCTCTTCTTTCTTATTTTTCTCCTCCTCCTCCTTTTCCTCAGTCTTAGGTGCCAGGAACATCTAGGTTCAACCTTTCAGTACTCTAAGCAACTCTATTGTTGAAGAAAAAAGGTGCTCACCTGAAATGGTAGAGGCATTTTCCCCTCTCTTTTGGGATTTTTTTTTTCAGTGACACTATAGCACTAATCCCCAACATTGTTGTTGCTTCTTTTATTGTTTATTGCCATTAGTATCAGAGCTTAGATTTGAAATCAGATTTTCCAAAATCCAATTTGTAGAGCCAAATTCAGTGCTCATTTGTGCTCTACAAAAGAGTTCAAGATAGACTTCTTTCATATCAAACTTTCCTTCCTAGTTTAAAGCTCACTTTATAATGGTGCTTGAAGACTGGCTGTTTTTTTTTAATAGCTCTTTATTTACAAGACATATGCATGAGTAATTTTTTAGCAATGACCCTTGCAAAACCTTCTGTTCCGACTTTTTCCCTTCTTCTCCCCACCCTCTCCCCTAGATGGCAGGTAGACTAATACATGTTAAATATGTTAAAGTATATGTTAAACACAATATATGTGTATATATCCATACAGTTATTTTGCTGCACAAGAAAAATTGGAATTTGAAATAATGTAAAATTAACCTGCGAAGGAAATAAAAAATGCAAGGGAACAAAAACAGAGGGAGTGGAAATGCTATGATGTGGTTCACAGTCATTTCCCATAGTCCTTTTGCTGGGTAGCTGGTTCTCTTCATTATTGAACAAATGGAACTGATTGGTTCATCTCATTGTTGAAGAGGGCCATGTCCATTAAAATTGATCATCATATAGTGTGGTTGTTGAAGTATATAATGATCTCCTAGTCCTGGTCATTTCACTAAGCATCAGTTCATATAAGTCTCTGGGCTTTTCTGAAATCATCCTGCTGGTCATTTCTTACAGAACAATAATATTCCATAACATTCATATATCACAATTTATTCAGCCATTCCCCACTTGATGGGCATCTATTCAATTTCCAGTTTCTGGCCATTACAAAAAGGACTGCCACAAACATTTTTGCACATTCCTTTCTTTTAGACCTCTTTGGTGTAGAGGGCTGGAACTCTTAAAAGGTGTGCTTGAATCAGACAACTGAGCACTTAAGGCTAATTACTTATTCAACAATTACTCTATTATCATATATTTGGAAAAATGGCCCTTCTCACCATCGGTGCTTACTCGATGTTTGATGTATACAGATAATCGTAGGCAAGGAGGGTGGGGTGAAATAAGCCAGACTTTCACTTTGCAACAAAATGAGGAGAAGAGAAGTTGGTGGGGAGCCTTTTGGCAGTTTGTCTCCTTCACTTCTCCCCCTAAAGAACAAGGACTTTTACTTATCCTGACTCCGGTCATTCCTAAGGCCTCCAGACTTAACACTTTGGGATATAAGCCCAGTGGTAACACTTCTGGATCAAAGGGTATGCACAGTTTGATAACTTTTTGAACATAGTTCCAAATCGCTCTCCAGAATGGCTGGATGCACTTACAATTCCACTAACAATGTATCAATGTCCCAGTTTTCCCACATTCCCTCCAATATTCGTCATTATCTTTTCCTGTCATCCTAGCCAATCTGACAGGTGTGTAGTGGTATCTCAGAGTTGTCTTAATTTGCATTTCTCTGATTAATAATGACATGGAGCATCTTTTCATATGGCTAGAAATAGTTTCCATTTCTTCATCTGAAAATTGTCTGTTCATATCTTTTGACCATTTACCAATTGGAGAATGGCTTGATTTCTTATGAATTAGAGTCAGTTCTCTATATATTTTGGAAATGAGGGACTGGCTGTTTTTTTCAAATGAATAAGGCTTACTGTTGCCAGCACTTTCATGGTTCTGTCTAGTAGGAACCATGGCTCGAATCCTCTATTAAAATTATATGTCATTGTTGAAGATATAATGTATCTTTTAATTAGACTTTTAATATAGTTTCAAAGCCTAGATGTATATTAAACAGCAATTAACTAAAATGTCAGAGCTAAACTATTTAAGGCATATACTGTAATGACCATGTTCGCACCCAGGACACCCCAGAATCAGCTGGAGTCAGATAAGCAAAAGTCTGTCTTTATTCTTGGTCTTAGACTCAGGTTTGAACAGGATGGAAGCAGATTCTCCAAGACCACCTTCTGCCTCATACTACCAAGAGTATGTCTGTCTAGTCTTACTCCATCCCCTAGTCCCTCCTACAATCCTCTATACACCAATCATTGAACCTTTTATGCTTTAAAACTGAGTACATGCTCAAGCTAAACTGGTTTTAAGGACAAGTCTTGGCTGGACTCTGTTGTCTGTTACTTGAGAAATAGCAGAATTCAGTTTGGAAATACTTATCACCAGAGGCCTGATCATGTGGTAAAGCATTTCTTTTGGCTTTACAAACTCAGGAAACTCTAAAAGTGGGGAGGAGGCTGAAATCTGATCTGGAGGAAGTAGCACCCATGCAATGAAATCAAGCATCCTTGAAATATCGGAGTATATTGTAGAGGGCTGAAACTATTGGGTTGATGCACTGAGGTCAGGACTGCTGAGCATTTGAGGCTAACTTCTGATTGGACAATACTCTATGGGCATATGCTTGGAAAATGGTCCTTTCCACTATCCGTACTGGCTCAACGATTGGTGTGTTATATATATATATATATATATAGATATATATATCTATATATATATCTATATATTTATATATATATCTATATATATAGATATATAGATATATAGATATAAAATTTAAAATCCAGTCAAGATAATCAAACTCACAGTGAGGAGAGACAGGAATTCTGGTAGGGAAGTTTTGTAGCTTTTGCTCTCATCACACAGGATTAGGAGAAACCATGTCATTTTTTTGTTTCTTTAATCCACACAACCTTAACAACAAAAAGGCTTTTAGAGGACTTCTATCCCCATTCAGTGGCACAGTGGATAGAGTGCTGGATCAGGAGTCAGGAAGTTTCCTCTTTGTGAATTTAAATCCTGTCCAGACATTTACTTTGTGACTGTGGGCACATCATTTAACCTTTTTTGTCTTAGTTCCTTGTCTGTAAAATGAGCTGGAGAAGAAAATGGCAAAGCACCAGTATCTCTGTCAAGGAAATCCCAAACCAAGTCACAGAATATTGAATGTGACTAAAAATGACCTAACAACAAAAATCTCCATTCATATGTCAATAATGAATGACTTCCATAACATCTCTGAGTGGTCACTCACCTTCTTCTTGAAGACCTCTGTGATGGGGAACACATTACCTCTGAAGGTATTCTAGTCCACCTTTGGAAAACTGTGATTGGTGGCAGCATTCCAGACATGAAGAGCAGTTGGTGGTTTTGAATATTGACTCTTTCATTTAACATGTTAGTCATCCTTCATAGCTTTGTGTCATTTGCAAATATGAAAAAAGTCACCTATGTCTTTACTGAAGTCTCTGTTTTGAGCATGAGCAATTTTTTAGTAAAGCACAATTTACCAATAAATAGGACTCAGAAAAACTAACACTCCAAGTGAGGAGGACAGTTCTCTCTTATAGTTATGGACAGAATGGAGCAAAGATAAGGGTTTCATAATGGGGGAAGAATTTCTGATTGGTCAAGAGAAAGGAGAAATCAATATGATTTCCAGAGCTGAGGACTGGGGGGGGGGTAATATGATTGGTTGGAAATTAGTAATGAAGGGCCAGCAACAACCCCTTCTTTCCCTCATATAGCTAAGAAATATTCATTGTTTGAGTCTACCTGCAAAGTTAGAGATTGTGGGACCAGACTTCTTTGGATAACAAATCAGACAATGTTGAAGAATAGGTTGGCAATGTAAAGATACTAGATTTGATTCCCTAGTGTCTACTTGCATTCCTCAAGTATAACAGACTTGATTAAGACTAGAACGATAATTAACAGAATTAGATTTTTAAACTTAATTCATTTAGGCCAGATGAATTTTTAACTAATTTGAGAGACAAAGAACCATGACTTAAGCAGTAACAGAACAAAATCAGTTAATTGTAAATAGGATCAGTTAAAAACAGAGTCAATCTGATCATTTCATTGACAATTTCAAAAATTTGAATGGAAGAGGTCAAGAATTGAGTTATGTGACATTTCATTTAGAGACTTTCCATTAAGTTGAGATTGGCATTTTGATGATTACATTTTTAGTCCAATCATTTAACTAGATGTTTGTACATAATTGTAATATCTTTGAGTCTAGTGGTATCCAAAGTTGAGACTTCATCCTCCTGGAAGTCTATGACATATCTTGAATGAGTCAACTAATTTTAGTTTGGGAAGATGAGTTGTATCCCATTTTCCTAGACAGCCATTTATAGAGTCTGCCTCTAATACAATGACACTTACTATTTTGGTTCCATCACCTCCCACTCAAGTACCTCTTCTTTTGCACCACTATTGATTGGTCAATCAAGGTAACAATAATAAACTATATTTGTTCAGTGGTGGTCAACTTTTCACAATCCCATGGACCATAGTATTACATGGGATAACCATAGCAGTAGATATGCAAGCATCATTGGGAAAATCCTATTTCATCATTCCCTAGTAAATGGAATACGTTGTAATATAATGAAAAGATCATCCAGCTTGAAGACAATAATCTTGGTGTTGGTCTTTATGTCTTCAGAAAAACCATCTAATAAAGTTTAACATTTCTGGGCTTTAATTTTTTCTTCTATAAAATGAAGGAATTGGCCTAAATGTTTTTTTAGCTTTTGTTCCAACATTTAAACATTTCTTAAATGAGCATTTTGGCATAATCTGTGAATTCAAATGATCTATGGCATTCATATCCTCTATTATTTGACAGTTGGTTATATTCTTTTTACCAGTGGTCTGAATATTCCCTTTTCCTATCACAAATGGAGTAATGTGTTTTTTATTACTACAATTTAGCATTTTATTTAAATTTCAGTACTATGGAATGAATAAAGAATGATATTGTCTTTGTTTCTTAGGAAATTTTGTGATATATGATGATTTTTCTACCATGGTGAACACATTCTGAATTAGAGTTGTGAGTATTCATGTCTTATGTTAATATATGATTCAGTCTTAAAAATTAGTATAAGAAGTGCCCAAGTCTCAATTAGAACAAATTTTGACTTTCATCTTCCTAAAATGTCTTGAGATAATTAAGCAAATAGTATCAACATAGACCAAAAGACTGATGTGGTCAATTTAGTTAAGAAAAATCAATCAAACTATATATATTAAATTTGTCAATCTGCACAGACAGAAAGCAAAGGAAACAAACCTACCCAACTCCTATCTATCATCTGTAAAGGGCTGAAACTATGAAAAGGTGTGCTTGAATCAGACAACCAAGCACTTAAAGCTAATTAACTATTTGATATAAGACAATGACTCTATTAGCATATTTTGAAAAATGGCTCTTCTCACTGTTTGATGCTTACTCAGTGTTTGTTGTATACAGATAATAGTAGAGGGTGGGGTGAGATGGCCAGACTTTACTTGGCTGCTGGATGAGGAGGAGAAAGGTGGAGAATCTGAATTCCAGAATCCACAAGAGAGCTTTGGCAAAACTCCTGGCAGTTTGCCTGCTTCTTTCACTCCTCCCCCTAAAGACCAAGGACTGAGCCTGAGGCCACCAGGGAGCTAGCTTGGACTTAACATTTGACACCCAACATGTGAACTAAGGGCCTTAATTTCACTGAACAAGTCCCGTTACCAGGAAATAGGCTAAGTATTTTAATGACAAACAGGGAATTTACTTTGTAAGAGCTAAACTAGTAACTCTCATTTTCTATCTGAAATGGGGCAGATATTAGGAAAAGATTCTCCCCCAACCCCACCCTGGGGGATAGCTATAGGAAGCATACTCATACTGATAAAGAGGCAAGGTTTGATTGTAACTTGGTAGCAGATTGATGAACTCATGGATACATTAGAATGGTTCTTCAAGGAAGAAGAAACAGAAGCAGATAATTGGAAACTAGTAGAAGATCAACTATGTGAATATAACAATGATAAAAGTCCTGATTCAATTTCTAAGGAAACATGTGATGACCACGTTAGCCCCTGGATACCTTAGAATCAGCCGGAGTCAGGATAAGCAAACGTTTTTGGTTTTTATTCTTGGTCTTTAGAGGTAAGATTGAATTGGAAGGAAGCAGAATCTCTGTGACCTTCCTTCTAGGTCTCCCACCCAGAAGTGACCCTGGCTAGTCCCACTCCACCCCCTAGTCCCTCCTACAACTCTCTGTATACACCAATTATTGAGCCAGCACAGAATAGTGGGAAGGGCCATTCCCCAAGCACATGCCCATATAGTATTGTCCAATTGGTAATTAGCCTTAAGTGCTCAAACGGACTTCAGTGCATCTACTCAAGAACTTCAGCCCTTTACAGAAACATTCTATATATACAACTTAATACAATTGGCCTTAAAGTTTAGAAAAAAAGAAATGTTTTAAGAATAGCCATATGAGGAAGTGTGAGAAGAAAGAGGAAGAGAAAGGAGAGATTAATGGAAATCTTGCCAGAGGGTATAGGGAATTAAGTGAACTTTAAGGGCCTAGTGATTCTCACTCTCACAGTCCAGCTTCTAATCTGCCTATACTCGAGCAGGCTGTTGACCCTTCACCATCAATTTCACCTTCCTGGGTAGAGGGAGGAGGAGGAGAAGGAAGGATAGTGATATCACCAGCACTTCCCCCCCAGCAATCACCCCCTCCTATGACTTGGTTATAAAAGACACTACTTAAAACCAAAGAGCAAAGAATACAAAGGGCAAGATTCCTTGATTTGAGAATAGAAATGTATCTTGTGATTGAACAGCTTGACTCTTCAGCTCAAGAAAGGAGAAGATAGACTCCTTTTGATCTAGAAATAATCAGAGAGCTGAAAAAGGCTTGCATTCTTTATGGGGCTACATCATCTTATGTTAAGATGTTATTATAGAATTTGGCTTATGAAATTTTAACCCCTAGTGACTGGAAATCTATAGCTAGGACATGTTTAGAATCTGGACAAAACTTGTTGTGGCTTTGAATATAGTGAACTCGGTAGGATACAAGACCAATGAAATAGGCAAACTGGAGTTAATACTCCAATTACCTGTGACCAATTAACAAGTGTAGGTTCTTATGCAGACATTTCACCACCGACTAATTACCTCATAGCAGCATATGAGCAAATTGCTTCCGCTGCTATCAAAGCATGAGGTTTTATCCCAGGTAAACAGGACAAAGGACAGGCCTTCACGAAAATAGCATAAAGGCCAAATGAACCCTTTGCTGATTTTGTGTGACATCTGCAGACAGCTATCATACAAACTATTGGTGAAAATGTAGCAGCAGAAATTATGAAAAGGCAACTTGCCAAAGAAAATGCTAATGAGATTTGTAAAAGAATTATATCAGGACTACACAAGAATGCTCCTTTGGTGGAGATCATAAACCACTGTGCCACAGTGGGCACAAATACCTTTTATAGCCAGGCTACGATGGAGACTTCCCAAGATCTGAACATGGGAAGACAGGGTCCCTTTTGGCAAGGGATTTCCAGAGAAACTAATCAATGCTTTCAATGTGGTAAAGTAGGGCATCTAAAAGCTCAATGTTGGCACAGAGACAGAGTGAGAAAACAGGGTGGGAGAACAAGACCCAAAACCCCATATCCAAAATGCAACAGAGGCTTCCATTGGGCATCAGAAGGTAGGCTGATTCAGGGAAAAGGGATGAGGGGCCCAGCCCCAGGGCCCAAGGCAAAAAATACTTGGGGCATGATGGCAGCCAATACTGCACCCAGAGAGTGCCTAGAAGTTCAGTTCTCAGATATGACCTATCAGCCAGGAAGCAACCTGATGGGAGAAAAGGATTACAATTGGGGAGAATAGAGTTGTATGCAACTGGGACTACTGAGATAACCCTTGGAAAGGGGAAATCTGTTCCTCTCTAGCCTATGGATGCCTTGCCTCCAGGAACAATACCTCCTGAGAGTACTTACAAAACAGTACTCATCCATACAGTGATGTGGGAAACTGGGGAATGTATAGATAATATCCCAGTCATTAAAACAGGTAGACAAAGTATAACTTATGAACCAGGAGAAGTACTCATACAGAATCCTAATAGGCAGTGTGGTGATATTTACCAGATTCTGACTCCAAGTAATAGAATCCAGGAATATGCATCAGTTACAGCTGACCATCCTATGCTCACTATTTATATAAATGGCATATTATTAGAAGGATTGGTAGACATAGGTGCAGATTGTATAGTCATTAGAGATGCCAACTGGCCCAGTCACTGACCAAAGGTTAAAACAGACACCTACATGTCTGGTGTAAAAGGATAAATAGCAGCTGACGTTAGTGCTACCCCTTTGAGATGGACATTTGAAGGTGAAAGAAGTTATTACTCCTTTTATAGTTGAAAAAAATCCTCATCAATCTGTGGGGAAGAGACATTTTACAACAATTAGGATTACAAATGAGTACTTTGTTTTTTTAGGCCTTCAACACAGCTCTGCCAACATTTTCACCTGTTCCTATCCAATGGAAAACTGATAAACCAGTGTGGATAGAACAGTGGCCCTTAGGCAAAGATCAAATTCAGACTTTATTAGATATAGTACAGGAGCAACTTGACCAAGGACACTTACAACCTTTTCTAAGTCCTTGGAATTCCCCTGTATTTGTTGTAAGAAAAAAAAATCTGGAAAATGGAGGATGTTGACTGATTTAAGAAAAGTAAATGAACAGATTGAAAATATGGGAACTCTTCAGGCTGGACTTACATCTCCTATTCAGTTGCTTAGAGAATGGCCTCTTTGGATTATAGACATTAAGGATTGTTTCTATTCTATCCCTTTGGATAAGGAGGATATGAAAAGATTTGCCTTTTCAGTGCCCAGTATTAATTTAGCTGAGCCTTATAGAGGATATGAATGGCAGTTTTGCCACAGGGAATGAAAAAACAGCCCTACTATGTGTCGAATGTATGTTGTTGCTGCTCTTACTGCAGTAAGAAAAGCATTTCCCAAAGTAATGTTATTACATTACATGGGAGATATATTGGGATGTGCACCCGAGGAAGAAATGTTAGAAGCATGTCTACAAAAGACCACAGAAACACCAAGGAACTACAAATTGCACATAGCTCCAGAAAAAAATTCAAAGACATGCTCCTTTCCTAAGATACTTACAGTATAAAAATTGTCCTTAAGAACAGAGAAGCTAAATACCTTAAATGACTTTCAGAAATTGATAGGAGATATCCAATGGATGCATCCAATGTTAGGCTTGACTATCTATCAGTTACAACCATTGTATGACATTTTAAGGGGAGGCAGTGCTTTAAACTCACCACACCAGCTTACAAAAGAAGCTCAAGAGGCTTTGAGAGAAGTTGAACTGTCTTTATCCAATGTGGTTGAAAGAGTCACTCAAAAATCCTTGGAAATATTAGTTTTTGCTACAAAATAGGCACCCACAGCAGTCGTTCATCAAGGAGACAGTGTGATAGAGTGGGTGAACCTCCCAGCACAACCAGAACAAAGCCTTACTCCTTACCCAATGCTTGTGGCTAGAATTTGATTAAAGGCCATTAAGTGAGCCATACAATTATCTGGGAGAAGACCTGACAAGATATACACCTTTTATACTAATGCACAAATTAATGTATGCTGGGAAACCATCCCAGAATGGCAAATTTTATTGGCCACAGCTCCAAATTTTATACATGGGTCTCCATTAAAGATTACCAGACTATTACAAAATTGGCGATGGATTTTTGAAGAAAGGTTTCTAAAGTTCCTCTTAAAGGACCAACTATCTTTACAGATGTATCCAAACATAATATTTGTGCTGTATACTCTCGTGACTTAACTATAAAGAGAATATTCAGAACTCCTTTTCAGTCCACTCAGCAGAATGAATTGTATGCAATCCATTCTAGCTCTTTCTTATTATCCAGGAGATGTAAATATAATATCTGATTCAGCCTATTCAATAAGTATGGTACAAAGAATTGCCACAGCCCAAATAAAATTTGTAGCTTCCAATATATACCATCTCTTTTTTTTTTTTAATTTTTTATTTAATAATTACATTATATTGACACTCGTTTCTGTTCCGATTTTTTCCCCCTCCCTCCCTCCACCCCCTCCCCTAGATGGCAAGCAGTCCTTTATATGTTGGATATGTTGCAGTATATCCTAGATACAATATATGTTTGCAGAACCGAACAGTTCTCTTGTTGCGTAGGGAGAATTGGATTCAGAAGGTATAAATAACCCGGGAAGAAAAACAAAAATGCAGATAGTTTACATTCGTTTCCCAGTGTTCTTTCTTTGGGTGTAGCTGCTTTTGTCTGTCATTTATCAATTGAAACTCAGGTCTCTTTGTCAAAGAAATCCACTTCCATCAAAATATGTCCTCATACAATATCGTTGTCGAAGTGTATAATGATCTCCTGGTTCTGCTCATTTCACTTAGCATCAGTTCATGTAAGTCTCGCCAGTCCTCTCTGTATTCATCCTGCTGGTCATTTCTTACAGAACAATAATATTCCATAACATTCATATACCACAATTTACCCAGCCATTCTCCAATTGATGGGCATCCATTCATTTTCCAGTTTTTAGCCACTACAAACAGGGCTGCTACAAACATTTTGGCACATACAGGTCCCTTTCCCTTCTTTAGTATTTCTTTGGGATATAAGCCCAATAGAAACACTGCTGGATCAAAGGGTATGCGCAATTTGATAATTTTTTGGGCATAATTCCAGATTGCTCTCCAGAATGGTTGGATTCGTTCACAACTCCACCAACAATGCATTAGTGTCCCAGTTTTCCCGCATCCCCTCCAACATTCATCATTATTTTTTCCTGTCATCTTAGCCAATCTGACAGGTGTGTAGTGGTATCTCAGAGTTGTCTTAATTTGCATTTCTCTGATCAATAATGATTTGGAACACTCTTTCATATGAGTGGTAATAGTTTCAATCTCATCCTCTGAAAATTGTCTGTTCATATCCTTTGACCATTTATCAATTGGAGAATGGCTTGATTTCTTATAAATTTGAGTCAGTTCTCTATATATTTTGGAAATGAGGCCTTTATCAGAACCTTTAACTGTGAAAATGTTTTCCCAGTTTGTTGCTTCCCTTCTAATCTTGTTTGCATTAGGAACTTCAAGAGCAAGTGAGAAAGCATCCAGGTAATATTTATATCTTGCATGTCCACTATTAAAATGGACTTCCAGGCCCTATTTTTGATGGTAATTCAAAGGCAGATAGCCTTTCAAACTATGTTGGCCAAATACTCCTTTATTTCAGAAAGCCCAAGAATCTCATTCTAAATATCATCAGGCTGCTCAAGCTTTATGTTTACAATTTGGAATAACAAGAGAGGAAGCTAGGAGCATAGTAAAAGCTTGTATAGCTTGCCTTCCTTTCCACACTCCTATGCTCCCTCCAGGGTAGAATCCTCATAGTTTGAGACCCAATGAAATTCGGCAAATGGATGTGCCCATTATAAATCTTTTGGTAGTCTGTCTTTTATCCATGTTGTGGTACCTTTTCAGGATTCACTTTTGCAATACCAGCAGCAAAAGAGACAGCCTGAATGGTCACTGAATTTCTTATACAAGCATTTGCAATTGTGGGTGTGCCATAAGCAATAAAAACAGATAATGGACCTGCATATACTTCTAAACATTTTGCACATTTTTGTGCATAGTATCAGATTTTACACACCACTGGCATATCCTTTAATCCTCAAGGACAGGCAATAGTAGAGAGGAGAAACAGAGACATTAAGACTCTTCCAAAAACAAAAGAAAGGGGGAGCCACAGGTAACCCTAGAGAACTTATAAATTTCTAAATAAGCTATTACCTTTTTGATTTTTGACAAAGATGTACTGGCTCTGGCAGACAAGCAGCTCATCTATCTTTAGATAATTGCCAAGTGATATGGAAAGATCCAGAAAGTGGTGAATGGAAGGGACCAGATAGACTAACTGCGTGGGGGAGAGGGTTTGCTTGTATCTCTACAGATGGAGAAGGAATCAGATGAGTGCCAATGAGCCGTATTTGCCTTGTCCATCAAAGAGCAATGGAGAAGACCCTTGAAATGAAGGAGAAGATGCAACAAACATCGGGTGGTTCCATCGCTGATTGTGCCCACCACTGAAAGAGCATGGTAGTTATGGCAATTGACTCATGGACATCAAAAATTGTTAATGAGACTGATCCAGGACTTCAAAACCCTCAGGAATCATTAGAATCTCTGAGACATGATAAGATTGTTGTAGAACTTGAAAACCCTCAGGAATCACTGGATTCTCTGAGACATGATAAGACTGTTGTAAGACTTCAAAATCAGGAATCATTGGATTCCCTGAGAAATGATAAGACTGTTGCAAGACTTCAAAATCTGCAGGAATTATTGGATTTCCTAACATATAAAAAGATTGTTGCAGGACTTCAAAAACTTCCAGGGATCATTGGATTCCCTGACACATGAAGTAATGGACAATAGCTTGGTTTTGGACTATCTTTTGGTTGCTGAACGAGGCATATGTGTGATTGTTATTTACATAGCTTCTTTCTAGGACTTCTGGAAATCTTTTACAATACCATGTTGATTCATATCGTTTGTTATATCATTACTTGCTTATGCAATTCATGTTTGTTACACCACATTGAGCCTGCACTAGCTGTGGGGAGAGTCATCACTAATAGCCCATGCTTTATTGCTATGTGCATGTGTAATACTTCCCATGCTGATGGGTTTGTGTATACCTGTTAGTAAGACCCTTCAGCCCAGAAACCTACTAACAATATCTGGCTTGACTCCCCACTTCCTTTTGGTGTTTTTCATCTCTCCTCCTGAGAAGTCAGGGAGGGCATGATCATCTCCTTTTTAGTGCTTTCACCTCCCTTCCTGAGAAGTCATGGCAGGATGTGATCACCTATGTTCTAAAACAAAAGAAAGCAGGAGGAGTAGAGGGCTGAGACTCTGAAAAGGTATGCTTGAATCAGACAACCAAGCATTTAAGGCTAATTAACATTTGATATAAGACAATGAATCTATTAGCATATGTTTGAAAAATGGCATTAGGATTAGAAGGTGAATTGAGACAGACCAGACTTCACTTGGCGGCAGGATGAGAAGGAGAAAGGTGGAGATTCTGTACTCCAGATTCAAGAAGAAGATGCACTGGCTCTGGCAGACAAGCAGCTCATCTATCTTTAGATAATTGCCAAGTGATATGGAAAGATCCAGAAAGCGGTGAATGGAAGGGACCTGGCAGTTTGCCTGCTTCTTCCATTCTTCCCCTTAAAGACCAAGTTCTTTTACTTATCCTGACTCTAGCTGATCCTGAAGCCTCTAGGAAGCGAGCTTGGACTTAACAAACATCCATTATTGGAGAAAAGAAAAACAAAAAACATTCATCTTCCCAGATATTAGTTGATAAGAGCCTAGTCATCATAGTTAGGATAAGATGTTGGACTAACTGACCCACACAGCAATGTTGTAGATCAAGTTGTAATATTCTTTGTGTAGAGCTGGCTAAGTGGGCTAAGGGGTACTGTCCAAGGCAATCAGGTTTTTTTACCTTTTATAAACAAAGTTAAAAACAAATCTAAAACCAAATAGTATTAAAAATCAAAGTGAAACAGATGGATAAGATAGAGACAACACTTCTAATTTCATAGCTATGGGGAGCTCCTATGGAAAGAACTAACAATGTAGATTTGGTACCTTTTCTGCAACTTAGAGTCTCAGAGAGCTGCCTAAAGCACTGAGACAAGGAATTTATAGGTATTGAGGGAAGACTTATTCCCAGTTTCCTTGGCTGTGAGGCTGTCTCTCTATTCACTTAAGCCATGCTGATGAGTATTATAGGACCGCAGATTTAGAGCTGAAAAGACTTAGAGGCCTGCAAGTCTTAAATGCCTCATTTTACAGATAAAGAAATTGAGGCCACACAGATGAAAAAATTTGACCAACATTGCAAAAATAGTATGTGTTAATGAAAAAATTTGAACCTTGTTCTTCTGACATTAGTGCAGGAGCTTTTTCAAGAGCTAGAGGAGTTGCAATTTAGGACTACTTATTCTAAGTAAATATGGAATAAAAAAACAGACTCGATGAAGAAAGTTGTATGCATTCCCAATTTACCTGGGAGAACCTTAGCATGGAGGGGAGACCAAGGATTTTGAGACTTTGTGCAAAATAACAGAAAGGTTCAAAAATAAGGAAGGCTCTCTTGTCTTCAGGATTTTGTTTCTATGAGATAAGACATCAGGAAAATTTCTTCTCCTGCACCAGCCTCTAGAGAATTGATTTTCTGAAACAGAGTTCTACTGAACTGAAGAGGTCAGCAAAGATGCTGAATTGTAAGAGTCAAAACTTTGTGAATCAGTGATTCTGACAACTAAGTTTGGGGATTCTATGGAAAGATACTGATCAAAGAGCTTCTTATGGCCTCTACTGAACATCTTGGAGGAAAAAAAATACAGCACAGTTCCAGTCCTGAATTATCCACTCCCTTCTGGATATCTCTACTAACATGTCTCATTCCCATTCCTTCCATGGGGTATGAATCACTGAACCATCATCATTTGAAATTACTTAAAATAAAAATATAAAATCAACAGAGTTCATGCTCTGCCCATATTCCTACAACCCTTCTTATTCAAATATTTTTTCATCTTTACTAATTTAAGAGTACGAAATTAAACCTAATTTTCATTTTCATTTCTTTCATTATTTATGTTTTGAAGCATTAGCTATCATACCATAGCCTTACTTGATATCATTACATAGAATAGAATATTATTGTGAAATTTTAAAAATTAAACTCAAAGGTGATTAGCATAGACAGGGTTCATGTATGAATAGAGGGAATTTAAAAAGTCAAATTAAATCATTCCTCAGAGGTTGGTAGAGTAAAAGATTGAGTGATGGACTCAAAGTCAGAACAACAACAACAACAGCTAACATTTATATAGTATTTACTCTGTGACTGGCAGTGTAAGTGCTTTACAAATATAATTCTTATTTGATTCTTACAACAATCTTGGGAGATAGGTGCTATTACTTTTCCCATTTTACAGATGAAGAAACTGAGGCAATCAAGTTTAAGTGGCTGCCCAGGATGGTACATCTAGTAAGTGTCTGAGTTTGAATTTGATTCTAGGCTCATCACTTTACCCCCTGCACCATCTAGCTGTCACCTCAGAATGACCTGGATTCAAATTCTGCTTTATTTACTTGTCAGCTGAATAAACCTAGGAAAGTCATTTAACCTTTTTCTTCCCTAGTTCCTTCAACTGAAAAATGAGCAACATAGCACCTGCCTGATGTAATATATGTATGCAATCTTTTTTTATTATAGCTTTTTAGTAGAACATATGCATGGGTAATTTTTCAACATTGTCCCTTGCAATCACTTCTGTTCCAGCTTTTCCCTTCCCTCCCTCCACCCCCTTCACTAGATGGTAGGGAGTCTCATACATGTTAAACATGTTAAAGTATACCTTAAATACAATATATGTGTACACATCTGTACAGTTCTCTTGCTGCACAAGAAAAATCGGATTCAGAAAGGTAAAAATAACCTGTGAAGAAAAACAAAAATGCAAGTAGTCTGCATTCATTTCCCAGTATTCTTTCTCTGGGTGTAGCTGGTTCTGTCCATCATTGACCAATTGGAACTGAATTGGATCTTCTCATTGTTGAAGATATTCATTTCCATCAGAATATATCCTCATATACTATTGTTGAAGTGCATAATGATCTCATAGTTATGCTCATTTCACTTAGCATCAGTTCATGTAAGCCTCTCCAAGCCTCTCTGTATTCATAATGCTTGTCATTTCTTAAAGAACAATAATATTCCATAACATTCATACACCACAATTTATCCAGGCATTCTCCAATTGATGTGCACCCATTCAATTTCCAGTTTCTAGCCACTACAAAAAGGGCTGCCACAAATATTTTGGCACATGCAGGTCCCTTTCCCTTCTTTAATATCTCTTTGGGATAAGCGTAGTAATAACACAGCTGGATCAAAGAGAATGTACAACTTGATAATTTTTTCCAAATTGTTCTCCAGAATCTGTTCACAACTCCACCAGCAATGCATCAATATCCCACTTTTCCAGCATCCCCTCCAACATTCATCATTATCTTTTCCTGTCATCTTAGCCAATCTGAGAGGTGTGCAGTGGTATCTCAGAACTGTCTTAATTTGCATTTCTCTGATCAATAATGATTTGGAATACTTTTTCATATGAGTAGAAATTGTTTCAATTTCTTCATCTGAAAATTGTCTGTTCATATCATTTGGCCATATATCAATTGGAGAATGGCTTGATTTCTTATAAATTAGAGTCAATTCTCTATATATTTTGGAAATGAGGCCTTTATCAGAACCTTTAATTGTAAAAATGTTTTCCCAGTTTGTTGCTTCCCTTCTAATCTTGTTTGCATTAGTTTTGTTTGTACAAAAACTTTTTAACTTGATATAATTAAAATTTTTTATTTTGTGATCAGTAATGATTTCTCATTCTTCTTTGGTCACAAAATCCTTCCTCCTCCATAGGTCTGAGAGGTAAACTATCCTATGTTTTTCTAATTTATTCATAGTCTCATTCTTTATACCTAAATCATGAACCCATTTTGATCTTATCTTGGTGTATGGTGTTAAGGATAGGTGAATGCCTAGTTTCTGACATACTAATTTTCAATTTTTGTCTAACAGTGAATTCTTATTCCAAAAGCTGGGGTTTTTGGTTTGTCAAACACTAGATTATTAAAGTTATTGACTATTTTGTCCTTTAAACCTAATCTATTTCATTGATCAACTAGTCTATTTCTAGCCAATACCAAATGGTTTTGATGACCACTGCTTTGTAATATAGTTTTAGATCAGGTACATCTAGGCCACCTTCATTTGATTTTTTTTTTTTCATTAGTTCCCTTGAAAGTCTGACCTTTTGTTCTTCCATATGAATTTTGTTATTATTTTTTCTAGGTCATTAAAATAGTTTTTTGGGAGTCTGATTGGCATAGCACTAAATAAATAGATTAGTTTAGGGAGTATTGTCATCTTTATTATTTTCTCTTAGCCTATCTAAGAGCATTTAATATTTTTCCATTTGTTTAGGTATGACTTTATTTGTGTGGAAAGTGTTTTGTAGTTTTGCTCATATAGTTTCTTGTTGGAATCTTTATAAAGTGTTAAGTCTTTAGAGTTGATAGAGACAATAATTATCTAATTTAGCATGGTTCAGTATGATTGATCTGATCTTACAAGGAGATGTTATGGGCCAGAAGAAACAAGGTACTAAGTAGAACTGATAAAAACAATGCTTGTGTTCACACCTTTAGAGAGCTCATATAAGCAAGAAATTCTTAGGACCAGAGAGCACTCTGGGAGGAAACCCATAATCCCACTTTCAGATCCCATAATCCCTCTCTCTCAGAGGAGATCATATATAAGAAGCAGACAGAGGCTCAGTCTGTAGTTCAGCTGAAAAGGGGGAGCGCCTAGTGAGTTCAGAGAGAAGCCCTCTCTTGGAGGCAAGATAGATTCATTCCATCTTTCTCCTTGGTGCTGGCTGGAAGCTGAAGAAAGCAGAGGCAAAGGACAACTGCAAGAGCTCTTGGAACCAAGCAGAAAGATAGGCCTCTAAGAAAAACTAACCGTGGTATTTTGGAGGAAGCAATAAAAGATCTGAACTTTTAACACCTGGCTGCATTTTGGTGATAATTACTTTCAACTGAAGGACTGCCTCCAGAAAAACTCCCCAAGAAACCTGCTCCCAGAGAGAACCATTATATTTTAAAGAAGAAAAACACCACAATTCCTGACTTTCCCTTGGCAGATAGATTCCCAAATATTTTATGCAATCGACAGTTATTTTAAATGGAATTTCTCTTTGTATCTCTTGCTGTTGGATTTTGTTGGTGATGTATAAAAATGCTGAGGATTTATGCGGATTTATTTTGTATTCTGCCACTTTGCTAAAGTTGTGGATTATTTCTAATAGCTTTTTAATAGAATCTCTGAAGTTCTCTTAAGTATACCATCATATCATCTGCAAAGGATGAGGCTTTGATTTCCTCATTACTTATTCTGATTACTTTAATCTCTTTCTCAACTATTATTGCCAAAACTAGCATTTCCAATACAATATTGAATAGTAATGGTGATAGTGGCCAACCTTGTTTCACTTTTGATCTTATTGGCAATGGTTCCAGTTTTTCCCCATTACATATGATGCTTACTGATGATTTTAAATAGATGCTCCTGACAATTTTATGGAAAAGTCCATTTATTCCTATATTCTCAAGAGTTTTTAATAGGAATGGATATTAAATTTTATCAAATGCTTCTTCTGCATCTATTGAGATGATAATATGGTTTTTGTTAATTTGGTTATTGATATAGCCAATTATGCTAATAGTTTTTCTAATATTGAACCAGCCCTGCATTCCTGGTATAAATATTTCATCATGGTGTATTATCCTGGGGATGGTTTTCAGTAATCTTTTTGCTAATATTTTATTTAAGATTTTTGCATCAATATTCATTAGGGAGATTATTCTATAATTTTCTTTCTCTGTTTTCAACCTACCTGATTTGGATATTGGTACATATCTGTGTCATAAAAGGAGTTTGGTAGGACTCCTTCATTCCCTGTTTGCTTCAAATAGTTTATATAGCATTGACGTTAAATGTTCTTTAAATGTTTGGTTAAAGGTTTAAATGTAAATCCATCTGGTCCCAGGGATTTTTTTTTTAGGGAGTTGATTAATAGCTTGTTCTATTTCTTTTTCTAAAATAGGACTGTTTAACCAATTTACTTCTTCCTCTGTTAATCTGGACAAGCTATATTTTTGAAGGTATTCATCTATTTCATTTAAGTTATCAAATTTATTGGCATAAAGTTGGGCAAAGTAACTCCTAATTATTGCTCTAATTTCTTCTTCATTAGTGAAAAGTTCTCTCTTTTCATTTTTAAGACTAACAATTTGATTTTCCTCTTTCCTTTTTCTAATCAAATTTACCAAGGGTTTATCAATTTGTTGGTTTTTTCATAGAAGCAACTCTTAGTTTTATTTATTAATTTGAGTTTTTTTTTTTTACTTTCAATTTTATTAATCTCTTCTTTTAGTTTTAGAATTTCAAGGTTAGTGTTTGACTGGGTTTTTTAATTTGCTCCTTTTCTAGCTTTTTTATTTGCAAGCCCAATTCATCTTGTCTTTCTCTATTTTATGTAAATAGGCTCTAGGGATATAAAATTTCCCCCTTATTACCGCTTTGGCTGCATCCCACACATTTTGGTATGATGTCTCATTATTGTCATTTTTTGGGGTGAAATTATTAATTGTGTCTATTATTTGATGTTTCACCCAATTATTCTTTAGCATGAGATTATTTACTTTCCAATTATTTTTTGGTCTATTTTCCCCTGGCTTTTTATTAAATGTAATTTTCATTGCATCGTATCTGAGAAGGATGCTTTTACTAGTTCTGCATTTGAATTTCAGGTCTTTATGTCCTGATATATGGTCAATTTTTGTATAGGTTCCATGAACTGCTAAGAAGAAAGTGTACTCCTTTCTGTCTCCATTTAGTTTTCTCCAAAAATCTATCATATCTAACTTTTCTAGTATTCTATTTACTTCTTTGCCTTCTTTTTTATTTATTTTGTGGTTTGATCTATCTAATTCTGAGAGTCCAAGGTTGAGATCTCCCATTATTATAGTTTTGCTGTCTATTTCTTCTTGCAGCTCTCTTAACTTCTCCTTTAAGAATTTAGATGCTACACCATTTTGTGCATGTATGTTTAATATTGATATTGCTTCACTATCTATGCTACCCTTTAGCAAGATATAGTGCCTTTCCTTATTAACTCTTTTAATTAAATCAATTTTTGCTTTTGCTTGATCTGAGATCAGGATGGCTACCCCTGCTTTTCTGAGTTCACCTGAAGCATAGTATATTCTGCTCCAGCCTTTTACCTTTACTTGATATGTATCGCCCTGCTTCAAGTGTTTCCTGTAAACAATATATTGTAGGATTCTGGATTTTAATCCAGTTTGCTAGCTGCCCCTGCTTTATGGAGGAGTTTACCCCATTCAAATTTATGGTTAAAGTTACTAATTCTGTATTTCCTATCATCTTGTTAATGCCATCTTATGCTTTTCTCCTTTCCTTCCCCCTTCCCCATCTCCCAAGTTTTAAACTTGTGAGCACCACTTGTCTCATACAGCCCTCCCTCTTTAGGATCCCTCCTCCCACCTTAGAGTTCCTCCCCTTTTTCTTACAATTTTTGTATTCCCTTCTACTTAGCTTACTTCTTCCCTTTTCACTTTTCCCCCTCCCACTTTTCAATGAGGTGGGAAACATTTCTCTGTAAATCAAATATGTCTAATTTTTCTCTTTAAGCCAGTTCTGATGAGAGTAAGATACACACTAACTTCATCACCCTCCTTTCTTTCCCTCAGATATAATAGGTTTCCTTTGCCTCTTTGTGAGATGTAGTACCCCCACTTTATCCTTTTTTCTGGTACAATTTCCTTTCCACCTCTAGCTTTCTTTTTTATATTATAACAATAAAACTAAATTATACATGTATTTTTTTATGTTTACTCATAACAGAAATATAATTCCCAATATTTCTTTTTACCTTTTTATGTTTCTCTTGAGTCCTATATTTGGAGATCAAACTTTTTGTTTAGTTCCAGTTTTTTCATCAGAAACAAATGAATTCACCTATTTCATTGAATGTCCATCTTCTTCTCTGGGAAAAAAAATTGTTCATTTTGGCTGGGTAAGTTATTCTTGGCTGTATACCAAGTTCCTTAGCCTTTCAGAATATCAGATTCTAGGCCCTTCAATCCTTTAATGTGGATGCTGCTAGATCGTGAGTAATCCTTATTTGACTCCTCTGAATTTGAACTGTTTTTTTTTTTTCCTAGCTGCTTGTAGTATTTTTTCCTTGGTCTGATAGTTCTGGAATTTAGCTACAATATTTCTTGGAATTTTGATTTTGGGATCTCTTTCAGTAAATGATTGACAAATTCTTTCAATGTCTATTTTACCCTCTGTTTCTATAACATGTGGGCAGTTCTATTTGATGATTTCCTGAAAAATAATTTCTAGGCTCTTTTTTTTAAATCATAATTTTCAGGAAGTCCAATAATCCTCTGATTACCTCTCCTAGATCTATTTTCCACTTCTATTGTTTTCCCAAGTAATTATTTAACTTTTTTTTGGTTCAATTCTGATTTTTAATGAATTATTTTCTTGATTTACTTTTTTATTTCTTTTTTTAATTGTCCAATTGAGTTTTTAAATGACTTGTTTTGTTCTTTGGAATTTTTTTCCATTTTGCCAATTTTATTTTTAGAGAGCTATTTTCTTTCTCCAATTCACTAATTCTGTTTTTCAGAGAGTTGATTTTTTTATCCACCATATCTTTTAATGAGCAGCATGACTTATTCAGTCCCATTTGCCAAGCTTCCCTTTCCTTTCCCCATTTTTCTTCTAGCTCTCTTGTAAGAGCCTTTTTAATTTCTTGTATGAGAGCCTTGTGTGGTGGGGACAAATTATATCCCCCTTTGGGGTTTCATTTAGAGACAGTCTGTTTTTAATCTCCTCAGGGTTTGAAGTCTGCTCTCTATCTATAGTTAGAGCTCGCTTTAGCTTTTTACTCAATTTGACAAAGAAGAAACCAAGAAAACAACAACAACAACAACATTAAAAAACAACTGTGGTCTTCTTTTAGGACAGTATGGTGTTACCAACCTTCCTCTACAGACAACAGGAAGTAGCAGTGAAGCAGCAGTGGGACAGCAATGGCTGCACTGTGTCTGCATAGCAGTTGTGCTCTGAGAGGGTGCTGAGTGACTTTGGGTGCTATGTGGGTATGGGTGGGTACCAAGAGACTCTAGCGATTCTTTACTCCCTATGTTTATAGCTTCTCTGCTGATCTATTGCTTGCTGCCAGGGCATAGGAGCTACACTGTGGTAAAGTTCTCTGTGGTGATTTTCTTTTTTTTAAATATATAATGGATCGTTCTCTCTGGGGGAGAGCAGGTTTCTTGGGGATGTTTTCTGGAGGCAGCCTTAGTTTCAGTCAAAAGTAATAATCATTCAAATGCAGCCAGGTGATGAAAGTTCAAACTTTTATTTTCTCCTTCCAAAATAGCCCAGTTAGTTGAGGCCTATCTCTCTGCTTGGTTCCAAGAGCTCCCTCCAAATGCCTCCAAATCCAAAGGTTTGTCCTTCAGCCTCCAGCCAGCCAGTTGGGAAATGGAATGAATCTCTCTTGCCTCTGAGAGAGGGCTTCTGGCTCTCAATCTCCCAGAGTGCTCTGTGTCTGTCCCAGCATGCTCCTCTCCAATCTAATTCAGCTGAACTCCCTCAACTGGGCCTCTGCTTTCTTCTTATATATTGAGAGAGTGGGATTATGGGTTTTCTCCCATAGTGCTCTCTGGCCCTAAGAGCTTCAAGGGAGATGTGAATTCACAAAGTTACATAGTTTCTTTGTGAATCTACCATATTTGTGAACTCCAATGAGTACTTAAATACTTCTTGCTTATATGAGCTCTCTAAAGATGTGTACATAAGCATTGTTTCTATTAGTTTTGCTTAGTACCTTGTTTCAGGTTCTGGCCCAAAACATCTCCTTATAAGATCAAATCAAGAATACTGAACCTTGCTAAATTAGATAATTATTATCTCTATCAACTCTAATGACATAAGAGTTTGTAAAGATTCCAACAGTTCCCCCTGCAGATTTTCCGCTGGCTGAGACCACACCCTGCCCCACTCTGGTCTGTTCATCATTAGCTGCCTTCTGTGCTCTCTTTGCCTGTCTGAAATCTACACCTGGTCTAAGCATCCCCCCCCCCCCCCCGAGCAAAAACAGACCTTTTCTGGGTGAATTTCGGAGATATCTTCTGTTGGTAATGTGTTGTATTCCCAACATTTGTGGGTTTTTTCAGTCAAGCACTGATTCTGAGGCTGTTTCATGAAAGAAGTAATCTGAGGATAAGGAAGAGCTTAGATAGATATGTGTGGTCCTCTCTGCCATCTTGGCTCTGTCGCCCATATGTATGCAAATCTTATAGTGCTTTATATGTGTTGATATTTTTTATTTAGATGTAGAAGGAAAAGATTTCAGAGATAACTTTTATTTATTTATTAATTTATTAAAAGTTACATAAATACCATATCATGATTTTCCCCATTGTGGTTTTGCTATATTGTGAGTCAGCATAAGAAATTAAATTAAATTAATTTTTGGGAATTTTGTGAAAACCATAGATGACATATGAAGGGCAGCAGATGGTACAAGGAAAGTTTAGAAACTCAGAAATGCATTGTATATATTATATTTTTATATAACATAATATTATTATATAATGTAATATATATTATTTTATAACATAACTATAATACAATATAGTCTACAACAAATACTTAATCCAAACTTTACCAAAAAAGGTAGTGTAAACATACCATAAAAGAAAAAAGTAAATTCAAACTTCTTTTCTGTTATGAAGGGAGGGCCAAAAAATGTATATGGATTTTCCAAATTGAAGGAGTACAGTGTCTCTAACCCCTGCATTGTGGAAAGGATTCAAGTTAGTTGATTCCAAAGCCAGGACAAATGACATTGTGCCTCACTTTTTTTTTTCTTTTTTTTGCCTAGGCTGCTTTCCTTTCACTTTTTCAATATGTATTAGAAAAACAAAAAATAAAATCATTTCCCCCCTAGTTAACCCAAGCCTTCTTCTTTATAAGAAAACAAACTAAAAAGACAATTTTTGCCCTTCTGCAGCATTTTACCAGTCTGAAGGTATGGAAGAATGGAGAAGTTTTTTAGACATTGTGATGGGGATTGGAATGATGTGGAGAGAAGTCCCTTTGTCTCTGATATTGTTGGGGACTCTCTTTTTCTATCACCTGGCAGCTGTGTAGGACAAAAATTGTTTGCATGCAGACTTTGAAATGTTTTATGGTGAGTTGTAAAATATTCTTAATATTATCATAAAGAACCAACATAAGTGATAGCAAAAAGCCTCTAAAAATGCAGGTGTGTGCTCATCTTGGGGATAGTGGGAAGGGCAGGTTGGAACAGCAGTTCTATCAGTTTGTCAAGCTTGTCAAAATGAAACAAGTCTGAATCTCTGTAGCTGATGCCTTAATGTATTGGGCTTCATGTCCTTTCCCTCACAGTAACTCTCTTCTACTGCACAAACTATTTAGGAAAGCAGGAATGCATCTGTACCTAATAAGGTTGGGTAAAAAAAGAAATAAGAATAAGAACAAAAATCTGTTCACTAGGTTGTGGGTTGGCAGCCGTGCTTTAAATAAATGCAAAAATGATCTTTGAAACTAAGGAGCAATGGACCATGGAGAGAAAAAATAAAGCTCTGTCCTTGGACCTTTCTTGCTTTCTCTCTCTCTCTCTCTCTCTCTCTCTCTCTCTCTCTCTCTCTCTCTCTCTCTCTCTCTTTCTCTCTCTTTCTTTCTCTTTCTCTCTCTTTCTCTTTTTCTCTCTCTTTCTCTCCTTCTCCCCCTCTCTAGGCAATCTCTTCTGTTCCCATAGCTTTGATAATCACCTCTACACAGATGTCTCCCCGATTTATATATCCAGACCTTACCTCTCCAGGTCTATATTTTTAAGTTCCTGATGGATATCTATGTTTGTATTCTCACATTTCAACCTGTGCCAAAGAAACTTATCAACTTTAACCATTTGCTGGAATCTTTACAAACTGTTAAGTCATTAGATTTGATAGAGACAATAATTATCTAATTTAGCATGGTTCAATATGATTGATCTGATCTTACAAGGAAATGTCATGGGCCAGAAGAAACAAGGTACTAAATGGAACTGAGAAACAATGCTTGTGTTCACACCTTTACTCATTGGAGTTCACACGTTTGGGAGATTTCAGGGTTTAGTATGAGATATCTGAATTCATACCTCCCTTAATTCCTGCCTCCAGAAGGAGGAGTCAACCTTTGGGAGATCATATATAAAGAGGCTCTTAGCTTCGGGTTAGACAGTTTTACTTCAGAACACAATTACTTCAGAACACAATTGACTTGCCAATGGATTTTGATGACTCCAAAAGAAAGAGAGAGGCTGATGGCTTTTGCTCATCCAATTCTCCAGGAATTGGAGAGAAGCACTCTGGGACAGACACAGAACACTGGGAGATTGAGAGCCAGAAGCCCTCTCTCGGAGGCAAGACAGATTCACCTTTGTGCTGGCTGGAGGCTGAAGAAAGCAGAGGCAGAAGCAAAGGACAAAGTTGCAAGAGCTCTTAGAACCAAGGAGAGAGAGAGGACTCTAAGAAAACTAACTGGGCTATATTGAAGACAACAAAAGGTCAGAACTTTTAGCACCTGGCTGCATTTGGGTGATTATTTACTTTTAACTGATACTAAGGCTGCCTCCAGAAAACCTACCTGAGAAACCTGCTTCCAGAGAGAACCATTATTTTAAAGAAAAAAAAAAAAACACAGCCATCCTCCTCAAAAATGCAAACCAAAAAAACCCCAGCCCAAACAAAACCTTCCTCCAATTGGTGTATATTTATCAACACCATCATCCTCCCATTATCTGGTACCTATACTTGAAACCTCAAAGTAATGAATCCAAATGGTTGTCAAATATTCTCTCCATGACACTGTCATTTATTTCCTTGTTTCTACGAACACATTGATACTGTATGACCTGACTACCTTTTATTTACTGTGATAACTTTTATACTAGTTGCTCTTCTTAGCTCTCTCATCTTCGATCCGTCTCTCTTAGTGCCTCCTTTTTAATTTTCCTGATTCACATACATAATAACCTGATTCTCCTACTTAAAAAAATTAAAATCTTTTACCCAAATTTATTTTCTACCCTCTTTACTTTCACCATATAAAAATAAAACTTTAAAACAACTATATACTGTTCAGAAAAAAACAAAAGATATCCAAGAGTGTTTGCTCCATTTTGCATTTTAATGTTGTTGCCACTCCAGGAGGAGGTGAGTAGCATGATTGAACCTCAGTATTCCAAAATCATTGTTTACTATTGTGCTGAACAAATTTCTAAAGTTTTTTAGAGATTTTTAAAAAATAATGCTGCTCTCATTTTATAATTTGTTATCCCTGTCCTACTAACTTGATGCTTTGTCAGTTCATAGAAGTTTCCTCTTCAATTTCCTTGTTTCTTGTGGAGCAAATTATATATTCTATTACTTTCATATAACATAATTCATTTACTCATTTCTCTAATAGATAGAAACCCCAGTAGTTTATTTTATTTTTACTATATAATGATCTGCTATAAATATGTTAGTGCCTATGTAATCCTGTATTTTTTGATCATACCATTTGCCTTATTCAAAATTTGCATTTCCCCAGTGGCTACAAAATAAAGTATAACCGAACTTTTTACCTCAGTAGTCAAAATGTCAAGATCATTCACTGCACTTTGGGCCATTACCAGTTGTCCTGACTTTTGACTTGCCAATGGATTTTGATGACTCCAAAAGAAAGAGAGAGGCTGATGGCTTTTGCTCATCCAATTTCCAGGCAAATCAAGACACCACCGGTTATGTCATTGGTTCTCTTTGAAATCTATATTCTGAACAGCAACAGATTCCCTTTCTAGCCTTATCTTCATTTTCCTTTTCTTTATATATTTTATGTTCTGTTCCACTTGAAGCCATTTTCATTTCCAGTGGTTTTCCTTATTTCTTCTGTCTCTGAACTATTTCTCCCATAATCCCTGATGCCTGCAATGGACACTTATCTCTGCCTATTAAAATCCTTTCCTTATATCAAAGACCCAGTTAGGTGCTACTTATTTTCATGAAATCTTCTTTGTTTCATTCAGCTTAAAACAATCTTTCCTTTCAAATTTCTCATAACATATCTAGATTTCTCTCTTGCATGCATTACACAGCTATTTATATAAATGTTACACATGCACTTGATAATAAATTGTGTTTCTACACTTTACATCTTCTATTAACCTGCCTGATCCCAGTTCTATGGAACAAGATGTCCTGTCTGGGTGCTCTCCCTCTTTATATGTTGTTTCGTTCTTTAGATTATAAACTCATTGAGAGTGGGGACAATCTTTCTTTTTATTAATCATGTCTTCATTACCTAGAACAATTACTGACATAGAAGATCTGAGTTCAAATCCTATCCCAGGTACTTAACAAGTTATATGAACCTCTTTTTCCTATTTATCCTATACATAGCTTGTTTGTACAAAGTTGTTTTCATGTTGTCTTCACATTAGATTATGTATTCCTTAAGGCAAAAGATTTTTTTTTTTGCTTTTCTTTGTATCCCCAGTTCTTGCATGGTAGATATTTAATAGATATTTATTGGCTGACTGATTGTGGGCAAATTACTTCACCTTTTACACCCCCAATTTCTTCAACTCACAATGAGGGTAATATATGCAATTAACTCCTAGAGTTATTGTAAAGATCAAATGAGAAAACATATGTAAGTGTTTTGCAAACCTTTATATATGAACTATTACTAACCTCTCATTATATCATAAGATCCTTGAGGGCATGGTCTGTGTTTCATTTCATCTTCATAGGACAAACCTACAAATATAGCTAGCTGAGCACAGGATTATACATGAGATGGAGAGTAGGTTGAATTGCAAAGTTCATTTAATGAGTCCAAAACTTTTGCAGAAATTAAGGGTCATCTTCTTAAATACCAAAATTCCTCTGGATATACTGTGTGGTTGTAAGTTAGAACACTGCTTTTAAACAGTGTTAGAATACTATAATCTATGAAGATTTGAATTAAGAAACACTTAAAGGGTCATGGAGAGGACTGGATTGTAGCATGTCACAAACAAGAAATTACACATAAGTGGTATAAGGAGTATTTTTTGTGGGTGGAGGAAATGCATGACTGAAAAGGAATAACCAGTAGAAAACTCTAATGATATCTTTTGAGATGTGAAAAGAACACAATGGCCTGCAACACTTGAGTTGTTGTGGCAAAATTATGATAGAATAAAATGGAAAAACACTGTATAGGATAGGCAGGTGTGGATGAGTTGAAATGCACATTTAAAAAATTCTTATTCATCTATTAAACCTAATATGATTCCAATCAACAAAGGGGAAATTTTAACTTTTCTCGATAAAATATGTAGTTGATAAAATCTAGCTTTTGAAAGACATTTATTCTGAAAACTTTGAAAAAAAGAAAATTTTCATTTAGAATTCTAGGCCTTTTGTTTTTCCAGTTTGCTACAATCCTCATTAATCAACTAGAATTTATATTCATTGATGAAATTTTGCTTTTTTAAAATTTTCTTTATTATTCCTGTTCCAACACCTGTTATGGAGCTACTGTGATATTGGGTCATGAAATTCAGAATCAAAATTGAAACATAGACACAAAATACATAAAGTTAATCCAATAACCCAAATTCTGATAAGTGCTGCTTGAATATCTGGCATAATATGGCAGCTATTGTGGCTTAGCCAGGTTTGGGGAGTAGGTGTGCCTGCGTTCAATCATTGCGTTTTTCTTTCCCCCACCCTCCTTTTTTCAGTCTTCATATTTTTTGTTTGTTAAACCTAACATGATTTTGTGAAACATGAAGAAAAAACATAACACTTTCTGATTAAATACATAGATGGGCATAGAAAGTTTTTTAGAACATTTTCATTCTGAGTAGCCTTAAAAATAAGTTTCACTTAGGATTCTGAGCTTTCTTTCTTTTCTTTGCTATAACTCATAATAACCAGAAGAGCTTATTCTGATTGGTTATCTTAGCTTGTTCTATCATTCTGGCTTTTTAAAACCACGTTCTCATGTATAAAACTACACATTGCGACATAAGAAATATAAAGCTGATCTGATATTCACATCTCTGATAACCACAACTGATGAGGTTATGGAGCCACTGTAATACTGAATCATGAAATTCAGAATCAAAATTGAAATATTGGAGGACAGAATCAAGATCTAAAAATTCCTTACTGGGCAGAAATGGTAGATTGAATCTGACATGATAAAATTTGATAGGAATAAAAAGTATGCATGGGTAAAAATATCAACAGTACAGAGGATGGGGTAGTTGTGAATAAGAAACAGTATATATAAAAAACTTGGGAGTTTTGTGGGTTATAAATTGAAAATCAGTCACTAAAGTAATATTTTGGTTAAAAGAATTAATAATTTCATCTACTTTGAGGTGCTTTTTACTTCTATGATTGTTTGAGGGCCATAGATTCTATAAATCTTTCTCTCTTCCTCCTCCTTTTATCCTTCTCCTGCTTCTCCTCTTTTTCCTCTTCCTTCTACTCCTATTACTCTTCCTCTTCCTTTTCCTCCTTCTATTCCTCCTTTTTCTTCTTTTTCTCTTCCTCTTCCTCCTCTTTAACCTCTCTTCTTTTCTAATCAATCCACTGTTGAGTCATTCTCATAGAAATGAGGAAAAAATGTATAAAGTAATGGCTTGCAGTTTTATATAAAAACTTTTCCATCTGTTCCACAGTATATAGTGAAATGCTAATTTTATTTGGTGTGTGTTAAGTTCACAATGGAAAAAAAGGAAAAAAGAAATATGTAAACAGTTTTCATAATGCTGTTTGGGAGTTTTGAATATATATATAAAGCTACTTTGTTTTTTCCATTATTTTGTTTTCTATGAAAATCTGGAAATTTCTAGATCATTAAATGTACATTAACCTTTGTTAATTTCAACATTTCCATTTGTATTTTTGGTTTGTTCAGTCACAAAAAGTTTTAGAAAAACCAAACCTACAATATTAGGTCTAAATTTTCAATGGTTCTCGTGTTCCCTTGACATTTACTGCTAACTTCCCTGAGCATTTTAATATATCATTCGCAATATTCTGCAATTATTTACTCCTAATGGCAGCATTAATATTTTTTTAGTGCAAACCTCTTAGACCATTATTATATACCCTCAAGGGATCTGGAAATCACTAAATAGGAACCACTAGACTAAGGAATGAGATTGTTTTGATCTGCATCAGTGGAAGGAGTGACCAGATGGAAGAAAATGTAGATCCTTGGACTGGTGAAAGAGATTTTTCTTATTCCCTCCTTATCTTTCTGTTACATAGTTCCTCCCTTATTCCCCATAACTCAGTTTAAACTACTCTTTCAAATGTCACCAGTACTGGGATCTTGGGATTGATTTATTAAACACTGGATTATTAGGGTCATTTTCTAGTGTGTATTGTGTACTTAATCTGTTTCATTGATTCATACTGTGTTTATTAGCATCAGATTATTTTGGTGCCTACCACAGAGTTTGAAATCTGGTACTTCTAGGCCACCTTCCTTCATGTTTTTATTTTAATTTTTTTCATTGATTCCTTGATCTTCTTGTTTTTTTCAGATGAATCTTGTTATTCTTCTAGCTCTATAAAATAATTTTTGGTAGTTTAATTTGCATGACATTTGGATAAATAAATTAATTAATATAGACTTGTCATTTTTATTATATTGATTCAATTTACTCAAGAGCAATGAATATTTCTCTGGTTATATAGATCTGTCCATATTTGGGTGAAAAATATTTGTAATTGTGTTCACAACGTTCTTTGGTTTGTCTTGGCAGGTAGGCTCCCAAGTATTTCCTATTGTTTATAGTTATTTTAAATGATATTTCTTTTTCTGTTTGGCTTTGTTGATGGTATATTGAAATACTGATGATTAATGTGGGTTTATTTTATATCTTGCAACATTATTGAAGTTGTTAATTGTTTTGAATTTCTTAGTTGATTTTTTTAGGATTCTCTAAGTATATTTTCACATTGTCTGCAGAGTGATATTTTTGTTTACTCGTTGCTTATTCTAATTCCTTTAACTTTTTTTTTCTTGTCTTATGACTACAGCTAGCATTTTTAGTACAATATTCAATAATAATGGAGGTAAATGGACATTCTTATTTCACTCTTGATCTTATTGGAAAGGTATGTAGTTGTATTCTTTACAGATAAAGGTTGTGGATGGTTTTTAGAAAAATACTACATATCATTTTAAGGAAAGCTCCACTTATTATACTTTCTAATCTGTTTAATAGGATTGTATATTATATTTTGCCAAAAGCAAAATGTGTCTATTGAGATAAATTTTTGTAGTTTTTATTGATATATTTGATATTTTATGCTTTGTTATTGATATGTCGTGATAACAGTTTTCCTAACATTGAACTGTATTTCTAGTGTAAATTCCACCTGATCATAGAGTGTCTAGGTGTCTAGGTGTCATCTAGGTGTCTCAGTGGACAGAATGCTGGGCCTGAAGTGAGGAAAACCTGAATTCACATTTGATTTCAGACATTCACCAGCTATGTGATCCTGAGCAAATCACTTACTCTCCGTTTGCCTTAATTCACTGAAGAAGGAAATGGCAAACTGTTCCAGTAACTTTGCCAAGAAAACACTATCTGATATTATGAAAACTTAAAACTCAATTGAACAAGAAAAAAACAACCACAATGATCATAGTATATAATCTTTGTGAAATATTACTAGTATTTTATTTAAATTTTTGTCATCAATACTCATTAAAGAAACTGATTTATAGTTTTCTTTCTCTGTTTTTGCTCTCCCTGATTTAGGTATTAGCACTATATTTATTTCATAAGAAAAATTTTGTAAAATTCCTTCTTTTCCTATTTTTCCAAATAGTTTATATAGTATTGGAATTAATTGTTCTTTAAATGTTTGGCAGAATTTCACTTGTGAATCCATCTGGTCCTAGGAATTTTTTCTTAGGGAACTCTTTGATGACTTGTTTAACTTCTTTTTCTAAGAGATAATAGGTAATTCTATATCTTCTGTTAATCTGAACAATTTATATTTTTGTAAATTAATTCATTTTGCTTAGATTATCTGCTTATTGGAATATAATTGAGCAAAACAGCTCCTAATAATTGCTTTAACTTCAAATTCATTGGTAGTGCCTCACCCTTTTCATTTTATGATATTTGTTTTCTTGTTTTCTTTTTTCTTTTTTTAAAATCAAATTAAATTTAGTTTAATGGGTATTTTCACTTTTAATTTCATTAACCTGTCCTTTGATTTTCAGGATTTTAAATTTGATGTTTGATTGAGGATTCAGTCTTTTCTTAATATTCATGCTTTTTGAACTCTGAGATATTCAATTATAATGATCATTTTCTGTTTTTTGAAATTGTCCTTGTATCAGTTCCATCATTCTGCCCATTTCTTTGTCTTCTTGAATGACTCCTCTTCTTTCTCCTAAATTTTAGCATTATCAAAATTCAGTCGTTGAGCTTTTACTCATTTCTATACTCATACTATTCTTATGGTTTCATCTATTACCTTTAAGCTTTCACTAGTTTCTGAGACATTACAGTAAATGTTTATGAAGAGATGAATCCTTTTCATTCTTCAAGTCTCTATCATTTCATGATTGGACCAAAACAAAAAGCCTTTTGTTGCTTCTATTCATCCTAAATGAATATAGGCACTTATCTTGTATGATAAATAGAGCATTAGATCTGGAATTAGGAAGATCTCAATTTGAATTTTGTTTCAGACACTTACTAGCTATGACACTTTACAAAAGTCTGTCTGTCTAAACTTTCTTATTTGTAAAATGGGAATAATAATAGCATCTACCTTCCAGCATTATTGCATGAATAAAATTAGATATTTTGTAAATTGTTTTGAAAATTTTAAAAGTGCTATACAAATGCTAGTTATTATTTTCCCTATATTATCTTATCTTTCTAAAACTATACTTTCAGTCTCCAACTTCCTACTGAATAGAGGTAAAAATTCAAATTTCTTATTTTTATTTAAAAACCCTCTCATGTTTTAGTTCCAGTCACTCTTCCTCATTTTTATTTTCTTATTGAACTCCTCAAATCAAATGAATCTACTAATAATACCTAGAGCATAAATAGAGCTTGTATTGATCAGTTGTGATGACCACACTAGTACTCAGGACACCCCAGAATCAGCCGGAGTCAGGATAAGTCCTTAGTCTTTATTCTTGGCCTTTAGATGCAGGATTGAACAGGATGGAAGCAGAATCTCTGTGACTGCCTTCTCCCTCATCTACGGCCAGAGTGACCCTGACTAGTCTTAACTCCCACCCCTTAGTCCCTCCTACAATCCTCTGTATAGAACAATCATTCAGCCAGCACAGAATATGCTCTGTGGAAAATGGAAGGACCATTTCCCAAGTATATGCCCATAGAGTATTGTCCAATCAGTAATTAGCCCTAAGTGCTTGAACCGACCTCAATGCAACGACTCAAGAGTTTCAGCCCACTACATCTCCTGCTTTCTTTTGTTTTAGAACACAGGTGGTCATGCCAACCCTGACTATTCAAGGAAGCGAGAGCCCCCAAAAGGAGGTGATCATGCCCTCCCTGACTTCTCAGGAAAGGAAGTGAAAACACCAAAAAGGAGGTGATCACATCCCCCCTGACTTCTTAGGAAGGGAGGTGAAAGCACTAAAAAGGAGATGATCATGCCCTCCTTGACATCTCAGGAAGGGAAATAAAAAGCACCAAAGGGAAGTGGGGAGTGCTAGTGGGTTTCTGGGCTGAAGGGTCTTATTAGAAACAGGTATGCACAGACCCATCAGCATGGGAAGTATCACACAAGCGCATAGCAATAATGTACAGACTATTAGTGATGACTCTCCCCACAACCAGTGAAGGCTCAATGTAGTGCAGTAAATTGAATTGTATATGCAAGTAGTGATATAACAAACAATATAAATCAAGCTGTATTATAAGAGATTTCCAGAAGTCCTAGAAGGAGGGTATGTAAACAACAATCACCCATATGCCTTCTTCAACAGCCAAGAAATAGTCCCAAACCAATCTACTGTCTATTGCTTCACATGTCAGGGAACCAATGATCCCTGCAAGTTTTTGAAGTCCTGCAAGAGTCTTATCATGTCTCAGAGAATCTAATGATTCCTGAGGGTTTTCAAATCCTACAACAGTCTTATCATATCTCAGAGAATCCAATGATTCCCGAGGGTTTTGAGGTGCTACAACCATTTTATCATGTCTCAGAGAATCCAATGATTCATGAGGGTTTTGAGATCCTACAACAATCTTATCATGTCTCAGAGAATCCAATAATTCCTGAGGGTTTTGAGGTCCTACAACAATCTTATCATGTCCCAGAGAATCCAGTGATTCCTGAGGGTTTTGAAGTCTAACAATTTTTGATGTCCATGAGTCAAACACCATAATTGCCATGTTCTTTCAGTGGTGGGCACAGTCAACAATGGAACCACCCAATGTTTCTTGGGTCTTCTCCTTCGTTTCAAGGGTCTGCTCCAGCTCTCTCTGATGAACAAGGAGAATACGGCTTGTTGGCACTCATCTGATTCCTTCTCCATCTCTGGAGATACAAGTAAACCCCAGAGTGGACATGTAAGATATAAATATTACCTGGATGCTTTCTCACTTGCTCTTGAAGTTCCTTAAAGAGATGATATATATTGGAAGCTACAAATTTTATTTGGGCTGTGGCAATTCTTTGTACCACACCTACTGAATAGGCCGAATCAGATAGAGCTAGAATGATTGCATACAATTCATTCTGCTAAGTGGACTGAAAAAGAGTTCTGACTACTCACGAGAGTATACAGTACAAATATTATGTTTGGATACATCTATAAAGATAGTTGGTCCTTTAAGAGGAACTTTAGAAACCTTTTTCTTCAAAAATCCATTGTCAATTTTGTAATAGTCTGGTAATCTTTAATGGAGACCCATATGTAAAATTTGGAGCTGTGGCCAATAAAATTTGCCATTCTGGAATGGTTTCCCAGCATACATTAGTATAAAAGGTGTATATCTTGTCAGGTCTTCTCCCAGATAATTGTATGGCTTACTTAATGGCCTTTAATCAAATTCTAGCCACAAGCATTGGGTAAGGAGTAAGGCTTTGTTCTGGTTGTGCTGGGAGGTTCACCCACTCTATCACACTGTCTCCTTGATGAACTACTGCTGTGGGTGCCTATTTTGTAGCAAAAACTAATATTTCCAAGGATTTTTGAGTGACTCTTTCAACCACATTGGATAAAGACAGTTCAACTTCTCTCAAAGCCTCTTGAGCTTCTTTTGTAAGCTGGTGTGGTGAGTTTAAAGCACTGCCTCCCCTTAAAATGTCATACAATGTTTGTAATTGATAGATAGTCAAGCCTAACATTGGATGCATCCATTGGATATCTCCTATCAATTTCTGAAAGTCATTTTAGCTTCTCTGTTCTTAAGGACTGTTGGAATCTTTACAAACTGCTAACTCATTAGAGTTGATGTTTTGGGCCAGAACTTGAAACAAGGTACTAAGTAGAACTAATTAATACAATGCTTGTGTTTACACCTTTACTTATTGGAATTCACAAGTATGGGAGATTCACAAAGTAAATTCACACCTCCCTTGAAGCTCTTAGGGCCAGAGAGCACTATGGGAGAAAACCCATAATCCCATTCTCTCAGAAGAGCCATATATAAGCCCAGTGAAGAGAGATTCATTCCAATATTTTCCACTTGGCTAGCTGGTGGTGGAAGAGCATTCAGCTGGCTTGGAGAGGAGCACTCTGGTGCAGACACAGAACACTTTGGGAGATTGAGAGCCAGAAGCCCTCTCTCGGAGGCAAGACAGATTCAACTTAGAGCTGGATTGGAGGCTGAAGAAAGCAGAGGCAGAAGCAAAGGACAAAGCCTTCTCTCCCAGGCAAGATAGATCCATTTCATTTTCCCCTTGGTTGGCTGGAGGACTGAAGGACAAACCTTTGGATTTAGAGACATTCAGAGGGAGCTCTTGGAACCAAGCAGAGAGATAGGCCTCTAAGCTAACCGGGCTATATTGGAGACAATAAAAGATCTGAACTTTTATCACCTGGATGCATTTGGGGTAATTATTGATCTGAACTGATACTAAGGCTGCCTCCAAGAAAACCTCCCTGAGAAACCTGCTCTCTCTCCCAGAGAGAACCATTATCTTATTATATTAAAGAAGAAGAACAGCACAAAGGACAATTTTTGTACTGTAAGTACCTTAGGAAAGGAGCATGTCTTTGAATTTTTTCTAGAGCTATATGCAATTTGTAGTTCCTTGGTGTTGCTATGGTCTTTTGTAGACATGCTTCTAACATTTCTTCCTCGGGTGCACATCCCAATATATCATCCATGTAATGTAATAACATTACTTTGGGAAATGCTTTTCTTACTGGAGTAAGAGCAGCAACAACATACATTTGACACACAGTAGGGCTGTTTTTTCATTCCCTGTGGCAAAACTGTCCATTCATATCTTTTATAAGGCTCAGCTAAGTTAACACTAGGCACTGAAAAGGCAAATCTTGTCATATCCTCCTTATCTAGAGGGATAGAATAGAAACAATCCTTAATGTCTATAACCCAAAGAGGCCATTCTCTAGGCAAGTGAATAGGAGATGGAAGTCCAGCCTGAAGAGTTCCCATAGTTTCCATCTGTCATTTACTTTTTAAAATCAGTCAATAGCCTCCATTTTCCAGATTTATTTTTTTACAACAAGTATAGGGAATTCCAAGGACTTAGAAAAGATTCTAAGTGTCCTTGGTCAAGTTGCTCCTGTACTATATCTAATAAAGCCAGAATTTTTTTTTTTTTTACTGGCTAAGGGTCATTGTTCTACCCACACTGGTGTATCAATTTTCCATTGAATAGGAACAGGTGAGAGTGTTGGTAGACCTTCAATAGCAGCCCTGCCTAAAAAGCCAAAATACTCATTTGTAATCCAACTGTTGTAAGATGTCTTCCCCACAGATTGATGGGGATTTTTTCAACTACAAAATGAATAAAGGAAGTAAAGACTTTACTTCAAATGTCTATCTCAAAGGGGTAGTACTAACTTCAGCTGTTATTAATCCTCCTACGCCAGACATTTAGGTGTCTGCCTTAATCTTTGGCCAGTGACTGGGCCAGTTGGCACCTTTAATGACTGTATGATCTGCACCTGTGTCTACCAGTCCTTCCAATGGTATGCCATTTACATAGATAGTGAGCATAAGAAAGTTAGCTGCAGTCTAGAATTTTCCTGGATTCTGTTGCTGGGAGTCAAAATCTGGGCAAATATCACCAGATTGCCTATTAGGAATCTGTATCAGAAACCTGATGCTACTACTTCTCCTGGTTGATAAGTCATACTTTGTCTACCTGAATTAGTGACTGGGATTTTAGCTACATATTCCCCAGTTTCCCACATCAGTGTATGGATGGACACTGTTTTGTAAGCACTCTCAGGAGATGAAATAGTCAAGCCGACTGTGCCTGGAGGCAAGAGATCCATAGGCTGTGGAGGAACAGATTTCATCTCTCCAGGGGGTATCTGTTGTCCCAGCTGCATACAATTCTATTCTCCCCAATTGTAATCCCTTTCTCCCATCAGGCTGTTTCCTGGCTGGTTGATTGTGTAATCCCCTTCTCCCATCAGATGGATTCCTGGATGATTGGTCATGTCTGGGTACTGCACTTCTAGGCACTCTTTGGGTGCACCATCGTGCCCTATCTGGGTGGCATCATGCCACCTCCTCATCTGGTTTCCCTGAATCAGTCTACATTCTGAGGCCCAATGGAAGCCTCTGTTGCATTTTGGACATGAGGTATTGGGTCTTGTTCTCCCACCCTGTTTCCTCATTCTGTCTCTATACCAACATTGAGCTTTCAGATGCCCTACTTTACCACATTGAAAGCATTGACGAGTATCCCTGGAAGTCCCTTGCCATAAGGGACCCTGTCTTCCCATGTTAAGATCTTGGGAAGTCTGCATCATAGCGTGGCTATAAAAGGCATTTGTGCCCACTGTGACACAGTGTCTTATGATTTCCTCTAAAGGAGCATCCTTGCGTAGTCCTAGAATAATTCTTCTACAAACCTCATTAGCATTTTCTTTACCAAGTTGCCTTATCATAATGTCTGTTACTGCATTTTCACCATTAGTTTATACAACAGCAGTCTGCAGACGTCCCCACAAAATCAGCAAAGGGTTCATTTGGCCCTTGTGTTATTTTTGTGAAGGCCTCACCCTTATTGTTTTTATTGGGAAGAGAAGTCCATGCTTTGATAGCAGCAGCAGCAATTTGCCCATAAGCTGCTAAGGGATAATTAATCTGTACTGAAATTTCTGCATAAGAACCTACACCTGTTAGTTGGTCACAGGTGATTGGAGGATTAACTCCTCTATGGCTATTCTGTTGGGCTTGTATCTTACAGAGCTCACTATATTTAGAAAGCCACAACAAGTTTTGTCCAGGTTCTAAGCATGTCCTTGCTATAGATTTCCAGTCCCTAGGGGTTAAGACTTCATAAGCCAAATTCTGTAATAACATCTTAACATAAGTTGATATGGCCCCATAAAGAGTACAAGCCTTTTTCAGGTCTTTGAGGATTTCTATATCAAAAAGGAGCGTATCTTCTACTTTCTTGACCTGAAGAGTCAAACTGTTGAATCACAGGATACATGTCCAGTTGCAAATCACTTAAATTCTGGCCTTCTTCGATGACTTTAAGTACTGCCTTTTGCAATCTAGTCCTAGGAGGGGGTGATTTTGGGGGGAAGGTGCTGGTGGTGTCACTGCCCCTCCCACTACTCCTCCCCCCTCCATCTCGGAAGATGAAGTTGATGGGGGTATGTCAAGAGCCAGTTCCGGTTTAGGAAGGGTTGAAGCTGCTTTATGAGATCGAGAATCACCACGCACTTCACCACGCCCTTCATCCTCACTTAATTCCCCATGCCCTCCAGTGATATCACTTTTAATCTCTCCTTTGTTCTCCTCATTTTCCTCACACTTCCTCATCTGGCCATTCTTAGAATTTTTCTTTTTTCTATAACTTACAGGATTCTTTAAGGCTAATTGTATTATGTTGTATGTATAGAATGTCTCCTTGGAAATTGAACGAGGACCTTTATCATTGTAGTGTATGCATAATAGTTGTCCTACTAACTTCCAATTATCTAGCCCTATTTCCTCTTCCAAGGGGACTTGGGTTCCAATGTACCCAACAGTCTAGCAATCTGCAACCAAGTTACAATTAAGCCTTGTCCTTTGATCAGTTTAAATATGCTTTCTGTAGCGCCTGCTAGGGGTGGGGGTGGGCGTGGGACTGGGGCTGGAGGAGAATTTTTCCTAATATCTGCCCCATTTCAGCTAGAAAAGGTTACTAGTTTAACCTTTAACAAAGTTCCCTTTTTTGTCTAATTAAATACTCGCCCTATTTCCTGGTCACTGGAGACTTCTTCAGTGTCCTCAAGCCCCATGATCAGGTGCTAAATGTGACAACCATGCTAGCACCCAGGACACCCCAGCATCAGCTGGAGTCAGCTGGAGTCAGGATAAGCAAAAGTCCTTAGTCTTTATTCTTGGTCTTTAGACACAAGATTGAACAGGATGGAAGCAGACTCTCTGTGACTGCCTTCTCCCTTGTCTATGGCCAAAGTGACCCTGGCTAGTCTTACTCCACCCCTTAGTCCCTCCTACAGTCTTCTGTATACACCAATCATCGAGCCAGCACAGGATAGTAGGAAGGACCATTTTCCAAGTATATACTCATAGAGTATTGTCCAATCAATAATTAGCCCTAAGTGCTTGAACTGACTTCAGTGCAATGACTCAAGAGTTTCAGCTCTCTATAATCAGTGAAATTCAGTTTTAGCCTTCTTTGTTCAAGACATTGTCCTTTCCTGGAAAGTCATTCTCTCCCTGCATAGGTAATAGATAATCTTTCTTGAAGGCCTAGGCTTTCTTTTTCTTTTTCTAAATTTTCAATAGTATTTTATTTTTACAAATATATGTAATGATAGTTTTCAACATTCATTTTTGTAAGATTTTATGTTACTAATTTTTTTCCCTTCCTCTTACCTCCCCCTTCCTCAAGACAACAAACAATATGTATGATTCTTTTAAACATATTTTCATATTTGTCATGTTGTGTAAATGGCTGACACTCTTGAGTTTATGCACTGAGGTTGGACAACTGAGCACTTAAGGCTAATTACCAACTGGACAATACTCTATAAGCATATGCTTGGAAAGTGGCCCTTCCCACTATCCTGTGCTGGCTCAATAATTGGTGTATACAAAGAATTTAGGAGGGAATAGGGGGTGGAATAAGACTAGCCAGGGTCACTTCTGGGCAGTAGACAAAGAGGAGAGGTCGTAGAGATTCTGTGTCCATCCAATTCACTCCTACCTCTAAAGACCAAGAATAAATAATGACTTTTGCTTATCCTGACTCCAGCTGATTCTAAGGTATCCAGGGTGCTAACTTGGTCTTCACAATATTGTGCAAGAAAAATAAGATCAAAAGAGAAAAAGTTACAAGAAAGAAAAAAGCAAACAAGCAAACAAGGAAAAAAAGATGAAAACAATATGCTTTGATTCACATTCTATCTCCATAGTTCTCTTTCTGGATATGGATGGCATTTTCCATCCCAAGTCTATTGGAATTATATCGAATTACTGTGTTGTTATGAAGACCCAAGTCCATCATAATTGATCATTATATAATATTGTTACTGTGTACAATGTTCTCCTGGTTCTGCTCATTTCATTCAACACAACTTCATGTAAGTCTCTTGAGACTTTTTGAAATCAGCCTGCCCATCATTTCTTATAGAAAAATAATATTCCATCACATTCATATACCATCATATATTCAGTCATTCTCCAACTGATGGGCATCCACTAAGTTTTCAGTTCCTTGCTATTACAAAAAGGGTTGCTACAAACATTTTTCAACATGTAGGTCCTTTTCCCTCTTTTATGATCTCTTTGGGATAGAGACCCAGTAGTGACAACCTAAGCGCTCTTTTCTATACTGTGTGGAATAATGGAAAAGTCGTTGTAATAGAGTCACAAAAACTGCAGTCTTCATCGGGCAAATCTCCTGGACTTCCTGGACAAGAAACAGTTCTTGAAATAAAAAGAACCTATGATGAATCCAGCATAAATGAATCTGAACATATACATTAAATTTGCCTTGAAATGTACCATTTTAAAATCTAAAAATGAAAGTGCTTAGAAAAAAAGTTTTTGTTTATGTCACATCCAAAAGATTGAAGAAAAAATATCTTAAGATATTTTGTCAGAGGCAAAAATGTACTTGGATCTCCTTATCCATATAAGATAATATCTTAATTGTTTGATTGTTAGGTTATAAATATGTTAAATTAGAAGAAGATTGTCAGAATGATTTTTTGGAGCTTTTATTCTTCATTCAGTGCTTTATCACCATGATATTTGCTTCTTTTATTTATTAGGAGTCTAAAATGCTCCTGTATTTATTAGTTATATTACTTTACTTTTAGACAGAACTGTTCTAATAATGTATCACAGATTTGTAGAATTTCATATTTAAAGAAATCATAGATATTATCTAATCCAACCCTGTAAATCAGTCATTTAACCTGTGCTAAAAGATCTTCAGAGATGGTGAACCCACAATCTCCTAAGCAGTCCTTTCCATTTTTAAGTAGCTCTAATCATTAGGAAGATTTTATTTTTATCAAGTTGAAATATACTTCTCTGTAGCTTACTTCCCCTTGTTCCTACTTCTATGTCTGCATCTAAGAAATGTATTCTATGTGACATTACTTAAAGACATTGACCAACTGATCTCTCCCTAAAGTATTCTCTTTTCCAAACTAAGTGTACACCATTCCTTCATTAAGTACTTATATTATATGGTCTCTGGTTCTTTCAACTTTCTCATTATTCTTTGATTTGTGAGTATCCAGTGTGAAATATGACTCCCAGAAGAAAACATTAATAAAAATTTGGGTATCAAATCAGATTCTCAGATCAATCTGTGGTCTTACTGATGTGAGCATTTCCTTCAATGATGAGAATTGCAACTCATGAATAAATCATTTCATGAGACTCATTCATCTCTTCCCATAAGTTTGCCTTAGAGACAATCCACTCAATGTGGTTCTTGGGTTATTATGAATATCATAAAGTTATCAAAGTCAGGTAAATGTTTATGATTATGAATTCTGCTTAGCTTATTATATCTTATTATATCCCTTTTTTACTCACACAATTACTATTCTAGTTAAAGCCCTCATTCCTCATAAAGGGACAGGTCAATTCTCTGAGAGCCTCCACAGCTGTGAATCATCTCATCTGAAGGAGTTGCAGGGCAGCCTTTGCCGACACAGGTATTGCAGACTGGGAATGAAATAAACTGGAGGCAGAGGGAAGAGGAGAGAGGTCAGAAAATGCGACGGATTTCAGAAGGGTTAGAAAACAGCAACTGCCTCTCAGTCTCCTTGTATAAGGACTCAAATGAGGAGTTCCATTCTGTAGCTCTGGGTTGGATCCAGGAGTCACTGTCAGGTGGCTCCTGTATATTCCAACAGCTCCCGTGTATCCCAGTAATTCCTCCTCACTTTGACTAATTATTCCTATTAGATCAAGGGAACCCACGTGTCAGTTTCCTTTGCTTCATTTATGGGTCACAATCACTAACCATGGGAGTCCCCAAGTCCCTCCCTTCAAGGAGTTTACATTCTTATATGCTAATGATATATATATATATATATAAAATTTTTTTTTGGTGCTGAGTTGTTGGGAGTTCAAATGTTGGAGTTCTTGTTTTTCTCAATACACAGCCGGTTTAGCTTAGAGCTCTCCGAATGTCTCCAAATCCAAGGGTTTTGTCCTTTAGCCTCCAACCAGCACAGAGATGGAATGAATCTCTTGTCTCCTTCACTTGGGGCTCAGCTAGCTTTCTGGTGCTAGTCTTTCAGACCAGCTTGGTCTCAGTGGGGGGAGTGCAGGAGTCCAGCCACCAACTACAGTGGTGTGAGATGAAGATGAATCTGGTTGTCCACTGAACTCTCCACTCGTAGCTTTATCCTCTGAAAACTCTTCGTCTGCCACCAGCCAGCCAAGTGGAATATATTCTGCCTTGCCTCAGAGAGAGGGCTTCTGGCGTAATTCCGCTGAAATCTGTCAAAATGCTCTCTGTCTGCACCAGAGTCGCTCCTCTCCAGTCCAGCTGAACTCTCCTCTGCGGCCAGCCAGCCAAGTGGAAAATGTATTCTGAGAACTTTAAGGGAGGTGTGAACACAAAGATGTAAACACAAGCATTGTACTAATTAGTTCTACTTAGTACCTTGTTTCAGGTTCTGGCCAAAATCTTCTTGTAAGATTAGATCAACTCTAATTAGTTAGCAGTTTGTAAGGATTCCAACACTGAGTAGTTTATTTTTTTTTTAATAGCTCTTTATTTTACAAGATATAGATACGTGGGTAATTTTTCAGTACTGACAATTGCAAAACTTTTTGTTCCAACTTGCTCCCCTGTTATTTCCCCCATCACTTCCCCCAGATGGCAGGCTGACCAATACATGTTAAATATGTTAAAGTATAAGTTAAATACAATATATGTATACATGTCCAATTATTTTGCTGTACAAAAAGAATCGGAATTTGAAATAGTGTACAATTGGCTTATTGTGAAGGTAATAAAAAATGCAGGTGGACATAAATAGAGGGATTGGGAATTCTATGCAGTGGTTCATAGTCATTTCCCAGTTTCTCTCGCTGTGTAGCTGGTTCAGTTCATTACTGCTCTATTGGAACTGATTTGGTTCATCTCATTGTTGAATAGGGCCACATCCATCAGAATTGATCATCATATGGTATTTTTGTTGAAGTATATAATGATCATCTGGTTTTACTCATTTCACTCAGCATCAGTTCATGTAAGTCTCTCCAGGCCTTTCTGAAATCATCCTGCTGGTCATTTCTTACAGAACAATAATATTCCATAATATATAGCACAATTTATTCAGCCATTCTCCAATTGATGGGCATCCACTCAATATCCAGTTTCTGGCTACTACAAGGAGGGCTACTACAAATATTCTTGCACATACAGGTCCCTTTCCCTTCTTTAAAATCTCTTTGGGATGTAAGTCCAGTAGTAACACTGCTGGATCAAAAGGTATTCACAGTTTGATAACTTTTTGAGCATAGTTTCAAATCACTCTCCAGAATGGCTGGATGTATTCATAATTCCACCAACAATGTATCAGTGTCCCAGTTTTTCCACATCTGCTCCAACATTCTGCATTATCTTTCCCTGTCATTCTAGCCAATCGGATAGGTGTGTAGTGGTATCTCAAGAGTTGTCTTAATTTGCATTTCTCTGATTAATAATGACTTGGAGCGTCTTTTCACATGGCTAGAAATAGTTTCAATTTCTTCATCTGAGAATTATCTGTTCATATCCTTTGACTATCTATTATTTGGAGAAGGGCTTGATTTCTTATAAATTAGAATCAGTTCTCTATATATTTTTGAAATGAGGCCTTTAACTGTAAAAATGTTTTCCCACTTTATTGCTTCCCTTCTAATCTTGTCTACATTAATTTTGTTTGTACAAAAACTTTTCAATTTGATATAATCAAAATTTTCTATTTTGTGATCAATAATGATCTCCAGTTCTTCTTTGATGATAAATTCCTTCCTCTTCCACAGATCTGAGAGGTAAACTATCCTATGTTCTTCTAATTTATTTATAATCTCATTCTTTATGTCTAGGTCATGAACCCATTTTGACTTTATCTTGTTGTATGTTATTAAGAGTAGGTCAGTGCCTAGTTTCTGCCATGCTAATTTCCAATTTTCATCAAACAGTTAGCTCTTATCCAAAAAGCTGGGGACTTTGGGTTTGTCAAACACTAGATTGTTAAAGTTATTGGCTGTTTTGTCCTTTGAACCTAACCTATTCCACTGATTAACTAGTCTATTTCTTAGCCAATACCAAATGGTTTTGGTAACCACTGCTTTATAATATAATTTTGGATCTGGTACAGCTAGACCACCTTCATTTGTTGTTGTTGTTGTTGTTGTTTTGTTAATTCTTTTGAAATTCTTGACCTTTTGTTTTTCCATATGAACTTTGGTGTCATTTTTTCCTAGGTCATTAAAAATAGTTTTTTGGGAGTTTGATTGATATAGTGCTAAATAAATATATTAGTTGCCTTAGTATTGTCATCTTTATTATATTTGCTTGTCCTGTCCAAGAGTATTTAATATTTTTCCAGTTGATTAGATCTGACTTTATTTGTGTGGAAAATGTTTTGTAGTTTTGCTCATATAGTTTCTGATTTTCCCTTGGCAGATATATTCCTAAATATTTTATACTATTGGTAATTACTTTAAATGGAATTTCTCTTTGTAACTCTAACTATAGGATTTTGTTAGTGATATATTAGAAGGCTGATTACTTATGTGGGTTTATTTTGTATCTTGCAACTTTGCTAAAGGTGTGGATTATTTCTAATAGCTTTTTAATAGAATCTCTGGAGTTTTCTAAGTATACCATCATATCATCAGCAAAGAGTGATAATTTGGTTTCCTCATTACCTATTCTAATTCCTTTAATCTCTTTCTCAACTCTTATTGCCAAAGCTAGCATTTCTAATACAATATTGAATAGTAATGGTGACAGTGGGCAATCTTCTTTCACTCCTGATCTTATTGGGAATGGTTGCAGTTTATCCCCACTACATATGATGCTTACTGATGGTTTTAAATAGATGCTACTGATTATTTTAAGGAAAAGACCATTTTTTCCTATACTCTCAAGTGTTTTTAATAGCAATGGATGTTGGATTTTATCCAATGCATTTCCTGCATCTATTGAGATGATCATATGGTTTTTGTTAATTGGGTTATTAACATGGCTAATTATACTAATAGTTTTCCTAATATTGAACCAACCCTGCATTCCTGGTATAAATCCTACTTGATCATGGTGCATTATCCTGAGGATGATTTTCTATAGTCTTTTTGCTAATATCTTATTTAAGATTTTAGCATCAATATTCATTAGGGAGATTGGCCTATAATTTTTTTCTCTGTTTTCATCCTACCTGGTTTAGGCATCAGTACCATGTCTGTGTCATAAAAGGAATTTGGTAGGACCCTATTTTTTCCCTATTTTTTCAAATAGTTTATATAGCATTGTGACTAATTGTTCTTTAAATGTTTGGTAGAATTCACAGGTAAATCCATTTGTTCCTGGGGATTTTTTCTTAGGGAGTTGATTAATAGCTTGTTCTATTTCTTTTTCTGAAATAGGACTATTTAAGCAATTTACTTCCTCCTCTGTTAATCTGGGAAGTCTATATTTTTGGAGATAGTCATCCATTTCACTTAGATTATCAAATTTATTGGCATAAAGTTGGGCAAAGTAACTCTTTATTATTACTCTAATTTCCTTTTAATTGGTGGAAAATTCTCCCTTTTCATTTTTAAGACTAACAATTTGATTTTCCTCTTTCCTTTTACTAATCAGATTTACCAAAGGTTTATTTATTTTATTGGTTTTTTCATAAAACCAACTCTTAGTTTTATTTATTAATTCAATAGTTGTTTTTTTTTACTTTCAATATTATTAATTTCTCCTTTTAGTTTTAGAATTTCAAGTTTAGCATTTGATTGGGTGTTTTTAATTTGGTCTTTTTCTAGCTTTTTAAGTTGCAAGCCCAATTCATTGATCTTCTCTTTCTCTATTTCATTCAAGTAAGCCTCTAAAGATATAAAATTTCCCTTATTATTGCTTTGGCTGCATCTTACAGATTTTGGTCTGATGTCTCATAATTTGCTGTTTCACCCAATCATTCTTTAAGATGAGATTATTTAGTTTCCAATTACTTTTTGGTCTATTTACCCCTAACTTTTTGTTGAATGTAGTTTTTATTGCATCATGATCTGAAAAGAAAGCATTTACAATTTCTGCTTTCCTGCATTTAATTTTGAGGTCTTTAATGTTCTAATATATGGTCATTTTTGTATAGGTTCCATAAACTGCTGAGAAGAAAGTATACTCCTTTCTGTCACCACTAAGTTTTCTCCAAAGATCTATCATACCTAATTTTTCTAATATTCTATTTACCTCTTTAATTTCTTTTATATTTATTTTGTGGTTTGATTTATCTAATTCTGAGAGTGCATGATTGAGTTCTCCCACTATTATAGTTTTGCTGTCTATTTCTTCTTGCAACTCTCTTAACTTCTCCTTTAGGAAGTTAGATGCTATACCACTTGGTGCATATATGTTTAGTGTTGATATTTTTTCATTGTCTATGCTACCTTTTAGCAAGATATAGTTTCCTTCCTTATCTCTTTTATTTAGATCAATTTTTGCTTTTGCTTGATCTGAGATAAGGATGGCTACCCCAGCTTTTTTGACTTCACCTGAAGCATAATGGATTCTCCTCCAGCCTCTCCTCTTTACTCTGTATGTATCTCCCTGCTTTAAATGTATTTCCTGTAAACAGAATATTGTAGGGTTCTGACTTTTGATCCAATCTGCAATCAGCCTCCACTTTATAGGAGACTTCATCCCATTCACATTTACAGGTAAAATGACTAATTCTGTATTTTCTGCCATCCTAATATCCCCATATTATGCTTTTCTTTTTCTTGTCCCCTCTTCCCCCCTTCCCCAGTATTAAACTTATGGGCCCCACTTGTGTCACTCAGCTCTCCCTCTTTAGGATTCCTCCCGCCTCCCTTTGAGTCCCTTCCCCTTTCTTGTACCCTTCTCTTATTACTCCTTTCCTTTTCCCTTTTCCTCTCTCACTTTTCAATAAGGTAAGAGAAGATTCTCTGTAAAACAAATATGTCAATCATTTTCTCTTTGAGCCAACTCTGATGAGAGTAAGATTTATGCAATGTTCCTCCCCCTCTCTAAATTCCCTCAAATATGATAGGTTTCCTTTTCCTCTTCGTGGGATGTAGTTTCCCTCTTTTTATCTCCCATTTCCCTTTTTTCTGATATTGTCCCCTTTCCATTGCTACTTCCCCTTTTTAATGCTATATCAGTAAAATCAAATTATACCTGTGGTCTTTATGTGTATCCACAACAGAAATACAGTTCTCAAGTGTTCCTTTTACCTTTTTTTGCTTCTCTTGAGTCCTATGGTTGAAGATCAAATTTTTTGTTTAGATCTGGTTTTTTCCTTAGAAACAAATGGAATTCATATGTTTCATTAAATGTCCATCTTCTTCCATGGAAGAAAATGCTCAGCTTAGCTGGGTAGTTTATTCTTGGCTGCATTCCAAGTTCTTTTGTCTTTCGGAATATCAGATTCCAGGCCCTTTGATTTTTTAATGTGGAGGCAGCCAGATCTAGAGTGGCACTTTGGTATTTAAATTGTTTTTTCTTGGCTGCTTGTAATATTTTTTCCTTAGTCTGATAGTTCTGAAATTTAGATACAATATTCCTTGGAGTTTTTATTTTAGGGTCTTTTTCAGGTGTTCAATGAATTCTTTCAATGCCTATTTTACCTTCTGATTCTATTACATCTGGGCAGTTCTCTTTGATGATTTCCTGTAAAACTGTGTCTAGGCTCATTTTTTCATCATAATTTTTGGAAAGTCCAATCATCCTCAGATTATCTCTCCTAGATCTATTTTCCCAGATCTGTTGTTTTTCCAAGTAGATATTTACTATTTTTTTTCCCAATCTTTCATTTTTTTTTTTTTTTTTTTGGTTTCGCTTGACTGATTCTTGATGTCTCAATGAATCATTTCTATTTGTTCAGTTCTGATTTTTAATGAGTTCTTTTCTCCATTAGCTTTTTAAACTTCTTTTTGCATATGTCCATTTGAGTTTTTAAATGAGTTGTTTTGCTTTATGGAATTTTTTTCCATTTCACTAATTTTTTTTTTTTTTTTTTTTTTTTTTAGTGAGTTATTTTCTTTTTCCAATTCACAGATCCTACTTTCTTGGGAATTCTTTATCTTTTCCAATTCACAAATCCTACTTTCCTGTGAGTTCTTTATCTTTTCCAATTCACAAATCCTACTTTCCAGGGATTTCTTTACTTTTTCCAATTCACAAATTCTGTTTCCCTGCATTTCCTGGGAGCTTTTTACCTTTTCCAATTCACATTTCAGGAAGGTGTTATTTTCTTGCATAGCTTTTCTTTCCTTTCCCCATTTTTCTTCTAGATCTCTTTAAAGATTTTTAATAGTCTCTTCTAGGAAAGCCTTTTGTGTTGGGGACCAACAATTGTCTGGAGACTGTCTGCTATTAATCTCCTTGGGGTTGAAAACCTGCTTTCTTTCTGTATAGAAGCTATCAATTGTCTTTTTGATTTTTTTACTCATATTTTAAAAGCCCGGGTCTGCCTTCAGGGCCAGGAGGTTACCTGCTTCCTCTGCAGAGCAGTGATAGATGTATGGACCGTAGCTGTCCTGACAACTGGCTGCAAAGAGCTCCGTGATACGGGAGTGCTGTGGGAAAAATTTCCCCACCAGAAGTAACTAGGCTTGGGTTGAACTGTGGAAGTGCCCTGCAAAGAACCCGGCTGCACAGATTAGCAACTGCCCTGAGGCTAGAGGTTGAGCAACAAAAGTGTCACTACCCCAACCCAAAGCCCACAGTGGGGCTGTGGGTATTGGCAGTTGTTCAGCGAATAGTCCCGCAGGGACTGGAAATGTTTCTGCCCAAGGAAGCACAGTCATGCTGTGGAAGTTCCATTGCCCAGGCTGAGCCCCCATGGTGCAGATTAGAAGCTTCCTGGGGCTGCACCCCACCTGCCATGCAAATTAGTGACTGCTTGCTACCTTGTGCTGCAGATTGGAGCTGCACCACTGTGCTGTAGTCTGTTCTGAGTCACTTCTGGTTTTGGTTGTGTGTAGCCAGATCTTGTTAGGCTCTGGCATTTTTAGGGTACCCTCTGCTTTGGCTTTAATTTCTCTGCTGCTCTGCTGTTTTGCAAGCCGAGCAGAGCAATCAGCCTATGCCAGAGTCGTCTCTATAACTTTTCTAGCCACATAGGCCACCCCAACCTCTGGTCTTCTCTGGACACTAGTCTCTCCTATCACTGCTCTGCTCCGGCCTCTCAGGACAAAGCTTTCCTGGTCATCTTCCAGATTATCTTCGGCTGGTAAGTTGTTGTACTTCTAATCTTCATGGGTTTTACCAGTCAAGCACTATTTTTGAGGCTGAATTTAATAATTGGTTGTGAGGGTATGAGAGGAGCTTAGAAAGTGGTGTGTGCCTTCTCTGCCATCTTGGCCCCCTGATGATTTAGTGATTTTGAGAATGTAATATGTAATAGACTTTCTTATCATTTGATTGGGTAATCTCACCAGCTCCAATGGGTTTATTTCTCATCACTATCCAGTGGTTTTCTAGATCAATACATTCAGCTTGAGCTCCAATCGCATTAGCAATTGCCATATGAACCTCTCAAATTGGATGACCCATGGACAATCATGTCCATGGTATTGAGATCAAACTCAATACATCCATGAGAGAACATTATCTTTCCCCTGAAACCTTTCCCTTTTCCCCCAGTTCTCCTGTTCTATTTTCTGGTGAGAATATCATCATCCTTGTAGTTGTCCAGGTCTGCAATCTTGGTGTTATCCTCAATTCTCCCCTCACTCTCATTAAATAATCAGTTTCTAAGTTCTTTTAATTCTATCTTTTAGCAGCTCTCACAGATATTTTGGGATTCTGTCATTGCCACCCCATAGTGCATAGGTTTACTACTTCATGCCTGCATTATTGAAATAGTCTTTAGGTTGGTCTCCCTATCTCAAAACCCTCTCCCCACACCAATTCATTTCTCACTTGGCTGCCAAGTGATTTTTCTAAAGTACACATCTGACCCTATTACTTCCTATTCATTCAACTGAGTGACTCTCTATTACCTTTAAGATCAAATATAAAATCTTCTGTTTTACACTGAAGTGTTTTATGGCCCCTCCTATGTTTTTTGACTTTTTATACTTTAATATTTTCTGTATACTCTATAATCCAGTGACATGTTACTCCTTGCTCCTTCTTACAAACAAAACATAATTTCATAATTCTCTATTTTCACTGGCAATTTCCCATGTTTTGAATGCTCTTTCTCCTTTCATCTTCTCATTCAGACACCTGGCTTCCATAGAATCCTTCACCCCTTGGTTTAAATCCTACTTTCTGCAGATGACTTTTCCCTCCTTCTCCCCACTTCCTGCTAGTGCCTTCTTTTTGATTATCTTCCATTTCATTTATGTTTATTTTATTTTTGTTGTTCTTTCACTAGAAGGTGAACTTCCTGAAGGTCTTTGTTTTTTCATCCAAAGTACATAGTGTCAAAGACACATAGTAGGAACTTTAAATATTTGTTGTCTTAAATACTGCTCTTCAATTCATCCTCCAGAGAACTGTCAAAGTAACTAAGTAAAAACATTCCCTTGCTCAAAAGTCTTCTGTTGCTTCCTATTATCTATCTATAGGGGGAAAAGTACAAACTCCCCATCTTGGAGTTTCCATAATCTGACTTTATCATTCTAAGTTATCATTCATATTACTCTTTGTACTTTATTCTAGATAAATAAGACTACCTCTTTTTCTCCCCCTCCTAAACTTAGCATGTCCCCTGTCACCTTCATTCCTGCAGGTTTTTTCCTGTGTATTAAATATATCCTTCACTTTTATATTTCAATATATTTTCCTTTCTTAAACACTATTCTGAAGCCTCATATCTTCTATACAATAGTCTTTGATTCTTCATCTTCCTTTGCCTAAAAAGTGTTCTCTTTCTTCTCACATTTTTTCTAGAGGACTTTGTTCTTAACCTCTCCATCATATTTTTCTCCATCATATTTCTTTCTTTTTTGCATATAAAATATTTCCCCCCTCCTAATAGAATATAAGCTTGATGGCAGGGACTATGTAATTTTTATTTTTGTCTCCCTAGAACCCAGAATAGCAATTGCTTTATGAATGTTAGATTAATTTTACATTATATATATATATATATATATATTATATGTGTGTGTGTGTGTGTGTGTGTGTGTGTGTGTGTATTGCTCTTTTTTCCCTTTTTCTTTTTCTATGTAGTTTGTAATGATAGATTGTTTTCAATTGTGGAAAAATTGAAATTAATAAGGCAATAGCACAATTAACTTTAAGCAAGATGAAAAATATATTTTTACCAAAAAAATTACTCCTCAGGCAAATAAAGCATGGAACATTCATTCTTTCTGCTGTCTTCCCAGAAGAGAAGAGAAACAGCAGCATGCTCAGTGCCAGTCTTTATGTTAATGCTGTATTTTGTAATCCATTTTCAGCCTTTCTGGCTATGGTTGCTATTGTTTTTTTTCTCCTGATCCTGCAGCAGAGTCTGGAGGGAATCCAGGACCACACACACCACACACACACACACACACACACACACACAGACACACACACACACACTCTCTCTCTCTCACACACACTCTCCTTATAAATGACAATATCTTCTAAAGAGGAAGACAGGAATTGAATTCAAGTATTTCAAATTTAAAAAATAATAAAATGTAATTATGAGATACTACTAATTTCCTTCATGACTAGAGGGGTGATTTAATGGGAATTCAAAGATAAAGGAAGTCAATGAGGAAGATCATTAAGAAAATGAATAGATGCTTGTGATAATACTTTCATGGATGTACCATTGCACTGATCATTATTCTCACTGGTGCAGATCATTGTACCCTCTCACTCCATCTTTTCTTCATATTCAATATTTGTTCACCTCTCTATAAAAATACCCCATGGAGGAAGGTTTTACTTATTTTGTTTACTAAGAAAAAAGAAATAGAAATTATCTTATACACTGTTCTCTTGGCAACAGTAATGATCACATAAATGAGCAGAGTGAATATTATATGATCTCTGGGTACTAGAAATATCTTCTCTATCAAGATATTTCTAGTCTCTGAAATTCTATCATGGACATCATTTTTCTGTGTTTCTTTCTCTCTTCCTATTTTCAAAGGACAAGTTTTCCAAAGAAGGATAACATATTAAACTAATTCCTAAGAATGCAAGAGTGATTCATCAGATCCAGGAAGGTCTAGGGTCATCTGAAACCACTGGTATCCTGGGTTGGGAGAGAAGAAATTTAGGAGAAGAGGGGAAGAGAGATTTTTTTGAAGACACACACTTTACTTCTTCCATGAATTTGTTGAGTGTTAGCTCTGCTTGGCAGAAGAACAGCATTCTTAACTGTGTAAATAATGTCATCATGTGTCTTTTTTTTCAGTCATTATAGCCGAGTAGTTGATCTTTCCACTGTTATCTGCCCTAATTAGACTACATATGTGTTTTGTTCTAGGGACCACATGTTAAACATGTTAAAACATAAGTTAAATACAATATATGTATACATGTCCATACAGTTATTTTGCTGTACAAAAAGACTCGAACTTTGAAATAGTGTACAATTAGCCTGTGAAGGAAATAAAAAATGCAAGTGGACAAAAATAGAGGGATTGGGAGTTCTTTCACTGGGTATAACTGGTTCAATTCATTACTGCTCCATTGGAATTGATTTGGTTCATCTCATCGCCAAAGAGGACTGCGCCCATCAGCATTAATCACATATGTAGTGTTCTCTTCTTTTTTATAATATGATGATTCTCTAGGAGCAGGTTTCTTGGGGAGGTTTTCTGGAGGCAGCCTTAGTTTCAGTTGAGAGTAATAATCACTCCAAATACATCCAGAGCTGATAAAATCCAAACGTTTATTTTCTCCTTCCAAATCTTATCTCTTTTCTTAGCCCCAGTTAGCTTTCCTAGAGGCCTCTCTCCTTCTTTGGTTCCGAGAACTTTGTTGCTAGTCCTTTGCTTCTGCCTCTGCCTCAACTCTGACTCGTGGCAATCTTCCAACTGACGCTCCTCCACTCTGAATCTTTTCAACTGAACTCTGTTGCCTGAGCTCAGGTATTTTTATGCTCTCTCAAAGGTTGACTCCTCCTCTGAGAGTGGGATCATGGGAGGTGTGAATTCACAAAGTTACAAAGCTAACTTGTGTATCTCCCATTCTTGTGAATCTTCCAAACTTGTGAACTAATGTGTGTGAGCTAATGTGTGAACTCTCAAAGGTGCAAACCCAAGCACACAAGCATTGCTTCCATCCATTCCACTTAGTTCCTTGTTTCAAGTTCTGACCCATAACATCTGCTTGTAGGATCAGATCAATCATACTGAACCATGCTAAATTAGATAATTATTGTCTCTATCAATTCTAATGACTTAACACTTTGTAAGGATTCCAACATCTCCCGCTTTCTTTTGTTTTAGAACATAAAGTGGTCATGACCTCCCTGACTTCTCAAGGAGGTGAGAACCCCAAAAAAGAACTTCCCTGACTGCTCAAAAAAGAAGTGAAAACACCATAAAAAGAAGGTGGTCACACCCTCCCTGACATTTCAGGAAGGGAGATGAAAACACCAAAGGAAATAGGAAATCAAATCAGCTTAGCAGGTTTCTAAAGGGGCTCACTGGAACAGGTATACATAAAGCCATCAATATGGGAGGCATTACACATAATTACTTAAGCACATAACAATTTAACACAGGCTAGTAGTAATGTAACAAATAACATGAATCATCATGAGAGTTTATACATGTCCATAAGTCCTAGAAATAGTCCAAAAGGAATCCATTGTCCATTAATTCATGTGCCAGGAATCCAATAATTCCTGTAAGCTTTGAAGTACTGCAATAGTCTCATTAACAATTTTTCATCTCAAGGAATCCAATCATTCCTACTGGTTTTCAAGAACTGAAAGCTGAAGATTTTAAAGTTCTTTTTAACAGTCTCATTGTCAGCCATGCTCTTTCAGGGTCAGATGTTTCTTAAATCTTCTCCTTTGTTTTGAGACTTTTCTCTCTTTCTGTCTCTCTTTGATGGACAAAGTGAATACGGCTCGTTGGAATCACCCATGTGATTCCTTCTCCATCTGTAGAAATACAAGCAAACCCTCTCTCCCAGGTAGTTCACCTATCTAATTCCCTTCTATTTACCACTTTTGGGATTTCCCCTCATCATCTGGCAATTACATTGGAGCTGTTTTCACTGAACACTGCCCTGTTGAGTTAAAAGGCCTGTATTCTCCCCACCTGTAATCTTTCTGCTGGTTGATCATGTAATCTCTTTGTGCCATGTGATTACTTTTAGGCTGATTGATCACATCAGAGTCCTGACCTTCTAAAGACTCTCTGGGTGTAACCTTAGCTGCCATCATGCCCCACCTATCTTTTGATTGATATCTTGGAGCTGGGCCCTGCCTCTCATTTCTCTGGGTCAATCTACATTCAGAGGCCCAGTGAAAGCCTCAGTTACATTTTGGACATGGAGTTTTGGGTTTTCTCTCACCCTATCTTCTCACTCTATCTCCATATCTACATTGAGCTCTCAAATGTCCAACTTTTCCACACTGAAAGCATCTATGAGTTTCTCTAGAAGTCCCTTGCCAAGAGGGACCCTGTCTTCCCATGTTCATCATAGTTTGGGTATAATAAGCATTTGTGCCCACTGTGGCACAGCATCTTATGATCTCCTCTAAAGGAGCATCTTTGTCAAGTCCCCATATATTCCTTTTGCAAATTTCATTGGCATTTTCCTTAGCCAGATGTTTGGTCATTATTTCTGTAGCTGCATTATCTCCAATGGTTCTTATTACAGCTGTTTGCAAAAGTCCCACAAAATCAGCAAAAGGTTCATTGGGACCTTGCTCTATTTTTGTAAAAGCTTTACTTCCATCTTTCTGTCCAGGGAGAAAACTCCAAGCTTTTATTGCAGCTTTAGAAATTTGCTCATACTCACCAACAAAACCCAACAGCAAGAGATACAAAGAAAAATTCCATTCAGAATAACTGTTGATACCATAAAATATTTGGGAATCTATCTACCAAAGGAAAGTCAGGAATTATATGAGCAAAATTATAAAAAAGTCTCCACACAAATAAAGTCAGACTTAAATAATTGGAAAAATATTAAGTGCTCTTGGATCGGCCGAGCGAACATAATAAAGATGGCAATACTCCCTAAACTAATCTATTTATTTAGTGCTATACCAATCAGACTTCCAAGAAAATATTTTATTGATCTAGAAAAAATAACAACAAAATTCATATGGAACAATAAAAAGTCAAGAATCTCAAGGGAATTAATGAAAAAAATCAAATGAAGGTGGCCTAGCTGTACCTGATTTAAAATTATATTATAAAGCAGAAGTCACCAAAACCATTTGGTATTGGCTAAGAAATAGATTAGTGGATCAGTGGAAAAGGCTAGGTTCACAAGACAGAATAGTCAACTATAGCAATCTAGTGTTTGACAAACCCAAAGCCCCTAACTTCTGGGTAAAGAATTCATTATTTGATAAAAACTGCTGGGATAATTGGAAATTAGTATGGCAGAAATTAGGCATGGACCCACACTTAACACCATATACCAAGATAAGATCAAAATGGGTCTATGACCTAGGCATAAAGAACGAGATTATAAATAAATTAGAGGAACATAGAATAGTTTATCTCTCAGACTTGTGGAAGAGAAAGAAATTTGTCACCAAAGATGAACTAGAGACCATTACTGATCACAAAATAGAAAATTTTGATTATATCAAATTAAAAAGCCTTTGTACAAATAAAACTAATGCAAACAAGATTAGAAGGGAAGCAACAAACTGAGAAAACATTTTCACAGTTAGAGGTTCTGATAAAGGCCTCATTTCCAAAATATATAGAGAACTGTCTCAAATTTATAAGAAATCAAGCCATTCTCCAATTGATAAATGGTCAAAGGATATGAACAGACAATTTTCAGAGGATGAAATTGAAACTATTACCACTCATATGAGTGTTCCAAATCATTATTGATCAGAGAAATGCAAATTAAGACAACTCTGAGATACCACTACACACCTGTCAAATTGGCTAAGATGACAGGAAAAATAATGATGAATGTTGGAGGGGATGTGGGAAAACTGGAACACTAATGCATTGTTGGTGGAGTTGTGAACGAATCCAACCATTCTGGAGAGCAATCTGGAATTATGCCCCAAAATTATCAAATTGTGCATACCCTTTGATCCAGCAGTGTTTCTATTGGGCTTATATCCCAAAGAAATACTAAAGAAGGGAAAGGGACCTGTATGTGCCAAAATGTTTGTAGCAGCCCTGTTTGTAGTGGCTAGAAACTGGAAAATGAATGGATGCCCATCAATTGGAGAATGGCTGGATAAATTGTGGTATATGAATGTTATGGAATATTATTGTTCTGTAAGAAATGACCAGCAGGATGAATACAGAGAGGACTGGCGAGACTTACATGAACTGATGCTAAGTGAAATGAGCAGAACCAGGAGATCATTATACACTTCGACAACGATATTGTATGAGGACATATTTTGATGGAAGTGGATTTCTTTGACAAAGAGACCTGAGTTTCAATTGATAAATGATGGACAGAAGCAGCTACACCCAAAGAAAGAACACTGGGAAACGAATGTGAACTATCTGCATTTTTGTTTTTCTTCCCGGGTTATTTATACCTTCTGAATCCAATTCTCCCTATGCAACAAGAGAACTGTTCGGTTCTGCAAACATATATTGTATCTAGGATATACTGCAACATATCCAACATATAAAGGACTGCTTGCCATCTAGGGGAGGGGGTGGAGGGAGGGAGGGAAAAAAAATCGGAACAGAAACGAGTGTCAATATAAAGTAATTATTAAATAAAAATTAAAAAAAAAAGGAATTTGCTCATACATTCTTATGAAATAATAAATCTGTTCTGAATTCTCTGCATACTGACCTTCACTATCTAGTTGGTCAAAAGTGATTTGTACAATAGCTCCTGTTTGCCTATTGCTTTGGGCTTGAATCCTATATAATTCATGATACTCCGAAAGCCACAACTCTTCTTCTGCCTCTGTCTCAACTCTGACTCGTGGCAATCTTCCAACTGATGCTCCTCCACTCTGAATCTTTTCCGTCCACTTTGTCCAGGTTCTAAACATGTTCTAGCTATGGATTTCCAATCATTTGGGGTTAAGATTTCATAGGACAAATTATCTAGTAACATCTTAATATAAGATGATGTAGCCCCATAAAGAGTGCAACCCTTTTTCAAATCTTTAATTTTTTCCAAATTAAAAGGAGTGTATCTTCTCCCTTTTTGACCTGAAGAGTTGAGTTCTTCAGTCACAGGATATGCATTTATAAAATCAGATATATCTTCTCCTTCATTTTTTGCCTTAATTAATGCCTTTTCTAATCTTTTTATAAGCTCCTTAATAGGTAGTTCTGATTGCATTACTGCCTCTCCCCCTCCTCCTTCTTCCTCCACCCATGAAGGGTTAATTGAGGGGGGAGGGTCATGAGATGTGGAATGATCTAATTTCTCCTGCTGTGAAGTATCACACTCAAAATTGTACTTAACTCCATTCTTATTTGATTCTTCCTCCTTTTCACCTAGTTTAGTTGGTACCTTCTCTTCCTGTGCTTTCTTCTTTTTCTTCATTTTAACACTTATATAATTTCCTAAAGCCAGTTGTATCAAATTATATGTATTAAGTGTGTCTTTGGAAATTGATTTTTATTGCAGAATTGACAAAGATTCTTTTCTACTAATTTCTACTCTGTTGAGTTTGGATTAGAATTGTAGTATTCACCTAGGTGCTCTCCTACTAATTTCCACTCATTTGGATCCAATTCTTTTTCCATAGAGAACCAAGGGCATAGATACTTTACAGTTTCTAAAACTTCAGTGACCTGCTCCAAAATTATAATCAAACCTTGGCTTTCCATAACCTTGACAATGCTCTCTAACCATTTTCCTTGAACAGAAACAGAAGGCTGTTTTCTAAACATCTGCCCCATTTTAGCTGAAATTCTATTTTAACTCTTTTAACAAAATTTCTTTGTTGTACTCAGCTTAATTTCTGGTTTGAGGAGACTTTTCCACTGGAATCAGAATCAGAGGTTTTTCCACTGAAATCAGGATGGGAAGCTTTTTCCACTGAAATCAGGATGGGAAGCTTTTCCATTGAAATCAGGATCCTGTCAGTCCCACATTCGGATGCCAAAATGTGGTGTTGTTCTTCTTTAATATAATATATGATGGTTTTTCTGTGAGCAGGTTTCTTGGGGAGGTTTTCTGGAGGAAGCCTTAGTTTCACTTCAAAGTAATCACCCCAAATACAGCCAGCTGATAAAATCCAAACATTTATTTTCTCCTTCCAAGTCTTTCTCTTTCCTTGGGCCTGGTTAGCTTTCTTAGAGGCCTCTTTCCTTCCTTGGTTCCAAGAGCTTGTCCTTTGTTGCCTCCAGCTCCCTCTGAATCTTGGTTCTGAATCTTCACAATTGTCTCCTCCACTCACTCTCGGCTCTCAATCTCCCAGAGTGCTCTTTGGTCCTAAGAGCTTCTTGCTTATATCCTGTACACTGAGTATTACACCAATCATTATATCACTGGGAAATCATTATTTGTTGTAGGATTAAATCAATTCTAAACTAGATTAAAACATTGTTTCCTTAATTCCACTTAGTAACTTGTTTCAAGTTCTGGCTCACAACATCTCCTTGTAGGATCATATCAATCATCCTGAACCATGCTAAATTAGATAATTATTGTCTCTATCAATTCTAATGACTTAACACTTTGTAAGGATTCTAAAAATCATATAGTATTGTTGTTGAGATATATAATGATCTCCTGGTCCTGCTCATTTCACTCAGCATCAGTTAATGTAAGTCTCTCCAGGCGTTTCTGAAATCATCCTGCTGGTCATTTCTTACAGAACAATAATATTCCATAATATTCATATACCACAATTTATTCAGCCATTGTCCAATTGATGGGCATCCACTCAGTTTCCAGTTTCTGGCCACTACAAAGAGGGCTGCCACAAATATTCTTGCACATACAGGTATCTTTAAAATCTCTTTGGGATATAACCCCAGTACTAACACTGCTAGGTCGAAGGGTATGCACAGTTTGATAACTTTTTGAGCATAGTTCCAAATCACTCTCCAGAATGGCTGGATGTATTCACAATTTCACCAACAATGCATCAGTGTCCCAGTTTTCCCACATCTCTTCCAACATTCTGCATTATCTCTCCCTGTCATTCTAGCCAATCTGACAGGTGTGAAGTGGTATCTCAGCATTGCCTTAATATGCATTTCTCTGATTAATAATGACTTGGAGCATATTTTCATATGGCTAGAAATAGTTTCAATTTCTTCGTCTGAGAATTGTCTGTTCATATCCTTTGACCATATTTCAACTAAAGAATGGCTTGATTTCTTATAAATTAGAGTCAATTCTCTATATATTTTGGAAATGAGGCCTTTACCAGAACCTTTGACTATAAAAATATTCTCCCAGTTTGTTGCTTCCCTTCTCATCTTGTTTGCATTAGTTTTGTTTGTACAAAAACTTTTCAATTTGATATAATCAAAATTTTCTATTTTGTGATCAATAATTATCTCTAGTTCTTCTTTGGTCACAAGTTCCTTCCTCTTCCACAGGTCTGAGAGGTAAACTATCCTATGTTCTTCTAATTTATTTTTAACCTCATTCTTTATGCCTAGGTCATGAACCCATTTTGACCTTCTCTTGGTGTATGGTGTTAAGTGTGGGTCAGTGCCTTTAAAGGTAAAAGTGATCAACTCAAGCTGCTTACTTGGAAAGAATGAAACAGCTGCACATCTTTAGAACTGGCAGAAGTCTTTACTTCTTATTACTTGAGGGAGTTAATAACTTGATCAATTGAGCACTTCATTAAACATAAACAAGTCTGTTCAACTATCAGACTTCCATAGTAGCCTTAAATGTCATGGGGACAATATTGTGTGGCTTCTCTACAAAGTTTGGTTATAATTGCAGTCAATAATAATAATGCTATAGTAATTGTTCAACGAAGTGTTTCATTTGGGAGAAATTAAAAGATGTAGAATGTCACCATGCCATCCTCAAGAAGACTCACCAGCTTAGCATTTTGATCACAACCATGAGGCTGGGTGACCACTTATAAGATATGTTATATTGATTTCTTTCATATAGGCGTGATGATTTTGCCAAGTCTTCTTCTAACTCTTGTGAGTTAGTTTGTGAGTCTGAGCCCAGAAGACTCAGATCATCATGTGGCCTCTTTGGTGCATGGCACCTGAAATGACGCCATGGGCTTTTTTTTGTACCATGGTTGTCTGTTAATATGACCACCAAAGTTATGAAGGATCAGTTTTTCAAATGGCCCCTTGAAAACATTTACTACCTGTACTGTTAGTACATAGTACTAACTCGGAAAAACTTAGAGAAGAAGGGAGGAGGGAGAAGAAGAAGAGGGAAGAGGAAGAAGGAGGAGGAGGAGAAATGAGAAAGAGGTAAGAGAAGAAGGAAGAAGGAGGAGAAGGAGGAAGGAGCAGAAGGAGGAAGAAGAAGCCTAATATTTGATTTTACTGTAAATAATTCAACTTCCAGGATTATAGGAGCACCAAATCTAGGATATTTAATTCAACTTCCTTATTTTATAGATGAAGAAACTATTCATGGATAGAGTTCTACTATATAACATACTGATGAGAACAGAAGGTTATCAATTCTTGAGAGTGCTGATAACATGATTTAATCTGGGCTATTATTTCCCCAGCTTTATACTCTTTTACTGCCTTTTCCCCAGTGCCTCAAATGTTCTTCCTCCTTCCTTCTTCTTCCTAATTTCTCTAACATTTTTCATTGTTGTTCTTCATCCTTCATTCTTGAAAAGGACAAATGATATCAGGACTTGCAAATTAATTGGATTTAAGGGATGCAGAGCTGTGAATTTATCAGCCTCATTCTCTCCTTCAGAGTCATCAGAGTCCAATGGTGAGACAGGTCAAAATGACTGACTTCTTTATGACTTAGCTCAGATACTGTTTTTTTTTTTTTTTTCAGTATTCCCAACTCATATGCTCTTGCTAGTGCCTTTCCTTTGAGATTACCTCCCATTTAGACTGTATATATCTCGTATATACATGGTTGTTTGTATATTGTTTCCCTCATTAGAATATACATTTTTGGAGAACAGACATTATGTTTTTCGGGACTTTGTGCAATACTTGTCATATACAAAGTGCTTAATGAATGCTTGCTAACAGACATAACTGATGCTACAGGTTTGAAAAGATCTGCTCATTCACTGAAATAACAGTGGATTATAGCAGAAGTACCTGGATAATCTAGTTAATGAATGCTCACACAAAAATAAATAGTTAAGGATTCCTTGCAATACCTGATAATACCATTTTCTTTCTTTCTTTCTTTCTTTCCTTCCTTCCTTCCTTCCTTCCTTCCTTCCTTCCTTCCTTCCTTCCTTCCTTCCTTCTTCTTTCTTTCTTTCTTTCTTTCTTTCTTTCTTTCTTTCTTTTTCTTTCTTTCTTTCTTTCTTTCTTTCTTTCTTTCTTTCTTTCTTTCTTTCTTTCTTTTAGCAGCAAAGAACTTTATTTATACACATTCTCCCGTAAATCTGAATCTTATTTATTTATTTATAATTATTATTTTTTTTTATTATAACTTTTTACTGACAGAGCCCATGCCTGGGTAAATTTTTTTTTTTACAGCATTATCCCTTGCACTCACTTCTGTTCCGATTTTCCCCCTCCCTCCCTTCACCCCCTCCCCCAGATGGCAAGCAGTCCTATACAAGTTAAATATGTCACAGTGTATCCTAGATAAAATATATGTGTGCAAAACTCTCTTGTTGCACAGGGAGAATTGGATTCAGAAGGTAAAAATAACCTGGGAAGAAAAACAAAAATGAAAGCAGTTTATATTCATTTCCCAGTGTTCTTTCTTTGGGTATAGTTGCTTCTGTCCATCCTTGATCAATTGAAACTGAGTTATATATCTTTGTTGAAGAAATCCACTTCCATCAGAATACATGCTCAAACAATATCGTCGTTGAGGTATATAATGATCTCCTGGTTCTGCTCATTTCACTTAGCATCAGTTCATGTTAGTCTCGCCAGTCCTCTCTGTATTCATCCTGCTGGTCATTTCTTTCTTTTTCTTTCTTTCTTTTTTTTTTTTAATTTTTATTTAATAATTACTTTATATTGACACTCGTTTCTGTTCCGATTTTTTTTCCCTCCCTCCCTCCACCCCCTCCCCTAGATGGCAAGCAGTCCTTTATATGTTGGATATGTTGCAGTATATCCTAGATACAATATATGTTTGCAGAACCAAACAGTTCTCTTGTTGCATAGGGAGAATTGGATTCAGAAGGTATAAATAACCCGGGAAGAAAAACAAAAATGCAGATAGTTCACATTCGTTTCCCAGTGTTCTTTCTTTGGGTGTAGCTGCTTTTGTCTGTCATTTATCAATTGAAACTCAGGTCTCTTTGTCAAAGAAATCCACTTCCATCAGAATACATGCTCAAACAGTATCGTTGTTGAGGTATATAATGATCTCCTGGTTCTGCTCATTTCACTTAGCATCAGTTCATGTTAGTCTCGCCAGTCCTCTCTGTATTCATCCTGCTGGTCATTTCTTTCTTTTTTTTATTTAATTTTTATTTAATAATTACTTTATATTGACACTCGTTTCTGTTCCGATTTTTTTTCCCTCCCTCCCTCCACCCCCTCCCCTAGATGGCAAGCAGTCCTTTATATGTTGGATATGTTGCAGTATATCCTAGATACAATATATGTTTGCAGAACCAAACAGTTCTCTTGTTGCATAGGGAGAATTGGATTCAGAAGGTATAAATAACCCGGGAAGAAAAACAAAAATGCAGATAGTTCACATTCGTTTCCCAGTGTTCTTTCTTTGGGTGTAGCTGCTTTTGTCTGTCATTTATCAATTGAAACTCAGGTCTCTTTGTCAAAGAAATCCACTTCCATCAAAATATGTCCTCATACAATATCGTTGTCGAAGTGTATAATGATCTCCTGGTTCTGCTCATTTCACTTAGCATCAGTTCATGTAAGTCTCGCCAGTCCTCTCTGTATTCATCCTGCTGGTCATTTCTTAGAGAACAATAATATTCCATAACATTCATATACCACAATTGACTCAACCATTCTCCAATTGATGGGCATCCTTTCATTTTCCAGCTTCTAGCCACTACAAACAGGGCTGCCACAAACATTTTGGCACATACAGGTCCCTTTCCCTTCTTTAGTATCTCTTTGGGGTAGAAGCCCAGTAGAAACCCTGCTGGATCAAAGGGTATGCACAGTTTGATAACTTTTTGAGCATAGTTCCAAATCGCTCTCCAGAATGGCTGGATGTATTCACAATTCCACAACAATGTATCAGTGTCCCTGTTTTCCCACATCCCCTCCAATATTCCGCATTATCTTTCCCTGTCAATCTAGCCAATCTGACAGGTATGTAGTGGTATCTCAGAGTTGTCTCAATTTGCATTTCTCTGATTAATAATGACTTGGAGTATATTTTTATATGGCTAGAAATAGTTTCAATTTCTTCATCTGAGTATTGTCTGTTCATATCCTTTGACCATTTATTAATTGGAGAATGGCTTGATTTTTTATAAATTAGAGTCAATTTTCTATATATATATATGAACTGAGGCCTTTCTGATAATACCATTTTCAAGGTAGACTGATATACAATAAAGTACATGAAAGGTATACTTTAAAAAAATAATAGATTTTTAATTTTCAGAATACATGCAAAGATAATTTTCAACATTCATCCTTACAAGGCCTTATGTTTAAAATTTTTCTCTACTTCTCCACCTCTCCCCTCCTCTAGTAAGCAAATAATCTATTATAGGTTAAACGTGCAATTCTTCCAAACAGCTCCATGCTTATCATGCTGCACAAGAAAAATTTGATCAAAAGGGGGATAAAAGAAAAAGGCAAGCAAACAACACCAACAAATGTGAAATACTATGTTGTAATCCACATTCAATCCCCATAGTCTTCTCTCTAAATGCAGATGGCTCTATCACAAAATTGATCTGAATCACCTCATTGTTGAAAAAAGCCACGTCCACCACAGTTGATCATCACATAATCTTACTGTTGCTGTATACAATATTCTATTGGTTCTACTCACTTAGCATCAGTTCATGTAAGTCTCTCTAGGCTTTTCTGATATCAGCCTGATGATCATTTCTTATGGAACAATAATATTCCATATTAGGCAGAGTACACTCATATACTATCATTTATTCAGCCATTCCCCAACTGATGGGTGTCCACTCAGTTTCCTTGTCATTACAAAAAGGGCTACTACAAAAATTTTTGCATATGTAGATCCTTTTCCTTCTTTTATGATCTCTTCAAGATACAGACTCAGTAGAGACACTGCTGGATCAAAGAGTATGTATAGTTTAATAGCCTTTTGGGCATAGTTTCAAATTGCTCTGTAGAATGGGTGGATCAGTTCACAACTACACAACTACAATAATACATTAGTGTCCCAGTTTTCCCATAGCCTCTCCAATATTTATCATTATCTTTTCTTATCATCTTAGTCAATCTGAGAAGTATGTTTTCACAGTGCTGTATTAATTTGCATTTCTCTAATCAATAGTGGTTTAGAGTATTTTTTCATATGACTAGAAATGATTTGCCTGAAAATTGTTCATATCCTTTAGCATTTATCAATTGGAGAATGGCTTGTATTCGTTAAAATTTGAGGCAATTCTCTATATATTTTAGAAATGAAGCTTGGATGGAAACCCTTGGATGGAAATATTTTCCTCAATTTTCTGTTTGAAATGTATAATTTTTATACTAGTCTAATATTTGATAATTAATAATACATCACTGTGTCCTATGGGTTTGATCTATATGTACATATATATATGTGTATATATATGTGTGTGTGTATATATATATATATATATATATATATATATATATATATAAACTACTATGGGAAATTATCCCATATGTATTGGCATATCATCTATATAGCTGATATAATTTGCATGTAAAAATGTACTATGTATAATTTGATAGTTACTAATGCATATTTGTGGCATGTACCTTGGCTGAAAATTTTGATTAAGGAAAATAAAATCAAACATTTAGTAGGTGCCTACTATGAGTTAATTGTTTTACAAATATTGTCTCATTTGAATCTCACAATAATCCTGTAAGATGGGTGAGAGTATTATTTCCATTGTACATTTCAAGAAACTGAAGCAGAAGAACTTTTCCAGGGTATACAATTAATAAGTTTGAGACAGGATTTGAATCCAGGATTTCCTGAGTCCAAGCCCAGTGCTTTAATCATTGTGCAATGAGGGGAAGATATAACAGGTTTGCATATATGGGGGTGATCTATTTTCCCCACGTGTCCTGAGTCTAGATCATGGGTGTTGTTGGAAAAGAATGGGAATTAACTTTCCCTTTCAGAGAATATCCTGGAGAAATGGACAATGGAGAAATTCTTGAAAATGAGAAGGGAGCATATATGCAGGGATAGGACCTTATAATATAACTCTAAATATATGAGTATCAGCAATAGTAAAGGCAGCAGCAAAAGTAGCATTTGCTGGTTATTAGAGCTCAAGGTTCATAAGAGAAATAGCTTGTGAGTGTTATTGGAACCTAAGAGAAGTTGTACCATTGTTCATGAAGAGACTGGGACAACCAAGCCCCAAATCTTACAGAAACAATCTTTGAGGAACAGGAGTGCTGTCATCATGGAAGTCCCAGCCTTATGAACGCTTTACTGCCAATCAGGACTGGCCTTTCCGGGGATAAGAAAAAATGTGACCTTAGTCTTTTGTTAATCAATAATCAGTCAACAACAGTTAAGAAGTGCCTACTATATGCCAGGCACTGTGCTCAGTACTGCTAAATGTTGCTCAGATCCCACACCTATTTCTGTTCTTTACATGTTGTAATAAATGCACTTTTCATTCCAATGCTTACTAGGAGCTTGTTGTTTGTATGTGAGCAGAATCACATATTCCCAGGGGAATGCCAAAAATGAACTAAATTCAGATATTTACAAGTTTATTTCAATGAGCCCAAAATATGATTCATACCAAGATTATCAGAAAGAAGTCTGATAACTTAGTGCAACTAGAATAGAAGGGCTTGGGTGCTTCAGCTGACATGGGTTACATAGGATCAAAAGGCTTGCCTAGAGTTTTTGTTGTTTATATTTATAGCCTATGAAGGAAGTATTGACTAATTGCTGTTTGGTTATGATGGTGGTGTAAGCTGCTGCTTAAACCTAGGGAGCACTGCATAACCATATTTGGGGGCTAAACATCATGCTGTCTCATTACTGGAGAGCTGGTGAACATAGATAAATATAGTCCCTCACAACTGTGGATTTGGGACTCCCTATGGACTGTGAAGACGATATCTTTGGGATAACTTTGTTGTCAATGTTATTGTTTGTGGGTTGAAAGTATAAAGTATTAGGAAAAGTATTAAAAAAGAACAATGAACCTCCTATTTTGTGTGATACTCTAGAACCTTTCTGCATTCTAAGGACTTATCTGGAAAGGAGTATACTTGGAAATTAGTTGCAATGATGTCTCCTCCTGATCAAAGAGTAGATGAATAAGACAAACTCCATCATAAAGATTGCTGGATGAACTGTTGGAGACTGAGTCACTCTCTTCATTGGTTAGTGAGTCACCAAAGACAGGTTCAATTACCTAAATAGAGTCAGAGGTGATGTATATTTTATCAGATATTCAAGGTTTTCTTGACATTTTAAGTGATATATTTTCTTGATATTCTTGATAATAAGGCCTCTTGAAAATAGTCATGATTATTAGCTATGTGACGCTGTGTAAGTCAAGTAATCCTGTTTGTCTCAGTTTCCTCATGTATAAAATGAACTAGAGAAGGAAATGGCAAACCACTGCAATATCTTTGACAACAAAATCCCAAATGATTTCATGAAGAGTCAGTCAGGAGTAAATCAACTGAAAAACAGCAACCAGGTTTGCAGAACAACATGTACATCTCCATGAGGCAGATTGACAAACTGGTGCTCAATTTCACACTTATTTTTGTACTTTGTTAAAAAATTGCTCACAGCTATGCTCCCAGAAAAAAAGATCACAACTTCTAAGAATGGATTGAGCTCCCCTCTGCACTAAGAAAGATTTCTCCTTCTTGCTATCCCTTGCACCCTTATTTACAAACAAAGGGATACCTAATATCACAAGAACATGTTTGATCACAAATGTTTGTGAGAAATAATATTAAATCAGGCAAATGTATTTTTTAACAGAGTAAATTTTGGAAAACCAATAATAGAAGTAAAATTGGGCTAGAGTAGTGACTCCCAATTCCTCTTGCTACTCTCGACTGGCTTGTTTCTCATGGTGTTTCTGCTTCTGAGTCGATAAAACACAGTAAGGCACACCCCCCAGATTATCCATTTAGATAGGGGTCATCTATCATAGTCTTAAAGAAGGGAATTGCTGAGGTGGCAGATACCAGATGCTGCCCCACGCATGTTGCTGCCTGGGGATGATGGCTACTTTCCCCTTCTCTTTTCCTTCTTCCCTTCAAGAATTCCCAAACTTTCAACAGTTAATTAAAAAAAAAGATTTATTTACCCATATTAAGAGAAAGTTATGTAAGAAGGACAAACAATAAGGACATTATGAATTGATTTCCCTGAGTCAGGATCTTTCACCCCTGATTTGTAGACCACAGTTAGAGAGTTCTTGAAAATCTTCAGTGATTGCTTTAAACTGATGTGACCAGGAAATGATAACAAAGCCTGAGTTAAAAGATAAAGTCCACTGAGCTAATTAAATCTCCAGCATGGTTTCACCACTTTTTAAAGAAATATTAGTCTAACTTTTTATGAGGGGGCAGAGAGTTAGATCATTCTTCCCAACCCACATGTAATGTCAAAGTGAATAGGGGAAGTTCTTCAGCATTTTTGGATAGAACTTATTTGATAAATTAATAGGAGAACATGAATAAATGAATGACTCAAGCATTTATTAAACATTTGCCTGCAAAATACCATGCTCATTATTCTGAAATTACAATAGAAAAGTAAAATAGTTTCTACTTTCAAGAAGACATTGTAATAGTCTAGAATTGCCCAGGCTGAGTCAGATGGACGTCTTGTGATTTATAGAAATAAGATTTTATATCAGGCATTCCTAAACTGTGATTCATGAACTTGTTTTTGAATTGGTAACTATTTCAATACAATTAGTATACTTTGTAATGTTATATATTTTATTTTATACATTTAAAAACATTTTATAAAAAGCTATTAAAATTAAAAAAATAAAAAAGCTTATGAAAAAAAATTAAAAAATTATTTTGAGAAGAGGTCGATTGGTTTCACCAAGCTGCTTGAAGAGGATCAGGATATTTAAAGTTTTTTTCAGTCCATTTGAAACATTTTCATTTGAAAACATTTCCCCCAGATATAAAGTAAGCAGCATCAAGTTCTGGCTGTACAGACCTGAGGGAACAGAGATTCAGCCTAGAGATTCAAGCTCTGTGTATATGAGCAACCTCTGAAATGGAGTAACACTCCATTCTTAACTGCCTCAGTCTCTGGGCCTTCCATTTTCCTGCCCTCAGTACCTACAGGCACTCTCATTCACCACTGAATACCATGACTGGAAGCACCAATGGAGCATCAGCAAAGGCTTAGACTTAACAACTACTGGATTAAAGAGAGAGACTGGAATATTTGGATATTAGAGCATAAGATCATAGCAAATATGAGTCTTGAAAATCAGTAAAAGGAACAAGAGAATGAATGGAATTTATGATTATGGGAATAGTTAACTATTGCAACTTTTTATCCTCTTCTCTAATGCAGTACATCAATTAGTTCCAATTTCATTGGTGTGGATAATTGGTGTGATTATAATCTTTCATACTTTAGTGCAATGAAGTTGTCTCTGGACCCTCCCATAATAATTATTAGGTGACCAATCTTTGGGAGTTGCTCCTCTTCCAATTTATCCAAAGTAGTCCTTCAATATGAGCAATACATTTGTTGCCTAATCCATACATAAAACCTTCCACCACAGGAATACCTGGTAGAAAAAAAATGTTTGAGAGCTTCAGGTCATTTTCAAGATTTAGTGAATCAGAACAATTGTGTGTGTGTGTGTTTAGTGAATCAACAAGAGGATTCATTGTATAATGGTGTTCAAATTGTTGAGATAAAGCACTAAAGATGTCATGTCTAAGAGCTTATCCCCCAAATGAATTCATTATTTCTAATTTTTAAATTAAATGCAATTATATGTTCTGACTGAGTTCAGACAACTTGAAATTTATCTTTCTGTCTTTTGTACTTGTCCAAAGACTTCAAAGTTGAAAGCTAAAGGAAAGACTTTTTGAAAAACCATTTCTATAGACAGCAGTCTCAATATTTCTTCAATTAAGTGGATAAATAAATAGGGATGCTGTTTTGACTGCTAGATTTGCAGTTAGAAGGCCTGCATTGAATTCCTACATCTATTACTTTGTAGCAAGGGTAAGTAATTTCGTATTTCTGGGTTTCAGTTTTCCTCTTCTCTAAATGGAAGGGGTTGAATTAGAGAATTTCTAAGGTTTCTTTCACCTCTATTTCCTTTGATCCTTCCTTTGGACTTCTTTGTTTATTTAAGATGTATTTCTTTTAGCCTTAGTTTCTTATATTTTCGATGTCACTTCCCTTCACTCATATAACAGATAATAATCCCTGTATAAGTAATTCCTACCAACCCCTTTTATTTTTCAGTCAGGTTAAAAATACAACAGTGAAAATGAATGACTCTGTTGTTAAGCTTCAAATAGAAACAGAGTTATTTTTAAGGACTCCAATGGAACATTTATGTGATGTCATTCCTGTAGATTGTGAAGAGCCTGTATGGATTCCACAGCTGCCTGGTGGATGATTTCGGTTCTTATTCTGTAAGGCCTGCTATGGGGATGTGATAAAGAAGGCCACATATGAGAGGCAGCCAAATAGAATAGTTATTGTGTCCTTTGATGAAATTAGCAATTCATTCATTTCTTCTTTTCATTAAATTAGGGGTTTTTAACCTGGGGTCCAGAATTGATTTCAAGGTGTGTGTGAACTTTGATGGGGAAGAAGTTTCTTTAATTTTATTAATATCTAACTCAAATGTAGCATTTTCTTCATCTATTTAAAAACCAAGACTCTGAAAAGGGTTTCACCAGACTGCCAGACTCCATCTCACAAATCAGGTGTTGTCCTGTCAGATTGGCTAGAATGACAGGGAAAGATAATGGGGAATGTTGGAGGGGATGTGGGAAAACAGGGACACTGATACACTGTTGGTGGAATTGTGAACACATCCAGCCATTCTGGAGAGCAATTTGGAACTATGTTCAAAAAGTTATCAAGCTGTGCATACCCTTTGATCAAGCAGTGTTTCTACTGGGCTTATACCCTAAAGAGATACTAAAGAAAGGAAAGGGACCTGTATGTGCCAAAATGTTTGTGGCAGCCCTGTTTGTAGTGGCTAGAAGCTGGAAAATGAAAGGATGTCCATCAATTGGAGAATGGTTGAGTAAATTGTGGTATATGAACGTTATGGAATATTATTGTTCTGTAAGGAACGACCAGCAGGATGAATACAGAGAGGACTGGCGAGACTTACATGAACTGATGCTGAGTGAAATGAGCAGAACCAGGAGATCATTATATACCTCAACAATGATACTGTTTGAGGATGTATTCTGATGGAAGTGGATTTCTTTGACAAAGAAAGCCTTAATTGATCAAAGATGGACAGAAGCAGCTACACCCAGAGAAAGAACACTGGAAATGAATATAAACTGCTTGCATTTATGTTTTTCCTCCCGGGTTATTTATACCTTCTGAATTCAATTCTCCCTGTGCAACAAGAAAACTGTTTGGTTCTGCACACATATATTGTATCTAGGATATACTGCAACCCATTCAACATGTAAAGGACTCTTGCCATCTGGGGGAAGGGGTGGAGGGAGGGAGGGGAAAAATCGGAACAGAAATGAATGCAAGGGATAATGCTGTAAAAAATTACCCTGGCATGCGTTCTATCAATAAAAAAAAAATATTTAAAAAAAATAAACATCTTTTTGCTTGAACTTGCTAATGACTTCATAATCACCAAATAAAATCATTTTTCCTCCAAAAAAAAAAAAAAAACCAAATCAGGTGTTGTTAGTACTTTAAAGCTTCTCAAGGCTCAATTCAATTCAACACATTGATCTTTTGGGTGTCTGCTATGTAAGAGGCACAAAATTTAGAAAGTTTACAATTTATTCATAGTGATAAAATGTGTACACACATTTCTTTTTTTTTTTTTTATTTTTATTTTTTTATTTTTTTATTTAATAATTACATTATATTTACACTCATTTCTGTTCCGATTTTTTTTCCCCTCCCTCCCTCCACCCCCTCCCCTAGATGGCAAGCAGTCCTTTATATGTTGGATATGTTGCAGTATATCCTAGATACAATATATGTTTGCAGAACCGAACAGTTCTCTTGTTGCATAGGGAGAATTGGATTCAGAAGGTATAAATAATCCGGGAAGAGAAACAAAAATGCAGATAGTTCACATTCGTTTCCCAGTGTTCTTTCTTTGGGTGTAGCTGCTTTTGTCCGTCATTTATCAATTGAAACTCAGGTCTCTTTGTCAAAGAAATCCACTTCCATCAAAATATGTCCTCATACAATATCGTTGTCGAAGTGTATAATGATCTCCTGGTTCTACTCATTTCACTTAGCATCAGTTCATGTAGGTCTCTCCAAGCCTCTCTGTATTCATCCTGCTGGTCATTTCTTACAGAACAATAATATTCCATAACATTCATATACCACAATTTACCAGCCATTCTCCAATTGATGGGCATCCATTCATTTTCCAGTTTCTAGCCACTACAAACAGGGATGCTACAAACATTTTGGCACATACAGGTCCCTTTCCCTTCTTTAGTATTTCTTTGGGATATAAGCCCAATAGAAACACTGCTGGATCAAAGGATATGCACATTTTGATAATTTTTTGGGCATAATTCCAGATTGCTCTCCAGAATGGTTGGATTCGTTCACAATTCCACCAACAATGCATTAGTGTCCCAGTTTTCCCGCATCCCCTCCAACATTCATCATTATTTTTTCCTGTCATCTTAGCCAATCTGACAGGTTACACACATTTCTTAATGGACCATAGAGGAAACAGGAATTGGAAAAGAAACAACAGTGGCAAAAGATGAGTGATCTTAAAATTTTTTTCTGGCAGGGATTTGGGAAGATAGCAATTGTTGGAAACTATGACTTACCTTAAGGGCAATTAGAGTCCTAACAGAGACTCTAGGATTCAGTTTCATTATGTGAAAAATAAGAGGTTCAACTAGATCAGAGCTTCTTAGCCTGGAGTCTTTGAAATTAAAAAAAAAAATCGGTAACTATTTCAATGTAATTGTTTTTCTTTTAATCCCATGTATTTTACTTAATCAATCTGTAACATTTATTAAATGCCTAATACATGCCAGACACTGTGCTAAGCCTATGTGAATCTGAGGACTCTATTGGCTTTGCAAGATTGCCAAAGGGATCTATGACACAAAAAGGTTAAGAACCCCTGAAATAAAGGATCAGCAAGGCTTCTTCTGGCTCCAGATTTCCTGAGCATTCATACTTGGGAGACAAGGAAGTTGACAAGAATGAGTACAGAATAAAAGGAATTGGCAGGACTACAAATTCTGACTTCTTGAGTACATAGCAACAGAATCAGTTTGCTGAAATGGTGGGAAAAGACACAATCATACATTCAAGAAAAGTTTTATTGATTTTTTTCTTTTTATTTCAGTTATCCCTAGAAATATCACCTCTGCTTATCATCACAAAAATAAGTCTTTACTAGTAATAACAATGACAACAAAAACCCTAAACCAATTAAGTGAAATGATACAATACAATGAGCCATCTGACTGGATATGCAAAATTATTTACTTATGATTACTGACCTTTCCTAACAAGGGCACCAATACCAATAGAGTTACAAAGTTGGTGCAATCACTTGATAAAGTAGTTTGAAAATAAGAATTCTAATCAATAATCACCCCTGTGAAAAAATAATTCAGTGATTTGCAACATAGTCTGAGAACTCTTGTTCTTAGCACTTCCATCCACTCATAGTAGTACCATCCTAGTCTCAACTGTCTTGATCACTGAGTTAGACTAATACAGTCATGTCCCAATTGGTTTCTCTGCTTCAAGTCTCTTTTCTGGTTCATCTTTGTATTATAGATAAGCAACTTAATGAAATGTTCTAGCTATGTCATTTTCTTGCTCAAATATTTTCACGATTCCCCAAATTGTATGCTTGTGTGTATATATATGGCAGTTGGTGTTGTGACTTGCAGAAGTCACACAGTTTAGTACGTATCTGAAGCTAGATTTGAACTCAGGTCTTCCCAACTTCAGGAGTGCGTCTCTTTCCACGTGGCTCCCAAAACATATATTCTTTACCAAAGTATTCAAAGCTCTGTGCAATCTAATTTGTCAACTTTCCAATGTTATCATTTATTATTTCTATGTTCTTTACATTTTAAGCAGGGCATAAGACTCTATTCCCTGATCTTGTCCTTTCCTTTATAAATGTAGAATCTTTGTTACCTGTAACAAGTTCTGGAGAGACTTATTCTTTGGGGTTCTTAGAGTATACTCTTAGTGCCCAACTGCATGGATTTCTGGGAGATATGGTGCCAAATAGACAATATTTCTTCTTCTGGAGTTGGTGGAAACTAGTGGGCTCAGGAGATGATGAATGCACATATGAAAGAGAGAGTCAGTAGGAGAGGGAGAGAGAGAGAGAGAGAGAGAGAGAGAGACAGAGAGAGAGAGAGAGAGAGAGAGAGAGAGAGAGACAGAGACAGAGACAGAGACAGAGACAGAAACACTGGTTTCCAAAGCACACTGCCTGCCTTTTTGCTTTTTACTCAGGCATCTTTCTGTAGGGATGAAGTTTAGAATGTTGAATAAAGAGCTAATTGTGTCCAGCAAGAGGAGAGAGTATCTGAACTAGGATAGAAAGACCTACCTTCTAAGTACATAAACTTCTTTTTTCCTCTTTTTCAGTTCAGCCACTCAGACTTCCAAATACAGTACAAAAGCTGCATGTCCATGTTTCTAATAATTTCCTACTTCTTCAAATGTTGAAGTCCTTTCTTTTTGTCAAAGCCCAATTCAAATCCCCCCCTCTACCTCATCATTATAAATGATCTCTCCTTTCTCAAATATATCTTATGATTATATTAAGTTTGTAATTAAATAATTTATTATTTTATTTCACCATGTTTGGGTTCATCATTGAATTTCTAGTGCCAGTCCAGTTCATTACATTTAATAAATATTTGTGGGCTTGAATTGAATAATTTTTTTTAAAAAAAGAAAGAAAATCTGCTCATAGATATTTATCTATGAGCAGATTTTCTTTCTTTTTTTTAAAAAAAAGCTATATTTATAGCTGTAGCATTTGCAGTTTTAAAAGATTGGAATCCGTCTAACTGTTCCAAAGTTGATGAATGGTTGCACTAGATGATATAACATCAGGAAGGAACGTTACAATGTAATTATGAAGAAATATATGAAAAAAATATGAGGAATATGAAAAAATATGGAGTCATTAATACTAAGTGAGGAAAGCAGGAACAGAAAACTATATGTATATAAAAAGGAAACAAATAGCTAAACACAGGGAATTAAAATGACCACCCCTCCAAAAAACCCCCCACAAAAACAAAAACAACTTAGGAAAGGGACACAAAGAAAGAACAATTAGTTGTTAGAGTTAAGGACTTTGTTGCCAGTATGTTTATTTATCTTTACAATTAAACTCATAATCTTGAATGTGGATTCAGGAGGCCTTATTTTTAATCCTTCAATACTTGCTGACTGAGTGACTATAGGCAAATAACCAAATTTTTCTTATTTTCAGTTTTCTCATCTGTAAAATAAGGATACGAATACGAATACAAACTTCTTCTTCTTTTTTTTTTGTTGGTCTGGAAAAAAAATTTTAATATTTTATTTTATTTTATAATAACTTTATATTGACAGAATCCATGCCAGGGTAATTTTTTTTACAACATTATCCCTTGCACTCGCTTCTGTTCCGATTTTTCCCCTCCCTCCCTCCCCTTCCCCTAGATGGCAAGCAGTCCTATATATGTTAAATATGTTGCAGTATATCTAATACAAACTTCTTCAATGAAATATTGTGAGGTAAATAAATTGATGGTATTTAGTTATTTTCTGTTGTATCCCACTCTTTGTGATTCTGTTTGGGGTTTTCTTGGCAAAAACATTGGAGAGTTAGCTATTTCCATCTTTAAGTTCATTTTTTAGGTTAGGAAAATAAGGAAAACAGGGTTAAGTGAATTGCTCAGTGTCACACAGCTATTAATTGTGTAAGGCCAGATTTGAATTTAGGTCTTCCTCATTCCAGGTTTGATGCTACTTTGCTGCTTTCAAATAAGAAAATAATTTGTCTTAAAATTTAACTCAACCCTCTCCCACCCCCAGTTATTGTTATAATTTTTACTTTTAAAAAGCTTGACATGATTTGTTGTGCTTTCTATCAGTGAATAAAATGTTAGGAATCTTGAGTCAGGGGTTCATATTCTCCCTTGGATACTTAGTAGCTTTGTGACCCTGGACAAATTAACCTCTGCTTTCTTCAGTTTCCTCCTCTGTAAAATAGGGATAATAATATCACTACTTCTCAGGGTTGTTGTGAGGATAAAAAGAAATGTTTACAAAGAGTTATACAAAAATTATTCTTTTCATTATTATCATGATCATTGTTATTTTTGATAAGAAAGAAGTATAAGTTAAGGAGAAAAGAACTAATCCTTTCAACTAATCTCCTTAATAAGTTGGTGGTGTGGGAAGCTTTCTGAGTTGTATTGAGAATAGATGAAGAGTGTCAGTGGGAGCAGCTAAGTAGCACAGGAAGAATTGAGTGTGAATTTGATTGCAGTCACTAATAGAAATAGCTCTGTGATCATGGACAAATTACTTAACCCTATTTGCCTCCATTTACTCATCTGTAAAATGAGCTGGAGAAAGGAAATGGCAAACCACACCAATATCTTTGTCAAGAAAACTCCAAGTGGAGTCACAGAGAGTTAGACATGAACATCAGTAACAATGAATAGTGTTGGGGCTGGGTTAGACTTTTATACTTTCTCTTAGCTCTGTGATTTCTCGCTCTTTTGCTCTAGTCTATGGGTCCATGATCAGTGAGCTGTCCAATACAGGAGAAAAAATGGATATGGAAGCTCTGGGGAGGGAATAATCACTTCTTGTAAGGTGTAGCTTGAAAGAAAGATGATACAGTACAAGGACACTGGATTTGGAATCAGACTGAATCTCCTTCTCACCTGTGTGATTTTGCAAAGTCATTTAGCTTATGTGAGCTTCAGTTAACTCATTTGCAAAACTGGAGACCTCTGAGGCTTATGGACCGCTGAGGCTTTTTCTAGTTTTGAATCTATGATTTGTGAAGAAGCAATATTTGAGACCAGTTTGGGTAACCCCAGAAATGATTCATGGATTGGTTCTTATAGCTTTTCTCATCTCACTGGAAGATTCTTGAATTGGAAAAACTTGGGGGACAGAGATGTTACTGTAGCTGAAATGCTGAGAGGACTAAAAGGCTGAGTCTTTCTTTTGCTCCAGGGAGGTTATTCCCTAAAGGGGGAGGTGCTTTAAATCTTTAAAATGTCCCCCATCAGCTTCCTTCATTAACATTAAGCCTCCCAAGTCCTTTCCAAATTTTTTTCTTTCTCATGGATCATATAAAAGGAATTATGTTTTTGCATAGTGACATTACTGGAAAAGGAAATTTTTAAAAATGTTTTAATCCTTGGAATGTTTTCAAAGTGAGTTCTTAAACTGCATAATAAATATTTTCAGTGTCAGCATGACATTTTCTCACAGAATTTCAGATATTGAAGGGAGTCCAGTGATCTATATTCATAAAGTCATCAGAATACACACAGACACACAGATACACGTATGTGTATATACATATATGCCCATATATAATATACATATATATACATATGCACATGTGTTGTCTGACCCCCTCATTTTAAGGTCTGGGAAGCTCGATGGCACATTGGACAGAGCTTTAGGCCTGGAAACAGGAAAACTAATCTTCCTTAGTTCAAATTGGACCTCAGACACTTATAAGCTGTATGACCTTGGGTGAGTCTCTAAACTCTGATTCAATTTCCTGATCTAAAAATGAGTTGGAGAAAGAAATGGACTACTCTAGTATCTTTGCCAAGAAAACCTCAAATGGGTCACAAAGAGTCAGACAAGGCTGGCATGACTGAACAGCAATAACTAAGGTCTGGAGAGGCTAATCTTGTCAGAATTCCATAGACAGTAAGTGTCTGAGGGAGGGTTTGAACCCAAGTTTTCCTAACTTTATCTGCTATACTATATTACTATGTGATAGCTTATAAGTAGTTTAGACTTTCCTGAATACCTCTAACTAAAGAAAACACACGACCTTCTGAGACCACCCATTCTAATTCTGGTTAGTTTCCCATTGTTCAGTAGTTATTCCTTGAAATCAATTTTGAAGTTTTTTCTTTACAATGTCTACGTATTAATTCTACTTCTGCCCCTTGGGACCAAGTAGAAGAAATCTAATCTTTCTTTCACTTGACAGTCTTACAAATATTTGAAGACAGTTTTCATATCCCCCTTGAGTTTTCTCTTCCCCCAAATAAACAGTCAACCAAACATTGTGTGGCTCTAAATCAAGGACTCCCTCACTATCCTTTGGGCATTCCTCTAGGTACTCTCTAGATTATTAATAACATTTTAAATTCAATGGGTAGTCAGTCAGGGATGTTCCTGATCAATTTAACATATTCTCTGACCAGTCTGATAAATCATTTTCCTCAGTCATTATCATGGAGAGAATTGGTATTCTCTCTATTTTATGGCATTTGCTTTCCAAGAAGGACACTGCTTAAGAACTATATATACAATTTTCTTCCTTTCTCTATTGTTGTGAGTTATTAAACACTGTATGATTTATGGGAAAGGGATGATTTCTTTAGGAGTCCCCAAAGTATGTTTGTTTTTGGGTGAAATCTAGACCCAGAGTTATTCTATGAATCTTGGAGACTCACTGGGACATCAAATGCCCCGCTGAAGATTCTAAGTTCTGTTCCCTTTGGGTGAATGCTAATTTGGATACCCTATGCATTTCTGTTTCTGTTCATGGACTTTTGTGAGTTCTTTGAATCTTCTAAGTGAATGTTACATTGCCTATATGCTGCCTTAACTACTTCACTGCTATATGATTTTAGTGACCTTTACTATCCACATGAAAATGCCATGGTTCACATTTGGGGAAATCTAGGTAGGAACTATGCTTGAGCTTTACTTTTGAGATTTCCTCAGAGTAGACATTGTGGTAAAGATATCATAAACCAAAGAGATCAAATTGCACTCTTAGGCAAGTCACAAAGATTAACTGTCATTCATATAAACTCAGAAGTTTGGAAGAATCTGGGTTACAGATTATGGTAAAAGATAGTGCCCAGGAGTGATTATTAGATTCCAGATATGCTTTGACCAAGGCAGAATAGATCTAGATTATTATTTTCTTCTTTATTTAACTTATCCTATATTTAACAATTTACAGACCATATTAACCTTTTTTTTGGCTGCCATATTATACCTAATCAGATCAAGCTCATATTCGATCCTACTCACACATATCTACTAATATCCTGAGTTTATTTTTATATCAACTGCTTTTTCATTTTGACTCTCCCATCTTGTACTTATGTAGTCAATGTTTTTGAACCTAAGTGTAAAGTTTTACATTTATCCTCTCTATATTTAATCTTGACACAGACCAAGGTACCTGCTGGCCAACATCTTTCTGATTCCTGACTCAATCATTCAGCGTATTAATTACACCTCCCAGCTTGATGGGGTATTTTCTTAATATTTCTTAACTCTTCTAGCATAGTAATATGTTTGCTTATTTAATACTGTTCTATTTAATTCAACAAACATTTATTAAACACTTACTATGCAAAATCCTGAGGTGAGGGATAGTGTTAAGTATTGGGGAGGCCAGTGTCATTCCTTGCCCTTAAGGAAGTTGCAGTCCAACAAAGAAATATAAAAGCTTTACAAATAATACATATGATACAACATAGTATGTGATAAAGGTGATTACTTACTATAAAAATCCAGTACTTTGGAAAATTTAAAGGGAGAAAGATTACTTTCAGTGTTCTTGGAACTGAGTCTTAGAGAAAAAAAAGAAAAACCGTACACTGAGGTGTGGACCAAATGTTTTTCAGGAATGGTGATGTTCCTGATAGAAAATAAACTGGCTATTCTCTCTCTATCCTATTTTGTTTCTCCTTCATAACTGGTTTTCACACTATTTGATGGTATGCTGGGAGCATATTTTCTTCAGGCAAGTATAGGTCTCTGAAGTTTAAATGCCAAGTTGTTGCACCAACATAACATAGGCCTGGACTTACCACAAAAGTTATTTTTTTCTAATAGAACAATTTCTGAAAATTGGTACTGAAATAACAGTTTGCTCATTGCAATGCTTTGGAATTTCCTTCTCTTTCCCTCTGAATGGCACTGTTGCCGGAATGAAAATAAGATTACCTCAAAAGCATTCTCTGAATTACTCTCAGGCTTAATGCTACCTGTTATTATATAGAAATTCATTAGATTGGATAAAGTAGGTCCATCCAATCCTCTATTTCAAGGTATAGAAATGGAGCCTCAAACTCAGCTGATCTAATTATAGATTTTACTGAATATATACAAACCAATATTGGGAATAAAGGATATTTGAGGGCATATGTGCCCTAATTTCCCCATTGCCCAACTAACTTGAGAACAATTTTGATAATAGCTGGCATAAGTTTGCAAATCACTTTACACATGTTATCTCATTTGATGCTCACAACAGCCTGGTGTGATTGGTACTATTACTGTTCCCTTTTACAGAGGAGGAATCTGAGGTATAAAAAGGTTAAATAATTTATCCAGGGTCATTGAGCAACTAAATACCTGAGGCTATTTTGAGTTCTAAAAGATAATTCTCACTAAAATAGTAAGCCTAGGCAACTAGCCTTGTCCAGCCCTTTTTTTGGACCATTCTAAATATCCAGGAAGGTTGAGGTTTATGGGGTTTTAGACTCTGGTAGACAAAAGGGAATGGCAAATGCACCAGTCCTAGATAAATAGACCTCATCCACTTTCTGATGCCACAATCACAAGAAAGCAAGATTTCTGGCATTGCTCGAATTCCTTTGGTGTCTGGGACTTCATTTAGTTGCCTGATGAGTCATTCTAGCTTGTTTTTTGGTACATGTCCTTCCTCTTGCCTCTGGAGAATAGATATTAGTTGAGTTAATATCTTATGGAGGATAGAAGGGAAAATATCTATGTGTGCTTATATATAATAACATCTCCATATTTACACATAATACAATATGATTTTACATATTGATTTTTTATTCATACATTTACATAATTATAGTGTATAAAAGTCCACCCTTTTGGCAAATATAATCTTGCTATAAGTAATTATTCTAAATGCTACTAAATTTTTGGTTAGTGATTGAAAAGACTTGGGACCAAAGGTCAGATAAAGATACCAATGAATTAATAATATTTTTTTCTCCTTTTCCAAAAACAATCCTTTTTTGTGGGGGGAAAAAAGGAAGCTAAAGAGGCTATCCTTTAAGTAGAATTATTTGGGACCAGAGAATTAAAAACCCAGTTTTTACTGAAAAGAACTATTCTGTAGTTGCAATTATTCTGTTAGAACAGTCTTCAAAATGACTAGAGAATTCCAGTGGAGTATTATTTGTTTTTTTTTAAATGGGACATAATTTACTGCAAATTCTCTGAAGTGACTTTATGCACTTACTCACAGATTTCCCATTAAGATGCAAAGCTGTTCAATAACAGATTTCCCATAATGTCAAGAACATGCTTCTTCCCAGTCTATTTTTGCTGACCCATTACTCATTCTGTTTTTCATGTACAAAGAAAGTTGAGTGTTAGTCCAAGCTCTCTCTGTACTAGTTGACAGCTTCCTCTGGCTTAGTTTTGTAAGTTCAATACAAAGAAGGAATTAATCTGTCTGTATCTTCTTGATTTACTGAGGTATATTGAGTGCAAATATAGAAAGTGAGAATTATAATACTATTCTCAGAGATACAGAATTTAAGGTGTAGTACTTTGGAAATATAGAATTCTAAATAATGACTTTAATTTCCATATCTTCCCAAATCTGTCCTTACTAATTCCATACTGTTTAACATTTAGAAGGGTACCAACTTCCTATAATTAATGAGTAGTCTGCTACAGCATTAATTTGAATGAAAAGGATGCAATTTGATTGATAGCACTGGTTGATTTGGAGGGATTAATATTGCTTGATACCATGCATGCAGAACAAGTCCAGATGTGGAAATGTGGAAGCCTAGAAGGGAGCAGCCTGGAAAGAAAAAATAATAATAATAAAATTTGACATTATAATTACATTCTGAAAACTAAGGCATACTAATCAGTCTTAATTATTTTTGTAACAAATTTACTGCTACCTAGCAAAGTTCACTAAAATTGGAATTAAATGACAATAAAAGCATAATGGAATATAACCAAGTCAGGAGATTGTTCCTACATTAAACTTCCTATTCTGTTGTCTTACCCAAAGATAGTCTGTCTATCCATCCATCTAAGTTGTTCTAAATAAGCACCAACACACAAATATCTGGTGGTGTTTGCCTAATGTGTAGATATAGATTAGATTTTGAAAAAAATTTGGTCATAAAAACATCACAATTTGTATAGAAATTCATGTATATATATATGCATATATGTGTATACATATCCATACTACAGATACATATTACACACATACACACATACATATATACTAATTGATGGCTTCACTGTATATTTCACACACAGACACAAACAATTCAGGGGCCCATCACTGGCCTAAGAAAAAGCATGAAATTTTTTTAGTGGTTTATAGACTGTATATGTGCATATCCATTATATGTGTATAATATCTGACACATGTATATGATAAACATATAATATATCATGTTAAATATCAAAACAGGATACACTAAACACTCTCTGGACTCTTGAAGATTATATTGGTGATACACAAGAATCAACAAGTCCTACTAAGAGAAAAAGAATATTGATCCAAAACCAAAAAAAGTCTGTACTAAGGCTTTTTTCTTTTCTGACTAATAATTCATTTTTAAATAATTTTTTCTTCTTTCAGGAATAGGGAGAAAAAATAGACATAAAAAAGGCACAGATAGATAAAGGCATAATATATATATATATGTTTGCAAATACAGCTGGAAGGGATATTTAATGTACTGGATAATGGAGTGGGGATTTAAAAAGATTTTAATAGTATAGAGAATGTCAAATTCTAAGAAGATGTAAAAGCCTATCTTTACCTGGGGACTGAAAAATGAATTACAGAATACAGGAGGGAAAAGATGTGCCTTCGACAAGAATGTTCATGAAAAACAAAGACTTTTAGTGGATCACTGGCAGCTCAATGAGTCAACTTTATAACTTGGTAGTGAAAGAAGGCCACTGTGATTTCAAGCTGCCTTAACAGAAGACCAAGAGGTAGCATAGTAGAACAGTCAGTAGAGAGGCAGAAGAATTGGTTCTAGTCTCTCTTTATCTGAGACATACTGTCTATATGATCCTACACAAGGCACTTGAAGCTTCATGGAACTAGGAAACTCCCAAAAGTTCCTAGTTGAGGAATGATTGCTAATCAATTTTTGCAGAAGTGGATCATGACCAAAAACTAATTAGAAGTACAAATTTCATTTTAAAAAAGTAGCATTGTTGTACTCTGTTCTAGTCAGACCAAACATACTTGACATAGCACATGCATTTGGGACAACTCATTTGTGGAAGAACACTGACAAATTGGAATAGGATGACTATAATATAATGGGTGCAATAGAGACCATATGCCTCTTGTTGCACAGCCAACTTTGCTGAGTTTGGAGAGGCTTTGTACCATATTATCTAACAATAACATACAATGGTATGATGCATATTTTACCCAAGTAACAGGTAGCGCATGAGCATTTTTTCCTAAAGTGAAAAAGTAGGTGTAATCAGAAATAGTGGAGGGAAAGTATCAATGCATGACAGTAGAATAGTTGTATTGATAGAGATATCAAAACATTTTTATTTAGCTTTGTTTTCTCCTTTAAACTCTTCTCACTTCCAACTTCTTTATTTCCATTAAAGATACCAGCATCCTTGCCTATTAGATGTTCTGAACTAGATGTCCTGGAAACATTTCACTTCAATATATCTAAAACTGAACTCATTACTTTTCCCTCAAATCCTTCTTAATACTATATTTTACCATTTCTATAGAAGATACCATCATTTTTCCAGTATGATGTCTATAACCTCAGCATTGTCCTAGATTTCTCATTCATTCTCATGTCATATATCAGTTAGTTGCCAAATCTTGTGGTTTCTACATTTACAACACAAATCCCTTCCAGAACCTCTCTTTTGAGGGAGTTCTTAGGTCAGCCATCCTTTACTCCTAGGTTTACTTCCAACCCTTTGTTCTTTACCATCAAACCTCATAGCCTTCTCATCCTGAAAAATCCTTTATCTCTATAATATTCTTACCTTGCAAGAGTCTCCATCTTGACATGCCTCCTCTGGATTAGTGAGTTCCTCCATTTTGAGTAAGTGTCTGGGTCAGCCATTCTTCACTTCCCTTTTTAGCACCTTTTTGTATATTATTTTTTCTCTTTAGAATGTAAACTCCTTGAGGGCAAGGACAGTCTTTTGGCTTGTATTTTTGTTCCTAGCAATAAGTACAGTCTTTGACATATAATAAATGCTTAACAAATGCCTGTTAATTTTACTTGACAACATTGTTTGAAAATAAATCCTCTTCTCCATTGACGAAGCTACCACCTTGGAATCAAGGAATCATTCCTATCTCACCTGGCTTAATACAATGTCTTCCTCATTAGTTTCCCTGTTTCAAATCTCTCCTCATTTTTGGGTATCCCATATCTTGCAGCCAAAGTGATTTCCCCAAGTTCAAACCCGACCATATCCCATCCTTAATTACTCAACTCCAGTATCTCCCTCTTGCCTATGGAAAGAAATGTAAACACTTTTGTTTAGCTTTTAAAGTCCTTTACTTTCTGGCTCCAACCTTTCTTCCTAGTATCTAGACAGCATTCTCTTCCTATATACTGCAATCCAACCCAAATAACCTTCTTTCTGTTCCTCGAACATAACAATCTATCTCCCATCCTCTATGTCCACAAATCCCCCATGTCTGGAATGCATTCCCATCTTACCTCTGCCTCAGAATTTCTTTTCCTTCAAGATGCAGATCAAATACCACCTTCTATTCTATAACTAACCTTTCCTCATCCTCCAATTGCTAGTACTTGCTATTCTTCCCAAAGTACCTTGTATTGAACTAATTTGTATTTTTAGTCTCTAATATTTGTTTTGTATATACCATATATGCATTTCTGTCTCCCGAAAGCATCTTGGAGGAAGGATCATGTCACTGATTATATTTGTACTGTCTGTGACTCACCCATTGTCCAGGTATATTATAGGCACTTATTTGTTGGTTGATTTAATGCAAAGTCATTATATTTATTTTTTTCTGTTAGTAGAGTATTTGTTCAACTTTAATGATAGCTCTTGTTAGGTCCAAAGATCCTAGAATAATAGATTTAGAGCAGGAGAGAATTTAAATTTAATCTCATTTTACATTTGAGGAAACACATTCAAAGAATGGGTCCTATTACTTTGACTGTTGGAATCTTTACAAACTGCTAACTAATTAGAGTTGACCTGATCTTACAAGAAGATGTTTTGGGCCAGAACCTGAAACAAGGTACTAAGTAGAACTAATTAGTACAATGCTTGTGTTTACACCTTTATTCATTGGAGTTCACAAGTATGCCAGCTTCACAAAGTAAACTTTGTAACTTTGTGAATTCACACCACCCTTAAAGCTCTTAGGGCCAGAGAGCACCATGGGAGAAAACCCATAATCCCTCTCTCTCGTACCCCACAATTCCTCTCTCTTGTATAAAAGAAACAGACAGAGGCTCTCGATCAGATTTCACCAGAATGACATGAAGAGTGGAGCTGGCTGGAGGCTGAAGAAAGCAGAGGCAGAGGCTGAAGGACAAAACCTTTGGATTTGGCGACATTCGGAGGGAACACTTGGAACCAAGCAGAGAAATAGCCTCTAGGACTCTAAGCTAACTGGGCTATATTAGAGACAATAAAAGATCTGAACTTTTATCACCTGGCTGCATTTTGGGGTAATTATTGATCTGAACTGATACTAAGGCTGCCTCCAAGAAAACCTCCCCCGAGAAACCTGCACTTCTCCCCCAGAGAGAACTATTCTATTTATTTTAAAAGAACAAGATCACCACATTTGACTCCAAATACTTTTTTCTCTTTCCACAATCTGGTCTATGAGACAAATTTCCCAAACAAACTATAGAAAAGTTACTCAGATTAAATTGGTTTGCAATGAAATAATGCTTTGGGCAATAGATAATCCTTATGCATCTTTCATTCTGCTCTTAGTACATTTTATTCTTGTGTATTTGGCATGTTTGTCAGTTTTTGGTGTAGTGCACTTTCCAAATAAAAGGCATAGGCCTGAGACTTTCAAAGTGATAAATATTAGCAATGACTATTTACAACTGTTATATTTTATTAGGAAGAAACAGAGATGGAAGAATAATTTTCTTTTGGTCAACTTTCTTAATGTTCTTCTATTTCTTAATGTAACTTGGGACCTTTAGTCCCAACTTTCCCAGACTAAGAATTGTAGTGGTTATTCATTTTTTTTTTTAAGTACATCTTTATCTGAAGGCACAGCTGAAATAATTTAAGGCATCTAAACTTAGGAGTGGCAGGGAAAGAAATGCTTTATAGTGGGGAATATAAAAAGTTCACTCAATTGATGATGCATATTACCAAGAAGAGTTTTCTCTCTCTTTCTGAAAAATTTGCTTCAGTCAAAAGTGAAATAACTACCCCACAATTTCAGCTGCATTTGGGAAAGGAATAAAAAAACACCTTAAGATTTGAAAAGCAAGTATGTGAGTGATCTCTTTTTCACGTATGGTGAAAATAATGCTAAGAGTGTTACTTCAGTCATTTTTCAGGAATAATAAAACAATGCTTTAAAGGTTTCACGAATAAATTTGAAAGACTTTGAAATAAACTGATCCCTTATTGGTGGGAACCCCTGCTGAAGCAAGCCTTTCATGAGAGACTGGTAGATTTGGCCACATTGTGTGCTCTGCAAATGTCTTTAACAGTTTCTGAAAGTTTGGGGTTTTGGAAAAGCTGTTGAATTACATTTGCCAACAATTCTGTATTAATTTTTAAATCCATCATTCCATTCATATTATACTTTATTTTATATTATCTATGTGACTTTGAATTTATAATCATATCTTTTTGTTTCCCTCACCTCTCCATTCCCTCATGGTTTCTATAACAGTTAGCTACTCTCCTAATTTCTATTCACTTTTCCTCCTGGACTCACACTCCACAATGGTATAAAGCTCCCCAGCAGGCAGGATCTATAAATTTCAGCTCTTGCTTCCAAAGCAGGAAATTGCATTCTCAGGTTTAGGCTTTGCTTTTTTTCCTCTCAAAGACAAGAAATCATATTTCAACATCCAATCCCCAAACATCGGAGTTCTCTTGAATTTGAATTTGTGAGTAAATTTTAAATTTAAAAGTATTTTTAAAAATCTCTTGAAGGCAGAAGAAAGGTCATTCATTCTACTCTTAGCCTACACCCATCCACACACCCACACTCCCCCCTCCACATACATACATATGAACATATATATATATATATATATATGAAGTTTTTTTTTTAGTTATACATATAGGAAGACTAAGCCCCTAAGACATAGACATCTTGAATCTAGAAATTGAAGGGAACGCAAAGTGATTCATAATCCAAACCACTTATTTTTCAGCTAAGGAAAGTGAGGCTCATAGAGGTTAGGGCCAAGGTGACTCATAGTAAGCATCAGAAAAAATAATTTGAACCCAGATTCTTTGGCTTTATAGTTACTTATTTCCTTTGCACTACAATCGAAAGAAGTATATATTAAGAAGAAAGTTCTATATTAATGGTAGAACCAGAATCAATTTTAAAGCAAAGGCCAGTTTCAGAGTTGCTTTTAGAGATAAGTCAGGGATTTCCACTGGGAATGAGAGCATCATATTCTTTTCTCAGTTCAAGGAAATTGTGATTTAAAATGGGTAAAGTGAAAAATCATGCAGTCATAAGCCCAAAGTCCTCTTACTGTTCAATTATGTTTGGATCTTTGTGATTCCATTTGGAGTTTTCTTGGCAAAGATTCCAAAAGTGATTTGCCATTGTTTTTTCCAGGTCATTTTTACAGATGAGGAAACTGAAGCCGACAGAGTTAAGAGTTTGTCCAGTCACACAGCTAGTAAATGTCTGATACCAGATTTGAACTCATAAAGAGGAGTCTCTCTGACTCTAGGCCTGGCACTCTAACAGTTCTTAGAGATCATCTATTCCAGTCTCTTCATTTTTAAGAGAAGGAAGTTCAGAAAGGTAAAACACCTTGCTGAGAGTCATAAAGGCAATAAGTAGCAAAAACAGAATTTGAACTGAAATCAGGGATCCAGACTCAATGTCAGTATACTTTTCAGGACTGTATCGAGTCTGAATGGGAAAGTACTTTAATTATTTTTAAATACAGTATAGATATCATGCATTGATAGGGCAACAAAACTATAGTGTTGGTTTAGAATACCTACTAAACTCTCAATTCAACTGTATCTCTTTGGGAAGTTTCCAGTTTGGTATGCTATCGTGCAAAGCTATCAAACAGTTGGCCCAACTGGCCACATGGGACCAGCAACATTGAATCAGGTTAAAATGTAATTGGGAAATATTTAATAATATAAATATAATATACATAATATTGCATTTTAAAACTAAGGCAATTGTGGCCCCCAGGGATCCTTATGTATGAATTAATGGCCCCTTTTCTATTTGGGTTTGATATCAATGGTGTCCCAAAAAAAAAGCATTAGATTGAGAATTAGAGGATTTGGATTCAGATTCTAACTCTGTTACTTGCTATACGCTGCCTATTGATCTGGGATAGGTCAATGAATTTCCATGGACCTTAATTTCCTTATCCATAAAATAAGGAGTTGGATTGTACAGATTTGTAAATAATGAGTCTCTTTAAACTTCTCTTCCCTTAGCTCAGGGAGGTAGATCTCATCTATAACTTCGCAGATAGATGTTAGAGAGTTTTCTGAGGTCCACAAAAAGGACCAGAGTGATTTTCCCAGGATAATACAGTATCATTCAGGTGTAGCATGTGAAGCCAGATCTTCTTGAATCCATGTCAAGCACTTTACCCACTCCTCCACAATACTTCTCAGATATTATAAGAATGTTAATTAAATGAGTGAAGAATGGTGATGGTTCACGATTGTATTTTCTAAGAGGGTTGGTGGTTTTTGAATAGGATGAGACCTTTCTTCCTCTCTCCTCACTACACTCCTCCCATTCCCTTTCAAGAAGTCACCTTCATCCCTTGTCAACAGTTTTATCAAGGTTATATTTTTATTTTCCATCTGATGCAGGTTTCAGCACTTGCCATTTCTAACTTTCTGTGCAAATATGCACAAATCCTCAAAAATAGAAGAGAATATTTTCACACTTGAAATCAAACACACAGTGCCTTTCCATTGAGCAAACACAGCAAGGTTTGTAGACATTCTTTTGACCTTGTGTAATAACTTTGGACATAATGCTTTCATTTATAGTTACTGTTGTGTGGAGTCGAGAGCACCCTGGGAGTTAACCTGAAGGACAGTGTAAAGAGGAGTATATATTCTTTCAGGGCACTCATAGCTGTCATTTCCATTCTTGAGAGTTATGAATGGGGGTATTGTTGCAAATAGCTGTACCATGAAGGCATTCAAGCCAGTTATTACTGCCTGTGGTGTCTACACTCAAAATGTTGCAAACACTGAAATTACGACATGTAGAGGTGAAAAATGGAGCTTCTCTGTGATCAAGTTGTCTGCCTCATTCTGCTTATCATTTTTGGGAATATATTATTTAGTGATGATGGTTCTAAATCTCAGTGCTTACATTTCCAATTAGCTTTAACAATACTGTCAAGGTATATCATGGAATTTTCAAATATGCGACATGTCCTAAAAACACCATGCTAATTTAGAAAGTAATTCAGTAGCATTAATGTTATGTTTCTATTATAACAATTATGATCTCTTGTGGATTTCAGTAATATTGTTTTAAACATATATTCAGTGGAATACTAGTTGAAGCTCAGAAAAAATTAAAATGATTTATAAACTTGAAATGCCTAATTTTTTAAAATAGATTTTATATGTCTGTAAAGTTGTATGCTCATTACTCATTCATAATACTAATTAAAAACTACAAAGTTAGCACCAGGCAGTAGAGAAAATGTTGCTCCTTGAATCTGAGGACATAAGTTGAAATCCCATTTCTGATGCGATTGGGCAAGTTCTCTGATTCCTCTTTCCCTCAATTTTTCATCTGGAAAATGAGGAAGTTGAATTTCAAATGGCCTTCAAAGCTCCTTTTAACTCTATATCAATGACACTATACAACTGAACATCTAAGTGGACATATCTATTTGAACATCTTCTTCACCACCTTAAGTTTTTTTTTTAAATTTTAATTTAATTTTATTTAATAATAACTTTGTGTTGACAGAATCCATGCCAGGGTAATTTTTCACAACATTATCCCTTGCACTCGCTTATGTTTCGATTTTTCCCCTCCCTCCCTCCACCTCCCCCCAGATGGCAAGCAGTCCTATATATGTTAAATATGTTGCAGTATATCCTAGATACGATACATATTTGCAGAACCGAATAGTTCTCCTGTTGCACAGGGAAAGTTTCACCACCTTAAGCTAAATTCCCTCTAACCCTTAGAGTTTTGTGAGTTGTTATGTCACAAAAAGAATAAAACAAAGCCCACAATCTGATAACCAACACAATGATGATGAATGAAACTCTCCAGTCTTTCATTGGTAAAGGAGGTACCTTTATGAATGTAGTTCATACCTCCTCCAGTTGATCTTCCTGAGTAGTTACATCTAAAAAATTTGTCAATTGATGGTTAAGAACCATATATATAGTAGTTAGATAGGTTAGCCTTGGAAGACATAAGTCTATTTCAGTCTATTACACAGTCTGTTGCTGGGTGTAAGAGAGATGGCTCTCAATTCAACATTCTTTTAATTCAGATTCAATATTGGGATGAAATGAGGCGCTTAAGTCATTGAACAGTTTGTTCTCCCACAACATAGCAAAGAGAAGTGATAAGGACCCAGAAGCCCTAGCTTCTCTTATCTCAGCCTCTCCTTTTCTATACCTCTCCCTCCCCCTTCATATCTAATCTGGTCGTCAGATAAAGGTAATGTTGCTCACATGGATATCTGAAATCCACAAAATCTGAGGGGGCCTAAATTCTAGGATGGAACTTTTAATGTCCATAGATCACCAAAAACTATACTAGAGAAGTTGAAGCCAATCAAGACCCAAGATAGCTTTGTTCCAGGTCTCTCTATGTTGGTTTGGGGATAGATAGGTAAAGGAAGTCAGTGTCAATCATGGAGACTAATCTTTGACTTATTTTAAGTAGTAACTTCCCATGTTATAAGTGGAAGTAAAAAAGCTGAGTCAAAGAAATGCTGGACCTATCACACTAAGCTTGGGCTTCAAACTTTTCCAGTTAAGTGAAAGAGACCTGCCAAAGCCCATGTTCATAAACTTTAAAAACTCTGGGTCAGCTCCACATTAAGATGAAAATTTAGGATAGGATATGAGACCAGGTAGCTAGGTGGTATAGAGAATATGGTCCTGGACTTGAAAACTTGAGTTTGGGTTATGATTCACAATTTACTAGCTGTGTGGACTTGTATGACATAATTTCTTAGTCTCTGTTTCCTCATCTATAAAATGGGGCAACAATAGCATCTGTCTCACAAGGTTGTTGGAAGATTTCTTGAGACAATCTCTGTAAAGCTCTATGTAAACCTTTAAGAATAATCAGAAATGCTAGTTATTATTAAATGAATCTGAATTTTATTTAAAAGGGGATGAAGACTGATTTGTCAAAATTTTTTGAGCAGTGATAAGATGGGATCAGGGTAGTTTGAGAAGCAGATTGTATTCATTCTAAATTTAAGTCTTATGCCTTTTCATCAAAGTTCTTTAAGATCTTCAACAGATAGATCTTTAGGACATGGAAGCAATGCAGTTTATTCCCAACTTGTCCCTTTGCACTTCTCCACTCAATTTTTGCATAGTTGTGAATGTGTTTGTGTCTTTGTTATTATGACAACCATAAGGTTCATTTTTCCTAAGTTAAATACTTTGTTTTGCCATTCTGGAACAATAGTTGTTAGACATGTGTAAATGAAGAACTGTTTGACAGGTAAGCACCTAGAGCAATGCAGCTAAGGGCATGGCTTTCAAATGTTACCCTGTGAGTCCCTGGAAAATGCTGTGGGATTGAGAGAGGACTGAAAGAATATTTTTTTTTTTCCCTTTCATGGTGGACTGTTACAAGTTTGTGGCCTTTCAAGCTCAAAGGAGAGAACTGCAGATGATAACTTCCACCAGCGTTAATTTTCATCTTTATTTCATTAGTCTAATTATGTTTATTGGATGAACTTTTTAGAAAGCAAAACCCCTTTCTAATATTCCTGTCAGATTTAATCTTATAGATACAAGTATGTTCCAGTCACCAGCAGCATTCTTTTTAATTTTTTTAAGTTGAGAGCAGATTTTAGGAATGCTTTAGGAATAGACAATCATGCCAAGGGCAATAGATGATGAAATCTGAGCATATGTGATTGGGGCTTCATGTTGCAATTAAATAAAACTCATACAGGTTAAACTTTCACATATCGAATGACATGTACAGTCATCACTCTGCTGCATGTTAAATAGGTATAAATAATACCTAGTTTTTTTAAATGACTGAAATTGGCATTACTTTTATACTCAAACTTAATTTTTATAGTTTTTTCTTTCTTCAAATCACATCATCAGAGTATATCAAAATTGGAAGAAACCATTTAGTGCAACTTGACCAATAATCCACTCTATGACATCCCTGGCAAGATCTCATTAAACTTCTGTTTGCAAATCTCCAGGGATGGGGAATTCATTATTTTCTGAGACATTCCATTTCACTTTTGGACAGCTTTAATTGTTAGGAAGTTTTTCCATCTATAGAACTACAATTTGCCTCTCTGTAACTTCCATCCATTGTTCCTCAGCTATCCTTTGGGACCAAATAGACTAAACGCCTTTTCCATATGTATTTGAAGATAACTATCATACTGTCTTTCCCATTACCATAAGTCTTCTCTTCTTCAGGGCAAATATTATTAGTTTCTTCAATCAGTCCTCTTTTGATATGGTTCCCAGTTTCCTCACCATCCTGTTTATTTATCATCATTTGGTAGCTATAATTGAAAACAACCCACTAGATGTGTTCTGATCAGATGAATATGCAACAAGACTATTGTTTTCTTTGGTCTGGAAATGATGCTTCATTTAAGGCATTCTAAGAATGTATTTTCTTCATTCATTCCTTCATTTTTTTGTCCCTTTCTTCCTTCATTTCTTGATTTGTTTGTTATTTCCTTCTTTCCTCATTTTTTGGCCTACCATGTTTCATGTTGACATATTAGGCTTGTAATTCACTATAATCCTTTTAATTAAAAAATTATTGTTTAAGTGTTTCTCAATTCAATAGATATTTTGAATCCAACTTTAATACTTTACCTTTATTCCTAGTAAATTTAAACATATTAACTTTATTGTTTCTCCAGAATTTAAATCAACATTCCAAGTTTTCCTTGATACCATTTATGGTTTTAATCTTTGCCTCACATTGATATTAATACATATTGAAATTATTATAATCAAAACCTTATCTTGTTTGCAACCTCCTCTTCCCAATACACATACACATACACATACACACATACACACACACACACACACACACACACACATCTTGTGCTCTCTTCTCTCCATCTCAGACACACTTTTTCTCTTCTTTGTTTGCAAATCCTTGAGCAGCAGCAGTAATTCCAATTGAGAAGGATCAGTTATTCAGCCAACAAATATTAAGTACTTACTAAGATCCAAGAATACAAAGAAAGAAAAGTGAAACACAACATCTCTGGGTTATGGGACAATAGAATGTAAGAATTTTGCTGGTAAATGTTTAATAAGTAGTTCTCCAAAAGGTTAACGTTATACATTTATTCTGGACAACTAACAAAACAAAGAATTCAGTCCTTATTTATATTTGCCAGTTTCTAAAGTATAAATGTAAAATTTTCAACCAGATCTTGAGAGTTATTATGAGTCAGATTCAATCATACTTTCCTAGTGAGAAGTTTTTGCAAAGAGTAATGTGAAATCAAGTGTGAAAAGTAGGTGAAGTAAATGAAAAGGTGAAGTAGGTGAAAAGTAGGTTGGAGCCAGATACCTGAGGGACAATACATTCTGTCTTTTGCTTCTCCCCTTAGGGTGCTTCACTGCTGCCTTGCTTGCCCTTTGAGTGGCAGTTGGAAGTGTTGGATGACTCCTACTTCATTGGAATTGATTTGAAGAAAAATTAGGTGTCAGTCCCCTCTGTCTATTGACAGCCAGGTCATAATTGTTGCTGAAACTTTCTCCACAGTGGTTTTCTCCCAATAACAACTGTGGGGCTATTGTTGCGGGGTGGACACCACTATTCCCAACGTTCTTAATCTCAGCATGCTGGTCTTATTTTTTAGTCTCAGGAGAGATGGCGGTCAAAGCAATGGTGATGGTTGCTGACTTCTTTCCCTCCCCTAAGGGCCTTGCTTTTTCAGTGAGACAGTAATCAAGAATTCTGGACTTCTATATTAACTACCAACCTCAGATAATATAAATTATATAAAGTATAAGTATATAAAGAATGGTTTGTTTTGTTGTGCTGACTTTTTGCTGTATAATAGGGATAATGAAATGCTAGCTAATTAAATAATTAATTGAATTTTCAAATAGCAAATTCACATGAATGCCAATCAAAAAAATTAATCTGCAGGGACCCAGGGCAAGCTACACATAGTATGCTATTATCATGCTGCATAAATTGAGCTCTTTTGAAAGATATGAAAATATAATAGGAAAAAACATGGTGAGCCTTCACACTTCCTTCCAGAGGCTTTCAGAGCACAAATGATGTTTGTTTATATCACTGAAAACATAAAAGATTGCACTTTTTTTTTGTACATTACTCAGTTTTTCTGGTTACATAGTGATGTGTGTACTAATAAACTGGATGCCAAAGTATCACCTATTCTAAGAATATGAAATGATATTAGAAGGGAACGTTTATAGCAAAGCCGTGTCATAGCCAAGCTTGCAAAAGATTTGTGGGGCTTGCTCTACTTTTTGGTGTTATGATTGTACTTCAAGATTTTGAACATTGAGTAAGATTGGTTGTGATTTGTGTATATTTGAACACAACTGGTTGTACTGGTTGGGTCATTCCAGAATACCTAGTGTCTGATAAAGGTCTATAGTTTATCTTTGCTATTGCTATTGCTATTGATTTTAAAAATTAGATACTTGTTCCTCAACCAATTGCATTTAATCCTATTTACTCATGGTCTTATAGATTAGTTTTTAAATTTTTATTTAATTCTTAATTTATGGAATAAAAGAAAGATTTCCATAATATAATATAATAAAAATGATTTCATATGAAACTGCAAATTTACTATGTATAACTTGTCATTTCTTTTAAATGGATAATAAAAAGTTATGTAAATTTCTTTCCCTCCCTTTTTTTGCCTTCCACTCTCATCTCTGCTCTAGAGATAGCTACCATTAGACACAAATGTGTGTGTGTGTGTGTGTGTGTGTGTGTAAAAATATATATAAAATCATTGTTTATGTACTTCTATTTATCAATTCTTTCTCTGGATACCATCTTCCTTAATATATACAAATTGTTACTTAAATTGTGAGCAAAGCTAGTATTAAGGACTTGCATGTTAAAAGCCATATCACTTTTTTAAAAATTCCCCTTCGACCTGTATGTGCCAAAATGTTTGTGGCAGCCCTGTTTGCAGTGGCTAGAAGCTGGAAAATGAATGGATGCCCATCAATTGGAGAATGGTTGAATAAATTGTGGTATATGAATGTTATGGAATATTATTGTTCTGTAAGAAATGACCAGCAGGATGAGTACAGAGAGGACTGGTGAGACTTACATGAACTGATGCTGAGTGGAATGAGCAGAACCAGGGGATCATTATACACTTCAACAACGATACTGTATGAGGATATATTCTGATGGAAGTGGATTTTTTTGACAAAGAGAAGATCTAACTCAGTTTCAATTGATCAATAATGGACAGAAGAAGCTACACCCAAAGAAAGAACACTGAGAAATGAATGTAAACTGTTTGCATTTTTGTTTTTCTTCCTGGGTTATTTATACCTTCTGAATCTAATTCTCCCTGTGCAACAAGAGAACTGTTTGGTTCTGCACACATATATTGTATCTAGGATATACTGTAACCTATTTAACATGTAAGGACTACTTGCCATCTGGGGGAGGGGGTGGAGGGAGGGAGGGGAATAATCGGAACAGAAGTGAGTGCAAGGGATAATGTTGTAAAAAATTACCCTGGCATGGGTTCTGTCAGTAAAAAGTTATCTAAAAAAAAAAAATAAAGCACACCCATCAGAGTTGGCAAAGTTTACCCCCCCAAAAAAGAAAAAATTCCCCTTCTGCCTTTCCAATCACATTCAACTGGTGATAGTTTTCCTCATGTTCTTACTTTTCTGATGAAGAAACTTTTCAGAAGTAACCTAAAATCTTATAGCAGAACCAAGATAAGGAATGATAGCCCCAACATTCTACAGAAAAATTTGGACAGTACAGAAACACCTCTGTGATCATTTGCAAGCATCCCTTTGTTTATTGAATTCTATTGCAGAGGAGAATTCTCTGTTTAGTTAGAAAATTCTCTTGGAAATCTAGCCAGCTCTTGTTTAAGAATACAGACATAGAGCTTTATTGCCCATTTTAAGATGCGAGGACAGATTTCCATGCATTATTGTATACTTGCCTCCTACCTAGTTGTCTCCTCTCCCTCCAAGAAAAAGAAACTTTGAAACTGTGACACTTGAGGCCCAAGATTTTACCTTTTTTGCATCATCTGAAAGGTTAGGTTTAGTGAAGTCATTTAATAAATACTTGGTGCCTTGATTGAACAGCATTTATTGTTAGTAGATTTTGGGCCTTTATCTAATTGGCATAATGGACAAATTATCTTCGTTTGTCCAAGGACACTAAATTGGTCCTTAGAACAACAATATCATCTTAGAACTGTTGTTTGTCCAAGTCATTCATCTACCATGTGAAAAAAAATGAGACATAGAAAGGTAATATGACTTTCCTAGGGTCATATAACTCATAAATGGCAGAAAAAGGACTATAATTGAGACCCCCTAAATCCTATTTCTATTTCAGTTTTCCCCCCTCTATACCAGAAGTATTAACATGCAACTCACAATACTCTTTAATCCTTTTTGGATACTTAATAGTATTTTTTCCCAATTACATGTAAAAATAATTTTCAACATTTATTTTTGTAAGATTTTGAGTTCCAAATTTCTGTCTCTCTCTCCCTTCCCTTTTCCCTCCTAAAGAAAACAAATAATCTAATATAGGCTACATATGTACAATTATGTTAAATTTCTGTCCATATTAGTTTTGTTGTGAAAGAAGAATCAGAAAAAAGGGAAAAACCAAAAAAGACAAAGCAGAAAAAACAAATTTTAAAAGTGAAAATAATATGCTTCGATCTGCATTCAGACTCCATATTTCTTTCCGGGTATGTGGATTTCATTTTTTTATTATTATTATAGCTTTTTATTGACAAAAACATATGCATGGGTAATTTTTCAACATTATCCCTTGCAATCACTTCTGTTGCAACTTTTCCCTTCCCTCCTTCCATCCCCTCCCCTAGATGGCAGATAGTTCCATACATGTTATGTTATGTTAAATATGTTAAAATATATGTTAAATACAATATATGTACACATATTTATCTTGCTGCACAAGAAAAATTGGATTTAGAAAGAAGATAAAAATAACCTGGGAAGAAAAACAAAAATGCAAGCAAACAATAACAAAAAGAGTGTAAATGTTTTGTTGTGGTCCACACTCATTTCCCAGTGTTCTTTCACTCTGGGTATAGCTGATTCTGTTCATTATTGACCAAGTGTAATTGATTTGGATCCTCTCATTGTTGAAAATAGCCACTTCCAACAGAATTGATCCTCATATAGTATTGTTGTTGAAGTGTATAATGAGCTCCTGATTCTGCTCATTTCACTTAGCATAAGTTCATGTAAGTATCTCCTCTCTGTATTCATCCTGCTGGTCATTTCTTACAGAACAATAATATTCCATGACATTCATATACCACAATTTACTCAACCATTCTCCAATTGATGGGCATCCAGTCAGTTTCCAGTTTCTGGTCCCTACAAACAGGGCTGCCACAAACATTTTGGCACATATAGGTCCCTTTCCCTTCTTTATTATCCATATTGGATATAAGCCCAGTAGTAACACTGCTGAATCAAAAGATATGCACAGTTTGATAACTTTTTCCAAATTGTTCTCCAGAATGGTTGGATCTGTTCACAACTCCACCAATAATGCATCATTATCTCAGTTGTCCCACATCCCCTCCAACATTTGTCATTATCTTTTCCTGTCATTTTAGCCAATCTGAGAGGTATGTAGTAGTATCTCAGAGCTGTCTTAATTTGCATTTCTCTGATCAATAATGATTTGGAACATCTTTTCATATGAGTAGAAATTGTTTCAACTTCTTCATCTGAAAATTGTCTGTTCATATCCTTTGACCATTTATCAATTGGAGAATGGCTTGATTCCTTATAAATTAGAGTAAATTCTCTCTATATTTTGGAAATGAGGCCTTTATCAGAATCTTTAGCTGTAAAAATGTCTTCACAATTTATTGCTTCCCTTCTAATCTTGTCTGCATTAGTTTTGTTTGTACAAAAGCTTTTTAACTTGATATAATCAAAATTTTTTTATTTTGTGATCAATAATGATCTCTAGTTCTTCTTTGGTCACAAATTCTCTCCTCCTTCACAGGTCTGAAAGGTAAACTATCCTATGTTCTAATTTATTTATAATCTGATTCTTTATGCCTAGATCATGAACCCGTTTTGATCTTATCTTGTTGTACGGTGTTAAGTGTAGGTGAATGCCTAGTTTCTGCCACACTAATTTCCAATTTTCCCAGCAGTTTTTGTCAAATAGTGAATTCTTAGTGGATTTCATTTTTTATTACAAGTCTTCTGGAATTATCTTCGATCACTGTATTGCTGAGAAGAGCTAAGTCTATCATAGTTGATCACTGTGCAATTTTGCTGTAACTGTGTAAAATGTTCTACTAGTTCTTCTCACTTCAGTTCATGTGAATTTTTCCAGGTTTTTCTGAAATTCACTTCTTCATCATTTCTTATAGCACTATAGTATTCCATTACATTCGTTGTTCAGCTTGTTCAATCATTGCCCAATTGTTGGGTATCTCCTCAATTCTTTGCTACAAGAAAAAGAACTGCTATAAATATTTATATATATATGGATTCCTTTTTTTATGATGTCTTTGGGATACAGATCCAGTAGTGGTATTGCTGGATCAGAGGGTATGAATAGTTTTATAGCCCTTTGGGCATAAATTCGAATTGCTTTCATTTCTTTAACTGAAAACTGCCTATTTATATTCTGTGACCATTTATCAATTGGGGAATGACTTATATTCTTATAAATTTGACTCAGTTCTCTATATATTTTAGAAATGAGGTCTTTACCAGAAATACTGGCTGTAACAATTGTTTGACATCTTTGTTCTTTCCTTATAATCTTCATGGCTTTTGTTTGTGCAAAACCTTTGTAAATTTAATGTAATCAAAATTATCCATTTAGCATTTCATAGTGTTCCCTATTTCTTGTTGGTCATAAATTTCTCCCTTCCTGAAAGATCTGACAGGTAAAATATACTTTGCTCTTCTAATTTGCTAATAGTATTACCCTTTATGTCTAAATTATATACCCATTTTGACCTTGTTTCTCTCATTTTTCCAGTTTTCCACTAGTTTTCACTGAATAGTGAGTTCTTATCCCAAAAGCTGGAGTCTTTGAGTTTATCAAACAGTAGATTACTATTGTCATTTACTACTGTGTTTTAGATACTTAACATATTCCATTGATCCACTGCTCTATTTCTTAGCCAGTACAAAGTGGTTTTGATGATTGTAGCATTCACAACACTCTTGAGTGGGATCTTACTCAAATTAAAATGTAACTGAGAAATATTTACCAAAATAAGTGAAAATATAATACAATATAGAAAATATTACATTTTAAGACTAAATCAATATGTAGCTTGTAGACATCTTTATATATGGACTAGTGGCCCTATTTCTATATGTGCTCTATACCATGATGCCTTTCCAAGGGAAAATTTCATTTTTTTATTCCCATACTTATTTCTTTTTGTTCTCTAGTCTAAAGCAACAAGATGGATGACCTATATTTATATGTATACAAATAATAACTTGTAATAATAGAAACATATTTACAACTCTGATGATATTACCTTTGTAATCAATAAAATGCCTTGTTAAATGATCAGCGGTATTGTGGAAAGAGATAAATTCATATGGAATATGAAGAACTGTCTATATCTGAGAGACATAATAGACTACAATTTCAAGAAAATCCTGTTGCCCTATGTGAATTTCTTTCCCTCTGTATATACATACATGCATTTCTATCTGTCTATCTATCTTTGCATTGCTTGCCCAAGATATATCTAACTATATATGTGAACATGTACATATGTCTATATCAACAAATTTTATACATAAACACAATATACATATTTGTATGTTTATGTAGGGGTGTTTAAATGCATGTATATATAAACAACACTGTCAAAACCATTTTATCTGTTTGAATGCAGAGATCTTAATTTTTCTTCAAATAGACTAGAAATAATCTTCTCCTAAAGTTATGGCCATAATTATAAAGAGAATGAGTAGAATGTTTAGGAATGGAAAAGGACAACTCTTAAATCTCATGTAATCCTTTATAAATAATCTACCACTCAATTATATTCTAGACAGAAATGATAGTAACAAAGAAGGTAAAAATTAGATTTCAGTGAAATTTCTAGTAACTTGGTGTAGCATTGGGGTTGAATTCATATACATAGGCATAGGTTTATCTTGGGCAGAACTTACAAAATGCACAAGGCTTGATCAGATTTAAATAGAAGGAAGAAAGTATGCTAGATTGTTTGGTAAATAGCAAAGTTATTTTAGTGACTCTATATTTGTCCTTGGAACAAAAGTCCATATTTTTAACAGTATAATCTTCTGGAGACATGGTATGTCTACCAGACTTGGAATGAAACATTCTCCAATTGAAGATGAGTGCAATGGTAAAGTACAATGTGAGTGTAAGCATGTTGTTACAAACATACAATTGTGTAGGGAAGACACTGTAAGAGATTTTATCAAGTAAGTGTGTGACTGAAAAAGATAGTTATTTATAATATCATTATATTATACTTAAGCGAAGCCTCTATTAGAGGCTTTATATGGTGTGTGGTGGAACCCTTGTGGCACATTGATGGCAGGACATGGACAAGAACAACACAACCAAGGCAGACAAAGATGGATGTGATATCGAGACTTGCCTTGTAGGAGTGTAAGAAATATAAATTACTGTAGTATATGATAAACATATGTTTATATCTAGAAATTACAATTGTCTATATTATCAAGAAGACCATATTGCCTAATGTATATAAAAGAACATAGGCAATTTTTTTGTGAACAAATAACATTTGGAACACAGTCGAAATAACATTTAGTGGAGATCTATTTTGCCATTTGTGTAATATGAGTTGATTGGATTAAATGATTTCTAAAAATCTAATTTATGATTATGTTTATTCTTTAGAATAAACAAAAAAGATGATGCTAACTCATTTATTTTTTAAGGTTTTTTCCTAATCTTTTCTTTTTTATTTGCTTATTTTAAACTTGAAAAATTGGAAAAGAAAAAGGTGTTTTCTTTTTCTTGACATGTGCACAGTAGAATGAGAGCATTTCTAATATAAAGCAATAAATTTCTATTTCAAGAAGGTGTATATAATAAATATTACACATTGTGTTTAGAATTGTCAGTCTTTGGTGCCTTTTAGGTTTTCCTTTGCTCTTTGCTCTGCATTTTTTATTTTATTTTATTCTTCCCTCCTGTCTTCCCCCATAAAAGCTACAATTAAATATGGATATACTCAAACACACAAATACATGTACATACATGAACATATATACTTTATATACCCACTACATATATACATACATAGATTCTATAATCATATACACACATATATACATATATACATTTTTATGCATCTATGTACTATGCTCTTCCTTCATAAGTCCAAATCTTTCCATACTTTACTAACTTCACCAACTCATCATTTTCTTTTTTTTTTAATTTTCTTGAAATTTTTAAAATTTTATTTATTTTTTTAATAACTTTTTATTGACAGAACCCATGCCAGGGTAATTTTTTATAACATTATCCCTTGCACTCACTTCTGTTCCAATTTTTCCCCTCCCTCCCTCCATCCCCTCCCCCAGATGGCAAGCAGTCATATACATGTTAAATATGCCACAGTATATCCTAGATATAATATATGTGTGCAGAACCAAACAGTTCTCTTGTTGCACAGGGAGAATTGGATTCAAAAGGTAAAAATAACCCGGGAAGAAAAACAAAAATGCAAGCAGTTTACATTCATTTCCCAGTGTTCTTTCTTTGGGTGTAGCTGCTTCTGTCCATCATTGATCAATTGAAACTGAGTTAGATCTCTTTGTCGAAGAAATCTACTTCCATCATAATACATCTTCACACAGTATTGTTCCTCCACAAGAACTCATCATTTTCTACACCACAACGACATTCCAAATTTATACTATCTAATTATTTTAAATAGTCTAAAACAATATCAATTAATATGGCTGACATATAGTGTAGTTTCCCTAGTTTTCTCTTTTGATTAGATGTGTTTTAATTTTAACTTTGTCTGAAATCATGTTTGCTACTTCTGTTTTCTTTTACACAATAAATTCTACTCCTAATCTTTATGGTTACCACAATTGCTTATGCTAATTCATTTATATAGCACTTAGATTTCATAAAATGATTTACTTGAGACAATCCTGTGATGTAGATAATACAAAATATTATTATCCCCATTTTACTCTTAAAGAAACAGGGGTTTGGTACGTTTAAGCCGAGGGCCAAGCAGTTTATAAGTTGCAGAATCAATAATTTATCTTAGATTTCCTGTTTCCAAAATTTTTTAAAGAGCTAAAACAGCTCTTCAGTTTTCTAAGAGGTTTTTTAAGAAACATAGGATCATGATTTTTGATCTTGATTCTGAAACAAAAGACTTCATTTACAGTTTTCAGCTTCTATAAATTTGCTTTCTTCAAGAGCAAAACTAATGATGAATTTTACACAATTTCTATAAGAAACCATTTTATGGATATTAATTATGATCATAATAATTATAATGACCAAGTTCATGAGTAAATGTGACTAAATCAGAAAAGACTGAAGTTGAACATAGAAAAAAAAAGATATCTCCCATGAAGACAAAAGAGTAATTAGTGAGAAGATGGGGAAAGTTATTTCTTATGGGATCAGGAATAACTAATGTGCCAAGGGAGCAGAAACCACAAAGATTATTCTATAAAATACTGTCTGGCAAGCTGACTTGGCAGCTCATTACTGATGGTGCTATGGTGCACATCTGCTTACAATGGAAGATATACATATTGTGCAACCAACAGTTTCAGGCATGTTATAAAGAAGGTTTGATTCTCAAGTTATTCATGTTAAGAGAACATCTGCTTCTGCTGGAGTTTGGGATGGCTTGTTTTTTGGCCAAGCAGTCTCATTTCCACTCCTCCCAACTACAGCAAAAGAGTGAAACATTGTCAAGGTATGGCAGAATCATCCCAAGGTTCCTCCATAACTCAACATATAAGAAGAATATCCCTCTGTCACCTCCCCCTGTGCATCCTTCTCTCAGTCAAGGCATAACTAAACTCAGTAACTGCTGTGGTTGCTTCCCAAGCAGCATGATTAAGTACTTTATGATCTTGGTTGTAGAGGTTTTTGATACATGGATAGTCATTTCCTTACTTCTCTGGGAGAATTAGATAAATAAAGGGAAAGATTTTCTTTGCTTCAAGAATTAGTGGAAATAGTTAACAAAATACTATTTTGATTTTCTTGGGATCATAAGCTCATAGATTTAGAACTGGAAGAGACATCAGAAGCTATCTGGTTCATATCCCTTTTTATTTTTTACAGTAAAAATATAAATATGCATTTTCATACATACACAGTGAGAAGAAAAGGAGAAAAGAGGAGTAGAGAGGAAAGCAGAGAGACATGTACAGATATACACACAGAGAGATAGAGATAGAATAGAGACAGAGAGAAAGAGATACAGAGAGACAGACTGAGAGACAGACACAGTGACAGAGACAGAGAAACAAAGAATTTTCTCATTTGATTTTCAACAAATTCTTTGGAAATAGGTGCTATTATTATTCTTATATTAATTGAGAGGAAACTGAGGCAGAGAGAATTTAACTGATATGCCTAGGATCACAAAACTATTATATGACATAGGACTTGAACTCGTGTTTTCTGGATTCTGAATCCAGTTCTCTGGATTCCCCATCTCTGTCTCAATAAAGAAACTGAAGTTATGACTTGTTTACAGAGTCAGGATTTGACCTCATGTTCTCAGACTTCCAATCCTATCATCTCATATGACAGAGAAGCAGACAGAATGTTGCATTTGTTCATCTAGGCTTTCCTTCAATATTTCTAGCATCTAAATATTCTCTTTTCCTGTAAATCATGAGTTTGTATAGCCTAAGTATATCTTTTTTTTTTAAATCAGTTTCTGATAAAACAAAAACCAAAGCAAAAACCCATCCCCTGAAAGAGATTCTCTGAATTTTGGAAGGCTAGTATTAAAGGGACAGAAATATACATCTATTGCAGGGATTGAAGTTGGAATTTTCCTACCTTAATGAACCAGCCAAGTTCTGTACTCTTGCTGGAGAAGCTTCTGGGACCCTAGGTGACTCTTCCTCACTATGAAAATCACATCATGGTTTTGAAGTAGGATTTCAACTTAGATGACTTAAAAAATAAAAATTATTACCTTAAAAATGCTTATGAGAAGCCTGAATGCAGTAACTCTACTTTTTAGAGACTATCAGAATATCCACTGTCACTATAATAGGATTTTAGGGACATCTCAATCTTGCCATGCTCTGGTTGGCTACTCATCACAGGCACAAGGGCAGCCTTTTTTCTTCAATTCCCTTTCACTTTCCCCTTTTTAGACTCTTTTTTTGTCACATAAAAGTCCTTCTACTGGTTTTTTTGCCCCCAGGGTTTTCATACTTGGCAGTCCCCTATCTCTTATCCAATCCTGCATTGGGTTCAAGTCTTCAGTAACTCAGTTGCTCTGTTCCCTCAATATCCAAGTCAACAAAACTTAAAGGCTAAACTTGCTCAGAGAATATTTGTCTTTGAATATTTATAATGGGCCCTTAGCCTGGGATCCTTGAATAAAAAACAAAACTGTGATTCAATAAGTTATATTTTTGCAATCCTATACATTTTATTTTATATTTTAAAAAAAAAAAACATTCTGAGAAGGGATCCATAGGCTTCAGCAAACTGCTAAAAGGGTCTATGGCCTCTGAATGTTAGGAATCCTTAAATGAAATTATTGAAAATATGGAACAGATGCTTTTGAGCACCTCCTTGACATCTTTTGCTTAATGATCAATACATCTTATATAATAAGGAAAAGAGCAAGAATTATCCTCTTGACATCTCTCTTCTTAAATATTGATATTCCTTCTCTTATGCCAAAAGTTTAGGATATCACATTGTTTTCATCATCATCATTAGCAGCAGCAGCAGTGTCATTATTGATGTCATCACAGTTAGCACTTATATAATAGTTTAAGATTTGTAAAGAGCTTTATTTCATTTATCCTCATATCAGCCCTGTACTATTACTATCCTCATTTTATAGAGAAGGAAACAAGCTGAGGAAGGTGAAGTAATTTGACAAGAGCCACACTACTACCATGGCCCTACAACTAGTATGAAGCAGTTTTTGAATTCAAATCTTGATTTCAATCTAGTACTTTCTCTACTGAATCACCAAGCTGTCCTATCCATGTGTATCCATTGTAATTCATTCTAATAAAAATATATTAAACCTTGACTATGTGAAAAGTGAGTGGCAGTTTAGTCTAGTGAATAGTTGATCCTAAAGTTAGAAAAACATGAATTTGAATACTGTTTCTGATTAAATCTGGCCAAGTCATACAAGCTCAATTATTCCCCAACTTCCATCTGTACTTTTGGCAGAGCAGTTGAAAATCTGAATTGTTAAAACAAGTTTCTTTATCTGAAGTTTCCTACTCTCATAAGATCACCAGTCCAGGCCTCTTCTTCCCTCTCCCCCATCTGGTCCCCAGTACCCATTGTTTTAGGCAAAAGGGGTGCAAAAATGACCAATGAGATAGTCACTTAGGATTTTCTACTCTTAATGAAAGAAGGTATGTAAAGCACACACACACACACACACACACACACACACGTATAATAGGTGACAGAACATAACATGTCCCACAGGAGTCTGTGACCTTGTTCTTTTATACTCTGATAAGTGGATTTCAATAAGATTGCTTTTTTGGTCTTCCTATAAATTTTATTGTATACACACACACACACACACACACACACACAGACATCATTCTGAGAATGGATTCTTAAGCTTCATCAGACTACCAAAAGAAGTCCATGCATCCAAAAAGGTTTGGAATTTTTGCTATAGAAGTAAAAGAGAACCTGGCAAAATGTTCTGAGAACTCTGAGGAGAAAGTGGTCAGTTTCAATGAAGACCATTAAGGAAAATGTCACAGGAGAGCTGGCATTTGAAATTAAAAGAAGAGTGTTATTGCTTAGGTGCTTTTCAATTGTGTCCATCTCTTTGGGACCTCTTTTGAAGTTTTCTTGGCAAAGATACTGGAGTGGTGTGGCATTTCCTTCTCCAGTTCATTTTACAGACAAGGAAACTGAGGCAAACAGGGTGAAGTGATTTGCCCAGGTTCATACAGCTAGTAAGTGTTCTAGGAAGGATTTGAATTCAGGAAGATGAGTCTTCTTGACTCCAGATTCAGTACTTTATCCATTGTATCACCTAGCAGCTTTTGAAGGAATATAGCTAGCATTTGTATAGTGCTATGAAGTTCCTAGAAGGTTATACATCTGCCAATTCATTGGATTCTCCCAACAAGCCTGGGATATAAGTGCTATTATTGTTCCCATATTCCAAATAAGGAAACTGAGGCTGAGAAAGTAACAGTGCACACTTAGTGCAACTGAGGCAGCATATGCCTTCTTACTCATTGTGGCACCCAGGTCCCTCTAACTGTGTATGTATGGATGGAATTAAGGTACCACTCAAATCTGGGGGGTGGGGGACTGTGTGAGTAGAGATACAGAGAGGATTGGGACTGAAAGCAGGATGTGAAAGAGGGACAGAGAATAGTTGAAGCAATTGATCATGTTGCTGTTTATGTGTGGCTAAAAGGACAAATGCATGTCTAACCATCTGTACCCACTGTCCTTTGGCTGGGTCTGTGTTTGCTGTTTGCAGGGTCTGGCATGATGGAGTTCTGTCTGCTCACAGGCCACCTGACACCCTTTCTCAAGATCTCTGGTTGCTGTGTATTATGTCAGTTCATGTGCTGCTATTTCTTGGCTTTCTCCAATCTATTTTCTATCCACCTTTGTTGCTTTGGTCTGAATTTAAAGTACCTCTCTGCCTGTGTCTGGGCTCAGCATACAATTGCTGCTTAAACATTCTTTCATCCATCATCTTCCTGGGCTCCAACCAACAGAACTGAGCTGCAGCTATCATATCTTCAATGCTAAGAGACTGATTCCACTCCAGCATCTCATTGCTGGTTAGTCTGGCTTTGTGTTTGATCCCGAATGCTGCTTGTTGGTAATGCTGATGACCTGGCTTATGAAACCATATACAATGCCTGGGGTGAGACCAAACAAGGCTTCTTTCCCTGTCTCATATAGATCAAATAACAGAATAAACTATAGGTTGAACAACACAATGCTTTGTAGAGTTTTGTTTAATTTTTAGTTTGCTGTCTTGCTGATGCTGAAAAATGTGCAAGCATCCTAAAGACGTGCGGATTTTCTTAATTTTTTGTATCTTTTTTTCAGTATGTTGGTTAACAGCAGAATCTGGAGGCAGATTTCAGCCCTGTATTTCCATTAAAAATCTTTGGCTGAATGCAGCTCCTCTCTGTAATCTTGATTTTCCAGGTTTCAGTGCTATGTTGATTTTGAAAAATGGTTTCTATTTATTTCCCTGCTTGTATGTCTTTCTACATGCAACATAGAATTTGGCCTGTGTAATGGAAAGAATTCTGCATCACCAGAAAGCATTTTTAAAAAGCCTACTATGTGTTAAGCACTGTATTAGATACTGGGCACAAAAAAGAAAAAAAGGAAGGAAAGAACAAAAGACGATGGAAAGAAAAAATACAGATAAGAAGGAAAGAAAGGCAGAGAGATGGAAAGAAAAAATAAAGATAAATGGAAAGGAAGGAAGGAAGGAAGGAAGAAAGCAAGGAAGAAAAGAAGGAAGGATGGAAGGCAAGAAGGAAAGAAGAAAGGAAGGGAGGGAGAAAGGAAGGAAAACAAAGGAAGGAAGGATGGAAGAAAAGAAGGAAAGAGGGAAAGAAGGAAGGAAGGAAACAAAAGAAGGAAGGGAAGAAGGAAAGAAAATTATCTTTGTTCTCAAAGTTAGTTAAGGTACCACTCAAAGTCTGGAAGGGACTGTATATTTAGGAGTTATATTTAGACCTGGATTTGAATCTTGACTTTGCCACACAATTGAACTGTGTGATTGTAGACAAGTCACTTCTTTTTATCTCTGAATCTATTTTTCTTTTGGAGCAAATGAAGAGATTGATTCAGATGATCATTATCTGTTATTAAATAGAATGTAAACAATAACTACTTAGGTTTTGTCTATATATTTCTAGTACTAAAATAGTGTCTGCCACTTAGTGTTTGTTGTTATTTTGGTGGTGGTTTGATGCTTACACATGTAGTTCTGTGATTATGTATAATGACTTTCTCATGGGATAATAGAATTAGAAAAGCTACCTATTTTGAACTGAATTTTAATGAGGAGAACAAGATCGTGAAAAGTTAAATGATTTGCCCATGACAGCCAGGTAGTACAGTATATAGAATGCTGAGCTTGGAATCAGTTCAACTTTGACCTCAGATACTTTCTAACTGCAGGATCCTGAACAAGTCACTTAGTTTTTCTGCTTCATTTTTCTTAGCTGTAAAATAGGGATTATAATATCACCTGCTTTGCAAAATTGCTGTGAGGACCAAATAAAATAATATTTGTGAAATTTTTTAGCACGGTACCTGACATACAGTAAATACATAATGAATGCTTGTTTCCATGGTCACACAGTAGAAGTGTATGGCATGTGAAAGTGGCAGGACTTAAACCCAGACTATCTTATCCTAAATCTGCTGTTTATTTGTTATTGTTTCAAGAATTTCTATTGATACTTTCAGAATTGGCAAAAATTTCTAGCATACTGATAAGAAAGTTTTGAATAAAGTTACAGACTGTTGAACTTGTAGAAGACAAAATAGAACAAAATTGAATCAAGGGAATCTCATTCTGTTATTGATGGTAAATGTATAAGATAGGCTCCTTCTAGTAATCAATAAATAGTGCTAGAATTTTAGTAAACTCGGCTGCATGGAAGATTCTCCTTAGTTGCTATACAATTACAGGTGAACTGATGGTATCTTTTTTAAGATGAAATTTTATTATTTTTTTCATTGTTGAGCTTTCCTTTTTTCTCTCTCCCATCCCCTTTTTCCACAGGAAAAAAGAAAAGAAAAAAAAGAAAATCTGTTATAAATAAGGATAGTCAAGCAAAAAAAAAGTCATATCTCATTCATTAATGAATTATGTCTCATTAATAACGTATTATTAGTAACATTACCTTTTGTGAGGAAGTTAATGTCACCACTTCTCCAAAAACATGATTGATTACTGACATTCATCAGTTCTTTAAGTTTTGTTCATTTTTATAATATTGATATTATAATATAAAACTTTCTCTGGCTTTTGCTCACATCATTCTGTATCAGTTCATTTAGGTCTTCTATTTTGTCATTTCTTATACCACAATAGTATTCTTTTTACATCTACATATTCTATTACATCTACATTTTTTAGTCAATTCCTAATTAATGGATATCTTCTCTGTTTCCAGTTCTTTGCCCATACAAAAGGAGTTACAGTAAATATTTTTGTGTGTATAGGAACTTTCCCTCTTTCTTCTGTCTCTTTAGAGTACAGACCTAGTTGTGTAAAATTGGTCAGAGGAAACGCACAGTTTAGTAACTTTTGGGGCTTAGTTGCAAATTCCTTTTTTGAAGGACTGCATTAATTTGAAGTTTCATCAAGACTGCATCAATGTACTTGTTTTCTCACACCCCCTCCAAAATTTCTTAATTTTCCTTTTTGGGTCAACTTTGTCAATCTGATGGGTATGGTGGAGTTGCCTTAATTTGCATTTCTTTTATTATTAGTGATTTGGATAGTCATTCTCTCAAATGACAAGATTCAACTCTAGCTTTCAATAGAAGTTTGATTCATCCTTGAAAAATGCTTGTTGCTGAATCTCTTACTCCCTCTCATTATTTAAAGGAATGATTTACTTCTGTACTTGTCAAGTCAATTTTACTACAGTCCTTTGTTCATGTTTCATTTCCCCCTTAGTCTTTGCTGTTGCTGATCCCATCCCCAACATTTCCCCACTTCTCTCCACAATTCATATCCTTTATTTTTTCTATGACTTACACCAAAATCCCCCAATGATGTCTTTCCTCCTAGCTAAAAGACAATAGGGCCCATTAGACAGACAACTGGATTTTTGAATCCATGGACTTAAGTTTAAATCCCAGGTGTTCTTATTTAGGTTACTTTGATCAATTTATTCAATCTCTCTCTTCCTTATTTTTTTCACCTGTAAACTGAGGGAGGATGGATTAGGTTTTTTCCCAGTAATAAATCCTGAGATAAAGTCATAATTTGCAATGGTCTTTTCCCTCCTCAGTATTTGAGATGTATAATAACAAAGTTCTGTAGTAGTTTTAGATATGTCATCCATTCTTACTATAGTATATAATCTCTACTTTTTTTTTTTTTTTGTATTGCTAATAAAGGACATGATAGCATTCTTCGGCTTGACAAATCATTGATTTCCAGGATCTTGGAGCTGTTAAAAAACCTCTGAGGTGATCTTGTCCCACTGTTAAAACATCTCTAATAAATGGTCATGTAGTTTATCCTTGATCTCCAGTGATGGGGAATGAAAAGTCTCCTCATGCAATTCATTCTTATTTAGAATAGCTATAATCCTTAGGAAGTCTTTCTTTGTAGCTGCTCAAATTTATCTCTGGAAATTTCCACCCATTGTTTCTAGTCATGCCCTCTGGGGTTAAGTAGAGCAAATTTAATCCCTTTCCCACATGACAGCCCTTCAGATCCTTGAAGGCAGCTATCATGCCCTTCCAAGTCTTCTTTTCTTCAGGCTAAACATCCCCACTTCCTACAATCAATCTTCATATAGCATGTTCTCTGGTCCTCTTATCGTCCTGGTTATCAAAGCATAGTGAGACTATGGCAACCTTCTTTCTGGCTATTGTGTCTCTATTAATTCAGTCTGAGATTTTGCACATACTTTTGGATTTTATGCCAGACTGTTGACTTATATTAAACAACTGCAATCCATTGAACTCCCAGTCTTTTATTTTCCTCCTACATGAACTGTTGTCTAACCACATCTCCCCTGTTCTGTATTCATGTGTTTTTTAATAACTTCAGTGGAGAATAGTTTAGCTATGTATCTCTACAAAATTTCTATTTATTAGGTTTAAACCAATGCCTTAATCCATTGAGTTCATTTTAAGTCCAAAACTGTCCTCCAAAACGTTCAACATGTTAGCTATTTCTCTCAACTTACTTTAATGAACTTGATTAACATAATTTCGGTCAAGTCATTGATAAAAATACTAATTAAAATTAGGACCAAGGACAGAATCATGGAGTACTCTATAGCGTTCTCCCTTTAGGTGAATGATGTTCTATTCCTTCTTTCCAATAATTTAAACCCATTTGTGACTCTACCTACCAGTAGGTATTACCTAATTCATATCTTGTTCCTAAAGTTTGTCCCACACTTCTATGAAATTTAGAAATCCTATGTCTAATAAGCTTTTTTTGCTAATCTGAAATTAACTTAGTCATTATGTAATAATGGGAAATTGATAATATAGTAGAAAAGAAAACACTGGCTCAGAAATTAGAGAACTTGGGTTCAAATCTCAACTCTAATGCTTATTATTTGGATGACTTCGGGGGCTCTACATTACTTTCCTAAACTTTAAAATAAGAGGTTTGGATTAGAAGGTTTCTGAGGTTCCTTCCAGTTTTCCACCTATATTCTTATAAAAAATGGAATTTCTATATACTTAAAATACCAGTAAGCTATTTGAATGGTACCAGTGATGTGGAAAAATTAGAAAAGAAAGTACTCTTGCATGCTGGATAAATAGTCTATGAAGATACAATAAAATATAGATAAAAGGGAATAGAATGAGATAGATATATGTATGTGGAGGGGTTTGTTTTGTTTTAGGATAAGACATACCCACACCAATAAAATCATAACACACTCAAAGCTTTTGAAGTTCAGAACTGCAGTGATTTTTATTGTATTGATTTTAAATAAATTTTCATATATTAATTTCTCCATTCACTTAAAAGATCTGCCTTACTGGCAGTTTTGTAGGAAATTTTAGCCAACTATTATGAATTGTTACCTAAACATGGCCATTGTTTTAGTACTATTGAATAATCCAGAGAAATTTTTTCCTCATTTTTAGAATAATGAAAAATGGGGTGAAGGAAGAAGAGTCTTTTTTTCTTTGTCAGAAAGTAAGTAATATTCTTTTTCTACCATAAACCTATATGAGTTCAAGACCTGGGACTGACATTTTGGCATTTGGAGCTATGCATAATTTATGTGCTAAATATTCTTCATATTAGATACAAAGTTTACAAGTCAAAACAAGACTGCTTTAACTGCCAAATCTAAAGCTGACTATGCTATACTCTAACATTCTGTGTCTTTAGACATCATCACCAATAATGATTTGTGGGTTTGCAGCTCAGCTGGATATTTCGCTTATGATGTGTGAAGTAGAACAGAATGTGGCTTGCTCTCCATCAGTTCAATCCTCTGAGCATCTCAGAGCAATGGAAACTTTCCTTTGTGGATGCGGATGCATATAAAGGTAGACACGAATAGAAAGATATATAGAATGTACAGATACATTCTATGTATGTATAGATACATAGAATGTACAGTTAAAAATGTTCTTCCCTCTTTGCCCCCAGTCTTTACAGAGACGCAAATCACACCTCTGTATCAAAAGAGCACACACACACACACACACACACACACACACACACACACACACACATTCTCACAGATAATAATTGACTCTAATGACAGGGAAAATTATGTGATGAAACATCTTCAGATAAAATCTAGTTTCAGCATGAAAAGTGAGTTAGGAGTCATCTTTAGTCACGGTGATTTCTAACACAAAGCATGACATTCTAAAGGGTGAAGTCATTTTATTCTAAGCACAGAAAATATGTGTAGACCTTTATGCCAACTTCAAATGAAAAAATATAAATGATTATAGAATCCTCTCCTTTTTGCACTCCTTGTTCCCTATCCAACCATTATCTAATAGGACAAACTTCTCTTTGTCTTGTTGGGTCTTTCAAATGTCCAGGTTATCAAGCCAGTTTTCTGCTTCAAATTCAAATATTTGTTCCATTTTCCTGATTACATAGCAGTTAGGCTTAGTATGTTATGTAAAAAAAAGAGAATATTTTTTCCTCAGGTTTCTTCCATTATGTTACACAGAGTGTGACTCTAGACACATTTCCTCCATCTTATTATGAATTGGATACTCTTCAGAGATATGGAATGTAATTATAATGATCAAGGATCTAAGGGTTTCAAATGAATCTTGAAAGTTAGACAATTGTTTAAAAACAATTGCAAGTATTTCACTAAACATTTCTATGCATCTTGTAGATAGCAAAATTGCTTAGATCCTTCCTGTAATACTTTGTATTACTAAGGCCCACTGTGGCATTTATCAGAAAAAAAAAAAATTTATCTATATTTTATCCCCAAATCAGTCAATGCCATAGCTTTACACAGGAAGAGTTTGAGTTCTCTCTGGGGAAGAAAATTAAGAAAAATACAAATACCAACACTGCTGATTGGAGAATAAACAAATATTGCATCTAAGTTGTAACAAAAGCGCTTTAGGACACAAAAGTGTGCAGAAAACAAATAGTTAGATAATTAATTGATGACGAATCCTTCACAGAAGATATTCCCAAAATTATAAGGTTGAGTGTTTATAATTCATAATGCACATTATATGAAAACCAGCAAAAGCACTTTCACGTTACACATGTGTGAATGTCTTGCAACCATTAAAATAGTTTAGTGGAGCACTGCAAATATACTTCTAACTAATTTAAAGGGTCTATGTTATTGAAACAGTACAAATTATGCAAAGAAACACAAGATTTTTTGAAGCTAAATTGGGGTCTATGGGTAATACAAGTTCTTTGAAATGTCAAAAGGCAGACATAATTCTTGAATGTAACACAAATTCCATTTGTTTTAATTCTATTCTAAATATGTCATATTTCAATAGTTGATGGATCCATAACTCATAAACCTGGGGGTTCTTACCAGTATATATATCTACACCTTATCCTATTGTATAATTGTTCATGTCTTTCCATAAATCTTCCACAGATATACCTAAAATGTCATCTCTTTTAATATTTTGTAGCCACTTTTATATGAGAGTTGAGTTCTCTATTATGTTTCATTCTTGCTTCTTCAAGAAAGGTTTCTCCCCAGACTTACCCTGTTCTCACCTGATTTTATACATTCTTGTTCATGTCTTTTACATTCCTAACAGAACAAATAATTCTTGGTGATATGCTTTAGGCTGTTTACCTTTTATGCATCTTTTCATTGCCCTCATTGTTGCCTATAATTTGAATTTTTTTAGAGATGGTTGTGTTCTGTGATATTGTCATGTATTATTAGTAGGAAAAGATTAATGTTCAAAAATGATATGCACTTGTGACAAAAAATAGCTTAGGATTGGTTTTCATATGCAATTTTCCAAATGTGATCTAGCCTACTTTCTTCTTCCTATTCAATTTTTGAGCCTAACTCATTGTCCATCTGCAGTATCTGTCCAACATAGATGAGCTAACTCAATTGGCTGTCAATCAAACTACATGCCATAAGCTGAGAGATAAGCATTGCTCAGATGGTGAGAATGATCTCTCTTGAATGGCTGTGGATTTCATTAGGGAGGATTTCTAGTGTTCCAGGGTTTGATGTAATCAAAGCAATGTCATCTGCAAATAGATACATCTGTAGAACCTCATCATGCATTAACTTGGGGACCCTTAGCTGACAGATCAAGAGAAAACAAACTGTGATTTGTTGCAAGGGGCAAATGAGACATAAATTATCGGCATTTTCAATTTTCTCTGACCAGTTTAGCCTTTGTGATTTTTTTTTTGAATAAAACCAGGAACACAATTGGGAGGAGAAGATGGTTGAAAACTTTCATCACAATTTCAATCAATTCTTTTTCAATTCAATGAAATAGAGCTCTAAGAATACTTGTTATATTTGGGAATGGAGGAGAAGGTTTTAGCAAGAATTAAAAACAAAAAATGAGTATTGGCCATAAATCAGAGGAAAATTGAAATGAGAGTCAGAAGATATAACAGAGGAATTCATTGGGAACATGTGGTGTTAGCCTGATCATCTTTTGTTTTCTAATGCAACCCTAGCTGAGAGGTAAAAAGGTTCACAGTTATTGATTAAGTATGTTGAAAGAGGAGCATCCTTCCTCTCATGGAGAAAGGCTTATAAATCACTGCATACCCAAATGGATGTATTCAGATCAATAAAGAACCCCTGAAAGTAGTACTTCAGCTCAAGGATCCCAGTAGGAGGCTGAGAGGATTGGATATAAATAATCACAGAATTCTCCAGGATATGGTAGTCTTATATGATTCCAAAGCTAGAAAGATAACTAAAGACCAGTTAGAGTGGGAAAGTATGTTCATATAGGAGCAATACAAATCAGGGCTCAGCAGTGATCAAACCTAAGAGAGATGATGCTAACAAAAATCAGGCAATTCTGAAGCATTAAAAGAGTTAGTTGTCACTCCATGACTTTAACCACATATTTTCCTGAACGTATATTCTCCAAATATATATGTTCCTTATGTGATCATTATATAAGTTTATTTGTGAGATAGTGGACTCTAGACTTATTGGTGGAAGGTGGAGGAGGGCTTTTCTGTTTCAGTTTTATTTTGCTTAAGTTATTTCTTTGGATTTATTTTGCTTTGAATTGTATGTGAGTTGGATGACTAGTAATTTTTTAAAATTTTAATAGCCTTTTATTTTTAAAAAATGTTTTATTTTATTTTATTTAATAATAACTTTATATTGACAGAATCCATGCCAGGGTAATTTTTTTACAACATTATCACTTGCACTCGTTTCTGTTCTGATTTTTCCCCTCTCTCCCTCCACCCCCTCCCCTAGATGGCAAGCAGTCCTATATATGTTAGATATGTTGCAGTATATCCTAGATATAATATATGTTTGCAGAACCGAACAGTTCTCTTGTTGCACAGGGAGAATTGGATTCAGAAGGTAAAAATAACCTGGGAAGAAAAACAAAAATGCAAATAGTTCACATTCATTTCCCAGTGTTCTTTCTTTGGGTGTAGCTGCTTCTGTCCATCATTTATCAATTGAAACTGAGTTAGGTCTCTTTATCAAAGAAATCACTTCCATCAGAATACATCCTCATACAATATCATTGTCGAAGTGTATAATGATCTCCTGGTTCTGCTCATTTCACTTAGCATCAGTTCATGTAAGTCTCTCCAAGCCTCTCTGTATTCATCCTGCTGGTTATTTCTTACAGAGCAATAATATTCCATTACATACATATACCACAATTTACCCAGCCATTCTCCAATTGATGGGCATCCATTCAATTTCCAGTTTCTAGCCACTACAAATAGGGCTGCCACAAACATTTTGGCACATACAGGTCCCTTTCCCTTCTTTAGTATCTCTTTGGGGTATAAGCCCAGTAGTAGCACTGCTGGATGAAAGGATATGCACAGTTCGATAACTTTTTGGGCATAATTACAGATTGCTCTCCAGAATGGTTGGATTCGTTCACAACTCCACTAACAATGCATCAGTGTCCCAGTTTTCCCGCATCCCCTCCAACATTCATCATTATTTTTTCCTGTCATCTTAGCCAATCTGACAGGTGTGTAGTGGTATCTCAGAGTTGTCTTATTTTGAATTTCTCTGATCAATAATGCTTTGGAACACTCTTTCATATGAGTGGTAATAGTTTCAATTTCGTCATCTGAAAATTGTCTGTTCATATCCTTTGACCATTTATCAATTGGAGAATGGCTTGATTTCTTATAAATTAGAGTCAGTTCTCTATATATTTTGGAAATGAGGCCTTTATCAGAACCTTTAACTGTGAAGATGTTTTCCCAGTTTGTTGCTTCCCTTCTAATTTTGTTTGCAATAGTTTTGTTTGTACAAAGGCTTTTTAATTTGATATAATCAAAATTTTCTATTTTGTGATCAGTAATGGTCTCTAGTTCATCTTTGGTCACAAATTTCTTTCTCCTCCACAAGTCTGAGAGATAAACTATCCTATGTTCCTCTGATTTATTTATAATCTCATTCTTTATGCCTAGGTCATGGACCCATTTTGATCTTATCTTGGTATATGGTGTTAAGTGTGGGTCCATGCCTAATTTCTGCCATACTAATTTCCAGTTATCCCAGCAGTTTTTTTTATCAAATAATGAATTCTTATCCCAAAAGTTAGGATCTTTGGATTTGTCAAACACTAGATTGCTATAGTTGACTATTCTGTCTTGTGAACCTATTCTTTTCCACTGATCAACTAATCTATTTCTTAGCCAATACCAAATGGTTTTGGTGACTGCTGCTTTATACTATGATTCTAGATCAGGTACAGCGAGGCCACCTTCATTTGATTTTTTTTCAATAATTCCCTTGAGATTCTCGACTTTTTATTGTTCCATATGAATTTTGTTGTTATTTTTTCTAGATCATTAAAATATTTTCTTGGAAGTCTGATTGGTATAGCACTAAATAAATAGATTAGTTTAGGGAGTATTGTCATCTTTATTATATTTGCTCAGCCTATCTAAGAGCACTTAATATTTTTCCAATTATTTAAGTCTGACTTTATTTGTGTGGAAACTTTTTTGTAATTTTGCTCATATAATTCCTGACTTTCCTTTGCTAGGTAGATTCCCAAATATTTTATGCTATGAACAGTTATTTTGAATGGAATTTCTCTTTGTATCTCTTGGTGTTGGATTTTGTTGGTGATGTATAAAAATGCTGAGAATTTATGGGGATTTATTTTGTATCCTGCTACTTTGCTAAAATTATGAATTATTTCTAATAGCTTTTTAGTAGAATCTCTGGAGTTCTCTAGGTATCATCTGCAAAGAGTGATAGTTTGGTGTCCTCATTGCCTACTCCAATTCCTTTAATCTCTTTCTTGACTCTTATTGCAGAGGCTAGTGTTTCTAATATAATATTGAATAATAATGGTGATAGTGGGCAACCTTGCTTCACTCCAGATCTTACTGGGAAAGGTTCCAGTTTTTCCCCATTGCATATGATGCTTACTGAAGGTTTTAAATATATGCTCCTGACTATTTTAAGGAAAAGTCCATTTATTCCTATGCTCTTAAGTGTTTTTATTAGGAATGGATGTTGGATTTTATCAAATGCTTTTTCTGTATCTATTGAGATGATCATATGGTTTTTGTTTGTTTATTGATGTAGTCAATTATGCTAATAGTTTTCCTAATATTGAACCAGCCCTGCATTCCTGATATAAATCCTACTTGGTCATAGTGTATTATCCTGGGGATGATTTTCTGTAATCTTTTTGCTAATATTTTATTTAAGATTTTAGCATCAATATTCATTAGGGAGATTGGTCTATAATTTTCTTTCTCTGTTTTCAACCTACCTGATTTAGGTATCAGTACCATGTCTGTGTCATAAAAAGAGTTTGGTAGGACTCCTTCAATCCCTATTTTTTCAAATAGTTTATTTAGCATTGGAGTTAATTGTTCTTTAAATATTTGATAGAATTCACATGTAAATCCATCTGGTCCTGGGGATTTTTTCTTAGGGAGTTGATTGATAGTTTGTTCTATTTCTTTTTCTGAGATGGGACTGTTTAAGATATTTACTTCTTCCTCTGTTAGTTTAGGCAAGTTATATTTTTGGAGGTATTCTTCTATTTCCTTTAAGTTGTCGAATTTATTTACATAAAGTTGGGCAAAGTAACTCCTAATTATTGCTCTAATTTCCTCTTAGTTAGTGGTGAGTTCTCCCTTTTCATTTTTAAGACTAACAGTTTGATTTGCCTCTTTCCTTTTTTAAATCAGATTTACTAAGGGTTTGTCTATTTTGTTGGTTTTTTCATAGAACCAACTTTTAGTTTTATTAATTAATTCAATAGTTTTTTTACTTCCAATTTTATTGATCTCTCCTTTTATTTTTAGAATATCAAGTTTAGTGTTTGACTGGGGGGTTTTTAATTTGTTCCTTTTCTAGCATTTTTAGTTGCAAGCCCAATTCATTGACCTTCTCTTTCTCTATTTTATACAAATAGGCCTCTAGACATATGAAATTTCCCCTTATTACCACTTTGGCTACATCCCATACATTTTGGTATGATGTCTCATTATTATTGTTTTCTTGGGTGAAGTTATTAATTATGTCTATGATTTGCTGTTTCACCCAATCATTCTTTAGTATGAGATTATTTAGTTTCCAATTATTTTTTGGTCTACTTTCCCCTGGCTTTTTGTTGAATGTAATTTTCATTGCATTGTGGTCTGAAAAGGATGCATTTACTATTTCTGCCTTACTGCATTTGAGTTTGAGGTTTTTATGTCCTAATATATGGTCAATTTTTGTATAGGTTCCATGAACTGCTGAAAAGAAAGTTTACTCCTTTCTGTCTCCATTACATTTTCTCCAGAGATCTATCATATCTAATTTTTCTAGTATTCTATTTACCTCTTTGACTTCTTTCTTATTTTTGTGGTTTGATTTATCTAATTCTGAGAGTGCAAGGTTGAGATCTCCCACTATTATAGTTTTGCTGTCTATTTCTTCTTGCAGCTCTCTTAATTTCTCTTTTAAGAATTTAGATATTACACCACTTGGCGCATATATGTTTAATATTGATATTGCTTCATTATCCATGCTACCCTTTAGCAAGATATAGTGCCCTTCCTTATCTCTTTTAATTAGATCAATTTTTGCTTTAGCTTGATCTGAGATCAGGATGGCTACCCCTGCTTTTTTGACTTCACCTGAAGTATAGTAGATTTTGCTCCAACCTTTTACCTTTAACCTGCATGTATCTCCCCCCTTCAGGTGTGTTTCCTGTAAACAACATATTGTAGGATTCTGGCTTTTAATCCATTCTGCTAACCGCTTCCTCTTTTTGGGGGAGTTTACCCAGTTCACATTTATGGTTAAAATGACCAATTCTGTATTAATTGCCATCTTGTTAACCCCAGTTTATGCTTTTCTCCCTTCTTTCCCTCTTACCCCCCTCCCCAGTATTAAGCTTGTGAGCACCACTTGCTTCTCACAGCCCTCCCTTTTTAGGATCTCTCCCCCTGCCTTAGAGTTCCTCCCCCTATCTTACCTCTTTCCCTCCCAGTTTCCGTATACCCTTCCACTTAGCTTATTCCTTCCCGTTTCACTTTTCCCTTCTCACTTTTCAATGAGGTGGGAGAAGTTTCACCATAAATTGAATATGTCTAAAATTGTTCTCTTAAAGCCAATTCTGAAGGCAGTAAGATACCCACTATATTCATCCCCCTCCATTCTTTCTCTCAGGTATAATAGGTTTCCTTTGCCTCTTCATGAGATGTAGTACCCCCACTTTACCCCTTTTCTGGTACAATGTCCTTTCCACATCTAGTTTCTAGAACAAGGTATACAAGTATTCTTTATACATCTTTATAGCCAAAATATAGTTCCCAAGATTAATCTTTACCTCTTTAGATTTCTCTTGAGTTCTATATTTGTAGATTAAACTTTTTCTTAAGTTCTGGCTTTTTCATCAAAAATAGGTGAAATTCGCTTACTTCATTGAATGTCCATCTTCTTCCCTGGAAAAAAAAAATGCTCATTCTTGCTGGGTAAGTTATTTTTGGTTGCATACCAAGTTCCTTAGCCTTTTGGAATATCATATTCCAGGCCCTTTGATCCTTTAATGTGGACGCTGCTAGATCCTGGGTGATCCTTGTTGTGGCTCCTTGATACTTGAATTGTGTTTTTCTAGCCGCTTGCAGTATTTTTTCCTTAGTCTGAGGGTTCTGGCATTTGGCCACTATATTCCTTGGTGTTTTGATTTTAGGATCCCTTTCAGTGGGTGATCGATGAATCCTTTCAATGTTTATTTTTTCCTCTGTTCCTATGACTTCTGGGCAGTTCTCTTTGATAATTTCCTGGAAATTAGTGTCCAGGCTCTTTTTTTCATCATTCTTTTCTGGGAGTCCAATGATTCTCAGATTGTCTCTCCTGGATCTGTTTTCCAGGTCTGTTGTTTTTCCAAGAAGGTATTTCACATTCTTTTCCATTGTTTTATTTTTTTGGATTTGTTTGACTGATTCTTCTTGTCTCCTCGAGTCATTCAATTCCATTTGTTCAAATCTGATTTTCAATGAAGTATTTTCTTCACTCACTTTTTAAAAATCTTTTTCTAATTGTCCAAATGAGTTCTTTTGTTCTATGGAATTTTTTTCCATTTCACCAATTTTATTTTTTAGAGAGCTGTTTTCTGTTTCCAGTTCACTAATCCTATTTTTCAAGGATTTGATTTCTTTATCCACTCTCTCTTTAAATGAGTGGGATGACTTCTCCAGACTCTTTTGCCAAGGCTCCCTCTCCTTTTCTCATTTTTCTTCTAGCTCCCTTGTGAGAGCCTTTTTAATTACTTCTATGAGGTTCATCTATGCTGAGGAACAGATGATCTCCTTCTTTGGGGATTCACCTGGAGACTGTCTGTTTTTAGTCTCCTCAGGGTTTAGAGTCTGCTCTCTATCTGTATAGAAGCTGTCAAGGGTTAAAGTCCTCTTCAATTTTTTCCTCATTTTGTCAAAGACTCAAAGACAAACTAGCAAAGAAAAAAAAGAAAAAAGCCCCTAAATGGAGTCTGCTTTTTTGGGGGGAGGGGCTGGGTATGTTACCGAGTTTCCTCTACAGACTGCGGGGGTAGCAGTGAGGCACTAGCAGGACTGTGCTGCGCCTGCGCTCTGAGATCCCAGAGCATGCTGAACACTGTGGGGGAGGGGTGGCCAGGTCCGGAGAGACTCCAGCTGTTTGGGGTTGTATTCTTCACTCCCGGTGTTTTTAGCTTCTCTGCTGAGCTGCTGACTTGCTGCCAGGGCAAAGTATCCAATCCTGTAGCAAAGCTTCCCCAGCAGAGACGGCTGCGATCACACCCCACCCCCTCTCCAGTCTGCTCCCGTGCTCTCACTGCCGCTGCCCGCCGCCTGCGCCCGATCTAAAACCGTCCCAGCCCTCCAGTAAAGACAGACCTTTCTTGGCGAGTTTCAAGGATGGCTTCTCTTGGTAACTATTTGTGTTTTTTTTTTTTTTTTCAGTCAAGCATTAATTCAGAGGCTTGTAATGAAATGGATAGTGAGAGAAAACATGAAGCTTACACACCTGTGTGCCTCCTCTCTGCCATCTTGGCCAGAAGTCTAATAGCCTTTTATTTACAGGTTATATGTATGGGTAACTTTACAGCATAGACAATTGCCAAATCTCTTGTTCCAATTTTTCCCCTCCTTCCCCTCACCCCCTCCCCCAGATGGCAGGATGACCAGTAGATGTTAAATATATTAAAATATAAATTAGATACACAATAAGTATACATGACCAAACCATTATTTTGCTGTACAAAAAGAATTGGACTCTGAAATATTGTACAATTAGTCTGCGAAGGAAATCCACAATGCAGGCAGGCAAAAATATAGGGATTGGGAATTCAATGTAACGGTTCTTAGTCATTTTCCAGAGTTCTTTTGCTGGGTGTAGCTGGTTCAGTTCATTACTGCTTCATTGGAACTGATTTGGTTCATCTCATTGCTGAAGATGGCCAGGTCCATCAGAATTGATCATCATACAGTATTGTTGTTGAAGTATATAATGATCTCCTGGCCCTGCTCGTTTCACTCAGCATCAGTTCATGTAAGTCTCTCCAGGCCTTTCTGAAAGGATGACTAGTAATGTAATAGTTAGGTGACAGTAGGTAGAATGTTAAACTTAAAATGAGGAAGTCACCCCCATTTTGAAGTCACCAAGATTGGTCACCAGCTAACTATGTGACCCCAAGCAGGTCATTGGAAGAGATTCTAGAAGCTAGAATAAGAATTTCCTTTCTATTTGGACTTGGCAAAGGATCCATATCATAAAAATATGGATAAATGCTTTTGATGGCTATGAAAGCTACAGTTATTTGGTTTTGATGCTTAGATGATCTCTGAACCTTAGATGATTCCTGATTCTTGAACAATTCCTGTGGTTGCATCTATCATGAAATTTTGTGTAAAGGGCATACCCTTACAAAAATAAAGTCAATCCTTTCCCCAATATATATAGGTAGGTAGCATGAGGGTTTCTAGATTGGGCAGTAGATCAAGTTTTCATCTGACTAAGAAAGTTATGCAGCAATAAATTAAAGGGTTGAGAAAGACTTCATACAGAAGTTGAGTTTAAGGGAAGATAAGATTTTAGAAGCTTCCTCATCGTGTGAGGAAGCCAAAACAGATGACTCAATGCAGGCCTATACTTCCTCTTCTACACACTAATTGGATCCCTTCCTCTTCTAGCACTACTGCACCTACATAATAGCTTAGGCTCCCTCCATATATTGACCATATCACTAATCTCGCCGACCCTAGATACCTCTATATCAACTTCCCTACTCTGACATGCCTGCATAACAGCATTCATAAGAAGCAAGGAAGCACTATATTTTATAGATATGGTATGGTTTGTGCATGAAAGCATTTGTTCATATAAAATGAATAGTTATGTAAGATTTTTTTCTTGTTTCTTGAGACTGAGAAGCAATATTAGAACTTATTCAAAGAACAATATTAAGAGATAGACTGACATTTCATTTAAAATGAGAAAGTTTTGCAGTCATACAAATGAAATATAACAGAATTTTTGCCTGTTTGTGTCAGATTACATCATGGGAAATATACCCTATCATTTAAAATTACTCATTTTTTACAATAGCGAATGCTGAATATCACCCACACATTGCTCCATCACAAATTCCCCAGTCATGGGTATGATGAGATGTATCAATGTTTCCTTAGAGCTAGTTAGGACTTGTTCTTTCACTTAACATGGTTTTTCTCCCTTATGGAACACTTTCATAGCACATAATTCTCCAATGAGATCTAGTTTTCCTGATTTCATGACTCAAAGATATGCACTGTATAATTTTTTGTGTTTAAGTTTTTAATTTTTTTAGTTATATATAAAACATTTCTAATATTTGTTTTTTTTAAACTTTGAATTCCAGATTCTCTTCCTTCTTCCTTCTATTTAGAAGACACATATGAAGTTATGCAAAACATTTCCAGATGAGTCATATTATAAAAGAAAACATAGATTCACCCCCCCAAAAAAAAATCCCCAAGAGAAATAAAGTAAAAAAAGATATGCTCCAGTCTGTATTCAGATACAATCAGTTCTTTCTTTGGGGATGAAGAGCAGTTTTCATCACAAGTCTTTCAGAGTAGTCTTGGATCATTGTATGTTGAGAATAGCAAACACATTCACAACATCACAACTGATCATCCCACAACATTACTATTACTTTGTACACAGTACATTTCATTTTGCTTGAATTTTCTAAGACCATCCTGTTCATCATTTCCTATAGAAAAATAACATTTCCTTAATTACTAACACAATTTATTCAACCATTACCCAATTGATGAGCATTTCCTCAATTTTCACTTCTTTGCCTTGAGAAAAAAAAAGAAAGTATAAATATTTTGTGCATATTCCCTTTTTTCCCATCTCTTTTGAGATTCATGTAGTACTGGTATTGTTAGGATATGCATAGTTTGGGCATAGTTAATATGTTTTGATCATTTATCAATGAGAATAATTTTTTACAAATTTGATTCTGCTCCCCCATACACTTGAAAACTGAGACCTTCATCAGAGAAACATGCTTCACAATTCTTTTCACATTTACTGTTGCTAATTGTATTTCCCTGTTTATTCTATTCTCTCTTTCCTTTAACCCTGACCCTCCTCAAAAATATTTTGCTCCTTCCTTCTATCACCCTTCCTCCTTCTTGTATCTCTTTCCTCTCTGACTTTCATGAAGGCTAAGATAGATTTCTATACCCATATTGAATGTGTATGTTATTTGTTCTTTGAAACTATTGAGAGTAAAGTTCACTTTTTTTTTTCACTCTTTCCTCCCCCTCCTCTCCTCCACAGTAAAAACTTTTTCTTGCTTCTTTTAATGACGATGATTTATACCATTCCAACTTTCCCTTTCTCCCAAAACATTCTTCTCTCACCCCTTAGTTTTATTTGTTTAGCTATTATCCCTTCACATTCAACTCACACATCTATCCTCTGTCTGTTTATAAATACTCTGCCATAATACTGCCATAATAATGAGAAAGTTTTATATATTATATCATCTTAGTTATAGAATCATCACATTTTAGAGATGAAACAGATATTTTAGTAAATCAATTCTTGTTGACTCCTTTTCCAGGTGAAGAAACTGAGTCCCAGAGAGTGGGTTGCTTACTCAAGGAAATTCACACAATTATTTAATAATAAATCCAGTGTTCTAACTTGGATTTTTATAATCCTTGTTCAATATAAATTTTTCAAGATAGCACATCTCTTTCTGAAATTTCCCCTCTATCTCCTTCCTCAGAAATTCGCTTAGGGTCCCAGAATATGTGATAGAGCTCTATTGTTTTTAGGATAAAGTTTTAACTCCTCTATCCATCTTGGAAAGCCTTGCACAATCTATCTTCAGTCTACTTTTCCAGTCTTTTTTGTAATTCTTTTTAATAAATTTTCTAGTCCAGTCAAATTGGCCTATTTTCTGTTCCCTAAAGCCAAAATTCTGTCTTCTACCTCTATGCCTTTGAAGATGTTGTCTTCCATCTCTGGAATGTAATCCTTCCTTATCTCTGCTTCTTATAATCCTTAGCTTCTTTCTAAGCTCATCTCAGGATCTTGCTCTTTTTTTTTTTAATGTTATTTCTTTTTTTAAAGTAAGAACTTAATCATTAGTAAATACAAACATTTCAATATACAGAAAATAATAAAGATGATTGCATATGAAACCACAAACATCTATTATATACTTTTTCAAAAGTACTATTTTATCAAAATTTATATCCAAAATATTTCAAAAGTATATTAACACTGTAGTAATCAAATTGCTGTGCTTGTTGCCCCAGCTGAAATTCTCATCTTCTTCTGTGCATTACATATGTATATAATATATCATATTATATATATATGTATACATATATATATATACACATATATATATATATATTCTGTGCATTATATATGGATTTTTTTTGTTAAGTTCATCATTACTCACTATGCTACTCCCTTCCTCCCAAATAGAAGCCTTTCTTCAAATAATTATAGTTAGGGAAAAAAATTCTTAGCCATGTCTGAAAATGAATTCCTCATTCTGTTCTTCTAATTTGTCATCTTTCTATCAAGGGTAAGAGCCATGCTTCATTGTTAATTATTGGAAATCATAGTTGGTATTTGGTACTGGCCAAGAAATAGAGTATTCAATCAGTGGAATAGGTTAGGATCACAGATCAAAATTGGCTATAACTATAGCAGTCTAGTGTTTGACAAACCTAAAGACCCCAGCTTTGGGGATAAGAACTCACTATTTGACAAAAACTTCTAGGAAAATTGGAAACTAATATGGAAGAAATTAGGGCTCTACCTACACCTAACACCACATACCAAGATAAGATCTAAATGGGATCATGATTTAGACATTAAGAGGGATATTATAAGTAAATTAGAGGAACATAGGATAGTTTACTTCCCAGATCTGTGGAGAAGGAAGGAATTTGGGTCCAAAGAAGAACTGGAACTCATAACTGAACATAAGATAGACAATTTTGATTATATTAAGTTAAAAAGGTTGTGTACAAATGAAGCTAATGCAGACAAGACCAAAAGAGAAGCAATAAATGGGAAAATCATTTTCACATTTAAGGGTTCTGGTAAAGGCCTCATTTTTAAAATATATAGAGAATTGACTCAAATTTATAAGAATCCAAGCCATTCTTCAATTGATAAATCATCAAAGGATATGAACAGACAATTTTCAGATGAAGAAATTAAAACTATTTCTAATCATATGAGAAGGTGCTCTAAATCACTATTAATCAGAAAAATACAAATTAAGACAATTCTGTGATACCACTACATACCTCTCAGATTGTCTAAGATGACAGGAAAAGACAAGGATGAATGTTGGAGGGATGTGGGAAAACTGGGACACTAATACGTTGTTGGTGTAGTTGTGAATGGATCCAGCCACTCTGGAGAGCAATTTGGAACTATGTTCAAAAAATTATCAAACTGTGCATACCCTTTGACCCAGCAATGTTTTTACTAGGCCTATATCCCAAAAAGATCTTAAAGAAGGAATGGGACCCACATGTGCAAAAATGTTTGTGGCAGTCCTTTCAGTAAGTGACAAGAAACTGGAAACTGAGTGGATGCCCATCAGTTGGAGAATGGCTGAATAAGTTATGGTATATGAATGTTATATGGAACATTATTGTTCTATAAGAAATGACCAGCAGGATGATTTCAGAGAGGCCTGGACTTACATGAACTGATGTTGAGAGAAATGAGCAGAAACAGGAGATCATGGTACATGACATCAATTCTAATAAGCATGACTCTTTCCAACAATGAGATGGCTGATGCCAGTTCCAATGAGCCTGTGATGAAGAGAGCCATCTATACCCAGAGAGAAGACTGTGGGAACTCAATGTGGATTACCACATGTAATGACCATGTTAGCACCCTGGATACCTTAGAATCAGCCTGAGTCAGGATAACTAAAAGTCCTTAGTCTTTATTCTTGGTCTTTAGACTAGGATTGACCTTCCTCCTCCCTAGTTTACTGCCAAAGTGACTCTGGTTAGTCTTACTCCACCCCTTAGTCCCTCCTACAACTCTATATACCAATTATCGAGCCATCACAGGATAGTGAGAAGGGCCATTCCCCAAGCACATGCCCATAGAATATTGTCCAATAGGTAATTAGCCCTAAGTATTTGAACCAACCTCAGTGCAACTACTCAAGAGTTCAACCACATAACATTGTCACTCTTTTTGTAGCAAGAGAATTGTATAAATATGTTTATACATATTGGATTTAACATATATTTTGACATGTTCAACATATATTGAATTGCTTGCCATCTTGGGGAGAGGGGTAGGAGGAGAAAATCTGAAACACAAGGCTATGCAAGGGTCAATGTTGTCAAATTATCCATGAATATGTTTTGAAAATAAAAAGCTTATTAAAAAAAAAAGGAAGTTGGTCTCCAGCATTGATTAATGTTTTGAAATCTTTTAGAATTGTCCTTTACATTGTTATGGTTATCAAGTTTTTTTCTGGTTCTTCACATTTCAATCTGTATCTGTTCATAAAAGTAGTCATGGATTTTTCTGAATGCTTCATATTAATTTCTTATAAAACAAATGATATTCTATTACATTCCTGTACCACAATTTATTAAATCATTGCATGATTTGTGGGCATTCACTTTTCCCCCCATAGCTCTTTGCTATAACATAAAATACTGCTATATATTCATGTGATGCACCTCCTGTCTTTGAGCATTTTGCATTTATACATAAAATAATAGTATGCTTTGCTCAAAGAATAATGGCATCTTTTTTGGCCCACTGCCTCTAGTTTTTGGATTTCATATTTGCTTCTATGTATATGGTTTCCCCCAATGGGACATTTCCAATTTATTGAAAAAAGAAGAAGCTCATCTTTTGTCTTTGCAGCTCCAATATGCTGCACTATATTTGGCACATGGTAGGTGCTTAATAAATAAATGCTTTTTAACCAACTTCCGGGGTTCCAAGTTAAATAGAATTCTCCACCAGAACCTAAAGCTTCAGCAATATTCTTGCATAATCTACAATTCCTCCCATTTTCAAGCAGCCTTTAAGAATAAAATAAATATAAAAAATAAGTTCACCCTGTATCATCATCCTTTTTTACAGGAGCAGAATCTAGGCTAAGACTAACTCTATGGATAACAATTTCAAGGCACCCGCTAATTAAAGAAGTCTTTAGAAGAGAAGCGAACACACATTGTTTTTCTTTGGGGTCTATAACATCACAGATAATGCTTTCGAAAAAATAACAGGACTGTAGGACTGGTGGGTTTCCTCTAATATCACTAGAAAAAAAATCACTTTTAATTCTGACATGTGTCATGGGTTCAACTCTAGTTTCTGTGACTTCCCAGAGAACCATAGGTATGCTTGAGAAGGGAACAGGGGCTTAATTACCTTGCATAAATTTATCATACAAAAGTTGCTCTTCCCAGAAGTATATCTCTAGCTCTAGTTTCCTTGTTGGCAGGGAGCAGACCTAGAGTTTTTCAAGTGAACGTCATTTTTCCTGTCTTTCAAATGCTCTCGTGAGTCAATGTAAAATGTATTGCTCTGTGGAGGTTCTGGCTACAAGAGGCTAAGCAAGACAACGAATCTCACTCAAACATTTCCGAACCAAATCCCTGGAATAGTAAATATAATTAAGAGTTATAGGCTGTTTCCAGGCCTTTTTTCTTTCTCCGAGAAATAGGTGACTTTCAGTAAAGTAAATGGGAAAATGCTAGGGAGTCAATGCCCACATTTAAAAGGGGAGGAAAGAAACAAGGGGAAAGTTAAGTGGTCAGAACAAATTCAGTGGGGGAGAAAAGCTATCTTAAGATAGATTCAGTTTAATACTATTAATAACTGACATAGTGCAATATTCTGAGTATATGGAAAGGGCTATCCTAAAAGTCAAAGAAAACACTGCCTGTTTTGTTTATCTTCTACTGAAAAAAAAAGAGAATTAAAAGAAACAAAAATCATGAAATATGAGGGAATAATTAAGTTTTCATAACTATTATGACATCAAGTAAGTCACATGACACCTCTGGGTCTCATTTTCTTTCACTAGGAAAGCTTTGGATTCAATGATCTATTGTGATCATTCTGTGATGTTAAGGAATTCAATACTGGCTGATTATATACCAGTAGAATAAGAAAGCAGGGGTTTGGGGGCTGATTTGCTTTTGTAGTTTGCCTGCCTTGCTTACAAATGACAGAGGAAGTCTCCATGAAAGGCCAGAAACTTATTTCAGGAATTGTTTTAAATTCTGCTGCAGTATGAACACTCATGGTTATAAAGTACTTAGGGATAGAGACTGGACTTCTGATTTCTTTGGTCTGGAGAAACTAGCTTTACCAATTAATCCATCAGCAAGCCTTCATTAAAGTGCAGTTCAGCACTTTCTCAGACACGGTCCTGGAGAGTTTCTTGCTTAAATGATTTGACAAAGGTCACCCAACCAGTTAAGTGTTAGAAGTAAGACTTGATTCGAAGACTTCCTGACTTTGTGGTCAGTTTTCTATTTATTTTGCTATAATTTATTTCTCTCTCTCTCTCTCTCTCTCTCTCTCTCTCTCTCTCTCTCTGTATGACACTTTATTTTTTGCTGTCATTTGTAGTTCTGTCCTCAGAGATTTAATTTTCTCATATATAAAGTATTGGATTACGTGACTTCTAATCTGCCTTCCACTTCTCCATTCAAAGGTCTATCATATAGCTTAGATATTTTCTTTTATTGAGATTTTTATTCTTGACATTATGAAAAAACCAAAGACTATTCTAAATAAAAGAATAGGAATAATTATGTGCCATTCCTTATATATCATCTCTCTCTCTTCATATAATATTGGCTTTAGAGGTTAAAAGGTAATTCTTTCTCAAAACCTCAGATTTATTTGTGAGCCTTTTTAGACCTACTGTAGTATAGTCATCCTAATGTGTCAAGTTGGGACTGGAAGGGGAGGTGGGGCACAATAAGCTGAGGAAGGGACCCAGACAGATCCAAGCTGAAGCAGATAATGCCCAAATTTCCCCAGATGACCCAGAATTTCCTAAAACTATTAAGAGTTTAGCTGTGGGTTCACTGAGAATTTAGATTGTCCAAAATAAAAAAATCCTTGGCAAAAAATGGACTATAAGGAAAGGATTAGTTAATAATCAACCACTTATATTTCATGATAGTTTCCTGCCTCATACAACTGAGACATTCTGAGGAGTTAGAATCATTCTCTTTGGTTTTAGAAGGCAGAATCAGGTGTAAGGGGGTAGAAATGGAAAAAAACACAGATTTAGGACTAATGAAAGGAAAACAATAAACAATTTTTCAACAATTAGTAGCATCCAAACCTGGAAAGAACTGTGTGAAAGATATTTGGTTCTTCTTCCTTTAGAGGTCATTATTCAGAGACTGGATGATTACTTGCTAAATATTACATGTCATATATATTGCAATTTACATTTTTGTATGTGGGTTAGGTGAGCTAGATGACTGTTAGGTCCTTTCTGTTTCCTAAGTTCTGTGGTTTTCTGATATAAACTCTAAGATGTGAATTCTAGGTATGAGGAACTGATGATCTAAGTCGCACCATAAAAGCAATAAAAAAAAACCCAAATTCATATCCATGTGTTACTGACTGTAGAAGTAAAGTTTTGAATGGGATAGAGTAATAAAATAAAGCTACATTATTTCATGGAATAGATATAAGTCAAGTTGAACCTTGAAGGATAAAATGGCACAGTAGTTTAATAGACTAAAAAATGGAGGAAAAAAGCATGATAGTAGGAAAGAAAAAAGGGAATCTATGTGGGGACTATTGAATAGATTGAAATGATTGAGAATCAGTGTCCTTAAAAGTCAGAGAGAAAGAAATTGGACACAACAAAGCTGTGTAAAAAAAGCTGAAAAAGAAGAGAATTATGGGGTGATAGAGGGAGCAATAGACTTCCAGTTAGAATATTTTGGTCCTGTTTCTTCTACTTAGCAGCTATGTGATATTGAGAAAGTCATTGAATATACTGAGAGGCAGAGTTTTTATTTGTCCTGAGATTGGGCTAGATGACCTCTTAAGTTCTTCCTATTCTATGATTCTTTCATGACAGTGTCATTTTAGGGATGACTCTATCAGTGACTATATAGAATCTAGACTATATTGAAGAAGAAAAAAGAATAGAGGTAAGATTACAAATTGGAATTGTGACTATTATCAACCATAAGACAATTAGGGCTTGGATGACACTCATGGGAAGAAATGACAAAGTAGCTGAAAAAGCAACACGATTAATGGATGGGCATTGGACCTCCAGTCAGGAAAGCCTATTTCCAAAATCTGCCTCAGATATTAGCTGTATGACCCTGGGCAACCCACTATATGTCTCAATTTTTTCATCAAATGAAGAAGTTGGACTCTACACATTTTTAAGTCCCTTCTATCTAAAAACTAGGCAACTAAGTGGCTCAGTGGTTAGAGCACTGGGTCCTAGACTCAGGAAGAATTAATATTAAATGTATTCTCAGACACTCACTAGCTGTGTGACTCTGCACAAGTCATTTAACCTCTGTTTGCCAATCCACTGGATAAGTAAATGGCAAAGTACTCCAGCATATTTATTATGAAATCCCCATATGTGGCCACAAAGAGTTGGACATGGCTGAACAACACCTCTCAGATTATGATCCTATAGAGCCCTGATGTGAATGGATTATTTATTTTATTGGACATCTATTAAAGGGCTGATCCTGCTCAACTCTGTAGTATGCCACCAAGAGACAAAAACAGTAAGACAGGATCTTTAACTATGAAGAATAGTTATGAACTATTATAATCTGAGAGGGTAATGTTATGGAAGGGGTGTGTGTGTGTGTGTGTGTGTGTGTGTGTGTGTGTGAGAGAGAGAGAGAGAGAGAGAGAGAGAGAGAAAGAGATGAAGACAGAGACAGAGAGATAGAGAAAAAAGAGACAGAGAGAGAACGAGAAAGAAAGAAAGGAGAGAAAAAGAGAGAGAGAGAGAAGTGTGTAAGAGGAGATTATGATAGAGGAGGAATGGAATCTTGTACTAACATTAACACTTGATATGTATATTCTAGTATAATCCCCCTCTACATTAAATACATACACACATGCACACACATATACACATTCCAGATCATTGAGAGTAAGTTGCCATCTTCAACAAAAACTGCTTCAACACATCTAAAAATGTAATGTTTAGCCACAATTACAATCTTTCCATGGAAGTTCCAAAAATATTATCTCAAATAGAGAGCACTGAAATGAAATGAAAAGCTAGAAATAAAACTGTCAAAAATTACTCAGGCAAATTCCAAACTGGTTACATGTTACCACCCCAACTTTTTTTGTGTTTAGAAAAAGGAAGGTTGGAGAACTTCATAAATTAAGATCTGATTTGGGAAAAGAAATTGGAGGACTCTAAATTAGGAATATGCCTCATCACCTGCTACACATTTAGAAAGTAGGAGAATTTTTTTTAAACTCTGTGCACATTTATGTAGATGTGAGACACTAGGATCTAGAGAGAGACGCTGATTTACAATAACATTATGTAAATGGTTAAAAAATGAGAGCATCTCAGGATGATTCAGTATGCAATAAGGGAATTTCCAATGATTTGGTAACAAATGTAACAGCCAGCTTCATCTATTTTGCCAGTGAAGATTCCCTAGGAACATGAGAAATGACAACTGTGTCACTAGAACTGTTAATAATCTTGTGTTAGTTGTTTCTGCCATATGTATCAAGGAGGGAATTCCACATCAGATTTTCTGGTTTAATAAGAACAGGGCCTCTAAACTGTAGCATCACAGTCACCAAAATTTAATATCTTGAATTTCTAAACCAGGGTCTGTGACTTTGGTATAGTTTAAAAAAAATATATACATATACATACATATATATATATATATATGTATATATATATATATATAATATATATATTTATTTAATGATTACTTTATATTGACAACATTATCCCTTGCACTTGTTTCTTTTCCGATTTTTTCCCCCCTCCCTCCCTCCACCCCCTCCCCTAGATGGCAAGCAGTCCTTTATATGTTGGATATGTTGCAGTATATCCTAGATACAATATATGTTTGCAGAACCGAACAGTTCTCTTGTTGCATAGGGAGAATTGGATTCAGAAGGTATAAATAACCCGGGAAGAAAAACAAAAATGCAGATAGTTCACATTCGTTTCCCAGTGTTCTTTCTTTGGGTGTAGCTGCTTTTGTCCGTCATTTATCAATTGAAACTCAGGTCTCTTTGTCAAAGAAATCCACTTCCATCAAAATATGTCCTCATACAATATCGTTGTCGAAGTGTATAATGATCTGGTTCTGCTCATTTCACTTAGCATCAGTTCATGTAAGTCTCGCCAGTCCTCTCTTTATTCATCCTGCTGGTCATTTCTTACAGAACAATAATATTCCATAACATTCATATACCACAATTTACCCAGCCATTCTCCAATTGATGGGCATCCATTCATTTTCCAGTTTCTAGCCACTACAAATAGGGCTGCTACAAACATTTTGGCACATACAGGTCCCTTTCCCTTCTTTAGTATTTCTTTGGGATATAAGCCCAATAGAAACACTGCTGGATCAAAGGGTATGCACAATTTGATAATTTTTTGAGTATAATTCCAGATTGCTCTCCAGAATGGTTGGATTCGTTCACAACTCCACCAACAATGCATTAGTGTCCCAGTTTTCCCGCATCCCCTCCAACATTCATTATTATTTTTTCCTGTCATCTTAGCCAATCTGACAGGTGTGTAGTGGTATCTCAGAGTTGTCTTAATTTGCATTTCTCTGATCAATAATGATTTGGAACACTCTTTCATATGAGTGGTAATAGTTTCAATTTCATCCTCTGAAAATTGTCTGTTCATATCCTTTGACCATTTATCAATTGGAGAATGGCTTGATTTCTTATAAATTTGAGACAGTTCTCTATATATTTTAGAAATGAGGCCTTTATCAGAACCTTTAACTGTGAAGATGTTTTCCCAGTTTGTTGCTTCCCTTCTAATCTTGTTTGCATTAGTTTTGTTTGTACAAAGGCTTTTTAATTTGATGTAATCAAAATTTTCTATTTTGTGATCAGTAATGGTCTCTAGTACATCTTTGGTCACAAATTTCTTTCTCTTCCACAAGTCTGAGAGATAAACTATTCTATGTTCCTCTAATTTATTTATAATCTCGTTCTTTATGCCTAGGTCATGGACCCATTTTGATCTTATCTTGGTATATGGTGTTAAGTGTGGGTCCATGCCTAATTTCTGCCATACTAATTTCCAATTATCCCAGCAGTTTTTATCAAATAATGAATTCTTTTCCCAGAAGTTAGGGGCTTTGGGTTTGTCAAACACTAGATTGCTATAGTTGACTATTCTGTCTTGTGAACCTAACCTTTTCCACTGATCCACTAATCTATTTCTTAGCCAATACCAAATGGTTTTGGTGACTGCTGCTTTATAATATAATTTTAGATCAGATACAGCTAGGCCACCTTCATTTGATTTTTTTTTCATTAATTCCCTTGAGATTCTCGACTTTTTATTGTTCTATATGAATTTTGTTGTTATTTTTTCTAGATCATTAAAATATTTTCTTGGAAGTCTGATTGGTATAGCACTAAATAAATAGATTAGTTTAGGGAGTATTGTCATCTTTATTATGTTCACTCGGCCGATCCAAGAGCACTTAATATTTTTCCAATTATTTAAGTCTGACTTTATTTGTGTGGAGACTTTTTTATAATTTTGCTCATATAATTCCTGACTTTCCTTTGGTAGATAGATTCCCAAATATTTTATGGTATCAACAGTTATTCTGAATGGAATTTCTCTTTGTATCTCTTGCTGTTGAGTTTTGTTGGAGATGTATAAAAATGCTGAGGATTAATGGGGATTTATTTTGTAGCCAGCTACTTTGCTAAAATTATGAATTTTTTCTAATAGCTTTTTAGTAGAATCTCTGGGGTTCTCTAGGTATACCATCATATCATCTGCAAAGAGTGATAGTTTGGTTTCTTCATTGCCTACTCTAATTCCTTTAATATCTTTCTCGACTCTTATTGCCGAGGCTAGTGTTTCTAATACGATATTAAATAATAATGGTGATAGAGGGCAACCTTGCTTCACTCCAGATCTTACTGGGAAAGGTTCCAGTTTTTCCCCATTGCATATGATGCTTACTGATGGTTTTAAATATATGTTCCTGACTATTTTAAGGAAAAGTCCATTTATTCCTATGCTCTCAAGTGTTTTTATTAGGAATGGATGTTGGATTTTATCAAATGCTTTTTCTGCATCTATTGAGATGATCATATGGTTTTTGTTTGTTTGGTTATTGATATAGTCAATTATGCTAATAGTTTTCCTAATATTGAACCAGCCCTGCTTTCCTGGTATAAATCCTACTTGGTCATAGTGTATTATCCTGGGGATGATTTTCTGTAATCTTTTTGCTAATATTTTATTTAAGATTTTAGCATCAATATTCATTAGGGAGATTGGTCTATAATTTTCTTTCTCTGTTTTCAGCCTACCTGGTTTAGGTATCAGTACCATGTCTGTGTCATAAAAGGAGTTTGGTAGGACTCCTTCAATCCCTATTTTTTCAAATAGTTTATTTAGCATTGGAGTTAATTGTTCTTTAAATGTTTGATTGAATTCACAAGTAAATCCATCCGGTCCTGGGGATTTTTTCTTAGGGAGTTGATTGATAGTTTGTTCTATTTCTTTTTCTGAGATGGGACTGTTTAGGATATTTACTTCTTCCTCTGTTAGTTTGGGCAGGCTATATTTTTGGAGGTATTTTTCTATTTCATTTAAGTTGTCGAATTTATTGGCATAAAGTTGAGCAAAGTAACTCCTAATTATTGCTCTAATTTCCTCTTCGTTACTGGTGAGTTCTCCCTTTTCATTTTTAAGACTAACAATTTGATTTTCCTCTTTCCTTTTTAAAATCAGATTTACTAAGGGTTTGTCTATTTTGTTGGTTTTTTCATAGAACAAACTCTTAGTTTTATTAATTAATTCAATAGTTTTTTTTTTTTTTTTACTTTCAATTGTATTGATCTTTCCTTTTATTTTTAGAATTTCAAGTTTAGTATTTGACTGGGGGTTTTTAATTTGTTCCTTTTCTAGCATTTTTAGTTGCAAGCCCAATTCATTGACCTTTTCTTTCTCTATTTTATGCAAATAGGCCTCTAGAGATATGAAATTTCCCTTTATTACTGCTTTGGCTGCATCCCATACATTTTGGTATGATGTCTCATTATCGTTTTCTTGGGTGAAGTTATTAATTATATCTATGATTTGCTGTTTCACCCAATCATTCTTTAGTATGAGATTATTTAGTTTCCAATTATTTTTTGGTCTACTTTCCCCTGGCTTTTTGTTGAATGTAATTTTCATTGCATTGTGGTCTGAAAAGGATGACTTTACTCTCTCTGCCTTACTGCATTTGAGTTTGAGGTTTTTATGTCCTAATATATGGTCAATTTTTGTATAGGTTCCATGAACTGCTGAAAAGAAAGTTTACTCCTTTCTGTCTCCATTACATTTTCTCCAGAGATCTATCATATCTAATTTTTCTAGTATTCTATTTACCTCTTTGACTTCTTTCTTATTTATTTTGTGGTTTGATTTATCTAATTCTGAGAGTGCAAGGTTAAGATCTCCCACTATTATAGTTTTACTGTCTATTTCTTCTTGCAGCTCTCTTAGTTTCTCTTTTAAGAATTTAGATGCTACACCACTTGGTGCATATATGTTTAATATAGATAGTGCTTCATTATCCATGCTACCCTTTAGCAAGATATAGTGCCCTTCCTTATCTCTTTTAATTAGATCAATTTTTGCTTTAGCTTGATCTGAGATCAGGATGGCTACCCCTGCTTTTTTGACTTCACCTGAAGCATAGTAGATTTTGCTCCAACCTTTTACCTTTAACCTGCATGTATCTCCCCCCTTCAGGTGTGTTTCCTGTAAACAACATATTGTAGGATTCTGGCTTTTAATCCATTCTGCTAACCGCTTCCTCTTTATGGAGGAGTTTACCCTGTTCACGTTTATGGTTAGAATGACCAATTCTGTATTACTTGCCATCTTGTTAACCCCGGTTTATGCTTTTCTCCCTTCTTTCCCCTTCCCCCCCCCTTCCCAGTATTAAGCTTGTGAGCGCCACTTGCTTCTCACAGCCCTCCCTTCTTAGTATCCCTCCCCCCGCCTTAGAGTTCCTCCCCCTATCTTACCCCTTTCCCTCCCAGTTCCCGTATTCCCTTCCGCTTAGCTTATTCCTTCCCTTTTCACTTTTCCCTTCTCACTTTTCAATGAGGTGGGAGAAGTTTCACCATAAATTGAATATGTCTAAAATTGTTCTCTTAAAGCCAATTCTGAAGGCAGTAAGATACCCACTATATTCATCCCCCTCCATTCTTTCTCTCAGAGATAATGGTTTTCCTATGCCTCTTCATGAGATGTAGTACCCCCACTTTACCCTTTTTCTGGTACAATGTCCTTTCCACATCAATTTCTAGAACAAGGTATACACGTATTCTTTATACATCTATATAGTCAAAATATAGTTCCCAAGATTAATCTTTACCTTTTTAGATTTCTCTTGAGTTCTATATTTGTAGATCAAACTTTTTGTTAAGTTCTGGCTTTTTCATCAGAAATAGATGAAATTCGCTTACTTCATTGAATGTCCATCTTCTTCCCTGGAAAAAGATGCTCAATCTCGCTGGGTAAGTTATTTTTGGTTGCATACCAAGTTCCTTAGCCTTTCGGAATATCATATTCCAGGCCCTTCGATCTTTTAATGTGGATGCTGCCAGATCCTGGGTGATCCTTATTGTGGCTCCTTGATACTTGAATTGGGTTTTTCTAGCCGCTTGCAATATTTTTTCCTTCGTCTGAGGGTTCTGGCATTTGGCCACTATATTCCTTGGTGTTTTGATTTTAGGATCCCTTTCAGTGGGTGATCGATGAATCCTTTCAATGTTTATTTTTTCCTCTGTTCCTATGACTTCTGGGCAGTTCTATTTGATAATTTCCTGGAAAATAGTGTCCAGGCTCTTTTTTTCATCATTCTTTTCTGGGAGTCCAATGATTCTCAGATTGTCTCTCCTGGATCTGTTTTCCAGGTCTGTTGTCTTCCCCAGAAGGTATTTCACATTCTTTTCCATTGTTTGAATTTTTTGGATTTGCTTGACTGATTCTTCTTGTCTCCTCGAGTCATTCAATTCCAATTGTTCGATTCTGATTTTTAATAAAGTATTTTCTTCACTCACTCTTTTAAAAATCTTTTTTCTAATTGTCCCATTGAGTTCTTTTGTTCTGTGAAATTTTTTTCCATTTCCCCAATTTTGTTTTTTAGAGAGCTATTTTCTGTTTCCAGTTCACCAATCCTATTTTTCAAGGATTTTACTTCTTTATCCACTCTCTCTTTAACTTTCTCCAGGCTCTTTTGCCAAGCCTCCCTCTCCTTTTCCCAAGCTTCCCTCTCCTTTTGCCAAGCCTCACTCTGCTTTTCCCATTTTTCTTCTAGCTCCCTTGTGAGAGCCTTTTTAATCACTTCTATGAGGTTCATCTGTGCTGAGGAACAGATGATCTCCTCCTTTGGGGATTCACCTGGAGACAGTCTGTTTTTAGTCTCCTCAGGATTTAGAGTCTGCTCTCTATCTGTGTAGAAGCTGTCAAGGGTTAAAGTCCTCTTCAGTTTCTTGCTCATTCTGTCTAATAATCAGAGACAGAGTAGCAAAGAAAAACAGAAAAAACTGGAGTCTTTCTTGGGGGGGGGGGGCTGGGTGTGTTATCGAGCTTCCTCTCCAGACTGCAGGGGGCAGCAGTGAGGCACTAGCAGGACTGTGCTGCGCCTGCGCGCTGAGATCCCAGAGCGTGCTGAGTCACTGTGGGGGGGGGGAAGGAGGGGCGGCCAGGTCCCGAGAGACTCCAGCTGTTTGTGGTTGTATTCTTCATCCCCGGTGTTTTTAGCTTCTCTGCTGGGCTGCTGACTTGCTGCCGGAGCAAAGTATCCAAACCTGTAGCGAAGCTCTCCCCGCAGAGACGGCTGCGATCACTCCCCACCCCCTCTCCAGTCTGCTCCCGTGCTCTCACTGCCGCTGCCCTCAGCCTGCGCCCGATCTAAAACCCTCCCAGCCCTCCAGTAAAGACAGACCTTTCTTGGCGAATCTCAAGGATTGCTTCTCTTGGTAATTATTTGTGGGTTTTTTTCAGTCAAGCATTAATTCAGAGGCTTGTAATGAAGTGGATAGTGAGAGAAAGCGTGGAGCTTATGCAGCTGTGTGCCTCCTCTCCGCCATCTTAACCGGAAGTCCTTAAAATATATTTTGATAATTTTATTTTCATATAAATGATTATTTTTGACATCCAATGTATTTTATTTCATTTTTTCAAGATATTCATTTTATTTCAAGATATTATTCTGAGGATTCCATTGACTTCATGAGACTACTTAACAGGAATCTTTGACTCATACTAAAAAACAAGTTAAGAATCCCTTAGATCTAGAAGATCTAAAGAATATATCAGAACAGAATAAAGGATAGAAACATGGGAAAAAGGTATGAATGCCTCTTGATAGGGAACCTACTTACAAATTAGAGATTAGACTAAGGAGGGATTTCAAGGACTATCTCATAATGATACTGATAGAACAATAGTCACAATAGATGCAAGACTTTGAGGTACACAAAGTGGTGTAAGTATGATTCAACTCATTTGATCAAATTCAAATGTTTACCTTGATTCAACAAAGACCTATAAACCCGGGCCCTACATCTGAGGTCATATTTTTTTTTTTTTTGGTTGTGTTCTCAAATTGTCTCAGGAGGACAACTGCTGTATCCTATGTTTATTTCTGCTGATCTGAGGTGATGCTCTGTATTTTTTTCCTTGTCAAGAAAAATTGGAAAGCCAAAAGTTTTATGATCTACTCAATACCTTCCCAGAATCCTCTCAAGTAATCATTTTACTGATGAGGAAACTAAGGTACAGAATGGTTTTAGTGACTTGTCTGAGGTCACACAGGTAAGTAAGTAAATAAGTAAGAGAATTACTTATGCTGAATATATGGCACTCTTGGGAATAGTACTCATTTTTCTGACTCCAAACACCATATTCTTTCCATTGTATCCCAGTTGCCTTATTCCTGTCTTTGTTTCTATATTCATGCTTTCCCTTTTCCTGCAATGGCTTTATCTTTCCCAGTTTAAATCTTATCAAACATTTAAACATTGTACTCTTATGTTGTCCCAGTTGGCTATAAATTGGGGAATGTAGGGTAGAGAGGATGAGTCATAGTTTGGCCCAGGAGTCTACTAAAGAGACCAAAGAAGAGTATCTTGAAGCTGTGAAGAGAAAGAGGAGAAAGAACTCTAGCACTAGTCTGTATTTTTCATTTTTAGAATCAGTCTGCACAGAGTGAGAGAGAGGAAGCACAGTGAGCTGTGTCGAGAATAATTATTTACAAGGGCAGCTAGGTGGCTAAGTAGATCATCAGCCCTGAAGTCAGGAGGACCTGAGTTCAAATTTGGCCTCAGACATTTAATATTTCCTAGCTGTGTGACCCTGGGCAAGTCACTTAACCTCAATTGCCTCAGGAAAAAAAAAAAAGTTCACTCAAGAGCTTCTGGGAACTCCCTGCCATTCTAGCCTATTTTGCTAGCACAGGTCTGAGAAGCATCTCCTTCCTCATTTTGGAGGGCATGAATGTCTCCCCATCTCCATTGGCATAGTATTTACCTTTGAACCATGCCTTTTAATTATAATTATATTCAATTTAACATGTTATTATCTAATGTCTTATATTTTGTGAAAAGTGTTTCACTGTCTTATAAACTGCTTTAGGGCAGGATCTACTTAACTAGGTCTCTCTACAGTCAGACTCATGACTTGCCCTCAATACATTATTATTGTTGAATCCTTTCAGTAGTATTTGACCCCATATGGAGTATTCTTTGCAAGAATACTGAAGTAATTTGCCATTTCCTTCTTCAGCTCATTTTACACATGAGGAAACCAAGACAAACAAAGGTTAAATGACTTGTCCAGCATCACAGAGGTAATGAGTGTCTGAGGGCAAATTTGATCTCGGGTCCTCTTGATTCAAAGCCCTGTGTTTTATCCCCTCTGCCACCTACGTGTCCATGTTCTCAATAAATATTCCTATATCCTTGAAGAGTTGAACTGAATGACATAGAATCAGAAGTAAATGGTACTCACATCAGTCAGTGATAAATTTGACATTTAAAGTGCCATGTCGTCAAGTCATTTTTCAATCACATTATTTCAAAGAGACAAGAGTCTCTTTGTGTCCCCTTTTGGGGTTTTCTTGGCAAAGATACTACAGTAATTTGCCATTTTCTTCTCCAGCTGTTTTTACAGATGAGGAAACTGAGGCAAACAGTGTTAACTACTTTGTTCAGGGTCACATAGCTAGTGTTTGAAGCTAAATCTTTCTGATTCCAGTCCTGGTGCTCTATCCATTTCACCACAGACATAAATGTTGTTTATGTCCGGTAAAACCTCAGAATTTCATGACAATATCATGAACTCTTAGCACTGGAAGGAACCTCAAAGATCATCTGGTTACCTCCCCTTGCCAACTCCACCTTTAAATCTCCAATGATGAAAAACTAGCTATCTTCTGGGTCAATCCTTTCTACTTTTGATTAATTCCTAATGTCAGGAATTTTTTTTTCTTTTTGTTTGTAGTCAAAATCTGGTTCCATAATTTTTTTTTCTCCTTTCTAAACATAATCTGTATGTTTCTGACAGTGGATAGAATGCTTCACTTAGAGTCAGGAAAACCTAGCTTCCAAACCAGCTTCAGACACCTAGTAACTGACACTAGGTACATCATTTAATCTCTCTCTATCTCAGTTTCCTTATCTGTAAAAAGGGGATAATTATAGCACTATCTCTGGGTTGTTTTTTAGGACAAGCTAAGATAATATGTGTAAAGTGTTTTTCAAATATTTTCAAATTTTATTCCTGATCCTTTAAAACTCATTTTTCTTAACAATTTTGGGATTCAACGCTTGATGGATAAGGAAAACATGGTAAATAAGAGGAAGGCTAATCCAGGAAAGGGACTGGTTGCAAACTTTGGCTGGCTGGTAGCTTGTAAATGAATTTTGTAAATTTTGTATTTTGTAAATTGACAGTAGGTTCAATTTGAGAAAGAACTGAAAATGAATGAGATTGTGAATCATAGCATTAGAAATTATGGCAAGTGATAGAGAAAGAATGATTAATAAATCAACAAGCATTTATTAAATGCTTACTGTATGCCAGAGGCAGTGTGTATAGAGAGCTAGCCCTGAAATCTGGAACCCTGCTTCATATCCTGTCTCTATCATCCCTCAATTCTCTAGGCAATTCTCTTAGATGATAAGTTACAGAGAAGGTACCTATCAACAGAGTTTCCTTACCTGCGAATTTTGTATACCAAAGAAGTCACAAGTCCCTATTCCAAACCCTATATAGCTATATTCTTATCTCTATATTTATCCTATCTTTAAACCCTTCCCTATCCCTAACTCTATCCTAATTCCTTATCCTTATCTCTATCCCCAATTATTCCCATCCTTATCCCCATTCCTGTCCTATTCTAATCACTACTATGTATCAAACACTGTCCTAGGCCCTGGGGATAGGAAGAAAAAATGTTGGAGCTTATATTCTATAGGGTTTTTTGTTTATATTTTTGTTTATATGACATGTTTATATATATATGGAGTTGTTAAAATACTTCAGGGACAGTTTTGCAATTTATTTTATTTAAAAATATGCCACCCAAGTCTGTCTAAAGCTCAAAGGGAAAGTTCAAAATAAAGAAATAGTGGTGTTGATGTTAACATCAGGGAGAAAATATTAAGCATTGTACATCTGAAGTGTACTGAAAAAACAAAACAAAACAAAACAAAACAAAATCCAACTACAATGCTTCCTATGCAGCAAGACTAGAGTTACCGATATTGGGTAACCATACTTTAATCTGGAGAAGCTAAAACAACAAAAATGTAGTTGTGCTGCCTATAGCAAAATGCAATGTGATTTTTTTTTAATCAATCACAATATTTAAAATATTCTATTTCTCATTATTTTATTATTTATTATTATTATAAAACCAAGTTATTCAATAAGTCTTTAGATGCCAAAAATATTTTAGAATTAAGAGGGTTTTTTTTTTTTAAAATAACTTTTTACTGACAGAACCCATGTCAGGGTAATTTTTTACAACATTATCCCTTGCACTCACTTCTGTTCTGATTTTTCTCCTCCCTCCCTCCACCCCCTCCCCCAGATGGCAAGCAGTCCTATACATGTTAAATAGGTTACAGTATATCCTAGATAATATATGTGTGTAGAACTGAACAGTTCTCTTGTTGCACAGGGAGAATTGGATTCAGAAGGTATAAATAACCCGGGAAGAAAAACAAAAATGCAAGCAGTTTATATTCATTTCCCAGTGTTCTTTCTTTGGGTGTAGCTGCTTCTGTCCATCCTTGATCAATTGAAACTGAGTTAGATCTCTTTCTCAAAGAAATCTACTTCCATCAGAATACATGCTCATATAGTATCGTTGTTGAGGTATATAATGATCTCCTGGTTCTGCTCATTTCACTCAGCATCAGTTCATGTAAGTCTCGCCAATCCTCTCTGTATTCATCCTGCTGGTCATTTCTTACAGAACAATAATATTCTATAATATTCATATACCACAATTTACACAACCATTCTCCAATTGATGGGTATCCATTCATTTTCCAGCTTCTAGCCACTACAAACAGGGCTGCCACAAACATTTTGGCACATACAGGTCCCTTTCCTTTCTTTAGTATCTCTTTGGGGTATAAGCCCAGTACAAACACTGCTGGATCAAAGGGTATGCACAGTTTGATAACTTTTTGAGCGTAGTTCCAAATTGCTCTCCAGAATGGCTGGATATGTTCACAATTCCACCAACAATGTATCAGTGTCCCTGTTTTCCCATATCCCCTCCAACATTCCACATTATCTTTCCCTGTCATTCTAGTCGATCTGACAGATGTGTAGTGGTATCTCAGAGTTGTCTTAATTTGCATTTCTCTGATTAATAATGATTTGGAGCATATTTTCATATGGCTATAAAAAGTTTTAATTTCTTTGAGAATTGTCTGTTCATATCCTTTGACCATTTATCAATTGGAGAATGGCTTGATTTCTTATAAATTAGAGTCAATTCTCTATATATTGTGGAAATGAGGCCTTTATCAGAACCTTTGAATGTGAAAATGTTTTCCCAGTTTATTGTTTCCCTTCTAATCTTGTCTGCATTTGTTTTGTTTGTACAAAAACTTTTCAATTTGATATAATCAAAATTTTCTATTTTGTGGTCAATAGTGATCTCTAGTTCTTCTTTGGTCATAAATTCCTTCCTCTTGCACAGGTCTGAGAGGTAAACTATCCTATGCTCTTCCAATTTATTTATAATCTCATTCTTTATGCCTAGGTCATGAACCCATTTTGACCTTATCTTGGTGTACGGTGTTAAGTGTGGGTCAATGCCTAGTTTCTGCCATACTAATTTCCAATTTTCCCAGCAATTTTTGTCAAATAATGCGTTAAGAGGGTTTTTTTTTTTTGAGATAGTGATAGAGTCTAGATTTTTTATTTCTTTGATATAGTGAACTCCTGAAAAGGAAAAAATGTTCTATGAAAACAGACATATGATACATTTGCAATTTATAGTCTTAGAGCATTGCTTGTGGGTACTGGGGGGTTGAGTACCTTGAACAAGGTCACACAATCAGTATATATCAGAAATGGGATGAAACAAGGTCTGGGTTGAGGACTATCCAATAAGCCATACTATCTCTCTGTAGAATTCTAAAATTATAAAATCCAGAGATGAAAGCAGCAGTCAAATAGTTCAACTTCTACCTGGGGCCCTGAGACCCTAGGACCCTGAAGGCCCCCTTAGTCTTTCTTTAGATCTCTTTCCCTTAGCACAATGTCTGCTCTAGTGAAAGCCTGATAAATTTCTTGCTGGTAGATTACACAAGAGGTAATTTGCTCTTTTACATATCAGCCTTGAAGACTTCCAGGTAGGCAAAATTCACTACCTTCACAAGTTACCCACTTAATTTTTGAATAGCTTTAATTAAACTTAATACAGAGGCAGGTAGGTAGCTCACTGAGTCTAGAATCAGGAAGGCCTGGGTTCAAATTCAGTCTCATATTGTGTCCTGGAAAAAAACCACTTAATCTCTATTGTAAATCTCCATTGTAAAATGGGGATAATAATAGCACCTACCTCCCAGACTTGTTGTGAGGGTCAAAAGAAATAACTGAAAAGTATTTCATGTGCTTGGAATATGGTAAATGCTATAGAAACTTCAATTATTATTGTTATTAATTCTTATGAAGAATTGGAACAGGAATTTGCCCTTCTTCAGTTTTCACTATCGCTTTGGTTCTGCTGTCTGAGGCAAGGAATAAAAAAGAAGAAAGAAAAGTCAAAGTCTTCATTTATAAGATATTATTCAGGGATTTTAGTTGCGTCTTGCGCTTTGTAAACCCTATTTGGGGTTTTCTTGGCAAAGATACTGGGATCATTTGTCATTTCCTTCTCCAGCTCATTTTACAGATGAGGAAACTGAGGTAAATAGGCTAAGTGACTTGCCCAGAGTCATACAGTTAAGTATTTCAGGCCAGATTTGGGCTCAGAAAGATAAGTCTCTGACTCCAGGCCCAATGCTCTATCCACTGTGCCATCTAGATATCCCTTAAAGTGGTAGAGGATCTAAAAATGAGAAGAAAGCTACTATATCCTCTTAACATCCCTCTTTTACGACCCTCATATAGTTTGATTTTGAGTTTCCTGACTATACTGGCAACATTTTCATGGACATGTGATAACTGGGCTATGCCCTTCCTAAAATGAAGCTCTCCAAACTGAGTGCACTACTGCAGCATGTTCCAGAAAGCACAGGGATATGTAAAGAGTCTTGAACTTGAAGTCAGGAGATAGGTTTTAATTCCAGCTTTGCTTACTACCACTTACCTGATGATGAGGCTTTTATCAGGTATCTGCCTCAATTTCTTTCTACTATGAGAATAATAGATTAGATCACTTCTAAATTCCCTATAAATCAGTTTTATAAGCTCCAAACTAGATTGAAAACTGTAAGGGAAAGTAGAAATGACCAAATCCAATTCTCTCATTTTATGGAGGAGGAAACAAAATTTGGAGACGTGAAATGACTTGTCTGTTTATCAGTAATATAATCAAGCTCATATTTGTATACTTAGGTCTTTTGATTTCAAATGCAAGTCCATATATTTTGAAGAACACTATCCTATTTAGAGAAAACAGAAGCAAAATATAGCATGGGGAACTTTTACTTTCCACTCTTTGAATCTATCATAAGCTCCACTCATAACAGTGGTTTTTTTTTGGGGGGGTCTTCTTGACCTCAATATTGCTTTAAAACCATTCTCCTTTATTTAAGAGCCTCTGTGTTAACTTTAAAAAATTCATTTCAAACCTCAGTCATTTCCTAGCTTTCTGATATTATTCTTCCAGTACAATGCCACTATTTTGCATTTATTCCTATTTATCTGTACTTGATTTCATCTTTTTTTTCATGTTTATGTACTTCAGTCAGTCTTAAAAAATCTGAAGTTGGTTCTGGTTTGATGGATTCCTCGTGCAACCAAAACTCCTCTTTTCATCCATGTCATTTGTAAATTGGGGATGTCATTTTTTGAGAACACTCTTTTCTGCTTGAGTTGACTTGTTTACTAGCATTATAAAATGTGGGATGAACATTGGATTTCATAGTAATGCAAATCAAGGCCTTGTTTCCTGGGCCTACCTGTCATAATTTGCCAGTCACTTTGATTCCCAAAGCCTCATTTTTTTCTTCTGTAAAATGGTATTGGTTGAAATAACTTCTAAGGATTTAAGGATTTAGAACCCCCATGTTCTTATCAGTTATTTCTATGATGTAGAGGGCTGAAACTCTTGACTTGAGGCTAATTACCGATTGGACAATACTCATGGGCATATGCTTGGAAAATAGCCCTCTCCACGATCCTGTGCTGGCTCAATGATTAGTGTATACAGAGGATTGTAGGAGGGACTAGTGGGGAGAGTAAGATAGCAGAGTCACTTGTGATGGTGGACAAGGAAGAAGGCAGTTGAGGAGATCCTACTTCCATCCCCTTCACTTCTCCCCCTAAAGACCAAGAATAAATTTACTAAGGACTTTTGCTTATCCTGACTCTGGCTAATTCTAAGGTATCCTGGGTACTAGCACGGTCATCACACTATGGAATTTTGAAAGACTGTTCTTAACAACAGAAATTGTTATTTATCCTTGATCATAAGCATTAAGACTTCCTTCAAAGATCCTTGTCATTTCTAATTCAGCAACTACTTAGATCAAAACGATGATATAATTTTTCCTTTTTTTAAAAGGCTGATTTAGAATAGGAGGAGGTAAATTTTCTTGAAAGGAATTTTCTAATTCTGTACATATTATGCAGTGATTATGTAAGTAGGGAGATTTTTCAAACCAAAATCATCATTCAGGTATAAAATTACATTTGTTTAGTCTTATTTTCAATGTTATCATAACATAGATCCTATCTTGGAAGTCTGTCACTGGAATAAAAAATAAAGAAGAAAAATGCAAAGACAAGATGCTTTCATTAAAAGAAACCTTTAGATCTCTTAAAGATTTTTGTCTTCCTTAGAGAGACAGTAAATATTACAAGCCAACTTTGATTGACTAGAAAAAAAGACAGTAAAACTGGAAGGTATCCTAAGTGGATATTTTGTTAATTAACAGCACACACTAGAACTGACATTGATCTATGTTGGCAGGTAAAATAATGCTGTGTAAATAAAAACATCCCTTCTGTAGAGCTTTACAGGCAATGAGTCCCTGGGCATTCTACTATGCATTCTAGTTAATGCCCAAAACTAACCCTGAAAATACAAATTAAATTGTAAAAAATGGAGAGTATGTTAGAAAATAGCTTTGGAAATGGAATTTAAAAAAGATATCTGAGACCAAAAAAAGAGAGAGAAGATTGAGATTTACATGAGACCTTGCAACCAAATTCTGGATCTGATGATGGAGGACCTGCCATTAACTCTTTCTTTTCCTTGGGCCATTTCTTTATATTTGTATTCTTTGGTAAGGCTTCATCATTTAATAAATGTAGTAGATAATGTCTAGATTTTCTTCCATTTTTAAGTCCTATTGTTACTTGTATACCAGGGAGATGTCACCAAGAAGTTCATTTCCCCCATGGACCTAGCTCTGTCCTGAAAAGCCTGTTCCTCAATCTCTGACCAGCCCTTCACATGGATTTTTCTAAGAAAGACATGGAATAGCTTTTATTTTCTCTGCCACAGAGGCTATGCAAGAGAAGAACTAAAAATGTGAATGAACAAATATGACACATGAGACACTCTGGTAGTGCAACAGACTCATTGGAGTATATGTACTTTGGATTTGTCTTGTATAAACAACTCACAGCAATTATCATGGGATATTGGCAAGGTCAAGATAACTGGGTCAGCCAGCATATGATTTTATTTAGTCTCTTAGATGCAGTATGATCCTACATTAAGAGGTCTATAGGAACTCATCAAATTAAGGAGGATTCTTTTGGTGAACTCCTCTCTGCTGTGATATTCTTCTCTGATCCTACTCCCCTAGAGGCAATAAAATGGCCCAAAGAACTTATAGACTTGAGTTCAAGAAGATCTGACTTCAAACCTGACTTCAGATACTTAAAAATGTTATGATCCTGAGCAAGTCACTTAACCTGTGTTTGCCTCAGTTCTCTCAACTGTAATATGGGGATAATAATAATGCCTATATTTTGGGGGTTATTGGGAGGACCAAATGAAATAATATTAGCAATATTAATTTAGCCTAATATTTGATACATAGTAGGATTTTGTTACCATTCAGACTCTCCAAGATCCTATTTGGGATTTTCTTGGCAAAGATAGGGGAATAAATTACCATTTCTTTCTCCTATTCATTTTACAGATGAGGAAACTGAGAGCGGATCAGGTACTTGCCCAGAATACCAAAGCTAGTAACTATGTGAGGTTGGACTTGAACTCCAGTCTTACTGACTCCAGGCCTAGTACTGTATTCACAACTTATTGCCTTCCTATCTCCTTTGATTAAACTTAGAAGGAAATAAGGCAAATTGAGGTTAACTCCAGCTTCTAGATTTAAATCTAAATATTTTCATTGTTGTCTGGATAAAACTCTGGGAAAATAACTAAAAATCTCAGAAAACATCTCTTCTAGATTCTGTGATCTGATGCAAATGTTTCCCCACAAATCACAAAGAAGTGCAATTTGAGGATAACTAATTCATTTACCAAGCTCCGTGCTTGAAACTCCAAGAACACAGAGAACATTTTTAATAATTCACTCATGTTTTTTGAAACACCTTCAAATATTTACTTTAAACTCAGCAATAGCCTTTATAGACCACTGAAACTAGTCACTGATTGATTGACATTTCTAAAGAATTATTGTTTGCTTCAAGACTATCATGAGGTTAAGAATTATAAACCACGTGTACAAAGTTAAATGATTCATATTTACATGTGTGGTACTTCTTACTAATATGGGAGGCAAAAATAAAATATTGTAGGTGTTTGCCTCTTGATGTGTGGGGATGACAAGCTTTTATTGCCAAAATTATGATGATTACTAAGTTAAAAGGGAAATGTACAGAGTAGTAAAAACACAGCTAAAAATAGAGGCCTAACTACTATCTTTATTCAATTCTATAGGCAACTCTATTGTTACAATAGGGAATGTGCTGACTTTTCATAGGAATGAGGGTTCTACAGACTAAAAACAGTCTTTAAAGGAGTTACCATGTAGAAAACTTTCTTGCTTGTCCTACTTACTGAACAGCTCAGAAAGGAGATGGTTTGAAAGTTTACAAGACTTGTCACTAATTTTTTTTCTATAATTTCTATACAGTTTCTTTCTATAATGTCCAGTAAAGCACTGGAAGAATAATAAACATTTGATAAATATACCCAACTTATTAAATAAATAAGTATATTGCATTCCACAGACACTTTCAGTTTCCTAGAACCTACTTGATATAACCAGTTATTCAAAACTAGTGCTCATGAGCTCCTATTTTCCACTAAATTCTTCTTTATCTTCAATTCAGAAATAATCACATCTTGATAATGTTAAAATGACATTGATTTAATTTATATGCTAGATAAATAAAAAGAAAATAAAATTGTATTCTCACTGCCCAGTTACTCATTCTATCCTCTTCCATAATAACTAGCCTTTATATAGTACTTTAATATTTACAAAATATTTTCCATATTTTATTTCATTTTTATCCTTACAAAATGTCTGTAAGGTATATGCTATTATCACTCTTATTTTAGAGATAAGGAAACTGAAGCAGACAGAGTTTAAGTGACTTACCCAGAGTAACATACCTGGGAAAAGCACGAAGCTGGTATAAACTCAGATCTTCTGTCTCGGCTCCACCATTTTATACATTAAATTTAGTTGTTTCTTCATCCTATAAATCTAGGAGAATGCAAGTCTTTTCATTTCAGTTTCTTGAACTGCCTCATGGATGATCTTGCAAGTGGGAAGTTTTAAAAGGTCCATTGGACATGGAAAAATTGGGATATTGTTGATAGAACTGTAAATTAATCCAACTATTTTGGAAAGCAATTTGGAACCCTGCCCAAAGGCCATATATGCATATACATGTATTTATATATACATAATGTACACACATATACACATACACACACATAAAATATATAATATACATTCACACATATATGCATATAAACAAACCTATACTCACATATACATATATACACACATATAATATACACATACATATAAATACATTGTTTTATTCCTCCTCAATTACATGTTAAAAAACTTTCAAGCATTTTTTAAAGTTTTGTTTAAATTTTTTTCTTAAAGTTTTCAGTTTCAAATTCTATCTTTCCCTTTTTCCCCTCTCTGTTCCTGGAGATGGTAAATAATCTTATGTGGATTATACATTTGCAATTATGTAAAATGTTTTTATATTATTCATTTTGTACAAGAATACTCACTTTTTTTTTAAATAAAAAAAGGAAAGTGAAAAATGGCATGCTTCAGTCTATTCATACAGCATCATTTCTTTCTCTAGGGATGAATTAGTATGCTTCATTATGAGTCCTTTGGGATTAACTTGGATCATTGCATTGATGAAAATAACTAAATCATTCATAAGTTCTGTCTCATCGAATATTGTTATTTTGTACAATGTTCTGATTCAGCTTACTTTACTTACCATTAATTCATATACATCTTTCCAAGTTTTCTGAAATCATCTTGCTTGTCATTTCTTATAGCACATTTGTATACCCTTTGACACAGCAATACCACTACTTGGTCTGTATACCAAAGAGTTTTTTTAAAAAGGGGGCAAAGGCTATATATATATTATATATATATATATATTATATATATATATATATATATATATGTATGTATGTATTAGCTATATTTATGGTGGCAAAGAATTGAAAATTGAATGAAATACTATCGTTCTATAAGAAATGACAATCAAAATGCTTTCCAAAAAAAATCTGGAAAGATGTATATGAACTGATGCATGGTAATAGCAATATTTTATGGTGTTTGAGATATTTCTGATCATTGTAATCAATGATGTAAGACAATGTCTCTCAGTCTCTCTCTGCTCTCTCCTTTTCTTTCCTCCTTTTTGGGGGACTGTTTTCTTGGGCAATGTGGCTGCTTTGAAAATTTGTTTTGCATGACTGTACATGTATAATCTATATCAAATTGCTTGCTTTCTCTAGGAAGGGAGAGATGAAGGAGACAGAATCTGGAACTCAATTTTTTTCATTTTTAAAATTGTTTTTCCATGTAATTGGAAAAAAATAAATAAAATATTGTTAATTGAAAAAGTTCATCAGAGATGCCAATGATTTCATGCTAAAGATGTAACTAATTCTCTAGATTTTCATAAACAGTGTTATGCACAAAAGGCACAAAGCCCCAAAGCAATGCCACAGTGCTAAAACTGATAGAGATACATAATGTTAAAGGTGTCACAGGGGAGGAGTAAGACAATCCAAGGAAAGGCTTTGTGGATATTTTTCTCCTCCATTTGAATTTCTAACTTCATGTTCCTCTTTGTGTCTGCCATATGCTTGGAAGGGCCCACACTTTCTTTCAAAACCTCTTCCTGCCCCCAAGCCCCTCAACAAGTCAATAGTCTGTGAGAACTCAGAAGGGCCTTTGCCAAAACTGATTGAGATGAAATGGACAGAGATCTATATTATGTTTCTAGGCTTGAAGAGAAACTGCTTGGCAGAGAATAAAGGAGAAAGGACAGGAAAAGTCTTTATTGACAGCTATTATGAAATTAGGGTGTAACTTTATAAGTACACAAAACTTATTTAAAAACAGGGGTCTCATATTGACTTAGAAAATCACAAATGAACATTATCCATGTTGTACTATATTTTTATTTATTTTGTTAAACATTTCCCAGATTTATTTGAGTCTGATTTAAGTGCACTCAGGAGGTTTGGGTCTCAGGTTTAACATCCCAGAGTGTTTAACACCATGGAGTTTTATACCTTAGAGGACCCTAAAGCACTGAAAAATTGAATGATTTGATCAGGGTCATATATCCAGTTTTTGTCTGAATGGGGAATTGAACTCAGGAATTCTTGACTTTCCAGATGATTCACTATGTCTTCCTATGACTATAGGTAGGACAGATCTTACTATCTCCATCTTATGTATATGAGAAAACTGAACCTCTATGTTTATTTTATCTTAAACCTGGAATATTTTTCTTATGTGGTAAGAAAGTAATTGCAGGACAAGAGGAGAAAGTGGGAAGAATTTTGGTTACAGTGTTAACAATACGATGCTTAAATTGCAGAAATATTCTATGTTCTGAATAAAACGCTGTGCTTCAAAGTTGGTTGGAGTAAGTACTTCGATCCTCCCCTCCCACACAACACCCTACATCAAAAAAAAATCAAGTCATCATCTATGGAGTGCCACATAGCTTTCTAATTCCTGTTTCTGGAAAGGTTTATTTCTCCCTCACCTTCTTTAGAAGACTTTATTATTAACTAGAGGGTTAAGTTTGTAGAATGTGTGAATCTATGCCCAGATGGTATTAAATGGTGAAAACAAAAGGAGAAGCTATAACTCAGCCCAGAGGCAGGTGGAGATAGTTTATATAGCAATCTTCCAATCAATCATTAAGCAAACATTTATGAACCACTTATATGCCAGAAACCATGCTCGATTATGATCAGTAGAAATGCAAAGAACAAAACAATTTCTGCTCTCAAGAAGCTTATGTTCTATAGAGGTGATGACCTATTAAACGAAGATAAGTTAAATACAGGGTAGGTAATTAGGGAGGGAAGCCACTTTATTTTGGGGGTATCAGGAAGGCTTTGTGTATAAGAAAGTGCTTAAAGAAAGAGAGGGATCCTATCACATGATGAAAGTGAGTGGGGAGAACATGGAGGATAGTCAGTATAAAAGATTGTAAAATATATTGGAGTTCTTTCTGTTTTTTTGGTGAGGAGAGAGAAGTGGGACTAAAGGACTTGTCTGTCCTTTATGTAGTTCTAACATTTTTTTTTCTTCCTAGGGCCTTCATAAGGGGCTCTCTTCACATGATGAGTATACTACCTTATGGCAAAGTAGTTTCATAGTAATCTCAAGTGGTTTCATTATGAGGGGTACTATTTTAACATTTTCTGGTTTTCTTCTGCTACAAAAGGCTAGAACTACATAATTTACATATTTTCCTATTTTCTAGAAAAAAAATAGATTTAAAGCTTGAAATGAAGTTAAAAAAAAAATCCCCAAACCAGAAACTAAACTACATTCTTTCTTCCATACTTAGTTTAAATACTGGCTTTGCTATTTGCTACATGTGAGACGTTGGAACAACTTTCAAGTCTCAGCCTAAGTATCCTCCTCAGAAAAGAAAGAAGGGGTCAAAGTAAATGACCTTTGACATGTCTTAACCAATGATCCTACGAATGGGAGGAAAGAGACTCATAGAAAAGAACCAAAAGATTTTGTGTCACTCAAACTTTAAGCCTTAGCTGCAACAAATAAACTATAGTAACAATAAAAAGTTACAGAGGTAAAGGACATTTTGAAATAATTGATACCTTAAAAAGAGAAGAAAGAGAAGACAAGTTAAATACACGTAGTTTTTCTCTCATGGATGATTACAATGACTCTGGGAGTGGAAGGACCAGAATTTCTACATTCTTACTAAGACAAGTGGCTATTTCATTAGCCCCCTATGAAACAGGGCAAACTATGACTTTGTTAACTGATTTTTGCTCTGGTCTAAAAGATTGGAACTTCCTGTAAAGTTCATGCAAGATCTGTATCGATTATCAATTCAGAATGCAACACTCTGAAATGTGGTGAAGATTGGGATTCAGTATGCTTTCAGAATAGCAACTCTAAGGGTGGGGATAATGGAAAGAGCACAATATCTCTTCCCCCCCAAAAGAGCATAAAATTGGTTCATTAACTGAAAATAAACACTGCTTTTTCCTTCACTTAAGACAGAGGCTCCTGGTACAAATCACATTGTATTGTCTGGGAGCTATGAAGATGGTGGGATTAGGGTGTGTATGGTGATGGTGGAGAGGCTAGAAGTAAATGGAGAATGAAATGAGAAAACAGCCAGAGTGAGAAGATTGCATGGTATTACCTTATTCCTGCACTTGACCAAAAATTGCACCTAACATGAGATCCTGATCATGAGGCCTTTATTTTTCTGCTAATTTTATTAGCAGAAATCCTTTTCTTTTAGAAAGAAATCATCAAAAATCCTTTATATAGTTTATAAAAGGAATGCCAGGAATATGAATCTTTTGCCTATTTAGTCTATATTATTCTTTAAATCAGTTCCTTTTTGGGGGCCAGCTTTGTCAGTTTTTATTCCATAAGAAATACCTATAAAACAAACAAGCAAAAAAAAAAAAAACCAAATAAAAAAAAGCAATCCCTATATACCTTTAAGAAAAAAAAATTATAGGTAACAGATTTAAAGAAGACTTAAATAGTTTTAACTTATTGGGCAAGTAAAAAAAAAGACAGCACAAATTTACAGAGAGAACCTCTTTTTACTTTGCCTGTCAAATTTAGAAATGGGATGCGTTCATTTCTCTTTCCTCAGTTAAATTTGCTCCCTTTACATGCATCTATTTTCAAAGTAAATTTCTGTTAAAAACCAACTCCAATTAGGTGCCACTCTGGAAATATTTCAGCTCGTGGTTATGGCAAAAAATAATGAAAAGTTAGTATCTGAGAAAGACATTAAATGGGGGGGGGGGGGGGAGAGACACCCAAAAGCTCCAGATGCCACAGAAAACACTGTAATCGTTATTGTCCCACACTTAAATGATTTAACTGGAGGCCTGAAGGAGGTGAAATATTTTAAGGACATGTCTGGGCAGAAATCTTTTCTTTTATAATCTATATTAAGAGATCTCTTGAGATCCTAAAAGACAGCTTTCAGACCAGGCCATGGTTATGTGATTATTAACATTAGTCTTTATAGTGAAATACAAAGATAATACAGACTTAATTGTTCTTTGAAAACACTTTTCACATGGTAATCCACTTAAAGGCTTGCAGCCTGGGAAGGCTTTTCTTTTTAATTATAATGACAATCAGATAGGAAAATTAAAGCTGTGTTAAGTTGACTTAATTCATACCATTGAGCAATTACAAAATGGCCCTACCTAGTAGTCATTTGCATTTTGCGTGGGAAACTTGCATATTTTAAAAGCTATGTTCAGAAGCTCCAAAGAGTTGAATAAAACACTAAGTTCTCTTGTTATTGTTCATCCTTACATATTGACATCTTTCATAAAAAATAAAGGTCAATGTATTGAAAATTACTTTGCCAATTGTTCCATTATGTGCTCCTTTGCTCTGAACTATCTGATTCTGCACCATGATTAGCATGATACTAGGTCAGGTATATCATAACTTAAAGGTCATAAAATTTAGTTTCTAGTGAATTTTAGGAAAACTTGACCGTTCAAAAATTTGAAGGTAAACTACGTGTTAAGACTCATTCTGACTTGGATCATTGGTATAAAGTGTACATTTAGGTAATCTTGACTTCAAGCCTAGAACATTTGCATAAGGTTTTCCTCATTGACTCTGAGTTCATGTTTATTTGAGAAGTGGAGTTAGTACAAGAGCTTTGGAGAGGAAACTTTTAAGAGAAAACACACATGCTTCTAGATTTGAGGGAAAGATTCATGGAAGGAGAAAAACTGTCCCCCAGATTTCTTGCTTTGTGTTCCTAGAGATTTTGGGGAATTTCCTCTTGAGTGAGATCAAGGACTTGTCTTGCTTAAGCTGATGGTTTATTTTTTCTGAATATTTTTGAGTATATACTAATTTTTATAATTTGTCTGATTTTTATTATCTAGTTGGATAAAGAGATTCACTTGAAATTCACTATTTGTGAAGGTCTTTTATGTAACTAGTATTGGTGATAGGGGATTAAGCCTTTGTATTGGGACACTTTTTTTTTTTTTTTTTTTTTTAATAAGCCATAGAGACCAGAAAGTGACTGGAACATTAAACAAACATACTAAAACCCCTAATTATTCCACTAGGCTAGCAATGCTGATAGACTAGAAAGTCAGATAGATAAAATTCTAGTCCAGTATACCTTCTTTCTGAGGAGAACAGCCAGTTTCATTGGTTCTTCTCTTACACACTCTTAAGGCAGGCATCAATTCAAAGTTGGAGAAGGATGGACAAGATTTCAGAAATACCTATTCAGTTCCTTTCCATGATCTGCATTTAGACAAATGCACACAACTTAAATGAGTAACACACATATAATACTCACTCCTCCTCCCACAGACTTTTTTTCTTTATGAAAGAAAATAATTTAGAATATGCTTTGGAATAGTTAAAATTCTGTCAAAGAGACAGAATTAGGTTGTTAAGCATTAGACTGTGCCTGGGCAGGATTGTACATGGTGCTAATTAGATCCTTTCCTGCTCATACTATATGGGAAGAATAAATCAGTATTTCAATGTGGATGGAGGTTGGGAATAAAGTACAACTTGCCAACACTTAGAATCAGGCTAAAAGGCCTGATTTAGAAAGAGTTAGGCATGAATGTTTGGTGATATCAGAGATGAAAATGGGGCCAGGACTGGAAAGTCAGAATATGGTGCAAGAGAAGGACAGATGATCCTCAATGCACATATTTCAATCTATTAGAGTTTGACAATGAATGATTTAACTTAAGAAGTTGATCCATCATATGTAGCCTACAAGTTTTAAACCTCTTTTTCTACTGTTTGACTTAGTTGTCCAAACTTATTTAAATCCTTGTTACCACCAGCATTAAAATCCCATGGAATTCATGCTACAGTATACAACATTCCTTTTGGGGGGAAGGTCTCCCTGCCCCTCTTGATATGGTGAAATGGAAGCCTTTGCCTACCCCAAGGTGTTATGGTGGCCAATGGAATAAACAGATTGAACTAGAATGAATGAGGGAGGACTGAGTAAGAATTATCAAAGATCCAAGGTGGTAAAGTATTAAAATGCTTCTAGTGGCTTAGAAGAAGTTGTGAGGACTGTTCTATTTCTACCCCAAGCCTTTTCTCAAAGGGAATGTAGTAATATTTACATGAACAGATGCTGAGCAAAACAAGACAAACCAGGAATACATTGTACACATTAACAGCAAGAATGTGCTATGATCAACTATATTCTTCTCACTGGTTCAGTGATCCAAATCAATCCCAATAGACTTTGGAAAGAAAATGCCATGTACATTCAGAAAAGATTGAATGTAAATCAACACATGCTATGTTCACTTCTTTTTTCTGTTTTTTTTTTCCTCCTTCATGGTTTTTCCTTATTTTTCTCTCCCAACATGATCCATAAAGCAATATGTACTAAAATAAATAAATTTAAACTTAAAAAAAAAGAGGCTGGAAAGGTAGGAGAGGGCTAGGTTATGAAAGTTTTAATACTGAATAGAACATTTTGTATTTGTACCTAGAGGCAATAGGAAGCCTCTGGAGTTTATTGAGTAGTGAGGTGAGGGGAAAGCAAATTCATCATTACTCATTTTGAGCAGTTAGGGGATGTATCACCTTAGTGGTTTTTTATGATTGTTTTTGAGCACATTCTCTTTAGGGTTGAATATATTGATTATCATCATGCCTGGAAAGTGGCTGGTAGAATTCACATGGAGCAGCATGGAGTCCTATGTACTTCAATATTAGACTGTCATATAATAATTTTTGCAATACATATCAAGTCCTTACAAGGGACAGCATTTATACTTAGTCATTGTTGGAACAACCTTTTGTTATATTTTGAACAACCAAAGGAATGTTTGCTTTTGATTTGAATGTTGGGTGGCTAAACCATGATATATGGGTAAGCTGGTGGGAAGCTCTTGGCTGTGACTGAAGCCTTTATGTGAATATTTCATGACACCCATTACTGACAGCTCACTATATCCTGCTAGATCTTTCTTGCAGTTTTGTGGTATTTTGTTGTACCAGTGGAAGAGCAAGGCTCAGGTAGCTGGCCTGGAATATTATTAACTTTATTTATTTATTAATTTTTCCTTTCTTTAATTTTCTTTCTCCACTTTCCCTTTCATTCTCTTCTGTTCCTTCCCATCCTCCCTTTTCTTTTTACTGTGATTCTAGAACTGCACCAAAATCCATCTGCTAGGAAGAGATGAGGATGTGAGAGATGGTTTATAGCAAGTAAAAGGAATTATACCAGGAGTTCCTTATTTTTAAAAAAAAAATATTTTGATGACCATGTTTCATTATAATTAGCTTCCTTTGGAATCCTTCATATTTTATAAATTTGAAACCATGATTGTGTGATGGGCATACTTCATCAGAATCTCAAAGGGATCCATAGCACATAAAAGATTAAGAACTCCTGATCCTATATTATAAAAACCTCTCAAGAAGTAATGATGATGAATGATAATAAGTGAATAAATTAGCTAACATTTATATAGCTCTTTAAAGTTTGCAAAGTGTTTAATATATGTTATTTCATTTTGTCCTTTACAACAGCTCTATAAGGAAGATCTTCTTATGAATCCCAATTTTATAGATAGGTAAATAGGCTGAAAGAGTGACTTGCACAAGAATAGTGTCAGAGACAGAATTCAAATTCACCACTCCTAAGTACAATTTTCTAATGGTGGCAGATGCATTCTTTCCCTTTCTGGATGCATCATCACATGGATCTGGGCTGCCATTGCAAATGATTCTCTTGTTCACTGTCTGGATTAGCATTTTCTCTTTTCTCAAGCCCTAGAATGCCAAAGATTCTGTAATAAACTAGTGGAGATCCTTTCCTCACCTCTTCTAAGTAACGGCCAAGATACTTTCCAGTCAGGAGAAGGGAGAGTTCTTCTTTGTACAGGTGGACAATTGGGCTTGAGGTTAAGGTCTTAGTACTGACTGTCAGATTAGCTTAGTGAGATTTCAGTGAAATTGTAATCCTCTGGACCTGATATTGCTTAGAAGATAGAGAAATACTTTGGCTTCTATGACCAGGCATCTGCTCACTTATTTAGTGGCTTGGAATGTGTATTGTGGAGAAATTTAACTGACAGAAGAAAACTACCCACCCGGTCTATTGCTGGTTAAGTTTTCTGGTCTGCTGGAGGCAACCCAGTTTTTTGTGATCTGATTGTCCATTCTGTAGTGCTGGGATTTATTCCAAGAGATTTTGCTAATACTCAAGTGCACTATGATGATTAGTTGCTTTGTCTCTCAAATCATTCTGTTTAAAAAATTGTGGACAAATAATATACATAAAAACAAAGTTTCTTGAGGAGGGAGAATGACTAATTAGAATTGTCTCTTATAGTGATATTGGCAGCATCTCTCTTTACCTCCAAGGGCTGTCTGTCATGATTATATTCAAACTCATTTAGGGGTGAACTGTGTTTTAAATTCCCAATAAGAAAAATGTTTTTCAACAAAGATACAAATAACATTTTTTGAGTATTAAAAGAAATCTATAATGTAGGCATAGGACAGGAATGTGAATCCTCAGGTACCACGATGATGACTGTTACCCAATATCATCATCATCAGAAGAAAAAAAAGAGAAAAAAAGTTGAGATTTGTGATTTCCTAGCAAGGACTACTGAGACAACAGTGGTATGTGGGAATGACTTGAATACTAGAGAAATATGGTGGGCTTTCTCTTTAGGTTATGTCTATGGAACAACCTTTGAGGACTTTATGGTTTATATGTTCTGTCTTGTGTGGATAATACTGCTAAATGTAAGAAATATTGCTAGATATAATGAATTCATGGATTAGAAACTGAACACTAGAGACACAGGATGTATTTTCACAAATGTTAATTGAAGGTAAAAACTTTGAAGATTTAGGAAACAAGGAATATTATTATTTATGCTTTCTTGAAATGAGAATTTATCATTAAATATTTTAAATCCTCCCTGTTCTATTGAGCACATGACAATTAAAAATTTTTTTCTTTTATTTTGTATTTGGTTTTAAATAAATAAATATTAAAAAGGAGAAAATATCTAAAAATGGTGTTTTTATGAGTTTAAAGGTTTTTCATATAGAAATTAAGTATATCTATCTAAAAAGCTCAATTGATAATATGTTTATCTGAACTTTGGGGAATCATCTGATCAAGAAAACTTTAAATTGAAATAAAAAATAGTAATGGGAGAAAACTGGTCAAGCCAAATACTAGAGTATTATTAGATCATTGACTTAGAGCTGGAAGGGAAAAAGGTTTATTGAATCCAACTTTCCTCTTTTGTAGATAAGAAAAGTGAGGCACAGAGGGGAGAAGTCATTTGCCCTGAGACAGATAACTAGTAAGTATCTGAAGCAAAATTAAACCCAGGTTTTAATGACTCCATTTCCAATGCTCTAGTCATTGTAGCATACTATTTCTAGAAAGAAAAAAATCAATTCCAATATCAGAAGAAATGATTCTTATGAGACGATATTCAAAATGAGAAAACAAAATCCATCCCCTCAGATAGATAGCAAGACAGAATGTACAAAGTTTGAGTATTAATTGAAATGAACTGGGAATGCTAAAATATGGAGCTTCATTTGATCTTATATATGAATTATTGACTAACTCATGTCAAAGATAAAGAAGCTAAGCACAGTCTGACATACAATCTAGATTCCAAAAGAACAAGTTTCATGTAATACAGAAAAAAAAAAATTGACAGGTTCCTGGGAACAAAAATTTTACAGGAATCCATAAGAGCTTGGTAATAGCTAAATCAAAGTAATTCTTACAAGAAAGAAAAAAGGAGGACTTGTTTAAGAAAGCCAATGTGGATGAATATGAAACTCATTGATCCATTAAAAAATTCATACAGAAGATAGGAGATGACTACTAAAGAAAGTATAGAAAGTAGAGTTGGGAGGGTATAGATTGCATCTTGAAGTTGATGAGATAATGCTAAAGAACAAAGATGATTAAGTGGAGTTACTTGACTCCAGTTTTCTCTACCAAAGAGAATGGTCCTTAAACTGGGAAGGATAGAAGAACAGAGCATTGATTGTAAAGATAAGTAAAGACATGGCAAGAGAACAATTAGCTACTATCAATGAGTTGAAATCAGCAGGACCAGATGGAGTATATTTCAGGGTGCTGAAAGAATTGGAAATGGAATTGAACTGCTGGAAAATTATGGCGAGTGGCATGCATGCTGCAGGACTAGACATTACAAAGATTGTTCCAATTAAAAAAAAATAATAGGGAAAAAGGCAAAGTCTTCAAATCTTAATCCAGGAACTTAACTGTTATTCCTGGCAAATCTCAGAGTATATTTTTAAAGTATTGTTTATGAGCTTTCAAAAAGGGAAGTGGTAAACACTAAAAGTAAACATGGTTTCATCAAGAAAAATTAATGCTAGACAAACTTCATTTCCTTTTATGGAAGGGTTACTAGATGGGTAGAGTAAGGAAAGCTATAGACACAGTATACATGGGATAAATCCCATGCTTTGCTAAAGCAAAGCATTCAACAATTATTTCATCTAATTATTGTGGATGAAATGAAGCAATGGAAGCTAGATGATAATGCATTTTGATTTGAAAGTGATTAGATGCCCAGATGGAAAGAGTAGAAATTAGCAGATCATTGTCAATTTGGAAGGAGCACAGTGCCCTCAGAAATCTGTACAGACATACCTCAGAGAAATTATGGGTTCAGTTCCAGATCACCACCAGAGAATATAGCAATAAAGCAGGTCACCTGAGTTTATTTGTTTTTAGTGTTTAAAAATTGATGTTTATACTGATGTTAGTAGTCTAGTAAGTATACAATAATGTCTAAAATGTACATACCTTAATGAAAAAATACTTTATTACTAAAAAATGCTAATGTAGATGAACATTCAGCAAGTTGTAATCTTTTTTTTGATGGCGGGTATTGCCTCAATGTTGATAGCTTCTTATTTCTTAAGGTAGTGGAAGGTTAGGGTGACTGTGGCAATTTCTTAAAATGAGATAACAATTAAATCTTCTGCATCAATTGACTCTTTCCTTTCATAAAATTTTTCTCTATAGCATGTGAATGCTATTAGCATTTTATCCATAGCAGAACTTCTTTGAAAATTAGTCAGTCCTCTCAAATCCTGACATTGCTTTATCAACTGAGTTTATGAAATATTCTTTGATTTTTAAAAAAATTAATATTTTTAAATTTTAAATTTTAGTTTTAAGTAAAAACTATTCATTTATATTTCAAGGAATAGAAAGCCTTAAGAAGGGAAGAAATGAGGGGATGACTTGTTGGTGGAGCATCCAGAACACACATAACATTTATTGATTAAGTTTGCTATTTTAAGTGGACACAGTTCTTGGTATAATTATAATAGTAATATTAAAGATCACTGATCACATATCACCATAACAGATATAATAAAGAAAAAGTTTGAAATATTGGGAGGGTAACCAAAATGTGACAGAGAGACAATGTGAGCACAGGCCATTGGAAAAAAGGGCAAAGTACAGATTAGAAAAGGGACACTTGCACATATAAAAATGATCTGGTGATTTTAGTATGCTGTAAGCTCAACATGAATCAACAATGTTTTATGAGAATTGAATGGTATTATGTTGGATGCAAGGAAAACAGAGATTAAAAAATAAAACAATTGCTGCTCTTAAGGAGCATATAATTGACATTTTTCTCTTATACAAAACATGTTACAGTGCTTTTATGAACAGAATGTTTTCAAGGTTCAATTAAGAATTTACTATTACTTTAAGGATGATTTAAAAGCCATTTTGTATTTCAGCTTAAATCCTAGATCTATCTATAGGGTCCTTAATAAGGAAGTGGTGGTTTTAATGCACTTTGGCCTGGTCAGATCACATCTGGAATATTGTACTCAGTTTAGATGACTCCATTTAATCAAGGACAATGATAAGATAGAGAACATCCAGAAGAGGCAAACCAGGATAGTGAAGACATTGGAGACCATGTCATCCAAGTGAAAAGGGATGGGGTTATTTAGCTTGAGAAAGAAAAAAACATTTGTCATCTCTGATTATCTAGAACAATATTATATTACAGAGGCATCAAATTAAATCTACTTAGCTCATGAGGGTCAGAACTAGAAAGAATAGTATGCAGAAGATGAGACTTAAGCCCAATATAAAGAAAGAAATTTCCAAATTAATACATTGCCATTTTTAAAAGTATCTACTTTTATATATACATATATGCATATATAGATTAAATGTTCATTATATATTACATAAACATATAAATTTATATATTTTATATATAAATATATAATTTATAAGTATTAAAAAAGTATATATTTATTACGTTCCAGACATTGTGCTAAATGCTTTATAAATATCATCTATATTCTCACTGCAATCCTATGAAGCAGACATTATAATTACCCTATTTTATAGTTGAGCTAGACAGAGGTTTAAATGACTTGTTCAGGGTCACACAGCTAGTAAGTGTTTGATGCCAAATTTGAATTTGTTTTCCTGACTCCAGGTCTAGTGTTTTATCTTCTGTGTCATCTAGTTGCATCTAGCAGGAAATGAAAGAAAAGGGGAGGAAATAAGTCTTAATAAACACTGGGAATTCAAAATTAAAAATGAAGCTTTCTTTGACCTTAAGTAAAGTCATCTACTTTGAAGAAAGCACACTGGAGTGGTGCAAAAGTGAAATGTGATAGCTCATTTAATAGTGTATTCCTTGTCAATTGAGGTCTTTATGTAGAAAAGAAATGGTTACTTATTGGGAATGTTAGAGAAGGAATTTTGTTCTGGAAAAGTAACAACTAGATGGTTACTAAGTTCCTTTCCAATTCTGGAAGTCTATGATTGCCAAGAATAAAGTGCCTATATTAGCCAGTATATTTCAAAAATTTTTGGAATTTCCAGATTGTAATGAGTTAAATTCCTCTTCCTTCAACACACACATTGCTTCTGTTTTTTATGGATCCATTTTGTTACCACTTCATTGCCTTCAGCATTTTAGGTCCATTTGAATAATTTTTTTTTTCCGTTCAGTTTGGCCTATAGGCCATTAAAAAAAAATTATATGAGATAGAAATTGAAAAGAGTATGTGGTTGAAAGCATATAGATCAGTTTATTGAAAAAAATATTGGTGGTGTTTTCTGACTTTAACTACAGGACATCATGACATGCTTTATTACCATGTGAACAGTTTGTTCAGTCTTTCGGTTGTATCTAACTCTTCATAATCCTGTGGATCATAACACAACAATACTAACCATTGGGTTTTCTTGGCATGAATACTAGTATAGTTTGTTATTTCCTTCTCTAGTAGATTAAGGCAAACAAAGGTTAGATGGCTTACCTAGAGTCACATGGCTAGCAAATATTTGAGGCTACATTTGAATGCAGGTCTTCCTGATCCTAGGCCCAGTTTTTCATCCACTGAGCCAGCTTTGGAGTTAAATGGAGAAATAAATACTTATCACAGGCTGCTTCACCAACAAGTCATCATCATAGACCAATCAAACAATAAATGATAAAGTCAAAATACTGTTTAATGAAAAATGTTTCTGTTTCTCTGGAGTTATCATTGCAGTGAGAAAGCAATGTAGGGGGAAAAAAGAGACAGGGAAAGGGATGGATAACAAAGATATCCAGGAAGATTAGTGGTAGTATCAGTCAATCAATCTATCACTAAAAAATTAGTAAGCACTTATTTTGTGCTGGGGACAATGCATATATATTACTTCTCCAGCTACTGCAGACAGAAATTTAAAAATGGAATAACCCCTCCTCAAGGAGCTTACAATTTTTTTGGAAAAATAACCCCATTTGAAGTTTTCTTAGCAAAGCTATAGGACCATGGTATAAATAAGTAAATCATTTCCTTGATCTTAAGGTTTGAATTCTACTATCTCCTCCATTCTCTATCAGGTAACCAAATGGTATAAAGGGTCTGGATTTGCATACTGGGCAAGCCACTTTCTCTCTTTAAGCCTCAGAATATGCATCTGTCAGACAAGAAGTTTAAGTTTCAGTGAGTTTTAACTAAAGTCTCTTCTTGTTCTGATGGACTACAACTAAATGGAAATTTTGGAACAAACAAAACAATGATTTTCCTAAAGCTTTTGTCACTTGCAAAATCTGTATTTGTAAAACAGTACCTTTTTCATGTCGCCACAAACATTATTAGTTTTTCTTCCCCCCTCTCCCCAACTTGGTTGCTTCTTTACTTTAAAGACTTCAATTTCTTAATTTTTAACATGGAGAAATATAAAGCCTACTCAACTGATAGTGTTTTAAAAAAGAGTTCAGTTTCCAAGTATTTTTAGCTCTTAAGCATGATCTTGGAAAGAATGTGGCAAGCTATGGTGAAAATTCCAGTTTCTTTCACTTCCTATCACACTGTTACATTCCACATTCTTGAGACAGACTGCCTAAGTCCTTCCATTGAATTTGTATGCAATTGAGGCAATCACTTCAACTACCATTTTCCTGTAAGGCCAACTGAGGAGGACATATCTCATTCAGAGGTCACTTGGCCATAGTACCCACTGAAAGTCACTATGCAGTGGTTTTCCTTATTTGAGACTAATCTTAAACATAGAGCCAAGACTGTAAGAAAGATGGGTATGTGCTAATGTCCTTTCACTCTCCACCTCCATCTACAGCTGAAGGACAATTGTCTGGGGGAAGTACAAATTTGACAAGTCACTATTTTACTTTCCATGCAGAGAGCTCTAGAGGACAGTGGAGGAAAAATGAAATAAAACTCCTTCCCACTCTTTAAACTATCCAAAGTCCTTGCCAATGTGCCTTGAGGGAAAATTCTTTCCTGCTTTCAAATTTCTGGGTCCATTTATAGTTTAAAATCTCAACTCACTAATATGTGTAGTCATATATTTGGGAAGGTCCTGTTATTTTCTGCTTTATTTTTAGTCTGGACTGCAAAGTAAAATAAGAACTTTAGAATATAAAAACCAATTTGAGATTCAATTGCTTAACAATTTTGGGATAACACCATATTCAAAGATCATTAGCACTAAAGAGGAGTGGAAAATTGAGCCAATTCTCTGGATGATTCAAATTTTTAAAATGCCCTTTGATTTTTCAATTAAATAAAAGTTCAGGTAAAGAAGGATATTGTTTTTGGCAGCAATTTATCTAGACAATTTTGAATAATATTTCCATCATTCTCTACCAGAGTTTGCCTGTATAGACACATCCTAGGAATCACAAGTGACTCAGAGCCAAAATGTTGATCTTTTGAGAGAGTAAATTTTAAGCCCTTTTGAAATCAACTGTATAGAAATTAAGGTTTTATATTTTCTTTGGGATTGCTAAGCTGAAATAACATGCTAACAGATCATCTTGAAGACATGGAAAATGCTATTTGTTCCATTTGATTTGTTTTAAAGTTATGTATAACATATGGGGAATTTACCAAAAAATACATGCCAAAGAATTATGACAAGAATAAATCTTGGAAATGGGATTCTCCCTTTTGAATTATTTGCTGGTGTCTCATCAAAGATATGGATCATATTTGTCATTGTTCAATTGTTTCAGTCATGTCTGATTCTTCTTGGGGTTTTCTTGGCAAAGCTACAGGATCATAATATAAATGAGTAAATCATCTTGGACAAGATATTATGAAAATTCCATGCTAGAGCCAATTGAATGAGAATGAAGCTCCACAATCAATTTAAATGCTATTAATTTACTCATTTGCTATTTAGTATAACTATAGAATTTAAGTTGTTACACTTACAAAAATTATAATGAAGAATGGAAATATATGAATTTCCTAAAATTCTTTTTCTTGAATTATCTATATATTTCTGGTAAATATTCTCTTTTGATTTGATACCATCCCATAAATGTACTTATTTAAAAATTAAAATAAAAGATGTTTTATGAGCCTAACTTTAAGTTCCATCAAAACAAAGAAATATATTTTATAATTATTTACATTTGATTAATTTAATTTCAGCATAGAAAATATTTACATTAACTTCTATTGCCATTGATCTCTTCTAACATATTTTTTATTATAATTTTTTATTGACAAAACATATGCATGGATAATTTATCAGCATTGACCCTTGCAAAAACTTCTGTCCCAACTTTTCTCTTCCTTCCTTCCACTCCCTCCCTAGATGGCAGGTAGTCCCATATATGTTAAATATGTTAAAGTATATGTTAAATATAATATATGTATACATATTTGTATAGTTATCTTGCTACACAAGAAAAATTAGATTTAGAAAATTAGATGAGAAGAAAAACAAAAATGCAAGCAAATAATAACAGAAAGAGTAGAAATGCTATGTTGTGGTCCAATCTCATTTCCCAGTGTTCTTTCTCTGGTTGTAGGTGTTCTATGCATTACTGATCAATTGGAACTGATTTGGATCCTCTCATTATTGAAGATAGCCACTTCCATCAGAACTGATCCTTATATAGTATTGTTGTTGAAGTGTATAATGAGCTCCTGCTTCTGCTCATTTCACTTAGTATCAGTTCATGTAACTCTCTCCAAGCCTCTCTGTTTTCATCCTGCTGGTCATTTTTTACAGAACAGTAATATTTCATAACATTTATATACTACACTTTATTCAGCCATTCTTCAACTGATGGGCATTCATTCAATTTCCAGTTTCTAGTCACTACAAAAAGGGCTGCTACAAACATTTTTGCACATATACATACCTTTCCCTTCTTTTAGATATCTTGGGGATATAAATCCAGTAGTAATACTGCTGGATCAAAGGGTATGCAAAGGTTGATAACTTTTTTTAGCATAGTTTCAAATTGTTCTCCAGAATGGTTGGACCCTTTCACAACTCCACCAACAATGCATCAGTGTTCCAGTTGTCCCATGTCCCCTCCAACATTTGTCATTATCTTTTCCTGTCATCTTAGCCAATCTAAGAGGTGTATAGTGGTATCTCAGAGTTGTCTTAATTTGTATTTCTCTGATCAAAAATAATTTGGAGCACCTTTTCATATGACTAGAAATAGTTTCAATTTCTTCATCTGAAATTTGTCTGTTCATATCCTTTGACCATTATCAATTGGAGAATGGCTTGATATTTTATAGAGTCAATTTTCTCTATATTTTGGAAATGAGGCCTTTATCAGAACCTTTAACTGTAAAAATGTTTTCCCAGTTTATTGCTTCCCTTCTAATCTTGTTTGCATTAGTTTTGTTTGTACAAAAGCTTTTTAACTTGATATAATCAAAATTTTCTATTTTGTGATCAGTAATGATCTCTAGTCACAAATTTCTTCCTCCTCCACAGGTCTGAGAGGTATACTATCCCATATTCATCTAATTTATTTATAATCTCATTCTTTATGCTTAGATCATGAACCCATTTTGATCTTATCTTGTTGTATAGTGTTAAGTGTGGCTCAATGCCTAGTTTCTGCCATACTAATTTCCGATTTTCCTGGCAGTTTTTGTCAAATAGTGAATTCTTATCCCAAAAGTTGGGGTCTTTGGTTTTGTCCAACACTAGATTGCTATAGTTACTGACTATTTTGTCCTGTGAATCCAGTGATCAACTAGCCTTATTTCTTAGCCAATACCAAATTGTTTTGGTGACTGCTGCTTTATAATATAGTTTTAGATATGGTACAGCTAAGCCACCTTCATTTGATTTTTTTTTCATTAGTTCCCTTGAAATTCTCGACCTTTCAACATATCTATTTTTATGTTTGTACTCACCCTATAAAAAGGCCTGTATTCACTGGAAAGTATCTGGAAGAACACAGATATCCTGAATAAGATAAGAAAACTGATTTGGGTAAAGATCCATAATGATATAGAAGTGATCACATCAATGGCCAATGTATTAAGATATTTTAAATTAAAGTCAGCAAAAATAAATTACTTCAACTGTAGTATAGTGTTCAGTTACTTAAAATATGGCTTGTGATCACAGATAGGATCCCATAAGTGAATGTGGGAGCTGTGAGTTAATTATGATTTATTATCAGTAAATGTTTGAGTTGTGTACCTTTGTTATAAATCTATATTCCCAGGCACACATAAATATTTCTTGGGCACAAAGGGGTTGTGGATAGAGCCAGATTGCTGGCTTTGAGCCCTGATGACTAGGTTTTGAAATCTACCTCTCACATATATTGCTTATTTATTGTTATTATTATTATTAAATTCTATCCACCTCTTATCCCTTTTCTTCATCATGAAACCATTTGACCTCTCTGTCTTCTGATCATGTTTCTTTGATATGTATATTTTAATAATAGGATCTACTTCCCAGTGCTGTTTTAAAGGTCAAGTGAGATGGCTTATATAAAACATATTGCAAACCTTAAAAACTTATATATAAAATTATATAAATATATTTAGTTATCAACATTATTATTATATAATTTCTTACATTGAAGCCATTTTTAGCAATAAATTTTAGTCTGCCATTTCTCTCCATTAATTTCTGTGTCATCCATACCTTTGATTCTTTTGAGATTTCTGTGTTCCATGATTTTTGGCTTTAGATCATCATTGGAAGAATATTAGTGTCGAAAAGATGTTTTGTGTGTGGTGTTTGTTAGGAAACAATGAAGGATCATGGAAACTTCAACACAATTTCCAAAATATTATATAATGTTCTTACTTTCTTTTACTTTATTTGGAGCCCAACTTTTCCAATAAGACAATGCAGGGTCTCACCCAGGTTTTTGTCATATGTAACCCTTTCTTCCTATCATACCTTTTATACCTCTTCTTTGTTGGAATTCCTTATTTCTTGATGTATTCAACTAAAGAGCTATCATGTAAATGAGAAACACCTTGCTGGAGGAGAACATTTAAGGCTTAACTTTTTGCTCTAATTCAAAAACAATCAATAATTTAAAACATTTGAATTTTTTTCTATATGTTTCAGTCAGTTTATGATTATGGAGATATGATCTACTATAGAAACTAGTTCAGGAAGGCCTGCCTTTTCTGCTTTCATATTCTCATTAAGTAGAGTTTCAATACATGATAGGTAGATAGATAGATAGATAAAGATTTTATATAGATTGAGAAGTAAGCAAACTATCACCTCAAAGTGACACAGTATAATGGCTGGAAGGATTATGGAGAAGTAAACATACTTATCTATTGTAGAGAGTCACAGATAGTAGAGTACCTCTGAGTGAGGTATAAGACCTTCCAGCCTAATAGGGAACCTGCTGATGTGTCTGTTTTGGCTCCCTATCCTCTCTAAGGACGTCTCAGCCTTCCTGAGAAGTCAGGGAACATGACAACTTGTGTTGTAATTAAATCAGAATTATATCAAAGTGGCAAGTTTCTGTACACAATTGCAAAGTTGTTTATTAGGCCCAACATGCACAGTATATAGTTAGCACATGCACAGTGTGCTATAGTTATATAAGAGTATTAGAGTATATAAGGCTGAGAGAATTTTGAATAAATGACCTCTTGTTTGACCATCTTTGTAAGTTCCGCTCCTTCACTCCTCACCCGTGATGAGCATTTGGGCTGGTACCAAAATCCTGAAGTGAGTAGGTCTGGAAAATCTATTGTCTGTAAAATCCCAAATTGCTGAATTCTTATGGATAACAATTTGTTGTTATAAGTTATGTCACAATATAATAAGACTGTTTTGTCCCAATAATACCATCATTGAGGATATACTTCAATATTATCCACACATATGTATGCATTAGTTTGGATTTGTGATCACATTGGTATAAAGAACTTCTAGTAAGGGAATTCTCTTTAACAATGCAGCTTAAATTTAATGGCTTACAGAATTCTCAGGAACAGTGAAGTTTTGAGGTACAATCAATATGTTTCACTGGAAACCGTGTACCTAACCTTTCTTAACTCTGAGTCCAGACCTTTAGCTCTATCATTAAAAAGAAACATAAAAAATATAAAATTTAGGATTATTTATAATGGAAAAATGTAATGTCCTTCTCTAAAGTGTAATAATATTCTCTGGGAGCAGGTTTCTTCGGGGGGCTTCTGGCAGCAGACTTAGTTTCAGTTCAAAGTAATAATCACCTCAAATTCAGCCAGGAGTTAAAATCCATATCCTTTATTGTTTCCTTTTAATTCTTGTCCTTCCTTGGGCCCGGTTAGCTTTCTTTGAGGCCTATCTCTCTCCTTGGTTCCAAGAGCTCTTGCCACTAGTCCTTTGTCTCTTCCAGCTTCTGCCTCTAGCTCTCTCTGAATCCAAAGCCTCCAGCCAGCACAAAGGTGGAATATGGAATGAAGCTGACTCTGCCTCTGAGAGAGTGGGCTTGTGGGCTTCTGTCCTCTGACTTGTGAATCTCCTCGATTTGTGAATCTCCTTGACTTGTGAATCTCCTCGACTGAATCCTGCCTCTGAATCTCCCAAAGTGCATCCTGGTTGAGACTTCTAGCTTGTATATGCTCTCTTAAAGGTGTGAACTTTAATAAGTACTAAGTACATAAATATTGTCTCTATCAATTCCAGTGACTTAGCACCTAGTGTCAAGTTCTGGCCCATAACAGAAAAACACTGATAACTAAGTAATGTCTAACTGCATAAAATCCAGTATGTCAATATAATCGAATATCAAAACATTATTAAAATGTTGAATGATTAAAAAACAATTTAAAAATTTTGAAAGTCATTAGAAGTAATATAAAACAAAGAAATCAGGCAAGAAAAATTGTAGATACAGAAAATACAATCATACAATAGGAAAAAAAAATCTAAACACAAGATAAATAAATGAATGGACCTAAAGTTCATGGAAAAGTATACAAAGAGGACAATTAACCAGCCACTGAATATTTTAGAGAGCAAAATTGTAAGGTTAATTGTATTTTATTTTATTATTGCTCAAAGTTAAGAGCATAATCAACTTAGAAAAAAGAATCTTAGCATATTAGAATAAGATTTGCCTCTAGAGATAATTTAGACTCACCTCTTGACAAATAAGATAATATATGTACAATTCTTTGCATATCTTAAAGTGCTCCTTTATCATTGTCATTTATTTTTTGCCTTTGCAGTTCTTAATTCCTTCTTTCCTTCTCCCTCCCTTTATTTTTTCTTCCTTTCTCTCCTTCCTTTCTCCTCCCTTCTTTTATTCTTTCTCTTTCCCCCTTTTTTTCTATGTGTTTCTGTTTGGCTTTATCTTTGTCTCCATAGTTCTAGCTGTCTGTAGTTCTTTTGCCTGTTTCTTCTACTTAAGGTAGACAGACTAACCTTGAAGACAGGTTTAAAAAAAAAACAGCCATCAACCTGGAAACATTTTTATCATTCTTGATATTTTTCATGAGCTGTTTTCCAACCCTGTCAACATCATATTGATTGTTCTCCTGCCTCAAAGACATCTATGAGACACAGGGATCATCATTTCAGTTTCTTTCCTAATATTTCATTTCTGCAACATAATTTCCTAAAAGATCAAGCCAAACTTCTTCCTTGCTCATTTGTAGAGATGGATCTGATGGATGGATATATAGACAGATTGAATGAGCTCTTCAATATTCAGTGCAAAGGTACTCCTTGGGATGTGATTTGCAATGTCATCCATCTTTACTGTGCAAATCAGTCTATGTAAGAATTTTCTCTTCTCTTTTGAACTGGGAATAAGATAGGCCCTGGCACTACCATTACTAAAACTATCGGTTGTTTTATTTTAAAAAAAGTATTAACCATCCTTCCTTGTAGCTTGTAGGCTCAGATCTGGAAATTTACTCCTTCAATCACTAATAGTAGGATGGAACGTGATCCTAAAGCACCACACTTTCTGCTCCACCCTCTGCCTTTCTTCTTATTTTGCTAAAGTAAATTTGTATAGCAGGAGGACAGAATTGTTCAATATGTTCAGAATATAACTCAGATCTATTGTTCAGAATCCCCAACAAGCCTGGGAAGGGGAAAATGTCTTAGTAGAGTCCCGAGGGTTCCTTGAATAATAATGCCTTTAACTGTTTGCTTTCATTAGACAGCCATAATAGAACCTGGCTCATGCATTTATGAATTATGCCTGTTTAGCAATGCAAAATAATGTCCTTGTTCTGTGCAGATGCAACAAGAAGCTGCATAAATTGCTAATATCTGAGCAAGGAGATATGTAGCTGTGTGCAGTCATTTGTTCTGTGGCCTAAAAAGTTTTCTCAGGTTCTGAGACACCATACATGACAGAAGAAAGCAGATGGACCCTGAATCAGGAAGCCTGAATTTTAAGTTCCAGTTTTGACATTTAGTAACAGAATGATAATTTGTGTTTCACTTAACAATTCCAATTATTACTGTAAAATCTACAGCTTCCATTCAAAATCAGTTCAGACATCAGTTTCTGCCCAAGTTCTTCCCTGATCCCTACACCTAGTAGTGACTCCTTTCTGTAATTACCTTCTATATAATTTGTACATTAGAGTTGGCTCTGGTATCATGGATAGAGAGCCGGCCTCAGGAAGGCCTGGGATCAAACCTTAACTCTGCCATGTATGATCTATGTGATCCAGTTCTTGGCAAATCTAAAGTTAAGATTTAGAGGGAAAGTATTATCCTGTGTTGATAGAAGGAGCTTCTTCATCTGAGAGTTCCATAAATCAGTGAAATCATAGGTCTGGTCCCTATTCTTATATTTAATACATATTTATATTCACATATGTATTCATATATATATATATACAAATAAACACACAAATACATATATATATATACTTGCACATATATTTATACATATAAACATATACAAACACATTTATGTATACACATATATACACATATATATATATATATTTGTATATTTAAATACATACAAACCCATATATATGTATATTATTATTTATTATTAGATAAATGGATGATGTAATCTAGATTAGAGAATGTTTCTTTTTTGTCATGTATCTCAAATTCACAGTAGTGACTGGAATAAACTTTGGTAATAGATTGATTTTCTTGGTTAGCTTAAGGTTACCTAATGTCTGAGCTTCAATTTCTTCATCAATCAAAGAAGGATCATGTTACTTTGTGAACAAAGTGCTTTATAAACTTTAAAGAGCTATGGAAATGTGAGCTTTTCTTCTTACTGAAATTAAAAGATGAGATGTCAAGTAAATAACTTACTAAATTAGTGAAGCAAAAAAGACATCAATTGTTAAACTATCATTGTATCATTATGAAGAGTTGAACCATCTTTTTTTGCCTAGATAATACTCTCACCTTCATATTGGAGTATGTAGTTTATTTCAAAACTCAGTCCAAGTGAGTAACATCTACATGAGGCTATTCTCAATCTCTATTCCTGCTAATGCTTCCCATTACCTTTTTTCACAGATACATAATGCAATATATGTATTATATAAAATAAATATATTTCAAAATATATTTATAAGCTGTGCTTCTTTTTCCATGAAGTAAACTCCTTAGAAATTGGGATAATTTTGCTTTTATCTTCATATTACCATTGTCCACTTTATAATAAATACTTATTGGTTGACTATCAAACACTTTATGTTCCTGTTCTTCAGGGAAATACAGCAATTGTTTAATATATATTGCAGTTCAATCATTTTTCAGTCATGTCCCATTCTTCATTATCTCCTTTGGAGTTTTCTTGGCAAAAATAATGGAGTAATTTGACATTTCTTTCTCCAGATTGTTTTTTAAAGATGACAAAACTGAGGCAAACAGGATTAAGTGACTTGCTTAGGATCACACAGATAATAAGTGTCTGAAGCCATATTTGAACTCACAAAGGTGAGTCTTCCTATCTCTGGACCTAGTATTTTCTATCCTAGCAACTTCTGTTTAATAAATATAAATGAATGAAGTAGTTAGAATTTAGAAGAGATCATGAGCTTGTAGATGTAAAACCTGAAGGGACCTTAGAGGTAATAAATTGAGTTCATATTTTCTTTCTTTTTTTTTTTATAAGAGAAGAGATTGAGGGAAAGAGATTTGTCCTCGGATGCACAAGTAGCAAGAGAAAGAGGGAGGAACTTTGTTCCTTTGAGTCTAAAGCCAACATTCTTTTCATTGCAAAATGCCATTTCTCATCATACATGAATATAAAATCTATCAATTGTTTTTGGCAGCAAGTTGAAATTGGAAGCCAGGTAATAAAGACCATAGAGAAACTTGGGAATATTTAGATTAACTGATGTAGAATGAAGCAAAAAGAATGAAGGGAACAATTTAAGCCACAGCTTCAATTGTGGAAATGAAAACAGACTAAGAATTAAGAACTTTGGCTGATATTGACTTCAGAGGACTGATTAAGAAACAGATTTTTTTTTCCTTTTACTGAGGCAATTGGGGTTTAAGTGACTTGTCCAGGGTTACACAGCTAGGAAGCGTTAAGTGTTTGAAGTCAAATTTGAACTCACGTCCCTCTGACTTCAGGGCTAGAGCTCTATCTACTGCGCCACCTAGCTGCCTCCTAGAAACAGATTTTTCAACCCCTCTGCAGAGAAAAGTCAGTCAGTTGGTCAGTTAATATTTATTATCTATTATGTATCAAGCCCTGGGTTGGGTAAGCACAGGGAATTCAAAGAAAGGTCAAAGAGAGTCTCTACTTTCAGTCCTGTCAAGGAGACAACATAGAAACAAAGATAAAGGTAGACATACACAAATATACTTTATATATAATGTATGTTTATGTGTATATGGAGATATGGAGATAAACCATTGAGCAACTGTGCCTCACTTATGTACGATTTATACTCAAGTCAAGACATCACCCTGTGTTGTTCTTGGTCCTTTTTGAAAATAAGGATAAACAACAACAACGTGTGTGTGTGTGTGTGTGTGTGTGTATATGTTTATGTATGTGTATATATGTTTATGTATGTGTATATATGTTTATGTATGTGTATATATGTTTATGTATGTGTATATATATACTATATATTCAGAAAGAGAGAGATAGGAGAGAGGGACTAGAAATAAGGAAATTGGTAAAAAAAAAAAACTATCTATCTAGTCAACTTTCCCTCCTTTCTTCCTTCCTCCCTCCCTTCCTTTCTTTCTTCCTTCTCTCCTTTCCTTCCTGTTTTCCTTGTTACTACCATTAAGAATATGACTAGTTTGGAATATTTTCCTTTAATACAAAATACTTTTGTAGGAATTACACTTGAGCATGAATGGACCAGCAATCAGCCCCATGATGAATTCACTCACTTATCTCTCTTCAGAATTATTGATGTGAACTGAATTATACTTTCTCCTTCAATAACTTCATTTTAAGAAGACAGCTCATTCATGACTTAGTGTAACAATTCATCTCATAATGATATTAAGATACTAGGTATCCATTTCTTTTATAACTTTCTCTTTATGATCTGATACTCCTACTGCCACAAGGGACTGATATAGTGCAATATCTCTATAAAAATCCTAACTATGGTATTTCTACTAAATACAAAAATTAATTGTAGTTATTTTGAGTATCTAAGAATTGGCACAGCTCTTATCTATTTCTATTTAATGCTTTATTGTGAGACATTTATGACTTGTTCTCATTTTTCTTCAAAGAAATATGTAAGGCTACTTATAGGACTTAAACAAAAGTAAATCCATTATCAGTCATCTACCATTCAATGCAGCTGTTACAATTAGTATTGAACCTGAAGCCTCATACTTGATCAACAAGTTGCCATAAGAAGCCCCTGCTTAACATGATTCATAATACTTTTTGCCCTTTTCATAATAGCTTATGCTTTTGTAAGTATAATTTTAGAAAATATGAAACTATTGTTAGTCATCATGCTTGGAATTAATTAAAAACTCCCATATTTGATTTAAAATAAACTTAGAAAACATTCATATTTATGTGGATAATGTTGCACTCTGACTAATGACATTCTTGACTCTTGGTTAGATTTTGGATTTTTATTTGATATGGCCATTGATGTAGAAATATAAGGGACTCTGGAAGTGACTTAGAATAATTTTTATTTTATCAAAAAATCCTGAGTCCCAGGGATAGAAAGTGATTTGTCCAAGGTCCCATAAATAGTTAAGTGGCAAACATGATAATTGAATTTGAGAACCTCCACTTTAGTTCTTTTTCTGATAAGTACACTTTTTGATTTGTATCTCCAACTCCAAAAATTTCTGATGGCATTGGGATGCAGACTGCAAGCCCTATATGACTTAGGCTTCATAAGTGGCTGTCCTAAAAATATTTATTATAAGACTGACTTGTAAATAACAAACAATATTCTGTCAGCAGGCCAGTAGTTTCAGCCTTTTTTATGAAGTCTTACAGACCTTCTACCCAGAGTTACCATCTGTGTTGTATTGAAGTAGGGTAACCATCAAGAGTTGGACAATTGCCTCAGTGCTCAATATTTCCATATATATATATATATATATATATATATATATATATATATATATATATGAATATACACATGAATGCATATACAAATCTATTTGTTATTAATTATTTTCTTAGTAGAAAACAAACTCTTTTAGAGAAGGGACTGTTTTGTTGATTTGAATCAAACTGTATTGTATCCAATACAACAGGTTCTTTATTTAAACTCAGAAAAACCAAGCTTTTGCAACAGCATAGTCAGCTTAGTAGGATTTTCACAGGAATGAAAAGCCCACAATTTTAGAAATACACGTATTGTTTCTAGTGGCTCAGTTTAATACAACTGGATAACTTCCATTAGTCTAACAACTGTAGCTTGTACAATGAAAAGGTCCAAAAGTGACCTGTTCTCATCAAAATGTGTTTGCTTTTCTTCCAGCAGGCTGCCTGACTTACCATATTTTTTGATATAACAAGAAGCTATCAGTATATTGGGAAGGGGAAACCATGGGACTTAATAGACATTTTAAAATATCTAAAAATATTGAATCTGTCACTTTTTCCACCCCTCATTTTTAGAATCATGGCTCTATTAAAGAAAATTCAATCCGTATGTTTCTGATTCCTTTACACTTAAATCATCAAAATGTTGTTTTGTAAAAGCTCTTTGAAGTTAGGCAAGTCTTTTAAGTCTTTTTTTTTTTTTTTAATGAGACTTTTCCAAGCCTCTTTTCTTGGAAACAGGAAGTGGCATTTAGCCAATGGTTAATGAACTCAAAGACCAAAGGGTTCAAGTTGGGTTTGCATCTCCTAGCCCATAAGACTTTGAATGGGTTCTGGGGGTAATGGATTTTTTAGTATCTTTACTGCCAATAGTTGTCACAACAATGTCAATTACCAAGATGACTCTTTAGGATTTTAACAGCTTGTTAACGTTCAAGTAGTTAGCTAATTAAGCCCACTTTGTGTTAACATGACTCACTGAGCTTAAAAAGCACTAGTTCATTACTGGGTATTCCCAGAGTTTTTAAGACATTTCTCCAGGACAGAAGTATTTAAGTTATCATTCTTAGGCCTTTTGTCAGATGATACATTTAAACTTAGCCACCAAGATCATATTTAAGTTCAAGGCCATGAAACAATGTAGTGCTGACTGACTGAAAAGGTTATTGGGGAAAAGGTGGAGAGGGTTTGAATCCCACAATTTAAAGTGAAACTGATAGCTGGGCCCACATGCCACAGAATCTTTAAAAAACAAAACCCATATTCCAACAAAGAAGGAAGCAACTGATTTCAGAAAAGTTCCAGGTTGATTTGTACATAGCAGTTGGTATAAGTATAAGCCAGCTCCCATTTTACTGGAAATTTATAATCCAAGTGAGATAGATACTGAGACTTGGTAGTTCTTACTACCTAATGTCTCTGAACTGATTCTGCCTGGTAGCCTTTGAAATCACCCGTTAAGTACCAATTCTAGGAAGTTGAAATTATGCAACAATGAACATGTCAAATAGTAATAGCTAATCAACGTGGTTAAAAGCTTTAAAGTTAATCTCCAAAGCAGTTCTGAAAGGAGCAATGAGCAATAATTCTGGAAACAAGATAGTTTCAGTAATGAGTATTCATGGGGAAAAATATTGAGGCTGAATGGGGTATTTTCCTCCTTTGGGGGCACCCTCTGCTCAGCTTTTTCTAACCAGAATTTTTAAACTGGGCCAAAAATACCAGCTGTGATGAAGTGGAAAAGATTCAAAGTTTGAAGTTGGAAGACCCAGGTTCTGCTCTTTGGCAAATCCACTTTTAATCTGAGTAGCCTTGGACAAGTGGTTTAATTTCTTTGGGTGTCATCTAAAGAATGACTGGCAGAATTGGTAGAATTTTTTAAATGCTTTGATCCTACATGGGTTGTGGGATAGAATAAGATGATAAAATCAATTTGTTTAGTTCTGGCTGCTGGGATGCTCAACAGTCAAGAGCAGTAGAGCAGGCAGGCATCCACAGAGAAGGTACCATTGGCAGATAAGGTAGTGTAACCAAACCCAGGAATTTTTGTTTTTGAAGTGGGCCATGAATTGGATTACATTGAGTCAAGATTGTTCTAAGTCACTGGGCTCATTCTCTCTTACAGAGTCATTGGCAAGATGAAAGTTGTGATGAATGGTGATGGCCTAGGATGCAGTGGATGTCATTGGTGTCTTTGGTGTCTGTTCAAGCTCCAAGCCTCTACAGCTGCCTTCATGAATATTGGAATAAATTATTCTCATCTGCCCATTCTACCCGGGGAAGGCTTCACATATTTGGGATAGACATACTGTTAATTCACCAATGAGTTTGAGTTGGAGGCCTGTCAGTTGGCAGGGTGTTGGTTACTGGCTGCTCATGCATCCCATATGTCCCAACACAATAATATAGACTTGGGCTGGTAAATACAACTTCTGGTGATTACTGGAGCATTGCTTTGGTCTTTTAAGTTTTCTTACTCATTCTAACCTATCCTAGATTTCTATTTCTATCAATGGAGTAGAATACAGTAGTGGTGGGTTTGGGGAGGAGAAAGTCCTTTATTTTTTCTTATAAAAGAAATAAAGATTATCTCAGCAGAATGACATTATCACCTACTGTACAATGTAAGTCAAATATTATAGTCACAACTCCAAAAGAAAGAGTAGATAACTAGAAAATTCAGGTTGAAAAAATGCATCTGCATTATCCAGATCTCTACTCCAGTTCTCTATTTTATGTTGCCATAGAAACCATGACAAAATATACATGAATTATATTGGATGAAAAATTTCATGTGAGATTTCTTTCCTGCTCCTTATGATATTTTCTTTCTTTTTTCTATACAAATAAACAATTGAAATAATATTTATTGTTCATAGGTAGGTAAAACCAATATTTAAAAAAATCGACAATTTCCCCTAATTTATTTATTTAATGTCATTCCAATTCAATTACTCAAAATTTTTATTAAAGCTTTTTAATTTTCTAAACATATGCATGGATAATTTTTCAACATTAACCTTTGCAAAACTTTGTGTTCCAATTTTACCCCTTCTCTCATGGCTAGTAATCCAATATATGTTCAACATGGTAAAAATATATGTTAAATCCAATATATGCATAGATACTGTATAACATAGATGTTACATATAACATAAATAATTGTATAACAATTATCTTGCTGCACAAGAAAAATCAAAACAAAAAGAAAAAAATTTGAAAGAAAATAAAATGCTAGCAAACAACAACAAAAAGAGTGAAAATGCTATGTTGTGATCCACACTCAGTTCCCACAATCCTCTTGTTGGGTATAGAAGGCTCTCTTCATCACAAAATCATTGGAAATGGCCTGGGTCATTTCATTGTTGAAAAGAGCCACCTCCATCAGAATTGATCATCATATAATCTTGTTATTGTCATGTACAATGATCTCCTGGTGTGGTATTCTTCTTCTTTAATATATGAAGGTTCTCCAGGAGATCATTATATACCTCAACAATGATACTGTTTGAGGATGTATTCTGATGGAAGTGGATCTCTTCGATAAAGAGAGCCTTAATTGATCAAAGATGGACAGAAGCAGCTACACCCAGAGAAAGAACACTGGGAAATGAATATAAACTGCTTGCATTTTTGTTTTTCTTCCCGGGTTATTTCTACCTTCTGAATTCAATTCTCTCTGTGCAACAAGAAAACTGTTCAGTTCTGCACACATATATTGTATCTAGGATATACTGTAACCCATTCAACATGTAAAGGACTGCTTGCCATCTGGGGGAAGGGATGGAGGGAGGGAGGGGAAAAATCGGAACAGAAGTGAGTGCAAGGGATAATGCTGTAAAAAATTACCCTGGCATGGGTTCTATCAATAAAAAGTTATTAATATATATATATATATATATGAAAGTTCTCTCTGGGAGCAGGTTTCTTGAGGAGGTTTTCTGGAGGCAGCCTTATTTTCAGTTAAAAGTAATAATCACCCCAAACGCAGCCAGGTGATAAAAGTTCAAATGTTTATTTCTTATCTCTTTCCAAGCCCAGTTAGCTTTCTTAGAGGCCTCTCTCTTTCCTTGGTTCTAAGAGCTCTTGCAGCTTTGTCCTTTGCTTCTGCCTTTGCTTCCTTCAACCTCCAGCCAGCACAAAGGTGGAAGATGGAATGAATCTCTCTTGCCTCGGAGAGAGGGCTTCTGGCTCTCAATCTCGCAGAATGCTCCTTCCGAGTCTTGTCTCCTTGCCTGGGGCTGGGTAGCTTTCTGGAGAGCCTTTCAGACCAGCCTTAGTCTCAGTGGGTGAAGCGCAGGAGCCCAGCCACCACAGTGGTGTGAGATGGGATGAATGAATCTGGTAGCACTTCTAAGAGTGGGATTGTGGGATCCGAGAGTGGGATTATGGGTTTCCTCCCAGAGTGTTCTGTGTCTGTCCCAAAGTGCCTCTGTGTCTGTCCCAGAGTGCTTTCTGGCCCTAAGAGCTTCTTGCTTATATGAGCTCTCTAAAGGTGTGAACACAAGCATTGTTTCTATCAGTTTCACTTAGCACCTTGTTTCTTCTGGCCTATAACAACATCTTGTAAGATCAGATCAATCATACTGAACCATGCTAAATTAGATAATTATTGTCTCTATCAACTCTAATGACTTAACACTTTATAAGGATTCCAACATCCTGCTTTTGCTCATTTGACTTAGCATCAGTTCATGTAAATTTCCCCAAGCCTCTCTGAAATCATTCTGCTGATTGTTTCTCATAGAACAATAATATTCCATAACACGCATAAACTATAAGTTATTCAACCACTCAGTTTCTAGTTTCTTGCCACACCAAAGAGGGCTGCCACAAACATTTTCGCACATGTGGGTCCCTTTCCCTCCTTTAAGATGTCTTTGGGATATAAGCCCAGTAGAAACACTGCTGGATCAAAAGGTCAGAGTTCCAAATTGCTTTCCAGAATAGTTGGATCCATTCACAACTCCACCAATAATGTATTAGTGTCCCAGGTTTCCCACATCATTTCCAACATGCATCATTATCTTTTCCTTTCATCTCAGTCAATCTGAGAGGTGTGTAGTGGTATTTCAGAGTTGCCTTAATTTGCATTTCTCTAATTAATAGTGATTTAGAGCACTTTTTCATATGACTAGAAATGGTTTTAATTTCTTCATCTGAAAATTGTTCTTATCCTTTGGCCATTTATCAATTGGAGAATGGCTTGAATTCTTATAAATTTGAGTCAATTCTCTATATATTTTAGATATATGAGGCCTTTATCAGAACTTTTGAATATAAAAATGTTTTCCTAGTTTATTGCTTCCCTTCTAATCTTGTCTGCATTCGTTTTGTTTGTGCAAAAACTTTATTTTTCATTATTTATTTGTTTATTTTTGCTGAGGCAATTGGAGTTAAATGACTTTGCCCAGAGAATCACACAGGAAGTGTTAACTATCTGAGACTACATTTGAACTCAGGTTCTCCTGACTTCAGGGCTGGTGCTCTATCCACTGCGCCACCTAGCTGTCCTTGTACAAAAAACTTTAACTTAATATGATATTTTGTTTCACTAAATTGTGGAGTGATATAGACTTTGAGCCAGAAGATATTTAGAGGACCTAGAATCCAAATCCAGTCATTTTCCCCAGGAGGATATTGAGGCTCTGGGAAGTTGTCATTTGTCACTTAGGCATTAGGCAGGATTTGAATAGAAGTCTTCTGATATTAGAATCAATGTTCTATCTAAGCCTTAGAAATGAGTGTCTGTTGTCTTGAGATGTACATAAGTTGGAAGAGCCTCACTACTGAAGGCTGGCCATCTGGTGATAATTAAATATTTTCAGTTACACCAACTCTTCCACAAAACCTCATTAAAATATGAAGGGACTGCCATCTCTATTTACATTGTGGAGGGAATATCCATGTAAATAAACTCAGGCTCTTCACCCAAGGTCATTTTTCATTCAGAACCTTTGCTCAAATCTTCAACTACTTAGCTAAAATATTCTGTTTCTAAGATGAACCCCATTCTGGGCTGAACTGGTTGAAATTTCTCTTCTGTTTCTAATCCCCAGTTGTCTGAGTGGCTTGCTAGATTAACCAGTAATTCTATTGCTCTCTTTTTGATTCTGGCTATTGCCAGAGCAGTTCACATCTGGCAAAACCCAGAGTTCACACTAGGGCATAATCTATCCTCTTCACATATTTAAAATTTAATTAGGTTTTTAAACTGATTGCATTCTATTGAGGTGGAGAAGTGGAACTTTCCCCTTAGGCTTGGAATACCATATATATACTAATTTATAAGTGGTTTTCATCTGGAAATGACTAATATGCCAATAATTACCATCTGCACCCAAATGAGCTACTGAAAATATTTAACCATATTTTCAAACATGGCAAAAGCTTTGAACAGAGGTACTATGCACTCTAACTAGTTGGAAAGATTCCATAGAGAATTAGTTCAGTCATCTATCTGGTGATTCTTCTACTAATTTGGTAGCTCTAGGAATTTCTGTCCATGAGAATAAATTTCTCTAGAGATCATCTGGATGAGGAATTTATCAAAGATTTTAGCTAATTCTCTTGGGTCAATCTTATCCCCATTCAGATGTTGTAAAATAACCTCAGAGGTTCTGGAGATCATGAAAGTAAAGGAACTTTTGCCTCAGCTAGAAAGTTTGTATATGCTTCATACAATGGGTTTGAAATCAGGCTCCAACTAACCAGTGGTACCAATCACCAAAATGGGGTCACAGCATTATATATTATATATATGTTTGGGCCACATCTTCGTTGCTGTTCAGTTTTTTCAGTCATGTTCAGTGCTTTTTTTTTTCTTTACTATTGGGGTACATCAATAAAAAAAGTTTGGAGACACCTATCTATAGTACTATATATAGTTACAGTTATTTTGTTTTATAATTCATTTGACTTATTGTTGTAACTGTTACTATTGTACAGATTTTCAGGGGTTTTTTGTTTTTAACTTAAATAAGCATAGTATAATATATAAAATGCTGAACTTGGAATCAGAAAGATTTTAATTTTAACTATCATTCATGAGCTGTATGGCCCTGGAAAAGACTCTGAAGTCTTAGAATTTATCTGCTTAGACATAGACTGGCTTTTGTTCTGTGATTTGGGATTGGTGGAGAGAGTTATCCTATAAAATATCTAAGATATTTTATGAACTCATGTTTTGGAGAGTACAGGGCAGGTCTCTTCAGTTCTCTTTCTTCCTCCTCTAAAGCGAAGTCAATTTATCATTTTTTTTTTTTTTGGTCTTTGTTTGTTTTGGTAGACTTGTTGCTTAGCACCAGATATTAACATTACAGATCTCCAAAGCAAAACACCTTCAAAATAATCAGTGACAAATTGTCTGTGTTTAATGTGTTTAATCATCAAAGTAAAGAGAGAACCACACATAACTTCTTAAAGAGAAGAAAGTATACATGTCATGGCCTTTGAGAAATTTTCCCATGGTTTGTTTACATTGGAATTTTGAGCTGAATTTCAAAAGCCAAGAATATCTCTTCTTGCTTCCTGCCACTTGCTGGAGTGAAAAGCTATCCATGTAAGTTTGATCATTCCATTTAAAAATATTTATAATGTCTCTTTCTCCTAGTAGCTCACTTGCAATAGAATTCTGTAGCAGGGTGAATTTTTGAGCTTCCTTGTCCAAATGTATTTTTTCTTAACCTCTACCAAGCCCAACTTGTCTTAACTATCATATAATTTAACTTTATTATTCCTTCCACATTCATCCAGGAAATCTTCTTTTAAACATGATTATACACTGGCAGAATGGAGCTGCTAATTTTTCTAGGCCTTATATTTTTATGGTTGTTCTACTTCTTCCTGGTGGCATTTTTTTTTGATGACACATCCTTAGCAACAGTTATTTTATTTATGAGTAAACCCAAGAAGAAGTAGAATGGACTTTGGCAAACTCTTCATGTACAAACACACACCCAGAATGTAATTATAAAAAATGCCCGCTAGTAGTCGGAGTCACAGAGTCTGGCAGAGAAATTTCCTACTTTCTGAAAAGAGATGAGAGAAGGTGGGGCATGCCTTGCTCTCTCATCTCCTGATGGATCAAGATGTACTATCAAATGTTTTATTCTTCATAAATATATTATAAATGTAGAGTTTTAAAATTAGTCAGCTAGCAAGCATTTAAGTGACTATATGTATTAGACACAGTGTTAGACACTAAGATATAAATGTAAAGATGAAATCTTTTCTACTTTAAGGAATTTACATTTTAGGAGAATGGAAAGAAAGAAAGCAGACTTTATTAAGCCTATTATATACTGGGTTATATGCTAAGTGCTTTTGAAATTATCATCCCCATTTTATAGTGGAGAAAACTAAGGCAAATAAGTATTATGAGATTTGCTCTAATAGATATTAAGTTATTGAATTTCTGAGATTGGATTTGAACATGATCTTTCTAATCCCAGGCCCAGTATGCTAGTCACTGTGCCACTGGTTAAAACAAGCAAACAAATAGAGCTGAACAGCAATGTTAGAAAAACAAATTTTAAAACAAATATAAAAATAGACAAAGCTTCTGATTCTATTAGGATAGAAAACTACCTGATTGTGATTCATTTAGTATTTAATGAGTCATGAGATAGTAAATTCCAAGCTAGAAAAGATCTTAGTAATCATTTATTTCAGCCTCTTCTTTTTACAAATGATCAGAGTCAGAGTTTAAGTAACTTGCCTTAGGGCATCTAGGGAATAAATAACATCAGCAGGATTTGACCATAGGCCTTCTGATTCTTGAATCATTGTTCTTTCTACTAAAATACATGCTTTAGAGAGTTGCATAAGGTATAGAGAGATTGTGATTTGCCTAGGATTATACAGCTAGTAAATGTCAGAGATGGAATTTAGACCCAGGCCTTCATGTCTTGGAGCCCAGCTTTCATTATGCTATGCTTCCTCTGAATAAAACAAAGCAAACAAATGATCAAAAAGTCCTAAGTTAAAGCGGTTATGCTACTTATTGGGTGAAATGTAGCTTCTAGGAACTGGTCTGATTTTTTGAGCAAGACTATATTTATTGTGACAATAGATATATCATACTTGGCAGAAGTTGCCAAGTTTGGATCCAACACCTATTGTGAATCACCTTTTTACTGGTTAATAAAGAAGGCCTCAAAAGAAGGCAAAGAAATATCCCTCGTTTTAGAAGCTTACAATCTGTATTATCTGTGTTGTCTGAAAAATAACTATGGGAATTATTCTTTGAAAGGGAAAGATTCTTCTCTAAGATTATTGAGGGTCATGTTAATAATTTATTTTGAAGTTACATACACAGAATCTTGAAGACATTTTGGCTCATCAAACTTAAAATCTTAACTTTTTTTTGATTTCTATGATATAGTTAAAAGTTCTTTAGTTGGTATATAGAACACAAGCACCAAGTGTTTTATTGAATGCATTTTAACAAAAATAAATTCATAGGATTTTCATACTTCAAAATGCAAAGATTCCAAGTTGATTTATTCCCCCTGCAGAGTACTTTAAGAGCAGAGATGTCCAATATGAGAACTGGCTCAAATCAGATTAGAATGTAATTGGAAAGAACTAACAAAATAGATTATAAATGCAATAGAATGCAGATAATGTTAATGCATGATTTTCTAAGTCAATAAGCATTAGAAGTGGGCTCCTCATGCACATTTGTCTGTCCTGTCCCTCCTCCCCAGCTGCCTTCCTTCTCCACCTTTTTATTTGAGTTTCACACTGGACATAACAGCATAAGCTTTTATGCTACTGAAAGAAAATCAAAACTATAGAATTCTGTGTGATAAAGACCTCTGGAAATAATGGCACTTGCCACATTAATTATTGGTGTATATGCACACTATCTGGCTGGAAGCTGACTCATGAGACTTCCAACAGAAATGTAGCTCAGAATATTGAGTACTTTCTTTCAGAGGAATGTGCAAAGTAAGTAAAGTACTAAAATGGTACTTCAGGCTCTATGAAAAAGAAGGCTTTTTGTATCTAACACTTATATTGATGTTTGGATCAGCGTCTATCTATCTATATATAAACCCACGGGTATGTTGGATAACTAACCCTTGTTAAATTTTCAATGTGAGCATTTACACTTCAGAAATTGTCAATGTCTACAAATCAGAGCTTGATTTATTGTCTTGTTGGTTATCTAGACTTAAGAAAGTATTAATAATATCAATTAAACTTAAAAGTATGTGTGCATATATTTTCCCCCAGAACTCATTGTTAAGCATTTACCAGCATTACTCTGTATTGCTCTATAAACATTGAGCTCAGCTTGAGTGCAGTAGTAATAAAAGGCCGGGGGAATGAAGTCATCATTCTGTTGACTGTAGGCTAATAATAATAATAATAATAATAACTGGCATTATATAGCGCTTCAAGATTTGCAGTGGTCTACATACATCATCTCATTTTAGCTTTATAGCACCCTTGTGTATTGTGTATCAAAGGTTTTTTGTTAAATTTTCATGTAAGCATTTATATCTTGAATACAGGCAGACTACAAATTAAAAGTTGATTTGTTATACTGATTGCCTAGACTTGAGAAAGTGATGGAAATTAATTCTTAGAATATATTTAAAAGCATACCTTTTTTTCCTGGAGAATTGTTTGCTAAACATCTACCAAACACATTCCTGCCCACGTGGATATTTATAGCTAATTAATTTTATATCTCACTGTCTCTGTTTCTTTTTTTAATCTCTGACTCTGTTTTTCTGTCTTTCTTTGTCTCTTTGTAGTAGCTTTTAACTTAAGCTTGTAGATAGTTAAAATAGAATTTTTTTTCCCTATCATGACTCATCCTTGAGTGTGGATGATCTATTGGAAACTATTCTTTGCAAACTTTGAAATGGGAGAAGGGAGGAAGGATGAGATTCTTATCCAGTCTCACTGTGGGAGAATTTTCATGAATCACATCAGACTGAAAACCTGGAATAATATTCAGTATTCCATGACTATCTTAAAGACTAACCAGATAAATCCATGATAGCCACTCAACGTAGAGAGAGATTTTTTTTTTTCTATATAGATATAGGTTCCAACCTAGATATAGGACTCCTCTGGAAAACCTTAGGAACTAAATCTAGAACCAAACAGTTTCCAGGACCTCAACTGCTTTAGAATTCTTTGTTGACTGGCTTTAGGTCCAGGCAATCTACTGTATTCTAATTATGTGGTTTGAATTTCCTTCCCTCACTCTCTATTCTGTGGTTTGATCTAATTGAGTAAAATTGGAGGGATTTTTACACTACTGAGAACTTATCATCATGAAACTGAAAGTGGCAGATAGAATGACTTTATCTGCTAAAGTAGATATACTTTACCCCTTCTTATAGATTAGGTAGACTAGAAGCAATGAGTACAAATTACAAAGAGGCAGATTTCTGCTCAATGTCAAACTAAACCAAGCCAAACCAAAACAAATTGGACTGTTTTGAAAGATGTGGATTCTTTCTCAGTGGAAGTTTTTAAGTGAAGGATAGGTAATCATTAACTGATTATGTTGCAGATGGGATCTGAGTTGGAGATTGGTCATAGTAGGTGGCCTCTAAAGTCCTTTCCATTTGTGAGATTCTATGGTTCTCTATATGTTTTTTTTATGTGTGTGTTTGTGTGTATATGTATGTATATTTCATTTTTCTTATTCAGTTGTTTCAATCATGTCTGGTCTCTTTGGGGTTTCCTTGGAAAAGATAATGGAGTATTTTGCCATTTTCTTCTCCAGTTCATTTACAGATGAGGAGCTTAGACAAACAGGGTTAAGTGATTCAGGGGTCCTCAAACTTTTTAAATAGGGGCCCAATTCACTGTCCCTCAGACCGTTGGAGGGCCGGACTATAGTAAAAACAAAAACTTTGTTTTGTGGGCCTTTAAATAAAGAAACTTCATAGCCCTAGATGAGGGGGAGAATCATCCTCAGCTGCGGCATCTGGCCCGGCCGTAGCCTGAGGATCCCTGGTAGAGTCATACAGCTAGTAGATGTCATAGGCCAGATTTGAACTCAGAAAGCCTTCTGACTTCAGGCCCAACACTTTATCTGCTATACCACCTAGCTTTCCCATATATTTCAGTATCATTTGTTAATTTTAAAGAATTTCACTTCAGTAATAGTATATGACACAGTATAATTAGTTCTAGGTAAATAACTTGGCACATAAGTAAATAAAATTTCAGGAATGGGACTAATAAGATTCATAATTCTTGTTGACCTAGTGCATTGCAGTTTTCAAAGTACTTTGACATATTCTCTCATTGGCTCACTAATATCCATTGACCTCCCCCTGGTTGTTTCCTACTAAACTCGTCTTTGCAATTCTTTCCATTGCCTTCCTCATTTAAGAGTACAACCTCATTTTAAGATGAGAATTTTCCCTCTATGATTTATCTTTTTAATGTTCTCCAGTGACTAGCAATTTGTTGAAATGGTGAAGTGTTTAGAATATAACATTAATCAGTAGAGACAAAAAGATAAAGGAAGGAAATAATGGGAAGAAAACATGTGTTTGTCATATCATTTTATAATCTTTTAAATTCTTAACTTTTTTTCTTCTAACTTTAACTTCCTCCTTTTTATAGTTACTAGTTTTGTGACTTATTTTCCTTTTTTTTTTTTTTTTTTGCTTTTAAACTTTTAGTTTTTTCTATGTTCCTTTTTTTTTTTTTTTTTTTTGTCACCCATACTTTCCTGAAAGCCATTTCTATACACTTTAGTCTTTATATCAATTATGGAGCAGCTGCTCCTTGGCATCTGAAATTCTGCTGGCTGGTATGAAAGCTGAAGATCACTAGGTATACAGAGAGGATGTAGCAGTTTGGGAGTTAGAGCTGAATTTGAATACTAGCTATGGTACTTTCTACCTATATAGAGATGATTATTTGGCAAGAACCAATTGTTAAATTTCCAGTTCGCGCACTTATACCTTAGAAATCAGCAGATGCTGATTTATTGTTTTATTAATTGTCTAGATTTTAAAAAGTGATGGAGAAAATATTGATAATGCAGATTAAGTTTAAAAGTGTGTCTTAGTTACATTTCTTTTCCTCTGGAGACACAGTTGTTTAACATTTACCCACATATTTCTTTTTTTTTTTTTTTTTTTTTTTTTTAAATTTTTTTATTTAATAATTACATTATATTTACACTCATTTCTGTTCCGATTTTTTTTCCCCTCCCTCCCTCCACCCCCTCCCCTAGATGGCAAGCAATCCTTTATATGTTGGATATGTTGCAGTATATCCTAGATACAATATATGTTTACAGAACCGAACAGTTCTCTTGTTGCGTAGGGAGAATTGGATTCAGAAGGTATAAATAATCCGGGAAGAGAAACAAAAATGCAGATAGTTCACATTCGTTTCCCAGTGTTCTTTCTTTGGGTGTAGCTGCTTTTGTCCGTCATTTATCAATTGAAACTCAGGTCTCTTTGTCAAAGAAATCCACTTCCATCAAAATATGTCCTCATACAATATCGTTGTCGAAGTGTATAATGATCTCCTGGTTCTGCTCATTTCACTTAGCATCAGTTCATGTAGGTCTCTCCAAGCCTCTCTGTATTCATCCTGCTGGTCATTTCTTACAGAACAATAATATTCCATAACATTCATATACCACAATTTACCCAGCCATTCTCCAATTGATGGGCATCCATTCATTTTCCAGTTTCTAGCCACTACAAACAGGGCTGCTACAAACATTTTGGCACATACAGGTCCCTTTCCCTTCTTTAGTATTTCTTTGGGATATAAGCCCAATAGAAACACTGCTGGATCAAAGGATATGCACATTTTGATAATTTTTTGGGCATAATTCCAGATTGCTCTCCAGAATGGTTGGATTCGTTCACAACTCCACCAACAATGCATTAGTGTCCCAGTTTTCCCGCATCCCCTCCAACATTCATCATTATTTTTTCCTGTCATCTTAGCCAATCTGACAGGTGTGTAGTGGTATCTCAGAGTTGTCTTAATTTGCATTTCTCTGATCAATAATGATTTGGAACACTCTTTCATATGAGTGGTAATAGTTTCAATCTCATCCTCTGAAAATTGTCTGTTCATATCCTTTGACCATTTATCAATTGGAGAATGGCTTGATTTCTTATAAATTTGAGTCAGTTCTCTATATATTTTGGAAATGAGGCCTTTATCAGAACCTTTAACTGTGAAAATGTTTTCCCAGTTTGTTGCTTCCCTTCTAATCTTGTTTGCATTAGTTTTATTTGTACAAAGGCTTTTTAATTTGATGTAATCGAAATTTTCTATTCTGTGGTCAGTAATGGTCTCTAGTTCATCTTTGGTCACAAATTTCTTTCTCCTCCACAAGTCTGAGAGATAAACTATTCTATGTTCCTCTAATTTATTTATAGTCTCGTTCTTTATGCCTAGGTCATAGACCCATTTTGATCTTATCTTGGTATATGGTGTTAAGTGTGGGTCCATGCCTAATTTCTGCCATACTAATTTCCAATTATCCCAGCAGTTTTTATCAAATATTGAATTCTTTTCCCAGAAGTTAGGGGCTTTGGGTTTGTCAAACACTAGATTGCTATAGTTGACTATTCTGTCTTGTGAGCCTAGCCTTTTCCACTGATCCACTAATCTATTTCTTAGCCAATACCAAATGGTTTTGGTGACTGCTGCTTTATAATATAATTTTAGATCAGGTACAGCTAGGTCACCTTCATTTGATTTTTTTTTCATTAATTCCCTTGAGATTCTCGACTTTTTATTGTTCCATATGAATTTTGTTGTTATTTTTTCTAGATCAATAAAATATTTTCTTGGAAGTCTGATTGGTATAGCACTAAATAAATAGATTAGTTTAGGGAGTATTGTCATCTTTATTATGTTCGCTCGGCCGATCCAAGAGCACTTAATATTTTTCCAATTATTTAAGTCTGACTTTATTTGTGTGGAGACTTTTTTATAATTTTGCTCATATAATTCCTGACTTTCCTTTGGTAGATAGATTCCCAAATATTTTATGGTATCAACAGTTATTCTGAATGGAATTTCTCTTTGTATCTCTTGCTGTTGGGTTTTGTTGGTGATGTATAAAAATGCTGAGGATTTATGGGGATTTATTTTGTAGCCAGCTACTTTGCTAAAATTATGAATTATTTCCAATAGCTTTTTGGTAGAATCTCTGGGGTTCTCTAGGTATACCATCATATCATCTGCAAAGAGTGATAGTTTGGTTTCCTCATTGCCTACTCTAATTCCTTTTATATCTTTCTCGACTCTTATTGCCGAGGCTAGTGTTTCTAATACGATATTAAATAATAATGGTGATAGTGGGCAACCTTGCTTCACTCCAGATCTTATTGGGAAAGGTTCCAGTTTTTCCCCATTGCATATGATGCTTACTGATGGTTTTAAATATATGCTCCTGACTATTTTAAGGAAAAGTCCATTTATTCCTATGCTCTCAAGTGTTTTTATTAGGAATGGATGTTGGATTTTATCAAATGCTTTTTCTGCATCTATTGAGATGATCATGTGGTTTTTGTTTGTTTGGTTATTGATATAGTCAATTATGTTAATAGTTTTCCTAATATTGAACCAGCCCTGCATTCCTGGTATAAATCCTACTTGGTCATAGTGTATTATCCTGGTGACAATTTTCTGTAATCTTTTTGCTAATATTTTATTTAAGATTTTAGCATCAATATTCATTAGGGAGATTGGTCTATAATTTTCTTTCTCTGTTTTCAGCCTACCTGGTTTAGGTATCAGTACCATATCTGTGTCATAAAAGGAGTTTGGTAGGACTCCTTCAATCCCTATTTTTTCAAATAGTTTATATAACATTGGAGTTAATTGTTCTTTAAATGTTTGGTAGAATTCACATGTAAATCCATCTGGTCCTGGGGATTTTTTCTTAGGGAGTTGATTGATAGTTTGTTCTATTTCTTTTTCTGAGATGGGACTGTTTAGGATATTTACTTCTTCCTCTGTTAGTTTGGGCAAGCTGTATTTTTGGAGGTATTTTTCTATTTCATTTAAGTTGTCGAATTTATTGGCATAAAGTTGGGCAAAGTAACTCCTAATTATTGCTCTAATTTCCTCTTCGTTAGTGGTGAGTTCTCCCTTTTCATTTTTAAGACTAACAATTTGATTTTCCTCTTTCCTTTTTTTAATCAGATTTACTAAGGGTTTGTCTATTTTGTTGGTTTTTTCATAGAACCAACTCTTAGTTTTATTAATCAATTCAATAGTTTTTTTACTTTCAATTTTATTGATCTCACCTTTTACTTTTAGAATTTCAAGTTTAGTGTTTGACTGGGGGTTTTTAATTTGTTCCTTTTCTAGCATTTTTAATTGCAAACCCAATTCATTGACCTTCTCTTTCTCTATTTTATACAAATAGGCCTCTAGAGATATGAAATTTCCCCTTATTACCGCTTTGGCTGCATCCCATACATTTTGGTATGATGTCTCATTATTATCGTTTTCTTGGGTGAAGTTATTAATTATGTCTATGATTTGCTGTTTTACCCAATCATTCTTTAGTATGAGATTATTTAGTTTCCAATTATTTTTTGGTCTACTTCCCCCTGCTTTTTTGTTGAATGTAATTTTCATTGCATCGTGGTCTGAAAAGGATGCATTTACTATTTCTGCCTTACTACATTTGAGTTTGAGGTTTTTATGTCCTAATATATGGTCAATTTTTGTATAGGTTCCATGAACTGCTGAAAAGAAAGTGTATTCCTTTCTGTCTCCATTACATTTTCTCCAGAGATCTATCATATCTAGCTTTTCTAGTATTCTGTTTACCTCTTTGACTTCTTTCTTATTTATTTTCTGGTTTGATTTATCTAATTCTGAGAGTGCAAGGTTAAGATCTCCCACTATTATAGTTTTACTGTCTATTTCTTCTTGCAGCTCTCTTAGTTTCTCTTTTAAGAATTTAGATGCTACCCCACTTGGTGCATATATGTTTAATATAGATAGTGCTTCATTATCCATGCTACCCTTTAGCAAGATATAGTGTCCTTCCTTATCTCTTTTAATTAGGTCAATTTTTGCTTTAGCTTGATCTGAGATCAGGATGGCTACCCCTGCTTTTTTGACTTCACCTGAAGCATAGTAGATTTTGCTCCAACCTTTTACCTTTAACCTGCATGTATCTCCCCGCTTCAGGTGTGTTTCCTGTAAACAACATATTGTAGGATTCTGGCTTTTAATCCATTCTGCTAACCGCTTCCTCTTTATGGGGGAGTTTACCCCGTTCACGTTTATGGTTAGAATGACCAATTCTGTATTACTTGCCATCTTGTTAACCCCGGTTTATGCTTTCCTCCCTTCTTTCCCCTTTCCCCCCCTTCCAAGTATTAAGCTTGTGAGCACCCCTTGCTTCTCACAGCCCTCCCTTTTTAGTGTCCCTCCCCCCGCCTTAGAGTTCCTCCCCCTATCTTACCCCTTTCCCTCCCAGTTCCCGTATTCCCTTCCGCTTAGCTTATTCCTTCCCTTTCCACTTTTCCCTTCTCACTTTTCAATGAGATGGGAGAAGTTTCACCATAGATTGAATATGTCTTAAGATTTTTCACTTAAAGCCAATTCTGAAGGCAGTAAGATACCCACTATATTCATCCCCCTCCATTCTTTCTCTCAGATATAATAGGTTTCCTATGCCTCTTCATGAGATGTACTACCCCCACTTTACCCTTTTTCTGGTACAATGTCCTTTCCACATCAATTTCTAGAACAAGGTATACATGTATTCTTTATACATCTATATAGTCAAAATATAGTTCCCAAGATTAATCTTTACCTTTTTAGATTTCTCTTGAGTTCTATATTTGTAGATCAAACTTTTTGTTAAGTTCTGGTTTTTTCATCAGAAATAGATGAAATTCGCTTACTTCGTTGAATGTCCATCTTCTTCCCTGGAAAAAGATGCTCATTCTCGCTGGGTAAGTTATTTTTGGTTGCATACCAAGTTCCTTAGCCTTTCGGAATATCATATTCCAGGCCCTTCGATCTTTTAATGTGGATGCTGCCAGATCCTGGGTGATCCTTATTGTGGCTCCTTGATACTTGAATTGGGTTTTTCTAGCCGCTTGCAATATTTTTTCTTTCACCTGAGGGTTCTGGCATTTGGCCACTATATTCCTTGGTGTTTTGATTTTAGGATCCCTTTCAGTGGGTGATCGATGAATCCTTTCAATGTTTATTTTTTCCTCTGTTCCTATGACTTCTGGGCAGTTCTCTTTGATGATTTCCTGGAAGACAGTGTCCAGGCTTTTTTTTTCATCATGTTTTTCTGGGAGTCCAATGATTCTCAGATTGTCTCTCCTGGATCTGTTTTCCAGGTCTGTTGTCTTCCCCAGAAGGTATTTCACATTTTTCTCCATTGTTTGATTTTTTTGGATTTGCTTGACTGATTCTTCTTGTCTCCTCGAGTCATTCAATTCCACTTGTTCAATTCTGATTTTCAGTGAAGTATTCTCTTCACTCACTTTTTTAAAATCTTTCTCTAATTGTCCAATTGAGTTCTTTTGTTCTGTGGAATTTTTTTCCATTTCGCCAATTTTGTTTTTTAGAGAGCTGTTTTCTGTTTCCAGTTCACTAATCCTATTTTTCAAGGATTTTACTTCTTTATCCACTCTCTCTTTAACTTTCTCCAGACTCTTTTCCCATTTTTCTTCTAGCTCCCTTGTGAGAGCCTTTTTAATCACTTCTATGAGGTTCATCTGTGCTGAGGAACAGATGATTTCCTCCTTTGGGGAATCACCTGGGGACTGCCTGTTTTTAGTCTCCTCAGGATTTAGAGTCTGCTCTCTATCTGTATAGAAGCTGTCAAGGGTTAAAGTCCTCTTCAGCTTCTTGTTCATTCTGTCTATTAATCAGAGATAAACTACCAAAGAAAAACAGAAAAAACTGGAGTCTTTCTTTGGGGGGGGGGCTGGGTGTGTTATCGAGCTTCCTCTACAGACTGCAGGTGGCAGTAGTGAGGCACTAGCAGGACTGTGCTGCGCCTGCGCTCTGAGATCCCAAAGCGTGCTGAGTCACTGAGGGGGGGGAAGGGGGGGGGCCAGGTCCTGAGAGACTCCAGCTGTTTGGGGTTGTGTTCTTCAGCCCGGTGTTTTTAGCTTCTCTGCTGGGCTGTTGACTTGCTGCAGGTTCCAAACCTGTAGCGAAGCTCTCCCCGCAGAGACGGCTACGATCACTCCCCACCCCCTCTCAGCTCTGCTCCCGTGCTCTCACTGCCGCTGCCCTCAGCCTGCGCCCGATCTAAAACCGCCCCAGCCCTCCAGTAAAGACAGACCTTTCTTGGCGGATCTCAAGGATGGCTTCTCTTGGTAACTATTTGTGGGTTTTTTTCAGTCAAGCATTGATTCAGAGGCTTGTAATGAAGTGGATAGTGAGAGAAAGCGCGGAGCTTATGCAACTGTGAGCCTCCTCTCCGCCATCTTAACCGGAAGTCCCACATATTTCTTTTATCTATTGGTCACATAGACCTCGCACAGCAGGTATTTTGGTCAATACACTTTATTTTCATCATCTATAAAATTAAGATGTTGTTACATGATAACTTTATATTATATTAAAAAAGAATACATATTAAATATAATTAATACATATTAAAAAGAAATAAATTGTATATAATCGATTTGCAGTTTCATATGAAATCATCTTTTTCATTATATTATGTTATAGAAATACTTGTTTTATTCTATAAATTAATATAAAATAAATAAAAATTTTTAAAAATTAAGATGGAGATTCCTAGCAAAATATTTCTGAATTTCTCCTCTTTGAGTCTGTTTCTTCATCTATAAAATGAGAGCTGCAAAAATCAATATTAATAATATCTCAAATTTATATAATAATGAAACAAAGATTTCATTTAATTCTGGAACTCCTTGTTCCAGGTTGAGCATAGGGTATTTTGGATAATCAAACTTATGTATATATAGACTGAGATTACATCCAATTCTTTTTCTGCCAACAGATTAGGCTGCTACCATAAATTAAAGAGCCAAACATTTCATTGGAACAGGAGAGCAAAGTAAATAATGAGGAAAAATCAAGTAGAATGATATACCCCATACCTCCATAAAGGGGTACAATCTTCCTTGCTATTGGCAGTGCACATTTTCTAGATAACTTATAATCCTTGGTGAGGAAGTCTAGGATGTACTTGGAACAACTTTTAAGGTTCCATCTCTTCATAACCAGTTGCCTCACTGATGCTCCATTCTGCCTCTGATGTTTCTCTTTGTAACTCATTCACTAGATTGATGCTATTCCTTGTTAGAGCTGACATCTAGTGCTTCAAGTTCTTCTTCCTTGGAGGATACTTGCACTCTTTTGTGAGACTGCCCCAGGCCATCATATCTGAGAGCTAAGCAATGCACTTTCAGCCTTTTTTTTGTCAGTCAAGTTCTTTATACTACATTGAGGTAGATTGGGTTAGGATGAGCAAATTCCTTTCAATTTCAGACATGTTCTGTTAATTAGCACCCAAGCCATGAAAATTACCTTGGGGCTTTGATAAACCTCAAAGAGGCATTTGACAATAAAGTAGGGAAAGGTATGTAACTGGTGAATTTTTGTCAAGCATTCTTACTGCTAGATTGAACGTCCTTATCCACTTATAAAAAGTAATAACATTTATATACAGATTTAATACTTATAAAAAGCTAGTTTTCCTCTCAAGAATCCTATATAAGTCCTATAAGTCTTTATATGTATATACACATATACAAAGAAATGGCAAAATTTCATGTGCAAACTGTAGTGCCCCAATCACATATACACAATACACAATACACATATACACAAATAAGTAGATGTTAATTTACTCTGTTAAAAATACTATGCCTAGTTATTAGAAGCTTACTGCCAGATAACTTAGTGATAATGTCTTTGGCCTAGTGGATTGGCTTTCTTTGGGTTTAAACAACTGAAAAAAAGGAAATATATAATACAGGCTCTTTTCCTTTGATTTTTAAAATAAATTTAATTAATTAAATAAATAAATTTTAAAAATTAAATAAATAAATCTACCTCTTTTAAAATAAAAGACAGAATTAGGCAATCAAAGAATCTTAAAGTTAGCAAGAGCCTGGTCTGGCCCACAACTGAAGGGATCTTTACTGTGTCAGCTAACATTTTTGCTTTCTCTGTCTCTGTCTGATTCTCTCTTTGCCTCCAACCTCATCTATTGAATTTATAAACCCTGTATGGGGTTTTTTTGGGCCAAAATATTGGAATGGTTTGCCATTTCTGTTTTCGGGCAAACACAAGCTAAGTGACTGACCCAGAATCACACAGCTAATGAGTGTCTTAAGTCTCAATTTGAATTCAGGTCTTCCTGACTCTCAGTTACCTTTCAAAAACCTGACTCAAATGCATCTTCTGCAAGAAATCATACTTGATTACTCATAGCTGCCCTTCAGACCTCAAATAGAATTTTGCTTGCACACTTTTTTTCCTGTGTTTAACATGATTTTTGTTAATTTTCTGCATGTCATATATACCCCATCTCCCAACACACACACACACACACACACACACACACACACACACACACACACACACACACAAATATATATATATGACTTCAAGGTCTATGATCCCAAGTACCTCTCCTGAATATCTGGGGAATGAGGACCTCTATCTTTTCTCTATTTCTGTTTTTCTTGTTCTTTTTCTTTCCCAACTTGCCACAGTTGTAAATGTTGAATACTCAACCTTAAATTCAAGGACAGACATTATTAGTACAGAGACTGATGAAAGAAAATGAGTTGTGAGCACCAGGAGGATTAGACAGGGAAGGCAGGGGATTCTTGGCTATGCAGACTTGAAGTTTTGAAATCATTTAAGTAATTTGGAGTTAGGACATGTAAAGACATTAAATCAGAACAAGGTTTTTAGTCAACGTTAGACAAGAATTAAAAATATGAAAGAATGGTTAATGATGAATGGTTAAAAAGTTGAGTAAGCAACCAGAAAAAAAATATAGGAACTAATGAGTCAGGAGAAAAGAGTTCAACGCAAATATCCTTCAGTGGGGCACAGTCTGTAAATCAACAAGTATTTATTTAATGCTTACTATGTACCAGACACCATGCCAAGCACTTGGGGAGCAAAGGAGGCAAAACCATGTGTTACATTTTGATGGGTGAGTTAACATGCAAAAAACCCCTCAAAACCAAAACCAAACCGAAACAATGTACTTACAAAATATAGATAATGCAAACTGAAGAAAATCTCAGAGGGAAGGTATAAGTAGACAGGAGGTTATTGGAGTAAGAGAATAAATTTGAAATGAATCTTTTTTTAATTTTATTTTTCCCAATTGCATATAAAAATAATTTTTAACATTAGTTTTCTTAAGATTCTGAGTTCCAAATTCTTTCTCTCCCTCTTTCCTTCTCTTCTACCTCATTGAAAAGACAAGCAAGTTGACATAGGTCAAACATGTGCTGACCATAACATATTGTTATTGAAGACATAATATCGCTTAATAATCACTGCTTCATTTTCTAAATGTTCACAGCCACCATTTTAATATTTTGTTATAGAATATTTTAGGAAAGGAAATAGATCTTATCACCTATCATTTTCAAATTCTGCCCTCTCGCTTCTTTTGGTTCTTTCTAGTACATGGCAACTGTCTCATTTTTAGGATAATAGAATTTTGAATAGAAAAAGACCTCAGAGATCATCCAATTCTATTTTCTTATTTTATATTAAGAGAAACCAGGGCCCAGATGATTTAAATGACTTAACAAAATCAACATAGGAATAAATAACAGGAAGGATTCAAACCCAGATACTTTGAGATTTGAGCTGAATCTTGAAGCTTGGAGGAGGGAGAACATCCCAGACATATCAGACAGCCCATGAAAAGAAAAAAGTCAGATGATACAATGTCAGGAGTATTTTCTGTGAGGAAGAACAAGATCAGTATTCTTGAATCACTGGAGATCAGGTGAAGGAGAGCAAGCTGAACCTCTACCCAGATTTAAATATTTATTAGTTAGGTGTGTGACCTGCTGTGCTCACTCTCTTAACTTCCCCAAAAGTACTATTTTTTCATTTGTAAAATAGGACCTTCATTATTTGTGGTACATGGTTGTTATGAAGCCCAAATTGTGTTATATATATAAAATGCAATATAACTATCAGCTATTATTATCACGTAAGACACAATAACCAGCAAATTTTGACTCTCTGCCAATAGACTACTCAGGGGTTTGAAGGAAACTCACCAAGGTTAATCCAGTCTATTTAGCCTGCGGGTAGGGGCAATAGAAAGCAGTAGGACATGGTAGAGTAGATAATAAGGGCAAAACCTCACAAGAACATAGCTAAAGGTTACTGAGAATTTGTGAAACAGTAAAAATATTTTTAAGTCTGAAGATCATTCATTGAAACCTATACAGCCTCCTACACAAATCTGAAAAACCTAAAAGTCCAAAGAAAAGGAAGGAAAAGGTACTTAAAATAGACCAATATATAATCTTCTTGCTCTGCTGATAATGGACCACAATTAATGTCTAACCAAACTATTTTAATGGTTGAACTGAGATAATTTAAAAGGTCTGGAATGAAAGTGAATGCAGATACGTTATTTTTAAAAATTCCTTGTCAATCAAGATTCACAATGGCTGATAATTGGTCCCTTCAAAGGAAAACCTTCCAAAGTACTTTCATATTGCCCCATATATAAAGCTGTCAGAATATTTAAGTAATGGGATCCCTTGTTCACTTCAAATCACTGTGTATTTTAACTGAAAATGCTGCCTAAATAGACCCTATTTACACCAAAAAAGGATGTAATCCCTCCACAATGGAAAACTATTAAAATTAACCACTCTTGAAATTTTGGCTTAAGAGTCTACTTTAAAGCTATGCTTAGATATAGTCATTAGAAACACTTAATAGAAATTTCAGATATATCATAATATCCATTGAAATACTCAGTAGGAAATAACCCAGCCTGTAGTTTAATTTGCAAGAAAAACTCATATGACCTTTAAAGTCCTGAAAATTAATAAAATTTTGTTATAAATAATAAACTAAAGAAAGGAGATAGAGATAAAAATGAGAGAGATAGGAGACAGAGACAGAGAGATAGAGGTGGAGAGAGACAGAAAACACACAGACACACACACATACATACACAGAAGTATAGAAATGTTAAAGATTTGTTAATCAGAAGAAAAATGACCTATTTATCATGAGGATTATTATGCATTTGTGATGACTAGAATTAATCATCAAAAGCCAGTATCTTTTAGCTCTAATTTTTTCTTTAAGATCCACCAACCATCATTAGTCAACACAAAGGCGAAGGCATAGATATGTTTGGAAGACGCTATTCTTTCTTTTTTAAATTTTTCATTCTTAAACTGCACACTTGTACACAGTGAAATTGGTGTGTAGAGGTATTTTGTTTTCGGACTTCAATTTTAAGGACTTTCATTTTTTAAAATGACAACAATTCATTGTCAAATAGTCATTTCCCTATTAGGAATGCTATCAAGATGCTTGAAAAATCATATCCTTGAGTCTGGCTTTACACAGCATGCATAGAACAATTGTTTTGAGAGGCTTTTTTCCCCTTTACTTCTTTAATTTACTTTTAAAGGCACCAAATATAGATTTTGCTACATGGAGAGATCCTGCCAATTTTTGCAGTGGAAGAGAATATAACTGACCGTTTTTTGTCAATGAATTGAAGCTCCCTTTGTTCCCAGACTACAAATGGATAGTAGGGATATTGTTCTGCAAGGGAGTATTTTATTGCTTAACATGGTTTGCAGCATTTAAAGTCACTCAAGAGAAATCATAAGCATGGGAAAACTGGAGCCCTCTGCTATGTGCCTTGTGATAAGAGCATTTCAGAGAACACAGGGGACCAGAATGAGACATCAGACTCCAGACTTCCATCATTTCCCTAGGGGCACCTATTTTGGGAGCACTTATGATTTAATAATAAAACTAAAGTTTATACAGTAAGTGCTTGGAGAGAGTACATGTAATATACCTTCTAGGTCCAGGGGAATGGATGAGAAAGATCTAGCCAGAAGAGTCCTGGCACTTCTTGAGGAAAAATCAGATTAGGTTCTTCATTAGCCTTTCAAATGTTTGGATGTGAGGTCTGACTGAATGGGGTTAAAGGAGGCCAGTGCAAAAAGTCAACAATGCAGGAATTAGTTTTTATCAAATGGAGTGAACTTTTTGGGTTTCAAGAGCAGAGCCTTGAAAAGGCCCTAGAGTAAAGTGAGTTTCTCTTCAAATCTTCCATTAACCTCTAATGTAACTTTGAGATCTGCAAATCCCAGCTGGCTTTTATCAAACTCAGGGATAATTTGAAAAAATATTTTAGTCACTTGCAAGCTTCATCCTAGTCTTCCTTCTCTACTCCTAAGGCATTTTCTCCCCTCTACATATGTTTAACACACACACACACACACACACACACACACACACACACATTCTTCTCTCCTAAGTCTGGCTAACAACCACCCAAACTCACATCTCCATCCTTAATGAAAGAGAAACAGTTAGGAATGTTGGGAAACTTTGAGAGTAGTTGGATTAGATTCAATACATATATCAAGTGCCCATAACATGCAGTAAACATTTTTAAAATGTCTACTGTATAATATGTATGGTGGTGTTAGGTGGTTGGGGAGAAAAAGCTGAAAACCAGCACAGGGTGTGTGAGTTAGGGATTGATTTGAGATTTAATTAACAAAGAAAATTGCTAGATGAGGAAACTTCCTTTTACCAAAGCAATTCTCCAAACTATTTGCAAACTATTGTCTGGGAGAGTCACTGTATTATTTCATTTAGTGACTTCATCAGCTTCCATGGTTTCAATGATCATTTCTGTACAGATGACTCTCTCAGATCTTGTGTCTAGCCCTAATACCTCTCCCAATTTTCATTTTCACATTTACACCTGCCTATTAGGCCTCTCAACTTGTATGTGTAGTAGACATCCTATACTCAATATTTCCAAAATGGGTTATCTTTCCCCTTAATTCTCCCCACTTCTCTCTATTACTACTGATCCTCCATCCTCCATTACACCATCCTCCCAGGCTCCCAACCTAGGGTCATCTTGATCTCCTTTCCTCCACCCATGCCCCCCCCAGTCATACGCAATCGGTTGTCAAGTCTTGTCATTTCTACCTAACATCTCTCACAAACACTGATTTTTCTCCTCTGACACTGATACCAGTGATAGTATCACTCCTAGCCTGTGCCTATACTATGGCAATAGACTGCTAGATAGTTTCCATGCTTTAAGTCTCTCTCCATTTCATTCTACCCATTCACTTAGCTATCGTCTTAAATTGTAGGTCTTATCATATCATGACCCCCCATCTCCAATGAACTCTAGAAGTTTCCTGGATCTAATAGAAAATTCTCTCATGTTCAAAGACCTTTAAAACCTGGCCCTTTCTATCTTTCCAGTCTTCTTACAGCTTGCTTAGCTCTAAGTTTTTTATGATCCAGAGACATTGGCCTCTTTTCTGGTTTTTGCATGTAGCACTTTAATGACATTGACTTATTCTTAGAATTTTTAGTAGTTGTATCCCATTCCTGGAACTCCCTTCTCAGCTATACCTCCCAACTTCCTTCAGTTTTTTTGCTAAAGTCACCCTTTTCAAGAAATCTTTCTTGTTTCTCTTTAAGAAACAATCTTTCTTGTCTTCTTTCTAAGACTAAACCCAACTTATTTTGTATATACCTTGTTTGAAAATAAATTTTTGGGGGGGGTTTGTGTTGTTTCTCCCATTATACTGTGAACGCTTAAGAGAAGGGACTAATTTTTGCCTTTTAGCAGAGTATTTGGTATATAGTAGGTACATAATAAATGTTAGTTGACTTGAATATCCACATAAAATACTGAATGAAAAATTGACAAAAAACTGCATTATACAGTAAAAAAAAAACCAAAAACCAGTCTATAACCACAAAGGCAAGGTTGGTTCAATATTAAGAAAACCATAAAATAATACACTATATACAACAAAAATAGTATACTATACTATACAACAAAAAACACAATTATATCGAAATGTGGAAAATCTTTTGAAAATACTCAATTTCTGTTAAAGACATTTAAAAGCACAGAAATATTTAGACTTTTCTTTAATATGTATTTATTTATAATTAGGAGGTGGCATTATTTACAGTGAGAAATACTAGAGGTCTTTCTAATAACATAAGAGATAAAACAAGGAGGTTTATTTTTCACCAATATTATTTCATACATTATAGGAATACTATCTGTGGATGATTTTTTTTTAACCAGGGAGGGATTTTATGTGTGTGTGTGTGTGAGTATACAATGAAGAATTGTATACATAGGGGGAAAAAAGGATGCATAAGCATGACTAGGGATAATAATGCTCAAAAAAGCATCAATTAAGCATTTAAAGAGAATACATAGAAGATAAAAAAGTATGTAGAGAAAGCAAGACAGAAACCTTGAGAACTAATGTAAAATGAAAGAGATAATGATGAAAAATCTTAGTAGAAGGAGAGAGACAGAGAGAGACAGAAACAGAGACAGAGAGAAAGACAGAGTCAGAGAACCTAGTTATTTCAATCTCATCTTCCCTATTAAAATGTTAAGACAGACCAGGGCCTATTTTTGACTTTATGTTCCCGGAGCTCAGCATTGTGCCTGAAATAAAGCAAGTGCTAAGTAAATGTTTTTCAACTAACTGATGTGTTTATCAAATTCTAAAATTCCATCTCATGCCATTTTCCACACACACACACACACACACACAAAATATTTATTTTCTATGTTTATAAGGTAGTATTTCATATGCATGAAGAAATTGCCATTATGAAAAATTTCTTAGGCAAATCAGCAATGACTTAAAAGTCTGTCTTGAGTTTACAGTATGTCTGCCACTCACAATCTACATATTTTAATAGAAGGTAGAGATTCCTTGAGGGTGAGGACTATTTAGTTTTTGCCTTTTCATCCCCAGTAACTGGTCCAGTGCCTGAAATACAGCAATGTGCTTAATTAATGCTTGTTGAATGAATGAGAAGCCACATGATTTATCCATGGTCATATAACCAGCCTATGTAAAGGCAAATCTTAAACTTAGGTTTTCCCTATTTTTAGATCATCTTTTATTCACTACACTGAAGTGCTTGTTAAAAGTAAAAATAAAATTGACTTATTTCATGGATTTGTATATTTTTAAGATTATATTATGATAGTTAAAACAGAGTTTAAGGTACTTTAAAATGCCATTTACACCATATATTAAGCTCCCACACTTTAATTGCTATGGACCTTCTCTTCTCCAAGAAAGATTTCAAACTGTCTATACCTCTGAGGTGCCATGAATGAAAGATTGGCATTTGATTTTCTGAGTTCATATCTAAACTCCACCCCCTTCTGACTTTGAACCTCAGTTTCCCCAAGTGTAATATAATATAAAAAGACTAGACTAGAAGACTTCAAAGGATTCTTCCATCTTGAGATCTATGCTTCTCTGAACCCATAGTTTTAGAGAATTGTCTGAGGAACAGAGAAGCAAGATGATTTGTCCACTATCATCCATCTATCTAAGGTCAGGGGTATCAAAGGATCACAGACTGAGAATTACAAGAAATCTTAAAGATTATATAATTCAATCCCTTCATTTTAAAGATGAAAACAAAACAAAACCAAAAAAAACTGAGGCCTAGAGAGATTGAGTCATTTTCCCAATGTCAGATAGGCAGGAAGTGACAAAGCTGAGATTTGAATACAGGTCCTCCTGATTCCAAATCAAATATTTTTATCACTTAATTCCAAATCCTGAACAGCTATTTTTGGCTCCAAGTCCAGTATTCCATTGAATAATCCATACTGCCTTAAAAAAAATCTGCATAAACAATATAATGATAGATCAAATATGGAAGAATTCTTAGTGCTAATATTCATTAAAAATCACATAGATTGTATGTAGCTAAATGCCTTTTATAAACAATTACATTTTGAATGCATAATTGTATATGGTAGGGAGAATATTGTAAAATATCTGTGTGTCTAACCCAATCAGGTGCAGTTTACCCAGCCAAAAATATACCAAAATGGCAGCATATTAAAGTTATTTGGAATGGCAGTTAGCTAAACAACTTATTCCCTATTGCCTTGTTCAATGGGTAATAAACTTGTGGAATTACAGCAAATTCCAAAATATCTAGGAACCTGGATGGCTGAAGAGAAAAATGAGAGATTCACCCTTTTTGTCTCAAGATGCTGGGATGAGTTTTGCTTTTGGTGGTTGTGATAAGAAAGGACCCTTGGATTCTTTACAGCCATTTGACCAATGAATTGGTGGCTTTAGCTCTTTTTTTGAGACACAACTATCTATGCCAGGAAACTGCACCCCTGTTCCAAGAGCAATAACATATTGATTGGCCAGGAAAAGTCTCTGTGGCAACAGTGGGCTGAGATCTTAGGGTGGGCAAGCAAATTTCTCTTTGGACAGCAAATGGAAAACTGCTTCCATTTAAGACACATGGCTCCTTTCAAGAGTACTTCCACTGTGGGTTTAGCATGGCAGTACAAGGAATCTGGAACAGTGTCATGCCAGAAAGTTGAGTTGAAAAATTGGAACAACTTAGGTCCATCTGGAAACAAATATATGTAAAGGAAGTGGGAAGTTGGCTCAAACCACTTGATTTTAATTAAACTGCTTTCAATTTGAGGCACTTAAAAAAGAGGCAAGTAAAACTGATAAAGCCCACATAACATTTCCTTCATTTCTTTAGCACCTGCATAAATGCAGAATTGCAACATCTATTAGCAATAAACTTTGTGCCCACGTTTCAGTCCTATTAGCTAAGAATACCAGTACACTTTCACAAAGGATAAGTGTTTGATGCTTAAGAATCTCTGTATTTAAAGTAAAGACCTTAACATTATTTGGCAGTTAGTTAAAAAGAAGGAGAGCACTGCTGGTATTATTAGCTAATTCAGAATGCTTGAAAGAATGCCCATCGAGGGAAGGAGCCTGATTTCATGGAAGCATGAGGGGTACAGGGAGAAAAGGAGAATAGACAGATTGACTCAGGGAAGATCCATTGCCCTGTCTGACTCAAAAAATTCATGGGTAACAATCCAAAGGTAGCCAGACTGAGAGATTGTGAGCCCAGATGGAGAAATAGTTCTAGGAGCACCCAAAATTAGGGGTGAAGATATTTGTTGCTCATTACTGAAGCTGGGGCAAGTGAGCTCCACTTTTGTGGAGCACAGAGGGGTAGGTAGGTCTTCAATTGCTTTTAATAAGCTACTGCTAGGAAAACAGTGGGATATAGAGGAAAATAATCTGGATTAGAACTCAAAAACCCTGAGTTCCACCCCTGCCTCTGGACCAGCTAATTGACCTTAGTTTCATTACTTATAGATTATGTTGGACTCAATGACCTCTAGTCTTAGTCACGATCCAATGACAGCTACCTCTTTGTGGTATCATGGTCTCTACCTTGTTTGAGTGTTGGGAAGGAAGGATCCCTTATTTACCATCTGATATTTTTGCTTTTAAAAAAATGTTATTGTGAAATCTAGAATCTAAAAAGCAAACCCATACAGAATAAGGACTTCTGTGCAATAATTCAGAGACCTGAATCATAGGATTGGGATTAAATGTGGGAAGGAGGAAGTGCAAAAAGAAGCTATATGATACCTTCTGAGAATAGGGCATGTCTGCTGCAACTGCCTTCCTGGAAGCAAAGGAGGGAATTCTCCCAGAATGTAGATTTTGAATAAAGAATGCAATTCAATTGAGAAGGAAACTCCTGATGGGACCAGGATGTGGAATTAAGAAGTTTGTGCTAACACAAAGAATGTTGCATTGCAATCAGGAGGCCTTCATCTAAATACTTGCTCTGACACTAACTGGAATCCCAGGAAAATCATATATCTTCTCTAAGCCTTAGTTTTTCCCATTAGGAAAATGGAAATACAAATACATATGCTATTTGTTATTAGGAAGAAAGTGCTTTATAAAACTCTTTGTTATTCTCAGATACATTATTAGCATCATAAACAAACACAGTAACCTTTTAAAAAGATGCATTGCAGATTGAAGCATAATATTTTAACGTTATTTTTTTCTTTCTCATGGTTTTTTCTCTTTTATTCTGATTGTTCTTTTTTCAATTTAACTGTTGTGGAAATATGTTCAACATTATGGTATATGTACAACCTGTATCAGATGGATTACCATTTTGGGAAGGGAGAGGAGAGGGAGGGAGAAAAAAAATGAAAATCAAAATTTTATAAAAGCAAAAGTTGAGTACTCTTTACATGTAATTAGAAAAAATAAAATACTATTAAGAGAGGGAAAAAAGATGTATTGTTATCTGCTTCACAACTGCACCTTAAAAACCATTAGACTTTTCTATGTTTTCCATGCTTCCTACAATTGTATTGTCTCCCTCTATTAGAAAGAGACAGCATTACTTAGTGGATAAAGAACTGGCTTCAGAGATTGAAAAGACTGATTTCCAGTTTTACCTGACCTAGAGTGATCATGTGACCTAGGACAGGTTTCTATAAGATGACAACCTATATTGGAAAGAAGTAATTCTTCACTGGGAACCCCCTAGACCAATGACACTAAAGAAGTTTCACTCCTTACTGCTTAATCCTATCCCCCTTGCAATCCCCATTAGAATATGAGGGTTTTGAAAACAGAGATTGTCTTCTTCTCTTTGTATTTCTGATACTTTGCCTATAGTCAAGTGTTTAATGAATGATTTTTTTCATTAATTCACATATAAATGTGAATTATTATTAACATCACAGACCACAACATCCTAGGTCCACATTTCTTTTTTTTTTTTTTAATAACTTTCTATTGATAGAACCCATGCCAGAATAATTTTTACAACATTATCCCTTGCATTCACTTCTGTTCCGATTCTTCCCCTCCTTCCCTCCACCCCCTCCCCCAGATGGCAAGCAGTCCTATACATGTTAAAAAAGTCATAGTGTATCCTAGATACAATATATGTGTGCAGAACCGAACAGTTCTCTTATTGCACAGGGAGAATTGGATTCAGAAGGTAGAAATAACCCGGGAAGAAAAACAAAAATGCAAACAGTTTACATTCATTTCCCAGTGGGTGTAGCTGCTTCTGTCCATCATAGATCAATTGAAATTGAGTTAGATCTCTTTGTCAAAGAAATCCACTTCCATCAGAATACATCCTCATACAGTATCATTGTTGAAGTATACAATGATCTCCTGGTTTGTCTCATTTCACTCAGCATCAGTTCATGTAAGTTTCTCCAAGCCTCTCTGTATTCATCCTGCTGGTTATTTCTTACAGAGCAATAATATTCCATAACATTCATATACCACAATTTATTCAACCATTTTCTAATTGATGGGCATCCATTCATTTTCCAGTTTCTAGCCACTACAAACAGGGTTGCCACAAATATTTTGGCACAAACAGGTCCCTTTCCTATTTAGTATCTCTTTGGGGTATAAGCCCAGTAGTAGCACTGCTGGATTAAAGGGTTTGCACAGTTTGTTAATTTTTTGGGCATAATTCCAGATTGCTCTCCAGAATGGATGGATTCGTTCACAACTCCACCAACAATGCATCAGTGTCTAGGTCCACATTTCAACCTAAGTCCATAGCAGAGAAGACAGCTTCATGAATAAAGTCAGTAATTTAAAAACAGCTAATAGAATTATTTTTAACTAATCAAAATAGAGAGGATAGGTTAAAGAAAAAATCATTTCTAAGTCGAGAACCAAAAAGATTAACTTGAGGAAATGGCAAATGTCTTGTGGCCCAGAAGAAATTTTGTGAGTATCAAAGGTGGGGGACGATGGTCTTACTTTTATTCAGGGATAGAGAGGACAAAGATGGACCTAAATTCCAGCAAAAATCAGAGCAAAATAGAGGGAATTGAAAGGTATGTGTTTGTCATGGAGTAGGGCTTCCATATACAGAATTTAGGAGTAAGGAAGTAGATTCTGGAAGGACTGAAGGCTCAGTCCTTGGCCAGATCAAATCTGTCATTAAGGAATGAGCTCACATTTAACCTAGACACATTCTGAGGTCCAACTGAGGTCCAAGACCATAACTGAGTTGAAATGGGGCTTCAAATAAATAGCAAAGCAACACAGAATTTGCTATATCTGGGCCAACAGGTAGTTGATATAGCTGATTCAGGACTCAGATGCAGTTAGCCTAAGAAAATATTTGTAGGGGACACATTATGGACTACTCTTCCATAGTACTTGGATTTAGGTGATCCTTGCTAATGGGAAAAATTCTTCCTGGACTACGTACCACAAAAGACTGTGTAGAAGCCCACAGCATACATTATTATGTAGCATGTAATTAGGTAGGTGTGCTCCTCATGTGCAAATTTAAAAAGAGATTGATAGACTTGTGGAGGTGACCAACATGGGATTACAAAAAACTAAAAGAAGATCAAATATACTGAGAGAAATGGGAAACAGCTGACAAAACAATAATAGCAACATATATTATGTCATTTATTTTGATCCTCACAATAGACCACTTTATGCAGTAGTTCCTTCTTTGTTAACACAGTTTTACTAGTAGGAAAACTGAGACAGAGAAGGCAAGTAGAATATCCATGGTCACATAACTGGTTAAGTCAGAAGCTATACTTGAACCAGAGTCTTCCTCAGAACAAATCCTGCTTTCTTTCCATTATGTCACAGTCCCTTTAATAATGGCTGTATCAAATCCATGGTAAAAGTACAGATATAGGCTCTGAGAGACAACAGGATGAGGCATGGAGAGAAAGCTGTGCAGGCAGAGTCCGAGGCTATGACCGAAGTGGCCAACTCTCTCCACCTTTCTTGAGATTGAGAGGCAATGACTAAGCAGAGACCAACTCCTAGTGATGAGTTTCAGTGTATTGAATCTTTCATCTACTCTTTTAGGGATGCAGGGGAGCAGAACAAGGATCTGACTCACAATCTGCCTTGGAATTGTGGAAGACTGCAGCTTTCTGGGTATGGGCACTGAGAATGCTTGTTCCTTGATTTCCTTTCTTATTACAACCTTACCTCTGGCTCAGAGATTCCTAAGATGCAAGCTTGGAGCTGTGTAGTGGACTAGACATGGGACCCAAACAGATATGAGGAAACCAGATAGGGCTGAGTAGAGAGAAGAACTATATACTCTTTGTTGTGTTAATGTCTTTTTTTCCCCTCACACCAAAGCTCTTTCCCAATATTCTCTGCACCTAGTCTGAAAAAGAATGTTGTGTGAAGTCCAAAGCATCATTTGCTAATCCCTTGTGAGGTCTCTTTCATAGTATTACCTGCTTGACTCACTATCTAGGAACCCCTGCCACTGGACTCCTGCTCCCACCTCCACTGCAGGGTTCCTATTTAGCTCCTGAGCTTCTAGATCAATATTAATATCTTGTCTTGACCCTTCCTTCACCCTCTTCTGGGTACTATCTTATCCCCCTGTTAGGATCACACCCTACTTCTCAGCCATATTCTCTTCTTCAGAGACTGTTATTGCCCTTAATAAGGAGACATCCTTCAAGGATTCATGAAAAACTCTGGAATACTGACAAAAACTCTGTAAATGCTGCTGTTAATTTTACTTTGGATTATACCATAACCTCTTCTGTGTTTAACTATAAAACCCTTTAAATCACCTAAATAAAGGGCAGTGTGTTGCTCTTGCTTGGGAATGGGAGAAGGAAAAAGTCCTGTCTCCTTTATCATAGGCTAATCTAGAAAGCAAAGAGATGCAGTCCAGATAATGGGTTTTTCCGGTGCTTAAAGTATCAGGAATGCCATTTAATAGCTACTTTTATATAGTGTTTTAAAACTGACAAAGTGCTTCACGTTTTTTCAATTGGTTCTCACAATAACCTCATGAGGTTGGTGCTCCTTTTATCCCTATTTTACAGAGGAGAAAGCTAAGGTTGACTGAGGTTGACAGACTTGTCCAAGGTCACATGGCTAATAAGTATCTGGGGGAGTATTTGAAAGTTTCTTCTTGATTTCAAGTCCAGGACTTTATATACTAGGTCACTTAGCTACTCAAGTATCTGGAGGAAGTTGGAAAGAAGTTAGGAAGGGAGGGAATGACAGAGCAGATAAAGTTATTAGTCACATGTGAAAATGCAGAACTCATTCTGTACCCATTTTTTACCACCTAATAGCTGAGATGCAGGAGACATATTAATCACCTTTGCTTTAAAATTCACAATAGATCACTGCATGGATCAGAAAGATGGAGTCATCTTATGATAAAAATTTTAATACTCTTGGGGACACCTGTGATTTGGATATCCTTGAAAACTTGCTGTTTCATTATTTATAGCTCATATGGCATCACCAGGAAAATATTGGTGTTAAAATATGTGCTTTAGCATCAAGAAATATTTTGGAATCTTTGAGAGTTCTGTACAATTTATGAAATGCAATGCAGATCATTGCCAATAGAATTTTTCTAAAATATATTTCCTCTGTTGCTTCTATCATATAGGTTACCAAGTCTAAATTCTTTAGCCTAGCACTTTTAGGCATCCTTCTATCTGCCTTAATATACATTTCCAGGATTGTAACCCATTCTTCCCCCACATAAACTATCTGTGATGTTTGGCTCCCCTCGATTCCCGGTCAGGGAACCAAAAATGATGAGGTTTGGTGCAGGGCAGAGAGTTGTGGGAACCTCTTCTGGTTGGTGCAAGTCCTTTGTAAATGAATTTACAAACCAGAAAAGTTAGACTGGCAAAAAGAAGTTTATTGGCACTTGGTATTGGAAGTTAGCCTTTGCTAGGAAGACTGACTTCCAAGTTGCAAGATCCCGGCAGAGAGATAAAGGTCTAGCAGAGAAGTCCCAACAGAGAGGTAAAGAGGAATATAGTGCTGTTAGGGAAATGTATGAAAGACAAAAAAGAGTTTAACGCAGCTAATTACTCATGTTTAGTGGGCAGAGAGTCCCTCACAGGAAGCTATGCCAAGGGAGGTCCTTTGGCCTGGCATGATTCCTGCTTTTAGGTCCTCTGCAAGGAATTGAGCTGAAGGAAGATTGTTATATGGGTGGGGTCTGGGAGCAGTTTGAGTTGAAAGCAAAATAGAGAATCTTCGAATTGAATGAGTGTCCTTGGACTAATCTCCAACTCAATACAGTTGGATAGAAATCTCAATTTCCAGCTCAGGCTAAGTAGGAGTGGTCCTGGACTCAACTAGTCCCACCTAGATCACTGAATGAAACCACTTTATCTCGATTCCCTGGGACAGGTCTCTCAGGGGAGAGCTTCTCTGAGGGAGTTTCTCAAGCTTTCCCCCACAAAGTCCGAGAGAGAGAGTGAGAGAGAATTTCAGGACTCCCCTCGTCATCTGTCTCAACCAAAGTGGTTTATTAACTGTCCCTAACTACTATACTTCTCTACCACCACGTTTCACTTGAAGGTATTTGTTCTTGACATTCATTTGCTCTTCTTGTCTGCCTTTTCATGTCTTGTTTTTATATTTCAAGAAAGGGCTCATAGTCTTCCTTCCTCCTTTAAAGATTTCCATGACCATTCAAATGTGAAGTAATCTTTCCTTCCTCTGAACCCAAGTTGTAATTATTGTACAGATGAGTCAGTGGGCTCTAGGATTACCTAATGCCACTCCTTATTGTAGATAGCCAACTATCATATAACTTTTATTTTTTGGATATTTTGTTTCTTTACCTAGATGGAAGCTCCCTGAAGGCAAAAATTTTGGCTTAAACTTGTTTGTATCACTTTAAAGAGTCATCCATTCTTACATGTCACCCAAATAAAATTTCCAAGAAGTGTTGTCTAGATAAAATTTCTGAAGAGTACCAAAATGGCAAAACACTTAGGACCCAGATGTTCAAGAGCTTTGAACTTATCTTAAGCACCCATTTCAGAGCCCTAATTAGAAGGGTCCTCAAAGTTTGCTTACTGTAACCCCTTCATTTGATGAAATCGAAGCATAGGGAGGCCAACTGATTGCCCAAAGTCACCAGTAAGGGTCAAAGGTATGATATGAATCCAGATTCTTGGACTTGAGAGTCAGTTTTCTTTCTACATATACTTATTGCTCACAGAAGATACAGACCTATTTCTGAAACAAATTTTAGTGGGGGAGGAGATAATTCAAAGAAGCAAGATTTTATGGGATTTATCAAGCAAAGCACAAGGAATATAGGTCCATATTGGAGGAATTAAAAAATAGCTATAACTATTTCTGAAACATGGCATACATTAATATTATATATTAAATTTATTTTCATAAATCATGTAATTTAATACAAAATATTGTTTGTTGAATTTTTGAGAGCATTTTTGATAACTCAAGAAATAGTATCACTTCCAGTTGGTGCTTCCTGAATTTCCATAGTAGGTGTGTATCTTATTATAAGGGAACAGATACTTAAGCAATGTTCTATCTGAGCTTAGATTTAATTTTTCTTTGGTTATCTATTAGAAGGAGGAAGTGTGACACAAATTGCCTAAAGCCCCTCCCTATTCCAAATCATCTCTCAAAGTGATTTTTCTAAAATCCAGGTCTGACCAATATTACTCCTTACACAACAAATTAGAGAGGCTCTAGGGATATACTGAAATCAGAATTGATTGTGAAATTTTCAGTGCGATCATTTATTTGTAGAAAATTGACAAAGACTACAAATTAAGGCTTAATTTATTGTTTTGTTGATTGTCTAAGAAAGTGATAGAGAAAATGCTAATTACTCATGTTAAACTTAAAAGTGTGTATGAAATACATTACTTCTCACTAGAAAGCTGGTTGTTAAATATTTACCAGCATACCCCTATGGCACTTTTAAATTACCTATAGGATCTAATATAAACTCATATCCATCTCTTTACTCCTGACCCCGTATTTTCTGGCCTTAAGATGTATTACTTCCCTCTGTTATGTAATCAAACCATCTTTCTTACTGTTCCTTACATTATGGCACTACATTGCCCATCTTTGAGTTTTTCTTCAATCTGTTTCTCAAGCCTTGAATGAAACTGTTGTCCTTAACTCCACCTCTCGAAGTCTTTGGTTTTTTTCCAGTCTCAGCTCAAGTCTTTCCTCCTGAATGAAACCTTTCCGTATCTCCTCAAATTGCTAATGTTTCTCTTCTCTCCAAAGATTATAGTATGTTGTCTCCCCTATATTAGAACATAACCTTGATGGCAGGAAATATTTTATTTTTGGGCTTTGTAACTTCAGGGCTTGACATGGTGCATAGTGTATATTTACAGATTAAATTAAAGATTAAAAATTAAATACAAGATTAAAAAGTAAATGCAAAGTAATTTGGGGGAAAAGTGAGCATCTAGGGGGATAGGAATTGACACTTTAGCTGAGTTTTGAAGGGAATTAGGGATTCTAGGAGTAAAGAGGAAGGAAACAAACAAACATTTGTTATCTACCTATGATGTGCCATGCATTGTGCTAAGCATTTCATAAATTTTATCTCATTTGATCCTTATAACCTTGGGAGAGATAGCTACTATTATCCCTTTGTTACAGGTGAGACAAATGAGACAAACAGAAGTTAAGTGCCTTTCCAAGGATCAAAGAACTAGTGAGTGCCTGATTTCAGATTTAAACTTAGGTCTTCTTGATTCCAGACTCAGACTTCTATACGCTGATATCTATCTGCAGAAGTGAAAAGGAAGTGTATTCCAGATATTCAAGTAGTATAACTTAGGCAAAAAAGCATATAGGGAAGAGATGCTGTTTATAGAGAACAATAAATTGTCAAGTTTATCAGAAACATAGATTGTATAAAGAAAAGTAATGTGTAATTATCCTGAAATTTGCTGTATGGATAACTCCTGAATCTATACATCCAGGCCTAATTTCTCTTCTCAAGTCCCATCATTGTTAGCTACCTGCTATATAACTTCCTGATGTCCTGTCAGCATCTCAGACTCATCATGAGTGAACTAGAATTAATCATCTTTCTCTCACATTTGCTCCAACTCCAAACTTCCTCATTTCTATTGAAAACACCAATGTCCTCCCACTGACCCAGTTTTATGCCAATGGAATCATACATGTCTCCATATCATCTCTTATCTCCTAATACTTACCAATTTATCCACATCTCTCACATCCATCACTTTCTACCCATTCATATTATTTTCACTCTACTTCAGACCTTCATCATTTCTCATAAGGGCTATTGCAAGTTTCCCTGCTTCTAGCTTTTTCCCTCTCCAATTTAGCTTTTTGGCAGCTATCAAAGTTAACTTCTCAAAAGACATATCTGATCATTTTGCTGACCTGCTCAAAAATATTTAATGGTGGTCTCCATTAGGTTAAAATGTTTATTCCCCAAGTTGTTATTTAAGATCCTCCACAATCTGGCTACTGCCTACCTTTTCAGATGAATTTTTGTGACTCTCCTTCACGCGTTGAACTTCCATATAAAGTAAACAATTGATTTTTTTTTCTGGATTCCAACATTCCATCTTTTGCCTAGAGAATTTTGCACAAATAATCTCACATGTCTAGAATGCACTTTCTCTTTGCTTCTTCCTTTCAGTTTCCTTATAGTGGTTCAGTGCATCACTTATCTGTTGCCTTCTAGATGAGACCTTCCCTAATCCCTCCAGTTGTTGATACTCTCACTGCACTCAAATTACTGTATATTTGCTTCTCAGTGTACATATTATAAGTCTCCTACAGAATACTTTCTTTGTAGTTCCACTATCTTATTCATGCTTATATGTTGGCCTAACTGAGAATTCATGCAGGAAGATGCTCACATAGTAATCAGAAAAAGCAATACAAGAACACTTTTAAGATTTCTCTGAAGAACTTTGGAATCAATTGCATGACATTGGAGATGCTGGCAAAGGACCAGCCAGCATGAGTGTGCCCACACCAATTGAAGGCACTGTGCTCTGTGAAAGAAGCAGAATTGCAGTAGCTCCAAAGAAATGGGAGATGCACAAATTTAGAGACATTTCCACCCTACATGTTAATATGGACTATTTGTGTCTGACCTGTGGTAGAGATTTTAAGTTTGTATTGTCATGATTATCCACAGTCAGATGCACTGTACTAGCAACATAGTGATCTAGTTTTGATTCTCTTCAAGAATGGACAGCAACCAATCTTTTTCATGCTAGGCATTTAGTAAATATTTCTTTAATTGAATTCATTAGTTCCATCTGGCTTTGAGATGTTAATCTTAAGTAACTCAATCGGAGTTCTAATAATTAGATCTGGTGAAAAATCTATTATTATTATTATTTCAATTTATCCCCATCCATTTGCTTCTTATATTTTAAATGCTTCTCCCTGTATATAGTCATTATAAATTGATTATTACCTAAAAGTTCCTGCTAATTTTTCTGATATTTCAGGTCTAATAATATTCTTGGCAATTTGTGGATTTTACAATGTCTTTCTTTGGTATATTTAGACTATCTACCTACCTGTCTATCTATGTCTATCTATTTTTTGCTACATCAGAAATGTGGACCTTAGAGACAGGGATTTCAGAGATCATTTGGTTCAATCTTTTCATTTTATAGATGTAAGAGGCATTTCATCTATAAGTCAAATCATTGTTACATTGTGAGAGGGAGACTAAATGATTTGCCCAAGTCCATACAGTTAGCTAAATAAAGGTGAAATTGATCCTAACAAAGAAATCCCTTTATTCTTAATCCCAATCATTCTACATCTTCACTAATATTGTAGTCAAGTTTCACCCAGAAATTACATTTGGGAAAAAGATGCTGAATATTTGAATAATTTCAGAATTCTATTTGGGCAATGACATCTTCCTACTAAGTAACTGAAATCCTTTGTGTGACAATGGTCATCTTACATTGTTCAACTCAAAGAACTTATACTTTATGGATAATTTCTGGAGAGTCACCCATACTGTACATAAAAGAAGCAGGGAACAGGACAAAAGAGAACACTGTATTTGTAGCTAGAAGTTAAAATATATTGTGTTTATATTTCGGTGTGTGCTTTGAATTAGATATTATTATGTACATATAAAAGAGGTAGTGAGACACTTATTTATTTTAATTAAATATTTTGGTCAAATAAATATACTTGTAAAGTGTTATATTTAGGACCAACAAATAGGCAGTCAAGATAGTTAAGAATTCTCTGGTTATTTTCAGGTTCTTTCAGAATGTAATTTTCACTGAGTTATTGTAAGTTCCTCTCTTGTTTCTACATTAGTTTTTGATCTGGAAGCTCTACCTTGGTTACTTAGGGAGTCACATGGCAGTATTTAACAAACTATATTTCATTTTTTAAAGACAACTAGGTGATTCAGTGGTTAGAATGCCAGATCTGGTAGCAGGAAGACCTGAGTTCAAATATGAGCTCAGATATTAGTGTATGACCCTGGGCAAGACATTTAATCCTATTTGTCTCAGTTTTCTTATCTGTAAAATGAACTGAAGAAGAAAATGGTCAAGTATTCTAGTAACTTTGCCAAGAAAACCCCAAATGGGATCATAAAGAGTTAGTCACAACTGAAAGGACTCAACAACATTAACAATTTTATTCTTAGGATTATGGCCATATTTACATCAATGAGTCTGAGTCTCATTATTTAATGAGAATAAATAATCCTAGCCCATGTGAATAACTGTATAGAGTATTGACTGAATTTAGTTATGTCAAAGATGTGGATGCTTTTTTCTTTTTTTTATTGGTTCAACATTCCCTTGGAAATTGTAATTGTGATATTCTATGGTGCTCAAATCAGTTTGTTTGTGCCCTAAAGCCTCAGCTTCAAATAGGTATGCTGGGATTGTATGAAATCTTTTAGGCCACTGTGGTTGATTAAGACTGTTCAACTTGCCTCATTATTAAGATCCCATTTTCCTTGAGAAGAAGTATCTTAGGTTGATTTGGTATTTACTAATAAATGTCTTAGTAGACACAAGGATGCTTTGAGAGAGATCACATGGCCATAAACTATTAACTAGAGTTGGGGTAAACAAGTTCAGAACTGACTTTGTCTCGCTAGAGTCTTTGGAAAATGAAATTTTTTAGAGTTTTTGGAGAGAGTTATAATAGAAAAATCATTTGGTTCAATACCACAAAAACAACAAGAAGGAGATAGGCTTCTGTTGCTACTGTCTGTGTGATCCTAGGTAAGTCATTCAAACTTCTTAGGGCTTCATTTTTCTCATCTGCAAAATAAGAGAGTTTAATCTCTAAAGTCTCTTTCACCTTTGAATTGTATGAAAGTGTGATTTCTTGGCACAGCTTGACCTAAAAGTTAACGTGAAAGCTGGGCTTTTAGTGAGAACCAGAGCAATCCTAAGTAAATCAATATATCTTTCTATTTGTTACATCAAACTGCCTTGCCATATCTGTACAGTTTTGCTCCAGTGCCTTGGCTAATATGACAATGGATTGAGAGGGTTTACATACCTTCATAGAAGTTTGATACTATTTGATAGCTCAGTCAACCATTAAGTGAGAGCAGTAGAATGCTGGAGGTTGTTTGGTATCCCTGATTCATCCTGAGAATATGATCTTGGGTAGTAGTCAGATGATACAGACCACATTTTTCTGCTATAGAAATGCAAGATGATAGCAAGCATTTGTAAATCAATAATATGATAATTGATGTCTCTGGATATATGTATATATTACATGTGAATAGGTGAAGACAAGGAGGAGGAACATACAAATGAGGTTCAGATCTCCCTAAATAGACTATAGCTGTCAAATAGCCTTATGTGGTTATCATTGGCAGAGGAAGAGATGGGGGAAAGGCAATGAAAAGAAAAATTATGACCAAAGTGTCACAAAATGAAGGATTATTATTATTTGAGGGCCATGCTTATAATTTTACTGGCATTAGGAAATCTCAATGAGGAAGCTTCTCTACCAAAAGAGATTGGCAGGGACTCTGGAATTAATAATTTTAGGGAACTGCTCAGAATACAGAGGTGATAATTGACTTTCCTCAGTGTCTCACAGCTCTTACGAGTCAGAGGCAGGATGTAAACTCAGGTCTTCTTAGTTTTGGTGCTGGCTCTCCATCCAGCACACCATACTGTCTTTCAAAATAAAGAATGGTTTATAATGATCAGAATTTTACATAGAAAACAAGAGAAAGTCAATTGAAGATATTCAATGAGAAAATAATGTAGATAAAGACATGAATGTGGAAATAACTGTTTCTGCAACAAATTCGGCAATTATAATGAGAATCCCATGACTCGTTTGGAATGATCTGATCTGACTTTGCATAAAAGCTAAGGAGACAATCACAATTGGCAACTACAGAAATATATCCCTACAGAATGTTAAAAGTCCCCATCATCAAGATACTGCCATAGTCCCTGCAATTTCTAATCCTTTGTACAGTCATGTGCCTATTACACTCTCTTGAGCTAACCTGGTAAATCTATTATATTGAACTGGAAACAATTATTGGAGACAATAATTCATGCTGTTAACTAAGAGGCAGTTTGGTAGAGGTGTGATCAGAAGCTAGAAATAACCTGACTTCAAATATGGCATCAAATACTTATTGGCTGTGTGATCCTGGGCAAAGTTATTTAACCTTTATCTCAGTTTGTTTATCTGTAAAATGGAAATAATAATAGCACATTTTTTCCAGGATTGTTGTGGGAGTCAAATGCGATAATATTTGTAAAACACTTAGCCAACCTTGAAACACTATATAAATGCTAGCTATTATGTTATTATTATTATAAAAAAAGACATTGGGGAATAAGAAAAGTTAGTTTCCAGAAAGCTTAATAGTGGACTAGGGTAGCCAAAAATATCAACATAGTCTGAGGTTGCATTAAGAGAAACAACATGTACAGTAAGTATAAGTGATAATGCCGGTCAAAATATATCTAGAGTATGGTATTTGATTCTGGGCACTGTAATTTAGGAAAAATTTTGAAAAAGTGTAGAATATGCAGAGGGACTTGATCAAGATTGTGAAGGACTGTAAGATCATATCATTTAAGGACTGGTTGAAGGAATTGAAAGTATAAAAAAAGACTTAAGGAAATTAAAGCTGTCTTCAAATATCTCAGAACTGTTAGGTTCTGCTTGGCCTCAAAGGGTAGAACAATGATGGGAATTGCTCTAAAGAACAACTGTCTCCACCACATAAAATTAAATTTATACAAAAGGGGAAAAAGCATCCCCTCTGGGCAGGTCTTTAATCCTATTTGCCTCAGTTTCCTAATCTGTAAGTGAGCTGGAAAAGAAAACAGCAAATCATACAAAAAAAACCCCCACAAAACAATAGATATGATTGAACAGCAATAACAAAAAGTTTTATCTATTTACTGTAAAAGATTTTAAAATATCTTGATATTACTATGAAAATAGTGTTCACCCTATGGACACCTTAAAATGGTTTTGGGTAGTTCCAAGGGTCTTGAAACCAAAACTTTGAAGCCCATTGCAATTCATCATGTGACTTCTCACAGGAGCTGGATAACCACTTGTTGGAAGTGATATAAAAAGCTACTCTGAGAGGGATAGCCTTTGGTGACCATAAATTCTTTTTCAGTCATATGGATGGGGGTGAACCCTGAAACTGTGTCCCCTTTAATCTGTAAAAGAAGGGAGATTTGGAGTCTCAGCCTCTCCCCTGGGAAAAGCATACCTTCCCAAACAAGCCCTTCCCAAGTTAAGTGACTTCATTCAATTAGAGATCTCGGTCAAATCACCTTCCATTGAAATTGAGATCTTTTGGAGTGGCCCAGATCCCCTTCAGGGGGTTCCCAGACTCTGGGAAAAGCCTTTGAACTCCCAATTAAGTGATTTTATTCAATTTGAGATCTCTGTCTCATGATTCTTTATCAATTAGCCCAGACAGTTCCCAGTCCAGGCCAACATTTGCCCATATAAGCAGAGGTCTGTTAAACAAAATTTTGCAAATTTCCTAATGAGGATTTTTGCCTACTAAGAGAACTTCTTCTTAGTGAACAATAAACTTCTCTTTTCTGCCATTTAGACTTTTTTGGTTTGTGTATTCTTTTGCATTGAGCCTGCCCTGACCAGAGGGGATTCCCTAACCTCAATTCTCACTTCTCTTTGCTACCACTAGTATAGCATCAACATGGTTATGCTCAAAAGAAGAATAGGTAAGAATTTGAGAGTTTTTATTATATTGATGTCAAAATTAAAAATATGGTTGCTAATTTTCTCTCTTCCAAATCTTTTCTTAGTCAAGGAAGTCTTCCTAGCAATCTTGAATCCCACAGACCCAGTTCTACTTTAAGTTCTATATTAAAGACAAAATTTTGAAAAATCTTTGAGTAGGATTTATAGATGGAAGAGATTTTAGAGATCACCTTCTGCAACAATTTTCAGAAGAGCAAATTGGGGCTTAGAGGGATGAAATAATTTGTCATAGGTCATCAAGCTAGTAACAAACTCCAAATTTGAAACTTGGCCTTCAGACTCCAAATTGGAAAGCCATGTCACTATACAATACTGTTTCTCAAACAGGAGCTATATATCAGGAATGGTATACATACATACACACATAAAAATATTTCTATTCCTGTAGGTTTTTCTTATTGTTTGGTTGTTTTCATTAGTGACTCCATTTGGAATTTTCTTGGCAAAGGTACTAGAGTGGTTAATCATTTCCTTCTCCAACTTATTTTACAGATGAGAAAACTGAGGCAAATGGAGTTAAGTAACTTGTCCAGGGTCACAAACCTAATAAGTGTTATAATTCTAGCTATTATCGTTTTAAAAACTATATATGTTCCTGCTCTTTGTACTATCTTGGACATCCCCTTGAGTTTTATGTTTCATTTTTTCCAAGACCTCTTACCTTTCTCTCTCTTAACTTTGATTTACTTCTTCCAGTTTCCAGGAGTTCATATCACTTTGTTTGAGTGAGCTCACATGATGTTCTGAGTAATAACTTTACCATTGTAATTGTCATCTGGGATTAATCCTGTTTGTGCTGGAAAGCTGCAAGAGTTTCTTACCAAAGGGGATATTTTAACAAGTTTGCATTATTCATGTGAAAAGCAAATTGACAAATACTACAGTCAGAAAGAAAGAAAATCAAGAATTTGGTCTAAAGGCCTTTTTCAAGAACCAAGGAAAACAGATGGCTTGGAAGATTTTTGGAGGCAGATTGGAGTTCTAATCAACCAAGCAGGGACATTTTCAGAGCTGGGTGGTCAAAAAGGCATCCTAAGAATGTTTATCCCTGTATTCTTGAATAGAAGAGTCTCTAAAAAAAGAGAATGATCCCAGGCAAGGCTCATCTCTGAAGCATTTTAATGCAAAATGATGAAATTTGGTAGTAAATTGGAAACAGGACATGCAAAACAGTCCCTGAGAAATTATAACACAGACAATGTGATACACTTGAAAGGGTTTAGTTATTTGTGTTAATGTTAATAAATATGTTGTTTTTGGTATTTTATCAATGAACATGTGGAACTCCTAGAGGGAGTGGATTGATAATTCTGCACCTCCCCACATTCAGGTCAATAGTTATGGGTTGAGAGTGTGGTTTATTCCAGACCCCCAGGGCCATCTCTGTAACTATTCTATCCTAACTGATACCAAACCAAATTAAAACATTTCCTTTAGAGAGGAGTGGATCTTGAGTGAGGTTGCTTCTAGCTTTAGGTTTATGATCTATGAATGAGACAGGCTCAATAGCTATATCTGTTTAGAATGGCACAAAATGATTAATATAGTCCCTAATCTTCTGAGTCTTTCATAAAACAAACAAAAAAGAACTCGACATCCCTATTTCAAACAACAACAACAACAACAACAACAACAACAACAACAACAACAACAACACACTTTGAAATCACAGAAGAAAAGAATTAGTGGCTAGAGAGAATAGGAGGACAATACACAGTGATTTCCAAATTTGAGTTTGCAGAACTTCTTTTAAATCATCTCACAATTTTTTCTTCTATAAATATTTACTTCTTAAAGCCTATAAATATAAAATTTCCTCCCTCTATCTGGATTTTTCCATTCTTCCATTTCTGACTTTTCTTCCTGGCTTTTCTTTTCTTTCTTTCTTTCTTTTTTTTTAATTCTTGCCCCAAGTCTCCAAGATCTACCATGCTGGGTTGTAGACAGCAGGTGACTGAGTACACAGATGAGAATTTAAATTATTTGACCTGGTCTACCACACATATTGCACTGGGAATACTGTTTTCTAGAAAGTTCAATTTCTTGGTGAGAATAAAACCACAGTGTTACATAAATTGCGTGCTGTTGAACAATTTTTCTAGGTAATTGAGAAATGAATTTGGTCACAGAGTAGGGGACACTTGGTTTTAACTTTAGATGTATAGGAATTATAGACACTATTTTGACCCCTTATTTGATATACTCTTGAGTTTTGGCTATTAATAGAACATTTTCCTAGCAATTAGAACTATCCATAGAACAATTTGTTTCCCTAAAAGGAAATTAATTCCCCATCTCTAGATATATTCTAGGGAAGACTAACTAGGTTGAAAAATATTGTAGAAGATATTTTTGCTTATTTAGAGACTACACACTCATTGAATTCTCTGTCTACACCTTAATAGTGTGCTGTCTGCCTATAACCAATGTGAGCTCCCTGAGGGAAGGAACTATTTCATTTTTATTTTTTAATTCCTATATATAACGATTTCTGACTTAAGGCAGATACTTAAATGTTTGATGGTTGAATGGTAAAAAGTCTTAAACAGTTTCTACAAGCATATAGAGGATAAGAAATTTGCCTAACTAATTACCAAAGATGTGCAAGCAAGTATTTCTGATTGAGAGTCTCTCAGTATTGCTGACACCATGCTGCTTATATAAATGTATCTTTAATTTCTCTTTAATACCTTGCATATCTGCCACTTGTAAATGTGTACTGCACTATCTTAATCCTGTTTATTGTTTTAAATTAGTGGGAAAATGAATTTTATTCTGTTGCTCATTCCATTCTCTATATTGGAACAATGATTGTACTTATATTCACAGAGCAATTTAAGATTTCCAAAGTATGTATATGTGTGTGTGTGTGTGTGTGTGTGTGTATGTATATATATATATATATATATTTGGCTCAGATACAGGGGGTAGACAGAGACAGGGGTGGAATCAGAGCACTGAGAGTGGGAGCACGACTATGGATCTGGTTCTGACAGGATGGGGGGAGACATGGCGGACATCTGACAAATTGGGATTACAGAATGGGGAAAGGCACCCAACATTCTGATAAGTTGGAATAGGAGAGGCACCCAACATTCTGATGATGTCTAAGATAGAAGGTCTTTCTCCTTATCTGGATCATTATGATTAGGAGGGGGAGTAGTGTTACAGGATTGAGCAGAACAATTAGAAACTGAGGCAGAACAATTCAGGGAAAAACAATTCAGGGAAACCAAGACAGGACAATTTAGGGAAATTGAGTCAGGACAATAAAAGAGAAATGTGGCACAATAGGCTCAGTGGATAGAAAACTGGCCCTGAAGTCAGGAGGACTTGAGTTCAAATCCAGCTTCCAGACACTTTATAGTTACTAGCTATGTGACCTTGGGCATTTAATCCCAATTGCCTCAAAAAAAAAATCAAAGTTCAATCGTGTTATAAAACTAAAATATCCTGCTTACTAGATGTTATTATTATTATTATCATTTTCTATCTGGATTTCTGATATACTAGAAATGCTTCATGAGTCAGAACTGTGTCATTTTCCTATTCTGTCTAATGCTTACAATATACTAGGCATCTATAGATAATCAGCATTTAGTTTATAATACAGTAATTAGATAGATAATACCTTCTTGTCACAATTTGTAATGCAATTTGCAGTACTAGTATTGTAGTACTCTCAAAGAATTTTTAAGCTTCATTATTACAACCACTTAGCTAATAAGAATACAGTCTCCAAAGAGAAGAGTAACATCAGTTATGTTTGATCCTTGTAGAGGAAGGGTAGCCCAGACAAATGCAGAACAAAACACTGAACAGCAGCAATCAGAGAAATGAGAATGAGGATCAAGGCTAGGAAGATAACCTCTTGCATGTGAATGGATGTCGTTGAATTTTAGCATATGGGTCTAAACTTTATTAAACTGACTATTTTCTGATTAACTAGAGATCCTGTGGCTTACCAGATATAATATATAAATGGTAATATAACATTGATTATAATACTTTAGCTCACTCTTTTAAATTTTATGAAGCTTTTTGTAGATAACATTTCACTAATTTCTCACAGAAACTCTGTGGGATTATTTGTGAAACCACAATTCACCTCAGTTTACTAAGGCTCTAAGGTATTGAAGGACCAATTTAGTCACAACAGTAACAAGTAGCAGAGTCAGGAGTTAAACCAATATCTTCTTAATTTAAGTCAAATGTTCTTTAAACTTGAGCAAATTCTCAACAAAAATTATCATTCCACCCTGGTTCTACCTACTGGTTGCTCAGCATAACCATTCTATAAAAGTGCTTGTCTGGGGAGTCAGAAATTAATTCATAATCCTAACTCTGTTACATTTTGTGTGACCTTGGGTGGGTCTCAGTTCCTCATCTGTACAATAAGAAAGCTGGACATGATAGCTTTAAGGTCCCTTCCAGGTCTAGTGATTTCATGATCTTCTAGCTCTCAGATCATGTGTCTCAGGACACATGTGAAAGAGGTTGATTTAATTATCTACATAGACCTATGGTCTTGCTGGAGGGGCCCACCTAGGGTCTAGCCACATGATAATCACATTTTTATGTACATCATCCTTTTTAATGTTTAGGAAACAGTTTCATGAATATCAGTGTTGTAACAAACTTGAATTATATGTATGCAGAGAAAATATATTGCATATGATCAAGACAGGGAAAGGGAACAAATATTTATTAAGTACCTATGTGCCAGCCACTGAGCTAAGTATTTTACAAAATATTATTTCATTTGTTAACGTATCTTAAAATAGACCTCAAATCCTGTATTAAGATGGGCTAACCAGATCTGAGATAATGTAAACCTTAAAGTGATAAAGAAATTCAAATTTTTGTATTCCACACAAAATGTAATGTGAAATCATTGTTTCAGATTTAGGGTAATGAAGTTCTAAAATTTGTGTTAACAGCAACAGCAAGATAACATGATGATCAGTTCTGATGGACAGTTCTGATGGAGATGATACAGGCTAGTTCCAACAGTCTTGTGATGAAGAAAGCCATCTGCACCAAGGGAGAGAATTATGGGGACTGAATGTGGATCACAAAATAGTATTTTCACTTTTTATGCTGTTGTTTGTTTGCATTTTTTTTCTCATTTTTTTTCCTTTTTGATCTGATTTTTCTTATGCAGAATATTTGTGGAAATATGTAGAATTGCACATGTTTAACATATATTGGATTACTTGCCATTTAGGAGAAGGGATGAAGGGAAGGGGAGGGAAAAAATTTGGGAACACAAGGTTTTGCAAGGGTGAATGCTGAAAATTATCTATGCATATGTTTTGAAAATAAAAAAGCTTTAAAAATAAACTTTGTGTCAAATTCAAAGCCAACTTCATATACTTTACTAAGAAGTTTTTTGCACATAAACAAAAGAGAAATCAAACAGTTCTGTATTTCCTGGGTTTGACAAGATCTAGCAGTACAAATAATTGATCTATCATGGGAAATTTCTCAGCATTTTAAATCTATACAGAAGTACAAAATACAATGCAAGTTATTAATAACAATTATTTAGGGATTTCTAATGCTCTAGATGGGAATTCAAGTCCTTTAATTATATCATGTTTAACACAATAATTTGGCTAGGAAATCCATGATATTTCAGATGGGAAGATTAGAGACTTTCTGTCACTCTGCAAGTTTTCTGTTGAAAGATGCTCTAGGGCATTGCAATCAACAGAACTTGGTGAGCCTAATAGGTCTAGTGGAATCAATTTAGATGTGGCACTTTTTTTCTTTCCTTTTAAATAACCTTGAAGAGATTTTCTGCCAGGGTAAATATTTCATTCCACGGAGAGCTGAAAGAGGGTCTACAAGGTTAAGATTCATAGTCATGCTCCTTTTACTTATCTTGGAATTGGAAAAGCAGTTTAAGAGACTGGGAAGATGTCATTTAGTATAAGGAAGCAGTTTGGGGAATAAAAGACTGATTGATTATTTGTATAATACTTTAAAACATATCAAATGTATCAGTCTTATAGTGTACAGTGTGTTTTTCTTCTGAATTTGTGTCTTTAGGTAAGAAAGAAAATCGAACAGACTTATTTTGCATTTGCAAATTTACAATAGCAAATTGAGATAATAACTTCATATTAACTTTTGTGTGGAATACAACAATCTGAATTTTTTTTTTTATCACTTTAAAGTTTACTTTAAGCTTTTCCCCAAAAACCCTGTTAAGCAGGTAGGACTTTTATTATTATTCTCATTTTACAGATGAAGAAAACAAATATTCAGGGAAGTTAAGTGACTCTTATTGTATTATGGCATCTCTTGTCTCTTTTTTGGAGGAAATTGGGGTTAAGTGAGGGTTAAGTGACTTGCTCAAGGTCACACATCTCTTAGAAAAAAATTAAACTGAAAAGAAATTTTGTTTTAGTTATTAAAATCATTTAATTGGTTTATTACTTTTCTTGATATGCATAGTCAGAGATATGATTTAAATGAGGTCAGAAGAAAAGATGAATGAAAGACCCAGGGAGGAACTTCTGCTCTATCTGCTAGTAAGGCAGACAGAGGGATTTGGTTGATAAATAAGTAGAATGACATTTAAAAACCACTTAGTAAAGGCATTTCTGACTTTTCGGTTCATTGGTGATTATTATTTGAATCATCAGAGGTTGTTTAATGTCAAAACACATGATACTTAACCTGCACGACTCTTGCTTTAATTTCAATTTATAAAATGTACTTTCCTACTAATTTTGTAATAATGTGCACTCTCAATCAAAGAATAAGTTGGCATTTTGTTATGATGATAATTCAGTCCCCTTCAATTTACATTTGCTTTAAATTTTATTCTGTACCTTTATTTCAGTGCCCCTTGTCTGACGTGGTGAATCAGAAGTCTTCCAAGGCTTTATTTGTATAATTCCCTTTTTAATAAAATAAAATCCAAAAATTATGGATATATTTGTTTCATTTGTATATGACCTATACTTTCTAAATACTCCTTTTTCCTCTTCTTCCACAGATTAATCCTTACCTTATAATAAATGCTAAAAAAAAAAAGAAGGGAGAATAATATTCCAGCCAGAGTAAACATTTTTTTGGGAGGCAATTGGGTTTAAGTGACTTGCCCAGGGTCATACAGCTAGGAAGTGTTAAGTGTCTGGGGCCAAATTTGAACTCAAGTCCTCCTGACTTCAGGGCTGGTGCTCTATCTGCTGCGCCACCCAGCTGCCCCTAGAATATATATATATATATATATATATATATATATTTTTTAAAGGCCTGATATTATAGTGTAATACACATACACACAAAGGGTTAGGGGGAAAAGTAAGGTTCTTTATCCTAGCTCTTCTTTGGGATTATGTTTGATCATGTTAATTTTTTCCAATTTTTTTCTTTGTATCTTTTTATTCTTTTTATTAAATTTCATTTTAATTTTAAGTGTAAATTCCCTTCTTGTTTTCCTCTCCCTTTCTGAGTTATTGAGAAGACAAGAAAAACAAAACCTGTTGCAAATATATATATATAAAATCAAGCAAAACAAATCCCTGCATTAGTAACATTTAAAATAAAATAAATAAAACAAAACTACAAGCCTCAATTTGTATCCTAAATCAATCATCTCTCTATCCGGAGATGGATAATATAATTTATTTTGAATCCTTTGGAATAATGGTTGATGATGAAGTTGACAGTTTCCTAATTTTTTCAAAAATTATTTTTACATTGTTTACAATAATATATAATTTTGTGCAAATATGTACAATATTGTACAATTTTATACAAAATTGACAACTTTATAATTTTATAATGTTGTTGTTACATTAATTATTCTCCTGGTTCCGATCATTTAACTCTGTATCAAATCATACAAGTCTTCCTTGTTTTTTTTGAACCATCCCTTTCATGATTTACTATACTACAATAGTATTCCATCACATTCCTATACCATAATTTGTTGCCATTCCCCAAGTGACAGACATCCCCCCAGTTTCCAATTCTTTGCTACTACAAAAAGATCTACTATAAATGTTTTTATCCATATGAGTACTTTTCTTTTTTTTTAAGAGCATCACTTTGGGGTATAAAATTTTCTGTTATCACTATGATAATATATCTCTGCATGAAAGGGTATGTACAGATTAGCAGCTTTGGAAGCATAATACCAAATTATTTTCCAGATTAATTAGATTAGTTTTACTAATAGCATATTAATGTATCTATTTTTTCACAACCTGTATAGCTTTTGTCATTTTCCTTTTTTGATCCTTTTGCCAATCTGATGAGGGGGAGGTATTACCCCAGTTTTAAAATTTGCATTTCTCTAATTATTAATGATTTAGCACATTTTTAACAAGGGTATTGACAACTTGGTAGTTTTCCACTCAGTGCTGTTTATTTATATCCTTTTGGTCATTATAATTTCAAAGCATTTCATTGAGAATGTTGGCAGAATCACTTCCAATGTACTCCCAAAATGCACATTTTGCAAATCTAACAGTGGTGATTTTCCATGAGATACATTCCAGCTTGTATTATGTAGGTGTTTTGAAATAAGAATAACTGAAATTAAATAAAATGGATGTAGTTATCAAGAGAACCAATTTAAGGATCTATGTCAGGGTATGGATAGTCAGATTATGTTGAACAATTTAATGTTCAACATTTAAAAAAAAAAGTGGTGGTAGGGGAAAGCTTTTTAAAACAAGTTTAAAAAGAAAAAAACAAAAATAAAAACAAAAACAAACAAAAACCCCAAACCATATAATAAATGTTTAATAAAAAACCATGGCAAAGTTATGTTTGCAAAATATGAGTTTCTGGATAATCTTTTGGAGATCAATTATTTCTAAATATGATGTCAAGGAATTTCTTTTTTGTTACCAAATTCTTTGTTTCTACTTTCTAAATGAAAATTTCTGAACTATATTTGTTTAACATTTTCACAGTGTCTCTTACTTCATTTAACTCTCAGTCAAACATAGCTTGTCCAATTCTATCAAAAAAAAAAAAAGTGAGGGCCTGGAACTTAAAAGGTTAGAAAAAGAACAAATTAAAAAACCCCCAATCAATTACTAAACTTGAAATTCTAAAATTAAAAGGAGAAATTAGTAATATAGAAAGTAAAAAAAAAATATTGAACTAATAAATACAACTAAGAGTTGGTTTTATGAAAAAAACAATAAAATTGATAAACCTTTGGTAAATCTGATTAGAAAAAGGAGAGAGGGAAATCAAATTGGCAGTCTTAAAAATGAAAAAGGAGAACTTTCCACTGATGAAGAGGAAATTAAAGAAATAATAAGGGGCTACTTTGCCCAACTTTATGCCAATAAATTTGATAACCTAAGCGAAATGGATGACTACCTCCAAAAATATAGGCTTCCCAGATTATCAGAGGAGGAAGTAAATTGCTTAAATAGTCCCATTTCAGAAAAAGAAATAGAACAATCTATTAATCAACTCCCTAAAAAAAAATCCCCAGGGCCAGATTTATTTACATGTGAATTCTACCAAACATTCAAAGAACAATTAGCCCCAATGCTTTATAAACTATTTGAAAAAATAGGGAATGAAGGAGTCCTACCAAACTCCTTTTATGACACAGACATGGTACTGATCCCTAAACCAGGTAGGTTGAAAACAGAGAAAGAAAATTATAGACCAATCTCCCTAATGAATATTAATGCTAAAATCTTGAATAAGATATTAGCAAAAAGACTACAGAAAATCATCCTCAGGATAATACACCATGATCAAGTAGGATTTATACCAGGAATGCAGGGCTGGTTCAATATTAGGAAAACTATCAATATAATTGGCCATATTAATAATCAAATTAACAAAAACCATATGATCATCTCAATAGATGCAGAAAAAGCATTTGATAAAATCCAACATCCATTCCTATTAAAAACTCTTGAGAGTATAGGAATAAATGGACTTTTCCTTAAAATAATCAGTAGCATCTATTTAAAACCAGCAGTAAGCATCATATGTAACAGGGACAAACTGTAACCATTCCCAATAAGATCAGGAGTGAAACAAGGTTGCCCACTATCCCCATTACTATTTAATATTGTATTAGAAATGCTAGCTTTGGCAATAAGAGTTGAGAAAGAGATTAAAGGAATAAGAATAGGCAATGAGGAAACCAAATTATCACTCCTTGATGATGATATGATGGTATACTTATAGAACCCCAGAGACTCTACCAAAAAGTTATTAGAAACAATCCACACCTTCAGCAAAGTTGCAGGATACAAAATAAACCCACATAAGTCATCAGCATTCTTATATATCACTAATAAAACCCAACAGTTAGAGTTACAAAAAGAAATTCCATTTAAAGTAACTACTGATTGTATAAAATATTTAGGAATCTATCTGCCAAGGGAAAATCAGAAACTTTATGAGCAAAACTACAAAACACTTTCCACACAAATTAAGTCTGATCTAACCAACTGGAAAAATATTAAATGCTCTTGGATTGGGCAAGCAAATATAATAAATATGACAATACTACCTAAATTAATCTATTTATTTAGTGCTATACCAATCAGACTCCCAAAAAACTACTTTGATGAACTAGAAAAAATAACAACAAAGTTCATATGGAAAAACAAAAGGTCAAGAATTTCAAGGGAATTAATAAAAAAAAAATCAAGTGAAGGTAGTCTAGCTGTACTAGATCTAAAATTATATTATAAAGCAGCAGTTACTAAAACCATCTGGTATTGGCTAAGAAATAGACTAGTTGATCAATGGAATAGGGTTAGGTTCAAAGGACAAAACCGCCAATAACTTTAGTAATATAGTGTTTGACAAACCCAAAGACACCAATTTCTGGGATAAGAATGCATTATTTGACAAAAATTGCTGGGAAAATTGGAAATCAGTATGGCAAAAACTAGGCATTGACCCACACTTAACACTGTACACCAAGATAAGGTCAAAATGGGTTTATGACCTAGGCATAAAGAATGAGATTATAAATAAATTGGAAGAGCATAGGATAGTTACCTCGCAGACCTGTGGAAGAGGGAGGAATTTATGACCAAAGAAAAACTAGAGATCACTATTGGCCACAAAATAGAAAATTTTGATTATATCAAATTGAAAAGTTTTTGTACAAACAAAACAAATGCAGACAAGATTAGAAGGGAAACAATAAACTGGGAAAACATTTTTACAATCAAAGGTTCTGATAAAGGCCTCATTTCCAAAATATGTAGAGAATTGACTCTAATTTATAAGAAATCAAGCCATTCTCCAATTGATAAATGGTCAAAGGATATGAACAGACAATTCTCAGACGAAGAAATTGAAACTATTTATAGACATATGAAAATATGCTCCAAATCATTATTAATCAGAGAATGCAAATTAAGACAACTCTGAGATATCACTACACACCTGTCAGATTGGCTAGAGTGACAGGGAAAGATAATGTGGAATGCTGGAGGGGATGTGGGAAAACAGGGACACTGATACAGTATTGGTGGAATTGTGAACACATCCAGCCATTCTGGAGAGCAATTTGGAACTATGCTCAAAAAGTTATCAAACTGTCCATACCCTTTGATCCAGCAGTGTTTCTACTGGGCTTATACCCCAAAGAGATACTAAAGAAAGGAAAGGGACCTGTATGTGCCAAAATGTTTGTGGCAGCCCTGTTTGTAGTGGCTAGAAGCTGGAAAATGAATGGATGCCCATCAATTGGAGAATGGTTGAGTAAATTGTGGTATATGAATGTTATGGAATATTAATATATGTTCATATATTAATATGAACTGATGCTAAGTGAAATGAGCAGAACCAGGAGATCATTATATACCTCAACAACGATAGTGTTTGAGGATGTATTCTGATGGAAGTGGATCTCTTCAATAAAGACAGCTTTAATTGATCAAAGATGGACAGAAGCAGCTACACCCAAAGAAAGAACACTGGGAAATGAATATAAATTGCTTGCATTTTTGTTTTTCTTCCCGGGTTATTCATACCTTCTGAATTCAATTCTCCCTGTGTAACAAGAAAACTGTTTGGTTCTGCACACATATATTGTATCTAAGATATACTGTAACCTATTCAAGATGTAAAGGACTCCTTGCCATCTAGGCGAAAGGGTGGAGGGAGGGAGGGGAAAAATCAGAACAGAAATGAATGCAAGGGATAATGTTGTAAAAAATTACCCTGGCATGGGTTCTATCAATAAAAAGTTATTAAAAAAAAAACAGTGATTCACACAAATAGAAGGGTAATTTGCCTACAAGCTGAATTTTCCAGTTTAGTTATGAAACCATCTTATGGTTACAGATCATAGACTGACACAGCTTTGAAGGTGGATATCATTTTAGTTAAATTGGTAGCCACCAAATGATTATTTTTTCCTATGGAATTGCTGCCAAAGAGAAATCCCCTTTTATTTTAGGTTGTGTTCTGTTAATACAAAGGCCTAACACAAAAGAAGTCAGTGTAGTAATTTGATAACTTGATAACTTCTGGGTGATTAGTCAAATATCCAAGTACTAAAGGGGTTCTAAAACATGTTCTAACACATCTAAAAACATTTCAAATTGATTTTCAATAATGTGTTAAATTTAATTGTAGGAAAGTACACATCTAAGACCACAACTTTTTTGTTTTATCTATAAACAATATATAATAATTTGGTTGCTATAATAATGTATTTTTTCTATTAGGTCCAAAAAGTTTCTGTAAATATATTCCTGAAAGAGAAGATATAATGATGCCAATATAAATGAGTCATTAGAAAAATGTATAGATTGACTCCTTTGTCTTTTTTGAAATTTTCTTACTTCCCACCCAATGGCTATTTTTTATTCAAGCTCAGTGAGAAGCATTGAACTTCCTTTTGCAGGCTGACTTTTTTAAGTGAAATGTCCCTGCAATAAACAATATAACCCACCTAAATTCTATCTCGTTAATTATAATTGGGATTTCATAACTATAATTTTTCATGGTCATTCAAGTGTTGATCCTTGAAAGAATTCATTATCAAGCCATAACATTATTCTTTTTCACCAGTAATAATTTTTCACATAAAGTACAGTATTTTTTCATATAAGTTAATGGAATATATTGTTATCTTTAGAGTTCTATAAGTTTTTAAAATCCTATAAACAAGGACACACTCTGTAATTCTGACCTTTTTTTTATTAAAAGAAATTCTTTAATCCATTTTTTTTCCTGCTAGAGAATTTGGTAACACAAGCTTACAGTCAAAACCAATTGCTTTCATCTTTATTTTGAGTCTATTTCATCAATTTGCAAAAAGCAGAAAGATTATATTAACTTCTGAAATCTGGTTTATTTCAATTTAGATGAGATGAGAATGAAGAAACAGAGAAGAAATTTAAAACATGTGCTCTTCCCATAAACCCACATTTTCCATTTGAGACAAGGCCCAAAGGATGCTGGTTAAAAAGCAGTGACGTGTTCTACTTTTAGGTTTCCAGGAATTGTACCCATGGATATGTTCAACATTGGCATCCTTGCTCTACTCATTTCTATGATCATTGTATTTAAGGAATCATATAATAGGGTGGACAAATTGGAAAAAAGTTTAAACTTCGATTTAATTAACAAATAGTCTTTGTCAATTTTAGATATCTTTTCTCTTAAGAAGCACAAATAATTTTTTAAAATAATCAAAACATAAAGTTTGTGTTTTCATGTTTGACTTTTGTCATAGAAGTTGTATGTGCCTTACTAGAAGGAATAAAACTGACAGTTTTCAAGACATTCTGTTTCTGGTCATGATGTACACTCAGCCTTCGAGGGAGGGGAAACTTTTAGCCATCATAAAATTCATATCATAAAAATCTAATATGTCCTAAAACTAATTATTAATTATAGATTATAATCTGTGACCATATATTGTTCTCTTACTTTAAATGCTCCCTGTCATATATGATGACAGTATAATGGGGGGGGTTTGCTCAAGGTTCCCCTAAATGTTGCACATTCATTCATTCATTCATTCAACAAGCATTTGTCATTTAAAAACATTTTGATATTTTTATTTTCACATTACTTTAATTTCTCAATGTATTCCTCCCTTTCTCCTATACAACAAATGGTGCAAAAGTAATAGATAATAAAAGGAAAATCCTTTTATCAAAACTGACCTCCTCCTAAGTTAATATTACATCCATACTTCCATATCTCTGCAAAGATGGTAAGGAGGTGATTTCTCAAATGTTTTTCTTTGAACTCAAACTTGTGCATTACAATTCCACAATTTTTAGTTTTGAATTTTTCCTTTCCCTTTAGCAGTGGTATATCTGAACTAAAGCAGTATTGACATTTTAGTCCCTTTCTTAACAGAATTCTAATGTGCCTTCTAAAATGGTTAGGCAAATTCATAATTCTACCAACATCGTGTAAGTGTGCTTGTCTCTTCTCCAACATTAACTATTTGCGTTTTATGACATCTTTGCCAATTTGTGAGTTTGAAGTGAAACTTCACAATTCTTTTTATTAGTAGTCAGACAGTTGCTGCCAAATTGTTAAAAAAAAAGGGGGGGGGGATTTACTAAGATCTGAAGATACAAAGAAAGGCAAAAACAGTCCCTGACCTCAAATATCCAGTTGAGGGTTTATGACAGGTAAATCAGTAGTCATATGAAAAATATATAAAGTAGATGGAGGGTAATGTGAGAAAGGAAGATTCTAGCATCTGAAGGAAAGAGGATAGGAAGACTTCCCCCCTCAAATTGGGATTTGTACAGAGTCATGAAGGAAGCCAAGGAAACTAAAAGGCAGAGGTTAGGGGGGAGAGAATTCCTTACAGGGAAAAGGCACAGAATAGTAGGACATTTTGTAAGAGGAATTGCAATTTTTTTTAATTTTTATTTAATAATTACTTTATATTGACAGAATCCATGCCAGGGTAATTTTTTTTTCAACATTATCCCTTGCACTTGTTTCTGTTCCGATTTTTTTCCCCTCCCTCCCTCCACCCCTTCCCCTAGATGGCAAGCAGTCTTGTTGGATATGTTGGATATGTTGCAGTATATCCTAGATACAATATATGTTTGCAGAACCGAACAGTTCTCTTGTTGCATAGGGAGAATTGGATTCAGAAGGTATAAATAATCCGGGAAGAAAAACAAAAATGCAGATAGTTCACATTCGTTTCCCAGTGTTCTTTCTTTGGGTGTAGCTGCTTTAGTCCGTCATTTATCAATTGAAACTCAGGTCTCTTTGTCAAAGAAATCCACTTCCATCAAAATATGTCCTCATACAATATCGTTGTCGAAGTGTATAATGATCTCCTGGTTCTGCTCATTTCACTTAGCATCAGTTCATGTAAGTCTCGCCAGTCCTCTCTGTATTCATCCTGCTGATCATTCCTTATAGAACAATAATATTCCATAACATTCATATACCACAATTTACCCAGCCATTCTCCAATTGATGGGCATCCATTCATTTTCCAGTTTCTAGCCACTACAAATAGGGCTGCTACAAACATTTTGGCACATACAGGTCCCTTTCCCTTCTTTAGTATTTCTTTAGGATATAAGCCCAATAGAAACACTACTGGATCAAAGGGTACGCACAATTTGATAATTTTTTGGGCATAATTCCAGATTGCTCTCCAGAATGGTTGGATTCGTTCACAACTCCACCAACAATGCATTAGTGTCCCAGTTTTCCCGCATCCCCTCCAACGTTCATTATTATTTTTTCCTGTCATCTTAGCCAATCTGACAGGTGTGTAGTGGTATCTCAGAGTTGTCTTAATTTGCATCTCTCTGATCAATAATGATTTGGAACACTTTTTCATATGAGTGGTAATAGTTTCTAGGAATTGCAATTTTAACTAGACTATAATGTTTGTGGAGGGAAGTAAAGAGTAGAGAAAACAGGAAAGGTTGAAAAGGGGATAAAGAGGTTTAAAAGTTATTAGAGGAATTTATATTTGATGCTGGAAGTTAAAAAGAAAAAAGCCTGTAGAATCTATTGAGTAGCAGACAGGGATGCACAATATGGTCAGACTAATGCTTAGGAAATCACAAGATAGATTAGAAAAGAGAGATACATAACATTGTGAAGCCAAATAGTAGGCTATTGGAATAATGAAAAGTGGGAGGTGACTATATGAGTAGAAAGAAGAAGATATGACAGCGTTATTGTGAAAGTAAAAGAAATAAGATTTTATGACAGATTGAGTGTGAAGAATAGAGGATGACAATGAGGTTGTATGCCTGGATACATTTATTTTTTAAAATTATTTGGAATAATTTTTCAAATATATAATAATTCTTTTGAGAACTGTTTGTTCACATCTTTGTATCCAATAGGATGATTTTTGGTTTTGATTTATTCATTTATTAAATACTATGTGCCAGACTCTGGGTAAAAATAAAATTGAAATATTCTCTGCCATCAAAATATTTACATTTGAGGGGAAGCATGGTGGAGGATGGAGAAGACAACAGATACATATATATTTTATATAGATACATATACACATATATGTATATACATGAATGTATATATGTGTGTATAGATACATACATATATACACATATATAATTCAGGGCAGGCAATATCAGTTGGGGAAGATCAGAAAGGGATTAATACAGGAGTCAGTGTTTGAGTTGAGCTTTAAAAATAATAAGAAATTTTTTTAAAAAGTAAAAGTGAGGAGGGATAGCATTCCAGATAATAGGGAATATCAACTATAAAGGTATAGAACGGGAAAGCCACTCTTATGTGTGAGGAATCACACAAAGGTCAACTTGGCTGGATCTCAGAGTATAAAAAGGAAAGTGATATATATCAAAGTTGGATGATAGATTGGGTCAAGTTGGGAAAGATTATGAGATGTCAAAGTGAGGCATTATCCTTAAGATAACAAGGGGCTATTGCAATTTATTGAGTAGAAAAATAACATGGTCAGAAAAATACTTTAGTAAGATCAATACTTTAGCAACTATGCTATTGATGGATTACAAAAGGAAAAAATGTTGAAGCAAAGAAACCTCTTGAGATATCATGAATAGTATTCAAATGAGAGGTAATGAAGGGCTGTAGGGATGTGAATAGAGAAGGAAATAGATGGGAGAGATGGAGAGATGGTGTCTCTTCAGCAAAGATTACAATAAATTAGAGGATAAGGCATAACATCAGGGTTTTTTAAATGGACAAGGAAGAGCTCTTGGTGAGTACTTTTTTGCTTTCTTAATGAACCATGGAGGAATATCTTTCACTGAGAGATAGAAGATAGAATGGAGGGGATGTAGTCAGTATGGTTTTGCATTTGTTTGTTTTTTTATATAGAGAGTATCCCTTAAATCTTAGTGCAGTTTTAAGTTTTTAATTATTTTTTTGGATCTTGAGACAACTTGTCTTTTGGATATCAGGTGCTTATCATTTGATTCAAAATGTTGTCCCTACCTCTCCCATCAATAGTTTGTTTCTTTCTAATTCTAGTTGAGTTTATTTTATTCATGCAAAAAAATTTTCATTTTCCTGTAATCAAAATTTATCGGTTTTTTTTTTTTGTTTTTTGTTTTTTGTTTTTTTGCCTATTGTGAATTGCTCCATCCCTGGTTTCAACAAGTATTCACTAAAGAAAATTCATCTTTTTTATATGAAATCCACACCCTTCTCCAATTATTTTTGTCTTGCACCTTTTCCACACCCTAACTTGAGGGAAGAAAACTTTTTTTCACTGCATTTCCTGTTAATGAACATGTTTATGTATGAATCATAAATAAAGGCCTCTTACTTTTTCAAGGAAAATTAATTGGCAATAGGTCTTTGGACTTGAGAATTTGTCTTTTGTTTCCTGGCTTCATTATTTCCTCTGGCACAAATTCAGGCATTTTCTTTAGTATCCAGTTCTGTGGCATATCCTGTCTTTGCAGGTAAGAGGCATGGTCTCTAGCCAAATACTTTAAACAAGGGTGGAGTGAGTTAGCATGCGCATTTTGTGGCTTCTCTTTTTAAAGAGGTATCATCTTAATTCTTCTGATTTTCTGCGGTCTGTTGAATTAAAGTATGATAAATCAAGCATCCTGTAGTACAGATATTCTGAAAGCAGGACATAATCTATGATCCACAAAAGAACTTTGTATTTTTCTTGCAGAAATTGCTAAAAGTATTTTCAGTTCAGTCCTTGATGATATATTGGGGAAAAAAAGAATGAATATAAATTAACTTGTAGCCCCTGAAATATTTTCTTCTTTATGAAGATTAGAGGGAAATATCAACTGTCTTTCTGGACTATCCTGAGTTTTTGAACATAATGGAATTTAAATATATATATATATATATATATATATATATAGTATTTCATTAATTCTCAATTTAGGAGTGGAAAAAACTTCAATGGAAATATCTAAATCTCTAAGATTAGGTTTAAGGGATCTCAAAGACCTTCTAACTTAAATTGTTCATGTTACATATGAAGAAACTGAGGACCAGAAGGTTCAGTGATTGACTAAGGTCATTGGAAAATTAAGTAAGTTTGCTTGGGTGATGTTTCACTTTGGAAAGAAAATCCATTAACTTATCCTCTTGGTGAAATTCTCTTTCTTTGGTTCCTCTTTCTTCAAGTTACTTTCAGTCTCAAAGCATGACTACATTGTCACTAATTTTAAAAACAAACCCTCTTTCATCTGCTTATTAGATTGGTTTGAAGGGTTCCTCAATCTGATAGTCTTGTTACCTATTGCAGTATCATGGGTCGATGATGGATGATTGCATGACTGAAAAGGAAGTAGGCTCCCTTCCCTTATCACAATTGACAAAGTTATGATATTTATCTGAAAGTGAAGGGATGGTACTCTTTTATAAATTCAAGGTGAACAATTTGAAACACTACAAAACAGGGTGAGGTTTTCCTTCTTCCCTTTCTCCCCTGCAAAAACAAAACAAAACATCAGGACAGGTGGTGTATCCTTCAAAAAAAAGGGAATGTTCAGAATTTTAGATCCAAAAAGCATCATATTCTGGATCTGAAGCCAGGTTTTCAATCTATTTTGTGGCTTTTGGGTTTCAGGTTTTTGTTGTTGTTGTTGTTATTTATTAAATTCTCTGATACTGAGTTAGGAGGGACTTATGGGATGCCTGACATGCATTGTAGAAAAGTTACATATATATTGCATTCCAAAGACTTATTTTAACAGAAGCTTAATTAGTAGAGGCAGAAATAACAATTACAGAGAGAGGTTTAAAGTTTGCAAATAGCATTACATACATTTAACCTCATAACAATCTGTGAGTTATGTTTAAAATGCACTTAAGAATCTTCCTGGACATCAGAAAAGGGGAAAGTACATTAATTTAAACAACATTTAACGCTGAATATTTCATAAGACAAAATATGTATGGGAGTCTTAGACAGAGGAAGAAAAGAAAGGGAGCTAACTCCAGGAACAAATAGGAAGGGATGTTTCCTAGCAGACAATGGTGGATTATATATTTCTATACCCCTAGCAGCACCCAGTAGAAGACTTTCATTAGCTTTAGCTCGGTTAGGCCCTAAAATCCTTCTCAGAGAGACCAACTGACCATGTCTCTCCTAGTTACTGTAATGGTCTAAATTGGATTAATCTCCAGTGCCTGTTACACAAGTTGGCACATTGTGATTTCCTTAATGCTTCTATACCCACTTGCTGAAGTCTGAAATTCAAAAAATAATATTTAAAAGACAAGATTATTTTGCTCATGAAAGCCAAAGTCTTGATTTTTGCTTCCTTTTCTTTCCTTCTGCTGGATTTTTGGCTATTTCATTCTTCTTTAGGAACTATATTGGAGCCTGTTTAGGAGAAATAAATAGGTTGTCAGTTTCTCAAGGTCTGGATTATAGCTTTTACACTTCTGTATCCCCCATAGGACCTAGCACAATCTTAGAAAATAATAGGTCCTCCTTTTTATTTTTTAAATTTTCTTTTTTTGTCTAGAACCATGACCTATTGATATAAATGGGGAACTTAACTGGAACATTGAGAGATTGAAGTGATTTGCCTATGATCACAAAAAGTAGTGTCTATAGAGACAGATTTGAAATGCAGGTTTTTGCAATTCCAAGCAATATATGTCTATACATATGTAGGAATGTAATACACACATGCATGTAATGTTAGTATAGTATATCTGTATGTATGCATATGTATATACATATTTATAGCATATGTATGTGAAGTTCTGGCAGTCATGTGGAGACATAGTGCATAGAATGTCAGGCCTGAAGTCAGGAAGACCCATCTTCCTGAATTCAGAACTCAAATGCTTGTTAGCTATGTGACCCCAAGCAAATCATTTAGCTTCTGTTTGTGTAATCCATTGAAAAAGGAAATGGCAAACCTCTCCATTATCTTTTCCTAAAAACTCCAGATAGAGTCATGGAGATTTGGAAACTGAGCAATAACAATGTGAGATTTGCATCTCTATATAAGAAATTATACAGAAACTGTAATGTAAGGAAAGTCTTCAAAGAAATACATTATCTAAAAAAAATTAGACTGGCTATGAGAATGTTAGTGGTAATCACAAAAGTTTATGATTTTGGTTACATTAAAACAGCCATAGTTTCCAGGAATGAGAATGTAATAGTTTCATCATATTCTGTCTGTGTTAGATGTTATCTGGAGTACTGGGTTTTAGTCTGCCACAATTTAACAAAGCATTGGTAATCTAGAGAGAGTAAAGAAGGAGAAAAGATGGCTGAGGACCTTGAGTACATGTCATATGAATATCAGTTGGGCAGTTTAACCTAGAGGAGATAAGACTTAATGGGTAGGGGGCCGGGGCGGGGGATGGGGGTGGGGGGAGTAGCACAGCTTCATTCTCAAAGATGACCATGAGATCAGGGAGTTAATGCCACGACATGCAAGTGAATTGCAAAGTCACCAATTTCATTTTTTTCCTCTTGGATCATCTGAGTCAGTGGCAATATAAATATCAGGACAATTAGTGATGACCCCAGATTCAGTGGGAAACCTTGGTTTTTTAAGATAAGGTTTTTAACAAATCTCTTTTGACTGAGGCAATACCCAATCAATGATTAAAGCAAGATAAGAAATGAGGCAGAAAATGGTTTCTTTTACCTAGTCAAAAAAAAAAAAAAAAAAAAACTGGGAGAGAAAGACTCAGGTTTACTAACCAACACAGAAACAATTTCTATTTACATTCACATTGATTCTAGAGGGTAAAGTAGTAATGTAAATGGTAAAATCTGGAGCAATAGCAAAACAGATGGTAAAGTTTGGTGATCTTCTATCTCACCAGAACGTGTTTGGGAAATCTGAAATTATTGGAGGAGAAATAAAAGGAACAGCAAAAGGGAAGGGTGCCTCTACGATGCAGCAGTGAAGAAGATATCATGGATAAAAAGCTTCAGCTATCCATCTGGTAAAGTCTCAGATTCTCTAATCCTGTGATTTTGTGAGATCTAGTGACACCCAGAATAATCCATAAATATCCTTGTAACATTAAGAGAACATAAGGAAGGCCACATAGTATATCGAATAGATCCATCTATGGTGAACTTTTTTTTTTTAATTTAATTTAATTTATTTTTTTTCCCATAGCTTTTTATTTACAAGTTATATGTATGGGTAATTTTACAGCATTGACAACTGCCAACCCTTTTGTTCCAATTTTTCCCCTCCTTTCCCACTCCCCCTCCTCTAGATGGCAGGATGTTAAATATATTAAAGTATAAGTTAGATACACAATAAGTATACATGACCAAACCATTATTTTGCTGTACAAAAAGAATCGGATTCTGAAATATTGTACAATTAGCCTGTGAAGGAAATCCAAAATGCAGGCAGGCAAAAATATAGGGATTGGGAATTCAATGTAATGATTCTTAGTCATCTCCCAGAGTTCTTTCGCTGGGCATAGCTGGTTCAGTTTATTACTGCTTCTTTGGAACTGATTTGGTTCATCTCATTGCTGAAGATGGCCAGGTCCATCAGAATTGATCATCATATAGTATTGTTGTTGAAGAATATAGTGATCTCCTGGCGATCTCCTGGCCCTGCTCATTTCAATCAGAATCAGTTTGTGTCTCTCCAGGCCTTTCTGAAATCATCCTGTTGGTCATTTCTTACCGAACAATAATATTCCATAATATTCATATATATGGTGAACTTGTGGAAGAACATGGATGAAAGTTGCATAGAATGGATAAGCATGGATGGATTATAATCTTAGTTGCTGGGAACAGTATATGCACTGATTAGATAATAAATCTATTAGATCATGCAACAATTGTTTAGTAATTCTTCTGATGACTTCTCACTTTGTTTCCAGGTTTTCTCTACCACAAAAGGATTATCATTCATTTGTTATTTGAACAATGTCCAACTCTTCATGACCTCATTTGAGGTTTTCTTGGCAAAGATACTAGAATGCTTTGCCATTTCCTATGCCTTTTCATTTAACAGATGAGGAAACTGAGGCAAACAGGGTCAAGTGACTTATTCTAGATCACAAAGCTAATAAGTATCTGAGAGTAGATTCGAACTCAGGAAGATGAGTCTTCCTGACTAAAGGTCTGGTGCACTATATAACTACCACAAGAGTTCTATTACTATTAATATTTTACATATACATTAATTATTTTTCCCTTTGTCTTTGACCTCCTTGGGATGTTTGCCCAGTAGTGATATTACTTAATTAAAAGATAGGGTCTTTTACAGCATATTTCTATATTGTTTTTCAGGATGGTTGGACTAACCTACAACTCTACCAACAACACATTAAAATATGCCTGTTTTCTCAGAGTCCTTTCAACATTGACCATTTTGTCTTTTATTTCCTTTGTTTATCTGATCCATTTGAAGTGAAATCTCAGAACTGTTTTAATTTTCATTGAAACAATCTCTTCTGAATGAAATTGTGAATTCAGTATTAGAAAAAGCTCTAGATTCATCTAATCTGGGATTTCTTAATTTTTCATAAGTCTGGATCACTTTGGCAGTCTAATGAAGCTTATAAACTAGAATAATGTTTTTAAGTGAATAAAAAACCCACAAATATACAATTTTTTTATAAGAAAACAATATATATTGAAAAGCAGTTATCACAATATATTTTTTAAAATATATACAAGTTCACAGATCCCTGGTTAAGAATCCTTTGTTTAATCCAACCAAGCGAAGTTGGAATGGAAAGAGTTTTGGATTTGGGATTAAGATTCAGAGGACCTCTTTTCAAATTGTGACTTTGCCAATTATTCTCTCTCTAATTCCAGACCACTCACCTTTTCTTTGGAACTTTCTTTCCATTTCTATAAAATAAGAAACTGGTAAGAGATGATCTCTAATGTTAATTTTTAGCTCTGAATTTATGATCTCCTTAATTTTGCAGTTGAAGAAACCAAGGGCCAGTTTTAAATGTCTTGCTCCTCAGATAAAAAAATCCATTCATCTTTTCATTTCACTCCTTTGGCATCTGAGCTTGTGCTAATTTTCCCTTTGTCTCCATGCTACTTCCACAGATCTGGCTATAAATCAAAAACAACAAAAGAAAAAAAAAACTGCATATATATATATATATATATATATATATATATATATATATATATATATTACTATAATTGGTAATATTTTTGATTGGAATAAATGTGGCAAATAGCTCCATTAAATTCTAGTTTGCTTTTATGAAGTTTTGGACTGCTTTATTGTTTCATGTTCTATTCACATTTTGGTTTCTATCTTCTTTACAATGATAAATCAACAGAGCATTTAAAAAAAAATCTAAATTTTTGACTATCATATCATTTTAAACAGCCAAACTAACACTAACTAAATTTCATAAATCATTATTTCCACAATCCTGAAAGGAAGAAGTAGGGGAAAATGTTGGCTTTAAAAACAAACTTCAGATTGACTTGTTTCTGAGATGAAGGTTCTCTGCATAGGCCGGAAGGTTGAAGTTGCTGGCATTTCCACTTGGTTACAACTGAATGGAGTTAATCTTTAATTTGCCATTTAACAGGCACACATAGCCCTAGAACTGGGGAAAATGCTGAGCCAATGAAAGATGAATTTCTCATTTGTTTTGTGAAGAGAAATGTTAAAAGGTAAGGAAAATAATCTTTAAAGAAGAAAAAAATAATTGTAATAGACTCACTCTATTGGACTACAGAGAAAAACTTTTGAAAATATACTAGTAGTTATACAATTATGAAGCATGACTAGATCCTCAGGACATTTTAAACTGTAAGAATTTATAACAAGTTTTAACAAGGTATTTTGAACTGATTAGAATGCCTAATAAGGCAGTAGAATTCATTAATAGACACTTTTACAGAAAAATTGGCATTAAGACAATAGCATCTGTGCAAACAGAACATTTTCTCCATGCATTTTCAAGTTTTTTTTTTTTTTTTTTTTTTTTTGGTGGGGTGTAGGGAGCAACAAAGGCAAAGAGAATATAGCTTTAAGAATAGTTATAGACCTGGAAGTTGGGACAAGGAATTTTTATAGGAAAAAAAAATGCTTCAGAGGACATGCAAGAATTGGGAGAATGAACTGTGTTAATAAATGTGCTAATTATTTTAAACTTCTCCCTAGTTCCTTTAAAGAAATTCAAACTTAGACAAAGTGTATTGCTTGAAGGCTAAATAAATAAGTCCATACTTCTGAGAAAAAGTGCAAGCACATATATGCATAAAATTAAAATTGATACAGACATGCTGATACATACATGTATAAGACATATATTGTAGAGGCATATATATGTATACCAAGACAGGTTTCACATGACATATCCAACTGAATATCTATAGATATATACATACATATATGTATACATTTATAGAGATAGATAAATATAAAACTTAATATGGATAAAGATAGAGATAGATTTAGAGTTCAAGATAGATTAGCTTAGATAGTTATTGAAATAGATGTAGATTCTGATCTAAACATAAATAAAATAGAAATAATGACTTTGATGTTGATATGAATAAATAGAATTCAATATATATATATGGACATAGATATAGCTACTACAGATAGAAAGAGTTTGATAGAGTTATAGATTCATATGTATACATATGGATATGGATGTAGAGGTAGAAATAGAAATGGAAGTAGAAGGAGAAAGAGAGAGAAAGAGAGAAAGAAATGGAGATGGAGATGGAGGTAGAAATATCTCTATAGGTGGCATCATGGCTTAATGTATTCATTTATACATAACATAAATACATAACAATACATAACCATTCATGTAGTGACCTGGACTTTTGAGTCTGGGAAACCTGGAGTCAAGTTATGGCTCTGGCTCTGAAAAATTTCCTGGCAACTCTGTAAGACTTAAAGTTGCAGAGAAAGTCCGAACTAAATTGGTAGAGGGAGTTTCTTTATCAGAAAGTTCCTTATGTCAGTGAAATTATAGGTCTTCATCCCTTCCGTGTAGGGAAAAAGATTATTTTTTATAGTTGGTTTTTGGTGGTTTGGAGGGTGGGGGAGAGGGATCTATACCTGTGATTCTGTCAGTTTTTGAGATTTTTTTTTTTTTTTTTTTTTTTTTTTTTTGCTGAGGCAAGTGGAGTTAAGTGACTTGCCCAGGATCACACAGCTAAGAAATATCTGAGACCAGATTTGAACTTAGGCCCTTCTGACTTCAAGGCTGGTGCTCTATCTACTGTGGCATCTAACTGCCCCTTTTTGAGAACTCTTGAAAAATTTCCCTCTGCAAATACCAATCTATAGCTTAGAGAATTCCTAGGTGAACTGGGAGATTAAGTATACATAGCTAGGGAGGATCTGAACTCAAGTCTTCCTGACCCCAAAGCCAGTCCTGTTTTCATGACATTGAAAATTTCCCTTTCTCGAGAGAATATAAAACAAATCATGAGTTCTGCATTTTAATCCCATTCAAGAATCATTTATAAAGTTACTATATGCCATGCACAGTGAATTCTGCATTTTAATCCCATTCAAGAATCATTTATGAACTAGTTACTATGTGCCATGAACAAGGTAAGGTGCTTAAAATCTAGCCGATATGCTATGAGTTATATACATAAAGTAATTATAGAAAAATCAACTTGATATATATTCAGATTCCAAAGACTCTGGGATATAAGTTGTAGTATTCTGGTTAGCTTTCTGGAAGTCCTGGGATCAGCTTTTGTTTCAGAGGAGTAACCATGATAATAGCCAGAGATAAAGTCTAAATTCTTTATTATCTCCTTCACATTTTGTCTCCTTCACTTGGGGCCTGGCTACCTTTCTGAAGGGCCTTCAGATGGGATTTGGTTTCAGTGGAGAAATGAAGGAGATCCACCAGGAGCCTGATCAAAGATGGAACGTTTCTTGTCCAGTCCTTTTTGGCTCTTATATATTCTGTTATAATTACATCATCATAGGTGTCAATATTGTAGAATAATGTGAGGGCTTGTTTAATATTGCTGATACTTGAAGACAGATGGATAGAGAGGGAGATGTTGAAGAAATTATACAAATAAATGAGTGGGGCAGCTAGGTGGCATAGTGGATGGAGGACCTGACACTTATAATCTGTGTGACCCAGTGTAAGTCACTTAACTCCAATTGCCTCAATAGATATAGATAGGTACATGAATGAATGAAAAGCAGAAAGAACAGATCCCTGGAAGAAGTGAGATTGGTTAAGTTCAAGAGGACAAGTAAATGATTATCTTTGGGGAGGAGAAGGTAAGTAATAGATGACTTCACCTACTGCTTTCAAATACTCAGAACTGCATAGTTTTTCTAGACCATTTTTCCTGGTCCCCAGCTCTATTTAATACCACTTAAGCTAATAACATAGATAGTTCCTTAGGGACCTTTTCAGTAGAAAAAAATTTGCCTAACTTATTTATTTCTATTGCTTCGCTTCATAGGAACTCAGCTTTTTAGTTTATTTCCAGGCAATAAGTATCATTTAATTATGAAATATTTGAAAAAGTAGAATAATAAGATGTGCAATAATTTAAATAGTGCAAAAGTAATTTTCTTGTGGAAAGGCCAATTAAATTATTTTCAGCCTGGAAATAGATAAAATAACTTGGAAATTCATATAATCAACAGGCACATTATGGGAGAGGAGAAGTTGGAGTCTATAAAGCATTTTTATTAATTAGTCATTCCAGCAATAAAATTTATTAAAATGAATTATATCACCCTAATGTATTGGGAAAGTGTAGTGTAATGTTTAGAGAGCTGGCATTGGAGCCAGGAGTACTGAGGTCAGAGTCTGCCTCTGATTAATACAGCCTGACTGATGTAGGGCAACTCATCCCTAGTGCAGTGTCCCAGGTAAGTATGAAAATCTATAAACTGAAGGGTGGGTAGAGATGTGTATTCAGACCTCCCTCACTTTAATCCAATTCACTTGCATGTCATGGCATTACCTTCCTGATTTCATGGTCCTCTTTGAGAATGAAGGACCTCTGTGAGAAGTTTCCTTATCAACAAATTTCCTACAATGATGAAATCACAGGTTCAATTAAACTGAGGAAATATTTTACTTTGTTTGTGGAGATCATGCCTGATCTTATTTGATCCTCACAACTCTATTAAAATACCGGCAATGTTAATTGTACTAGACCTAAAATTTATTACAGAGCAGTGGTCATTAAAACCTTTGGTACTGGCTAAGGAATAAGGTAGTTGATTAGTTGAATAGGTTAGGTTCAAAAGATAATTGTAATTTAGTGTTTGATAAACCCAAGGACCCTAGCTTCTTGCATAAGAACTCACTACTTGTCAAGAATTGCTGGGAAAATTGGAAAATAATATGGCAGAAACTAGACATTGACCAATGTTTAACATCCTATACCAAGATAAAATCAAAATGGATTCATGATTTAGATATAAAGAGTAATAGTATAAGCAAATTAGAAGAACATAGGATAGTTTACCTCTCAGATCTGTAGAGAAGAAAGGAATTTATGGCCAAAGAAAATTAGCATACAGTATGAAATACAAAATAATTTTGTATTATGTTAAATATAATAATTTTGATTATGTTAAATTAAAAAGGTTTTACACAAAAAAATCAATGCAGATAAAATTAGAAGGGAAGCAAAAAATTGGGTAAAAAAATCTTTACATCCCAGGGTTCTGATAAAGGCTTTATTTCTAAATTATATAGAGAATTGACTTAAATTTATTAAAATAGAAGTCATTCTCCAATTGATAAATGGATAATTTTCAGGGGAAAAAAATTAAACTAGTTCTAGTCATATAAAAATTCTGTAAGTCACTATTGATCAAAGAAATGCAAATTAAGACAACTTTGAGGTACCACTCCACACCTCTTAGATTGACTAAGATGATAAGAAAAGATAATGATAAATGCTGAAGGGGATGTGGGAAAACTGGGATACTAATATGTAGTGGAGTTGTGAACTGATCCAACCATTCTGGAAAGCAATTTGGAACTATGCCCAAAGGGCTATCAAACTGTGCATGCCCTTTGATTTATCAGTGTCTCTACTGAGTCTGTATTTTAAAGAGACCATTAAAAAAGGGAAAAGGACCTACATGTGAAAAAAATGATTTGTAATAATCCTTTTTGTAGTGGCAAGAAACTAGAAACTGTGTGGATGCCCATCAGTTGAGAAATGGCTGAATGAGTTATTGTATATAAATGTTATAGAATATTACTGTTCTATAAGAAACGATCAACAGAATGATTTCAGAGAGGCCTGGAGAGATTTACATGAACTGAGGCTGAAGGGAAGTGAGTAGAACCAAGAGAACATTGTACATGGCAATAACAAAATTAAGCAACAATCAATTCTGGTAGATACAGTTCTTTTCAACAATGAGGTGATTCAGGCCACTTCCAATGGTCTTCTGATAAAGAGAGCCATCTATATACAGAAAGAGGACTGTGGGGACTGAATATGAATCACAAAATAGTTGTTTCACCTTTTTTTGTTGTTGTTGCTGTTGTTTGCTTGCTTCATTTTCTTTTTCATTTTTTTCCCTTTTTGATCTGTTTTTTTTCTTGTGCAGCATGATAAATATGGAAATAGGTATAGAAGAATTGGATAGAGTAGATCATAGACAAAGACAGGTATCATTGTAGGTATCACCTCCCAATGCATCCAAGATCATAAATGGAAATTTTTACTTTTGGATTGGACCTTATGCTCTGTAATTTTTAGTATTGGATACAGAGCAGGACTTGAACTGAGGTTTCCTGATTCTAAGGATAGCTTTCTCCATTATGCCAGACTGCCAAATACTAAACTAGAACAACAGCAATAACAACAGCAACAAAAACACTGATTGATTTTTTCCCAGGTAATTACAGGTTGATATTCCTTTAGAATTCCCAGAGAAGTAATATTTTCTTTGGAGTTCTCAGAATGAACATTTCCTGCACTACATGAGGCTAGGAAAAATCCCTATGTAGCTGTGGAGATAATGATCAGTCTAAATGTCAGGAAAAGATGAGAGAGGAAAAGATGGAGGGTTGATTTCTGCTGCCTTCTTTTGGCAAAATCATAACTGAGTACCCTAATTTCCAAGTTCCATCCTTTTTTTTTTCCCCCTAAGGCTTTCCAAATGGAACACTATCTCTCTCCAGGAGTAGGTGGTTTGTTTTCTTTTGTGAATCCTGATATCCAAGATTGTGACCATGTGCTAAAGTATTTCTTGGATTCTTTCTGCAAAGAATACTGTTTGTTTGGAGATGGAACTATTAGTGTCATTTCCAGAGCTCTTGTCAATCACTTAACTCAGAAGTAAAAGCAGAATGTGAGGGTTGATGATGGATCATCTCAATTATTTAAAATAATTGCAAGGGACAACTAACTACAGCTGAACAATGGAGCAAAATGTGCTCCCTAACTCTTTCTTTTCTTTTCTTTTGTCACCTGTGATAAATTTTCCAATGATCAAATCAATTAATTAAGCTTTCATGACCAGTTGGAAAAGACAGCAAATGCAATTTTCTTGGAGAAATAAAGAAGCCAAGAGGTCATGAGGATTTTTAATCTTTTTAAAAATCTTTCCTAAGTAGAAGTGATAGAAACTTGGGCTTTTTCAAAAGGCATAATGTATTTTACTCTAATTTTGCTAAAGTTAGAAAGCATTTCCACTGGAATGGCATTAATAAAATATTCAAGAAAACTGCCATCAGGAAAACTTGATGAGTGAAAACCTCCTGCTTAGAGACAGTGATTATTCTTATTTAACATTAATAATCACCAACTGTGTGCCAGATGCTGTATACTCATTTCCAATGTGGCTGAAATAATGAATATCATCATTATGATAGAACATATAAAAGGCACTGTTCCTACTGTCCTAGGCTATGAATTTAAAAAGAAAGAAAAATGACCAGATAAAGGCAGATATATACTCATTCTCCTTTTCTCTTAACTATCTTGATATTTTATAGACTATCTAGGGAATGGTAAAAAAAAAAATCTGAAGAATTTAAGTTAAGACTCCCATAAAAAGCAATGGGGAGGCACATGGTGGGCAGGAACAGGCTGCAATGAATTCAATCAGGGAATCATGAAGAAGTGGTAGAAGGGAAATCATTGAAGAAATGTGTTATTGAAAAGGAAGAGATTCTGGTCCTTTGTGAAGATGATGGCTACCCAGTGAATAGCTTCTATGCCTCACTTGAGATTTCAAGGAATATAATGAAAGGCTGTCCGTTCATTATACTCTCTGAAGGAAACCTTTCAAAGATAATGGACAATAGTTACACAGGTTGAGCATGCCTATATAGGTTTTTATCAGTGGAGGAAACACATTAAAAAGATCATTGATTAATTCTTGGTACTGGTACCAGGCTATTAGAGTTTGGGTTGGTTTTCTTGGTCAGATAGATCAGTATTTCTGCTTTTTTCTCTTGTTTGGAGGAAGTTATGGGGAGTTACCACACTAAAGAAACTAAAGGCTCCATTTCTATTTCTGTCACTAAGTGTATGAGATAGGACAGTTATTTTTCCTTTTATACAAATGAGAAATGCTTTTGATTCCAGAAAGATATTTCTACTGAGAGACTGAAAAGATGTTAAATGATGAGTTCTTACGACCCCCTTTGCAAAAGTACGTTAGATAATTAGCTGGCTATTTATTAGCAGAGTACGGTTCTGAAAAAACAGATGTAACACATAGAAATTTGATTGGAGGTGAAAAAGAAAAAGGTGAAAAGGGTTATGATGGAATTGAAGGTAATGGCAATGAACCATTGTTGTGGATGGCAAAACTTAAAGGATTGTAGCTAGGGAGGAATAGTAGAAAGCATAATTTAAATTGCTTTTAAAGGATAGAAAAATTAGAAGGATGGGGAACAAAAGTCCCAAAACCAGAGACTAGAGACTGCCTGGCAGCAAAAATGCAAAACATGACGCCATAATAAAAAAATTAAAGACCCAGAAAGGTTTAATAGCTGTATTTTTAGTGACAAAAGACAAAATTTACCATAACTGGGGTTTATCCATAAATGTCTTAACTTTTGTAGTTGTATGTGATATTTTACTGGATGCCAAGTTCCAAATAGGGCAATTAATAATCCCATTTCTTACAGATTTCAATCTCATTTTACATTGTGAAATTGCTAAGAGATACATAAATCAAGTGTGCTCCATCCTATAACTTGCCTTATGTTGTTTTTCTCAGTATATGTTCTGAATTATAAGGATTACTTGTTGTCATTTTCTTTTATGATCAATAACAAAGACTTTTCTCCCAATAAAGCAACTAATCTCTCTCCCTTGTTTTGACTCAAAGTCATTAAAAAATAACCCATCCTTCTGCCTAACTCATTTTCTTCTATATTCTTTTTCATTGGTGTTCAGCTTCATTTCATAGTGGGTCCATAACTATGCCAAACAAATAATTATCAAAACAACTAGTTTTGTCAAGATATTGTCTATGCTTAAAATTTCATTCTCATTTGCACATTAGAAATTCAGCTTTAAATGAACAAATAACTAATTAATTTTCATGCCATGCTCGGCAATAAGCTACTATTTAAAGTTAATAGAAAAAGATATGATAGAAGATTCTATTTTGTCTGCATGTAAAAACCTGTAAGTGGGAGCTGCCCATCATTTAGGAATTGGAAACCAATTGGATCTTGGGTCAGGTATGAGAAGGCCCCAAGGCAAATAATGCTTATCCCTATCATGACCAGGAAAAGGGAAATTTCACAGTCTATAATTTCAGCAGTTTCTGAGTTGTATCACCAAATCCTAGTTAGGCTGCAAGATAAGAATTCCACATTATGTTATAGTGTCTTACCACACAAATGGATGTTAATGATTATGATCAAATCTTGAGCTGGATAGGACCCCTAAGGTCCATCGAGTCCAAACTTCTCATTTTATAGATGAGGAGACTGAGGACCTAGGAAGGTAAATGATGTACCAAAAGTCACCAAGGTAGTGAGTCACAAATGGGATTTCAACACAGCTTTCCTAGCTCTAGAAGCAGGACGCTTTCCATTATATCATGTTAGTTTTTTTTTTTTTTTTTTTTTTTTGCTCTCTTTCCTTTTTATGAAATAGGACACAAATAGCATAAGTGAATCTATTGTAGATGAGTTTACAGATTTCAATTTCAATAATAATACATTTCAAAATGGCTGCTTCAATAGAAAATTAAATTAGGTAAGACAAATGCTAATACTTCACTGAGGCCACTACATGGCAGCATAGAGTTCCCTAGCCTGAATATCTCCCAATGCTGCTACGTCAGACAGTCTTCTTCTGACCTAGACCTAGACCTTACATAGCACTTGATTTTACAACTCACTAATGTACTTATCAGATAATATTGCTATCTATGTTTGCTCCTTCTCTGACCCCAAATCCACCCCCAACCCAGCTTAGATTCTCATGAGAGCTAGTAACTTGTTTAAGGTAGGTAGTATAGTGAATAAAGCTCTGGTCTGAATTTTGAGGAGACCTGAATTTGAATCCTGCTGTAGATGCTTACCAGGTAGGTGATCCTAGATAAGTCAATTAACCTCTGTCTGTCTCTTCCTTTTATCTCTAAAATGGGGGAAATAATAGCAACTACCACACAGGATTATTGTGAGGATCAAATTAAAACATAAAGAACTATATAAATGTTAGATTGAGTCATCTCAGCTTTTGTGTGTCCCACAATATCTGATATGGGATTCTGTATACAGTAGGTATTTTATACATACACATGGTTTAATTCATAATGCTTCATTTAATAGTGAGCTCTGGTGGCATTTTCAAATATTAATGATGATAGATAATTTAGATCTGGGAGGGACCCTAGGTAACACCTAGTCCAACATACCAGCTCCCCATTTTACAGATGAAAAAACTGAGGGTCAGGGAGATTAAATGATTTGCTTAAGGTCATAGAGAGATTAATTATTAGAGATAAGATTTGAACTTGTGAATTGGACCCTAGAGTAAATATACATTTGATATTTATTGAGTTGGAAGATGCCAACCACTAACTCCCAAGGTAGGCAATTGGGCCACTGAAAGTAAACTTCTTTCCTTTTAGTACCTTTTTTAAAATTTTAATTTAATTTTTTTAAAAGTGGGGATAAAGAAGTAATTTTTTTTTTCTTAGCCAATATAACTTACCAGTTTTATCAGTGTTACAGAGGTAATAGACCCATTGTATTTCTCAGGGAAAAAGTTATAGTTTGTGAAAAATAATAATTGTTTATTTCTGTTTTTGTTTTGGCTCTTTGTAGAACCACAGATCTTTTCTACATAAAGCCTCTTGTTTATTTTCCCAACAGGTACTTAAAAGAATGGTCATAACAGCTTGTTACAATGCTGAGGAAATGGTCAACCTTTTTCCTTTTGTAGAGTGTCATGGATGTGGCAAGAAGATTCATTTTGGACTGGATGTCATTATAATTTAATTTTCAAGGATCTTTTGTGAGGATAAATCAACCACTGTTTTGAAAGTTTTTTGAGATCATCTGATGAAAGTACAGATTGTTATTTCTGGTATCGCACAACTATTACTATAAGCAAAGATGCATTAACTCTTTTTTTAAGTTTTATGACCTCAAACAACAACAGAGAGATTCTGAGATCAGAGAAGACTTGAAAACTTAATTATGTATGCATAGCAATATCTAATTAAATTCCATTTTTTTCTCCTTATTTAAGGTATTTCAGTCTGTAGCAAAACAGTGTGGTTGGATGAAACGTGTGTGTGTGTGTGTGTGTGTGTGTGTGTGTGTGTGTGTGTGTGTGTGTATGCATTTATTGACCTGAACTAGTCTCCTTAATTTCTTATTTCTTAATGGTTGTGAAATAAAAATTTCATTGTTGCACAGTCACTTTTTTTCTGACTGTATTTGGGGTTTACCTAGCAAAGATACTAGAGTAATTTGCCATTACTTCTCCAGACCATTTAATAGATTGATAAATTGAGGTAAATTGGGTTGTGACTTGCCCAGGGTAACACAGCTAGAAAGTGTTTGAGACCATGTTAGAACTTATGAAGATGGATCTTTCTGACTTCAGGCCTAGAACTCTATCTACTATGCCACATAGCTGATAGTAATTTTACTGAAACATTATTTTTACTAGCTCTCTCCTTGTATGTCTCAGTTTAGAATAATTCTTCAAAATCCAAACCCAACTTCAGATAATTCTATATATACTTTCTCTCTGTAGTGAGGCAATATGGGGTTGTGAAAAGAATGCTGGTCCTGGAGCCAGATGATCCGAGATTGCATTCTAATTATCATTTTCTTTCTAAGTTGCAACGGGCAAATCAACCTCTCTGAGCCTCAATTTCCTCATTTGTAGGGACTTCCAGCCAAGATGGTGGAGAGGAGGCAAACAGCTGTGTAAGCTCCACATTTTCTCTCACTATCCATTCCATTACAAGCCTCTGAATTAATGCTTGACTGAAAAAAAAAAAAAACCCACAAATAGTTACCAAGAGAAGCCATCCTTGAGATTCGCCAAGAAAGGTCTGTTTTTGCGCGAGGGCGGGGACGGTTTTAGATTGGACGCAGGCTGAGGGCAGACAGCTGAGATCACAGCAGGCAACTCACAGCCGAACAGATTGGAGGGGGTGGGGTGTAATCGCAGCTGTCTCTTCCGGGAGAGCTTTGCTACAGGATTGGATACTTTGCCCTGGCAGCAAGTCAGCAGCCCAGCAGAGAAGCTAAAAACAGGGGGGTGAAGGGTGGGGGTGGGGATGGTGAAGAATACAACCCCAAACAGCTGGAGGCTCTTGGGACCTGACACCCCTCCCCCACAATGTCTCAGCACGCTCTTGGAGTCTCAGAGCTCAGGCGCAGCACAGTCCTGCTAGTGCCTTGCTGCTACCCCTGCAGTCTGTAGAGGAAGCTCGGTAACACCACCCAGCCCCTCCCCCCAAAAAAGCAGACTTTTTTTCTTTTTTTCTTTTTGCTAGTTTGTCTTTGATTCTTCTCTGACAAAATGAGCAAAAAATTGAAGAGGACTTTAACCCTTGACAGCTTCTATACAGATAGAGAGCAGACTCTAAATCCTGAGGAGACTAAAAACAGACTGTCTCCAGGTGAATCCCCAAAGGAGGAGATCATCTGTTCCTCAGCACAGATGAACCTCATAGAAGTAATTAAAAAGGCTCTCACAAGGGAGCTAGAAGAAAAATGGGAAAAGGAAAGGGAGGCTTGGCAAGAGAGTCTGGAGAAGTCATCCCACTCACTTAAAGACAGAGTGGATAAAGAAATAAAATCCTTGAAAAATAGGATTAATGAACTGGAATCAGAAAATAGCTCTCTAAAAAACAAAATTGGCGAAATGGAAAAAAAATTCCATAGAACAAAAGAGCTGAATTGGACAATTAGAAAAAGATATTTAAAAAGTGAGTGAAGAAAATACTTCATTGAAAATCAGGGTCGAACAATTGGAATTGAATGACTCGAGGAGACAAGAAGAATCAGTCAAGCAAATCCAAAAAAATCAAACAATGGAAAAGAATGTGAACTACCTTCTGAGGAAAACAACAGACCTGGAAAACAGATCCAGGAGAGACAATCTGAGAATCATTGGACTCCCAGAAAAGCATGATGAAAAAAAGAGCCTGGACACTATTTTCGAGGAAATTATCAAAGAGAACTTCCCAGAAGTCATAGAAACAGAGGGTAAAATAGACATTGAAAGAATTCATCGATCACCTACTGAAAGGGATCCTAAAATCAAAAAACCAAGAAATATAGTGGCCAAATGCAAAACCCTCAGATGAAGGAAAAAATACTGCAAGCGGCTAGAAAAACCCAATTCAAGTATTGAGGAGCCACAATAAGGATCACCCAGGATCTAGCAGCATCCACATTTGATCCACAAGGATCAAAGGGCCTGGAATATGATATTCCGAAAGGCTAAGGAACTTGGTATGCAACCAAAAATAACTTACCCAACTAGAATGAGCATCTTTTTCCAGGGAAGAAGATGGACATTCAACGAAGTAAGTGAATTTCACCTATTTTTGATGAAAAAGCCAGAACTTAAGAAAAAGTTTGATCTACAAATATAGAACGCAAGAGAAATCTAAAAAGGTAAAAATAAATCTTGGGAACTATATTTCGGCTATAAAGATGTATAAAGAATACATGTATACCTTGTTCTAGAAACTAGATGTGGAAAGGACATTGTACCAGAAAAAGGGTAAAATGGGGGTACTACATCTCATGAAGAGGCAAAGGAAACCTATTATATCTGAGAGAAAGAATGGAGGGGGATGAATATAGTGGGTATCTTACTGCCTTCAGAATTGGCTTTAAGAGAAAAATTTTAGACATATTCAATCTATGGTGAAACTTCTCCCACCTCATTGAAAAGTGAGAAGGGAAAAGTGAAAAGGGAAGGAATAAGCTAAGCGGAAGGGAATACGGAAACTGGGAGGGAAAGGGGTAAGATAGGGGGAGGAAATCTAAGGTGGGGGGAAAGATACTAAAAAGGGAGGGTTGTGAGAAGAAAGTGGTGCTCACAAGCTTAATACTGGGAAGGAGGGGAAGGGGAAAAGAAGAGAGAAAAGCATAAACCAGGGGTTAACAAGATGGCAAGTAATTCAGAATTGATCATTTTAACCATAAATGTGAACAGGGTAAACTCCCCCATAAAGAGGAAGCGGTTAGCAGAATGGATTAAAAGCCAGAATCCTACAGTATGTTGTTTACAGGAAACATACCTGAAGCAGGGAGATACATGCAGATTAAAGGTAAAAGGTTGGAGCAAAATCTACTTTGCTTCAGGTGAAGTCAAAAAAGCAGGGGTAGCCATCCTGATCTCAGATCAAGCTAAAACAAAAATTGATCTAATTAAAAGAGATACGGAAGGGCACTATATCTTGCTAAAGGGTAGCATAGATAATGAAGCAATATCAATATTAAACATATATGCGCCAAGTGGTGTAGCATCTAATTTCTTAAAAGAGAAAGAAAGAGAGCTGCAAGAAGAAATAGACAGTAAAACTATAATAGAAGGGAGATCGTAACCTTGCACTCTCAGAATTAGATAAATCAAACCACAAAATAAATAAGAAAGAAGTCAAAGAGGTAAATAGAATACTAGAAAAATTAGATATGATAGATCTCTGGAGAAAATGTAATGGAGACAGAAAGGAGTAAACTTTCTTTTCAGCAGTTCATGGAACCTATACAAAAATTGACCATATATTAGGACATAAAAACCTCAAACTCAAATGCAATAAGGCAGAGATAGTAAATGCATCCTTTTCAGACCACAATGCAATGAAAATTACATTCAACAAAAAGCCAGGGGAAAGTAGACCAAAAAATAATTGCAAACTAAATAATCTCATACTAAAGAATGATTGGGTGAAACAGCAAATCATAGACATAATTAATAATTTCACCCAAGAAAACGATAATAATGAGACATCATACCAAAATGTATGGGATGCAGCCAAAGCGGTAATAAGGGGAAATTTCATATCTCTAGAGGCCTATTTGCATAAAATAGAGAAAGAGAAGGTCAATGAATTGGGCTTGCAACTAAAAATGCTAGAAAAGGAACAAATTAAAAACCCCCAGTCAAATACTAAACTTGAAATTCTAAAAATAAAAGGAAAGATCAATAAAATTGAAAGTAAAAAAAAAAAACTATTGAATTAATTAATAAAACTAAGAGTTTGTTCTATGAAAAAACCAACAAAATAGACAAACCCTTAGTAAATCTGATTTTAAAAAGGAAAGAGGAAAATCAAATTGTTAATCTTAAAAATGAAAAGGGAGAACTCTCCACTAACGAAGAGGAAATTAGAGCAATAATTAGGAGTTACTTTGCCCAACTTTACGCCAATAAATTCGACAACTTAAATGAAATAGAAGAATACCTCCAAAAATATAGCTTGCCCAAGCTAACAGAGGAAGAAGTAAATATCCTAAACACTACCATCTCAGAAAAAGAAATAGAACAAACTATCAATCAACTCCCTAAGAAAAAATCCCCAGGACCAGATGGATTTACATGTGAATTCTATCAAACATTTAAAGAACAATTAACTCCAATACTAAATAAACTATTTTAAAAAATAGGGATTGAAGGAGTCCTACCAAACTCCTTTTATGACACAGACATAGTACTGATACCTAAACCAGGTAAGCTGAAAACAGAGAAAGAAAATTATAGACCACTCTCCCTAATGAATACTGATGCTAAAATCTTAAATAAAATATTAGCAAAAAGATTACAGAAAATCATCCCCAGGATAATACACTATGACCAAGTAGGATTTATACCAGGAATGCAGGGCTGATCAATATTAGGAAAACTATTAGCATAATTGACTATATCAATAACCAAACAAACAAAAACCATATGATCATCTCAATAGATGCAGAAAAAGCATTTGATAAAATTCAACATCCATTCCTAATAAAAACACTTGAGAGCATAGGAATAAATGGACTTTTCCTTAAAATAGTCAGGAGCATATATTTAAAATCATCAGTAGGCATCATATGCAATGGGGAAAAACTGGAACCTTTCCCAGTAAGATCTGGAGTGAAGCAAGGTTGCCCACTATCACCATTATTATTCAATATCATATTAGAAACACTAGCCTCTGCAATAAGAGTCGAGAAAGATATTAAAGGAATTAGAGTAGGCAATGAGGAAACCAAACTATCACTCTTTGCAGATGATATGATGGTATACCTCAAGAACCCCAGAGATTCTACTAAAAAGCTATTAGAAATAATTCATAATTTTAGCAAAGTAGCTGGATACAAAATAAATCCCTATAAAATCCAACAGCAAGAGATACAAAGAGAAATTCCATTCAGAATAACTGTTGATAGCATAAACTATTTGGGAATCTATCTAACTGTTGATAGCATAAACTATTTGGGAATCTATCTACCAAAGGAAAGTCAGGAATTATATGAACAAAATTACAAAAAATTTTCCACACAAAGTCAGACTTAAATAATTGGAAAAATATTAAGTGCTCTTGGATAGGCCGAGCGAATATAATAAAGATGACAATACTTCCTAAACTAATCTATTTATTTAGTGCTATACCAATCAGACTTCCAAGAAAATATTTCAATGATCTAGAAAAAGTAACAACAAAATTCATATGGAACAATAAAAAGTCGAGAATCTCAAGGGAATTAATGAAAAAAAATCAGATGAAGGTGGCTTAGCTGTACCTGATCTAAAATTATATTATAAAGCAGCAGTCACCAAAACCATTTGGTATTGGCTAAGAAATAGATTAGTGGATCAGTGGAAAAGGTTAGGTTCACAAGACAGAATAGTCAACTATAGCAATCTAGTATTTGACAAACCCAAAGATTCTAACTTTTGGGATAAGATTTCATTATTTGATAAAAACTGCTGGGATAACTGGAGATTAGTATGGCAGAAATTAGGCGAGGACCCACACTTAATACCATATACCAAGATAAGATCAAAATGGGTCCATGACCTAGGCATAAAGAACGAGATTATAAATAAATTAGAGGAACATAGGATAGTTTATCTCTCAGACTTGTGGAGGAGAAAGAAATTTGTGACCAAAGATGAAGTAGAGACCATTACTGATCACAAAATAGAAAATTTTGATTATATCAAATTAAAAAGCCTTTGTACAAACAAAACTAATGCAAACAAGATTAGAAGGGAAGCAACAAACTGGGAAAACATCTTCACAGTTAAAGGTTCTGATAAAGGCCTCATTTCCAAAATATATAGAGAACTGACTCAAATTTATAAGAAATCAAGCCATTCTCCCATTGATAAATGGTCAAAGGATATGAACAGAATTTTCAGATGATGAAATTGAAACTATTACCACTCATATGAAAGAGTGTTCCAGATCATTAATGATCAGAGAAATGCAAATTAAGACAACTCTGAGATACCACTACACACCTGTCAGATTGGCTAAGATGACAGGAAAAAATAATGATGAATTTTGGAGGGGATGCAGGAAAACTGGGACACATGCATTGTTGGTGGAGTTGTGAATGAATCCAACCATTCTGGAGAGCAATCTGGAATTATGCCCCAAAAATTATCAAATTGTGCATACCCTTTGATCCAGCAGTGTTTTTATTGGGCTTACATCCCAAAGAAATACTAAAGAAGGGAAAGGGACCTGTATGTGCCAAAATGTTGGTAGCAGCCCTGTTTGTAGTGGCTAGAAACTGGAAATTGAATGGATGCCCATCAATTGGAGAATGGCTGGATAAATTGCGGTATATTAATGTTATGGAATTGTTCTGTATTGTTCTGTAAGAAATGACCAGCAGGATGAATACAGAGAGGCTTGGAGAGACTTACATTAAGTGATGCTAAGTGAAATGAGCAGAACCAGGAGATCATTATACACTTTGACAACGATATTGTATGAGGATGTATTCTGATGGAAGTGGATTTCTTTGACAAAGAGACCTGACTTTCAATTGATAAATGATGGACAGAAGCAGCTACACCCAAAGAAAGAACACTGGGAAACGAATGTGAACTATTTGCATTTTTGTTTTTCTTCCTGGGTTATTTTTACCTTCTGAATCCAATTCTCCCTGTGCAACAAGAGAACTGTTCGGTTCTGCAAACATATATTGTATCTAGGATATACTGCAACATATCTAACATATATAGGACTGCTTGCCATCTAGGTGAGGGGGCGGAGGGAGGGAGGGGAAAAATCGGAACAGAAGCGAGTGCAAGGGATAGTGTTGTAAAAAAATTACCCTGGCATGGGTTCTGTCAATATAAAGTTATTATAAAAAAAAATAAAATATTAAAAAATAATAATAAAATAAAAAATAAAAATAAATAAAAATAAATTCCTCATTTGTAAAATGGGGATAACTCTGGCAGAAAGGATTTATAGATATTTGTCTGTGTTTTTTTTTTTTTTAATTTTCATACTTTTACAAGTCCCTTACGTTTCCTTAAGTATTGCAAATGTAATCCAAAGTCTTAGTGTCTCGATGCTTAATAACTTTTGGGATACTCTATATATTCATTTTAATAGAACCATCAAATTCCAGAATCACCAAAACTATTTATTTTATAGTGGTAGAAAGCTTTAATTTAAATAATTTATATATGTAGATTAATAAATCAGATCTATTATTTTATTGGCACAGGAAATTTTTTGGTACAGTAACTGTTGGCAACTTAAATTTCTAAGTGCTTAATGGGGAATGAAAAGGGATGCATTGAATTTTTAAATGACTTTATTTAACACAGGGTCAAACAACCAGCCTGTGTCAGAGCAAGAACTTGACCTCTAGTCTTCCTAAGTCAGAGGTCAATTCCTTATCTATCACTCCAAGTTGCCTTTCTTTATTTGTATATTACACGAGGTACATAAAATGCTCAGTTTAAGCTTTTGAGCTACAGGCACCTTAATGATCATTAAGGTTTACTCCTTTATCTAAAAAATAAAATACCCCATTGAATTTCAGAAAGATGGAGTTGTGCAGAGTCCTGGAGTGAGTGACACAAATGAGATTGTAACTCAGATATTCAGACAACCACTCTAGTTTTGTGTGCTATAAATTTTCTTGGCCAAGAAAAAACAAGTTTTGAGACTAAATGTAAAGTTAAGAGATTTTTGCACAGGAGAGAAATTGCTTGACTCTGGGCAAAGTGGAGAAAGGATGCTGAAATGAGAAAATCAGTTACATTTACTGAATGCCTTCTTTGTGCTTAACACTAAGTTTTAGGGGATTCATGAGAAAGAGAAGGTAATAATAATAGCTAGTACTTGGAGAACACTACAAAATTTGAAAATCACTTTCCATATTTTACAGACAAGGAAACTAAGACAAAGAGAGGTTAAGTGGCTTGTCCAGGTCATAGAGTCAGTAAAGGATGGGTTTGAACACAGATCTTCCTGATTATAAATTCAGCACTCTTTCCACTTCGTCTCTGAGGAGTCAACATGTAGGATACCACTAGGGAATGATGCACAACATTAGCTTTTAAGAAAAGGGTAATTCCAGGTTATACCTTCTTTCCATCAAAAATGATTTGTGATAGGGGCTGGGAGTGGATTTGGATTCATTGTCTACATTTCCCTTCCAATGCATCCTGCTATTTATTGATGTTATTAAGGAAGACATTTATGTGGATGTTGGGAAGAAATGGAGACCAATGACTAGAAAGCATGAAGAATCCCTAATCTTTACCAGTGATGGTAAAAATGATGAACCAGTGATGAACCATGAAAAAGTGATGGTTCTTTATGCTCTAAAATATGGCAGGCTTTCAAATGCTTAAAGGAAAAGATCATTCCATTTCCCCAACAGATATGAATTTGACTGAGGATTTTGCTGTCATTTTCAGCTGTCTCTTTACTTTGGAACTTCCCTCCTTGCTGGGGCTTTCTCATCCTAATATAACTCCCTCCACCATTATAGCCTTCTCTCATTTTGGTCCTTCTGGGACCTCCATTTACGGACAGACTCAGACAAACCAAGCACTCCTTAAAGTGCTTCTGACTTTAGGGATTTAACCACCATTTTGCTGCCTAAAGTACCTATCCCCCATCTGTATAGCTCCCTGTTATGGGTTTCTCTCCTATTAAAATAAGGAATAAACTCTTAAGGGAAGGGCCTATCTTTTCAGCTTCTACCAAGTATCTTTCTCTCCTTTTAGGGATGTGAGGAGGGATTGGAATTATGTGTCATCCCTTTAAAAAATAAACCAGAAAACCAGAATGTCTCTTCTCTCTAGCCCTCACCACTCCTTACACAGGCCCAGAACATCCAGTAACCAATCTCCAACAACAAAAAGAGTCTTGTGCAAATAGCTTTTGAGACATGTGTACAATATACACTTCTGTTTGAGTCCTAAGTGCTTAGGATGTGTCTGGCACATATCAAGTATATAATGTTTACCGCTTACCTTGTGTCAACCTCTTGAATCTGGCAAAGCTTTCTTACCACCCAGGCTAAACATCTGAACTTAACCTAGCTTGTCTTCTGGTCATCTCTTCTGTATCCTAAAATGTGGTTCCCAGAATAGATAAGCTACCTCTCAGTGAAACCTTTAGGATACACTTTTAAATTTTTACTCAATTTATTGTACAATGATCATGATCCAAAGAGTTATCTGAGGATAGGAACAAAAAATTTTTTGAGGACAAAATAATTGCATTTGGTTGAATTCAGCTGTGAGTTTGCATTTAAAGCAGTCAGCTCTCTAAGTGGCTCCTACTCACTTGTGATGAGGGTTAAGTAGCAGCAGGCAAGTTTCATTACAGCTTTGGTTCCTGGATAATTTATGACAAATGATAGTTTTTGAGTGTTGGCTCCACATGGCCCTTACAGCAGCTTCCTCCTAGCTTGCTGGCCACACCAACCACTCAGCTTATTGTACCCTGGGGTAGAAATGGACTTACAAGTGTCACTGTTGACCATTCAAAGCTAATCTTGGGTATTTTCTTTCAGGAGAAGCTATTGGTATGGCTGATTTAAAGTGAAAAAAAAATGGATATTTAAAGTGAAAAGCATAAAAACAGAAAAATGGAATGCTAATCTTAGCAGAGGATCTGTGTTTGCTAAAATCAAGTAAAGGGTTAATGAACTGAAATACAGTAAGGGGACTGTGAAATTCAAATCAGATAAAACAAATACACTTTGACTTCATTTAAAAATATTGTTTTGTATAGAACAGAAAATTTAAAGCTGTGTTTATACTGTGGTAGAGATATCTGAATAGTTGACACCATTTTATAGTAATGTATTGCCGTAATATAGACACAACCATAGATTAAGAACAGAAAAAAAGGGTAGGATAAAATCATTTATACATACATTCATATACATACACAGATGTATGTATATTTGTTATTGTTCACGCCTTTTAGTCATGCTTGTTTTATGATCTGATTGGTCTCTGATTGGCAGAGACCCTGATGTAGTTTGCCATTTCTTCCTCCAGCTCATTTTATAGATGATGAAATTGAAGCAAACAGGGTTAAGTGACTTGTCTAGAGTCATACAGCTAATAAGGTCTGAGTCTGGATTTCAACTCTGGAAGATGTCTTCCTGACTCCAAGCCAGGTCTTCCATCTACTACATCATCTACCTGTCCTATATGTCTATATATGAGTATTAACATATGCATATATATTTTAATATATATGTTTAATTTATATAACATATTTCATATATTTGTTATATATATAATATATGTACATATACATATTATATATATATATATATACATATATATGTAAATAGACATAGCTATATGCATAAACCTACAGATAGATAAATGTATATGGGCAGAGAGGCAGGCATCAGACACAGACAAACACAGAGAGGCACAAAGAGGTTTACTTCCTCAGAGTCAGGAAAACTTTCATTTTAGTCCTATTTCTGCCACATATTTACTTTGTTAACTCTGAGCAAGTGGCTTAAAAAGGTAAATTGCATAGAAGAGACCAGATTTCATTAGTCTCCCATGGTAAAAGAAGTACCTTAGCAAATTATGGTTATAGTTTAATATATATGTATGATATACTTGTATATATACACATAACTTTATAAATATATATTATTCAGTAAAAAGTAAAAATATCTTGCCTTATTTATTATATTTAACTTGAAATTAAGAGATTCTGTTTAGTAATGGAGAGAGAAATATGCAAATTATATGTAGTAATGAAATATAGAAAGTAAAACTGATCAACAGGAATATTATTTTTTTTATTTTAATATTTCTATCTTTGGTATTAAAAACTATGATTTTAAGATATAGATATAGGGTCAGACACATTTATTCCTTTACTTCGATTATATTATTGTAAAAAATGAAAATGGGTCACTTATGTAAGTCTATGTCCTCATACTTATATCTGTGTATTCTCATCCAATTTGTTCTTTTTTTTCCCTAGAAATCTTATGTGAATGATCCATCTAGCACACTGGGAGCCTTCCTCTAGATCTTTTGACATACCATCAGTATTAGTGAAGCCCTTAAGCTGTCCATCTGACACCTCTATCTCTTATTATATGCCCGGATTACTTCCTTTTTGGATCATACCTTTCTGTGTCTAAAAAGGACCAAGATCTGGCACAATGCAATTGTTGTGCTAAAGTGCAAAGATTAAAAGGCTTAAGTTAAATGGTAGGAATATACATAATGAGTACATATTCCCAACAATGGTACTCCTTTGCAAAAACCTGTTAAGGGTCACAGTTGAGGGCAGTCTGCAGGAACCTAGGGGTTTTGTGCTTTCTGAGAAATAAATGAGAAGGCAATAGAGTGACCTTCCTGTTCTGCTCAAGTGGCTTTTCTCCATCAGATGGTCCTTACCCAAGGCCTGTGCCTTAGATTATCTCCCTTATAGACGTTCCTGTTTCTTGTCTAACTCTTCATAGTTTCATTCAATTTCTGATCCACCACAGTTCCCTAATTATATCATATATGTCTCTCTTTAAGGAAACTCTTTAGGACTTTAAATGACAAAAGAATTGTGGATGGGCACTAGTAAAAGGGGTTTAACCACTGGTGGTTCCATATATCAATGAAATAAAAAAATAATAATAATAATTAAAAACAATCTTTTTCTTGTGAACAAATTATCATGATTTATATTCTTCATCCTCTTGTCATCCATTGTATACCTCTTCATTTTCTTTTAAATGAAATTTTGATTATCTTAGATATTGCTAGGATGCAGAAGTTATTTTATTTTTTTCTTCTCACAAAGTGGCATGTTACCTTTGGGAAGATCCTATCTAGGGGCTCAAAATCTGAAGAAAACAGTAATTTGGGTGACTGAGATGGATGAATTGTACCGGGCCACCTCATAAGAGTATAACATCATAAGATTTTAAGAAACATGGACCTTTAGACATAGAAATTTTACAGTTCAGGGCTGGGAAATGTTGGGTTAGATGGAATCATATTATCCTAGAATGTCAAAGCTAGGAGGGATCTTCCGAATACATTGTCCAGTCATGTCCAACTCAAATTGTAACAAAAATAAAAAAACCCATACATAAGGATCCCTGTGAGACCACATATAGACGCATAATTAAAAATTATCTATGCTCCTATATGTGTTTTTTTTTTAATTTTGTTAACTATTTCCCAATTACATTTTAATCTGCTTTGGGCTACACTTTAGAGTATAGGGCACATGCAGCCCATAGGCATCAAGTTTGACATCTCTGATCTGGTCCAGGGCTTCTTAAATTTTTTCCACTTGTGACCCTTTTTCATCTGAGAAATTTTTATGTGACTCCAGGTAAATAGGTTTATAAAATAAGTATCCAAATCAAACATTTACTAATTTTAATTCATAATTTTGGAACTCCATATGGAATTGCAGACCATAGTTTTAGAAGCTAGGATCTAGTCTATGCTTCTAATATTACAAATGAAACAGACCAAAGAAATGAGTTGACTTGAAGAAAATCATTTAAATGGCAAAACTTAGTCTTCCACCATGCTTTGCTGACTACTAGTCCAACTTTTGTCTCATTATAGCACAGAGCCACAGGCTAATAGACTTTCAGTTGAAAGGATAGAGGAAGAAACTGTACCTCACGGTTGTAAAGTGATTTCCCCAAGGTCATACAACAAATTGTTAGGAATTCATGCTTGGACATGAATCCAAAGCACTTCTCTTTCCACTCTGACCTAATCACCTCTCTTAATGCCTCATTAAGACCACTTTCATCTTTTTCTATTACCACACATAAGCTCACACTACTATCTCCTTTCTTTCACTAAATTTCTATTTCTGTCTCTTCTAAGGGCTCCACAGTCTTTCTGTCATGTACTCAAAGGACAGCTTCCTAACATATTACACAATCACCAGCACCAAAGGAATGTTGTGATATTGTCTAACCAATAACCAAGGGATTTTGTGGACATAACTATCAGCTGGGGACTGTTACATGCATTTTTTGCTTCCCCCACACTGAGCTGCCTTTCAACTCAGGTATTTCTAGAGATGAACAATTGTGTTTTCCCATAAGTTGTGGTCATATATCACCACAAACACACATGGTATTAAAAAAAAAAAATCGGTATTAAGCAGCTTGAGATTAATGGGGAAAAAAAACAAAAACAAAAAACATAAAAGTTTATCATTTCCTGAAAAATATGGGCTAGCTTCCTGGAGGGCCTCAGGGTCAGCCAGAGATCAGGATAAATCAAAGTCCTTGGTCTTTAGGGGGAGAAGCAAAGGATGCAGGCAAGCTGCCACGCAGCTTGTCAAAGATGTATCTTGGATTCTGGAGTCTCCAGCCTCTTTCCTCCTAATGCTGCCAAGTGTCTCTGACTTCTCTCCCTCCCCCTCCAATCCTTGGCTATGATTATCTTACTACCAAACATTCAGCAAGCACCTATAGTGAGGAGAATCATTATCCAAATATATGCTAATAGAGCCACTGTCTCACATCAGATAGATAGCCTTAAGTGCTCTCTTATCTGATTCAGAGTTTCAGCCCTCTACATCTCCCACTTTCTTTTGTTTTTGGACACAGGTGGTCACGCCCTCCCTGACTTCTCAGGGTGGTGAAAAACCCCCCAAAGAGGTGATTATATCCTCTCTGACTTCTCAGGAAAGGGAGTAAAAACACTAAAAACGAGGTGATCATGCCCCTTCCTCAACTTCTCAGGAAGGAAGATGAAAACACCAAAAAGGAGGTGATCATGCTCCCCCTGACTTCTCAGGAAAGGAGGTGAAAGCACTAAAAAGGAGATGATCACACCCTCCCTGACTTCTCAGGAAGAAAGATGAAAAACACCAAAAGGAAAGGGGGAGTCAAGCCAGATATTGTTAGTGAGTTTCTGGGTTAAAAGGTCTTACAAGAAACAGGTATACACAAACTCATCAGCATTAGAGGTATTACACAAGCACATAGCAATAAAGCACAGGTTAGCAGTGATGACTCTCCCTACAGCCAGTGCAGGCTCAGTGTGGTGTAACAAACATGAATTGAACATGCAAATAGTGATATAACAAACAACATGAATCAACATGGTGTTGTAAGAGATTTCCAGAAATCCTAGAAGGAGGATATGTAAATAACAATTCCACATACGCCTTCTTCTGAAACCAAGAGGTAGTCCAAAACCAATCTATGTGTCAGGGAATCCAATGATCGCTGCAAGTTTTTTAAGTCCTACAACAGTCTTTTCATGTCTCAAGAAATCCAATGATTCCTGAGGTTTTTCAAATCCTACAGCAATCTAATCATTCTCAGGGAATCCAATGATTCCTGGAGATTTTGAAGTCCTGCAACAGTCTTATCATGTCTCAAAGAGTCTAATGATTCCTGATGGTTTCAAGTCTTACAGCAATCTTATCATTCTCAGGGAATCAAATGATTCCTGAGGGTTTTCAAGTCCTGCATCAATCTCATTAATAATTTTTGATATCCATGAGTCAATTGCCATAACTGTCATGCTCTTTCAGTGGTAAGCACAATCAGCAATGGAACCACCCAATGTTTCTTGGGTCTTCTCCTTCACTTCAAGGGTCTTTTCCATCTCTCTCCAATGGACAAGGCGAATACAGCTTGTTGGCACCCATCTGATTCTTTCTCCATCTATGGAGATACAGCATTTAAACTATTTGGTTCTTTCCATTTACCACTTTCTGGATCTCTCCACATCACCTGGCAATTCTCTAAAGATAGTGGAGCTGCTTGCTTTTCCTAATATCTGCCCCATTTCAGCTAGAAAAGGTTACTTGTTTAGGCCTTAACAAAATAAGTTCCCTGCTTGTCTATTTCAATACTCACCATATTTCCTGGTCACAGGGACTTCTTCAGTGAAATTAGGGTCCTTGGTCCACGCTGGGCGCCAAATGTAAAATACAGGCTAGGTCCTTGGAGGGCCTTAGGGTCAGCCAGAGTCAGGATAAATCAAGTCCTTGGTCTTTAGGGGGGGGGGAAGTGAAGGAGGTAGATGAGCTGCCATGAGGCTTGCCAAAGATATCTCCTGGATTCTGGAGTTCGGAGTCTCCAGCCTCTCTCCTCATCCTGCCACCAAGTGTCATTGATTTCTCTCCCTCCCCCTTTCAATATTTGCCAAGATTTTCTTACTACCATTCAGCAAGCACCAATAATGAGGAGAGCCATCATCCAAATATATACTAATAAAGCCATTGTCTCACATCAAATAGGTAGCCTTAAGTGCTCTCTTGTCTGATTCAGAATTTTAGCCCTCTACAATTTCCTAAGAGCTAGCTTTCTGTCCATTCACTGTCTTGCGGGAATGTTTATTCCAAACTCTCTCTCTCTCTCTCTCTCTCTCTCTCTCTTCTCTCTCTCTCTCTCTTTCTCTCTCTCTCTCTCCATCTATCCACTTTCTAGCTCCATCTACTCTCTATCATCTTCACTTCATTCTGTATATCTACCAATGTATAGGTCTAATTGTGAACATACATATGTTCTGATAGACTTGTACAATGGGATTTTCATCTAACGACATGTCATAAAATGGATAGTTTCCTATTTTTTCCTATGTGATTATTAGACTTAACTCTTTTCATTATCCATAGCTCTTATCAAGGAGTCCCAGTAATATCTTGGGAATTTATGCAAATTATTACAATGTCATCTTCAAACATGAAGGACCTCGAATTCTACATGGAATCTTCTTCCATTTCATCTTTGAACAAACCATCCTCAGTGAAAATGATGAATGTTTTTGGGAAATGTGGGAGGAAATAGAGCCAACAAGAACAGACAAAAATTTTTTTATAAAAGAATTTTCCAAATTAAAAGAATTATTAAAAGAACTCCAAATTAGAATAATTTTTCCCTCCTACTTCATCCATAACTGAACAATAAAAATAGAAAACTTTTATAAGAAATATGTTTTGCCATGCAAAACAAATTCCCATTTTGACCATGTTCAAAAATGTATGTCTCATTCTGCATTTTCAATCCATATTCTCTGGTAGGAAAAGAATTGCTTCATCTTCAGATCCTATGTATCATAATTTGTCAATGCATTGATCTGAGTTCTAGTCTTTCAAAGTCGTTTTTCATAATAATGTTGTTATTGTATAAATTATTTTTCTAGTACTAATAGCACTCAGTATCAGTTCATAGAGATCATCCCAATTTCCTCTGAAGATGTCCATTTCATATAGCCAATTGTTTTTCCAACTTGGAAAAGGAGGAGAGAGAAAGATGAGGGACTGAATGGTGAAGTGAAGATTTTTTTAGGATGGGGATATTTGGAAATATTTATAATCGAGAAGTGAAACCAATGTCCCAAATTTCTGATCTATTTATTTATTCCCTAAACTATCATTTCTGATGTTAGCCAGATAACCAATAACCCATTTGAATGCCTCTTCCCTAAAAACCATAGCCTTAGATGTCAAAATAATTGTAACAGTTTACTAGGGAAAAGTCCCTTCACTTTTTTGTTATTGCTATTCAGTAATTTCAGTGAAGTCTGACTATTCATGACCTCATTTTCTTGTCAAAAATACTAACATTTCTTTCTCTAGCTCATTTTACAGAGGAGGAAAATGAGGCAAAAGACAAATCTTCCTGATGGTTAGACCCAGCACTGATGGAAAATTTAGCATCAAATGCCCATTGATCTATCAAATATAAAGTAACATTCTACATGGAATCTTCTTCCATTTCATCTTTGAACAAACCATCCTCAGTGAAAATGATGAATGTTTTTGGGAAATGTGGGAGGAAATAGAGCCAACAAGAACAGACAAAAATTTTTGGCAAGATTTCATCTAGTAAGCAAATTACTATTTCTTGATGCTCTAAGCCAGTATACAATAACAATAGAACTCATTCTCTCTCAAAGGACATCTGTTCTTTTTTTTTTTTGTTCTTGTTATCTTCCTTTACTTGTATAAAAAATTGCTCTGTCATTTAGATTATTTCACTATGCAATTTCAAATGATTTCTGAATAAGCAAATATTTCCATAAAACTAATCATTTGGCCTAATAAAGTTAAATTTCTTATGTATTGTTCTAAAGAAAGACTAGTGTTTGACTTCTCAAAGGTCAAATCTTTCTAAAAGAAGCAGATTTGTTTCATAAATGTGTGAATTTTAAGGGGAATATGAAATCGAGAAACAAGTTCATTAGGTACAATTATACACATGAAGATAGAACTATAAATGTGTGTGTAGACATATGTATATATATATAAATATGTATGTGTGTGTGTGTGTGTATATATATATATATATATATATACACATATATGTATATGTATCTATCTATACTGTTCTAAATGCATATCAATACCAGTCAGAATGCAATAAATGAGTAAAGTGCCATATAGACCAATAACTGCAAATGATATCTAATTATATATACACAGACACATTTTTAATTATGTGTATGTATATGTGTGTGTATCTCTACACACATATGTATATATATGTATACACACATATAATAATTGGCTTAGATAGCCTTTAATATATCCTCCATGTCTTCTCATACTAGTTTTCCCTACTTCCATGATGCTGTCTTGATTAAAACATTATATGATTATATTTTCAATTTAATCTCTTATACTACACTTGATTTAATCCTCTCTTCATTTATGTAAGAATATATTCTTGCTGGTATTTATGTCCATTTTAGAACAGTGGTTTCTATAGTTGTTTTTTGGCACCATCCTCTGATCAATAAATTTTTCTTCCCCTTCACCCAAAAGAAGAAGAGTGGTTTATTTGGTGAATATGTTACAATTTCTACTTTGCAGATCATTGATGTAAGTATATTTAATTGTATTTGTGTGTGTATATAATTCAGGTCTCCCTGATTTAGAGGCAAATACACACACACACACACACATTCATGAGTGTGCATAATTCATTATGCAGGCACAAACCATGCACACAATATATGTTAGTGTTTATAAACCATGCAAGCATGCAATCTGCCTCAAAGTCAGGAAGACACAGCCTCAGATTTCACCTTTGACATATAGTGTTTGTGTGATTTGGGGCAAGTAGCTGCAATCTCTTCATATCCTAGAATTAAGGATAGTTAATTAGTTGCTGATCAGCTACTAGCTTGCATTAGAGGAAATTTCTCACAGGGAAAGTTCTCTCTGCCTATGAATCATAAGTCCTATCAAAAATAAATGAACTCATTGCTGAGGTTTTTTATTTAGTATTACCACCCCGTTAAAAGGATTAGTTTGTTTTATGCATATGGAGGCAATAAACTATCCTTTTGGTTCTGTCTTTTCTAACTTTAGTAGTTTATTTTATATGAAAAATTCCAAGTTTAAACACAATCACTCCAAGTCCTCCGTTTGTAAAATTACTAACACTATGGCTGAAGCTAGATTCTCTGCCTAGCCTAATATTTATATCTCTATTTAATCATTGCTGAGGCAAAATTCTAGTTATTAGAAATATTATAGAAACAAAACAGCAGGTTATATTATAAACAGGCATCAAGAGGAAAGTTAGGGAAAGGGTTAAACCTTTATTTGGACAGTTTAGGTCAAGCAGTTTAAGATGCTTGTGTATGCAATGATTTTCCTTGATATCTCCTATTTCTGCCATGACTCAATCCTCCCTTTTTTCATGCTTTGCTTCAAAATCTGTAATCTAAAAGCTTGGAATCTCTCTTCCCCAAATTCTAAGATGACTTTCCTCTTTTATAAAAATTATATAGAGTGTGATCCAATCTATCTCACATTGACTTTGGTTGATTCACAAATGTGTACAAGTTTTGTTCATGCTCACTTCTAATTGGCTAATTGAATCAAAATGTTTTCAGGTAGTTAAGGCACAAAGATCAAATGAGAATGGTTTCAAATACCTTTACACATATGTAACCAAAATCTCATCCACTCTCTTTCTGTCCATATCATATGTCTAGCAATTTGTGAAGACAGTACTCATAAGGACCTTCTGTCTGATGAGCCTTCCTATTGGGAATTTGAGAAAACTGGAAATTTTTGGAAAACCTAGAATCTTTTGCACTGATAGTTACTAACTTAAGGACTCCTAATTTTTTCTTTCCTTTTTACTTGAATAAAAGGTTTCCTCTGTAATACGATGTATTGCTTATTAGCATTCCAAATATGCTTATAAGCATAAACTCATCCTCATGGGTACCATACATGGAATTTTCAGGTTTCTGGGGCTGAGGACATATAAGAATCAAAAGAAGTAAAAAAAAACTCACTCAAAGAGTACTCAGTTCATTGTCCTATAAGTCCATAAGACAAAGTTTTTAACCTGGGATACATAGATTTCAAGGCATCTGAGAATTTTTTTTTGAGAAAAAACAATAAAAACCAAAAGAATAGCTGTCTTTATTTTCCCTAACCTATATATAAAAGAATGTTTCCTTCAATTGCAAAGACAAGTAACTATTCTGAGAAAGGGTCCATAAATTTCACCAGATTCCCAAAAGAGTCCATCACACACACACACACACACACACACACACACACACACACACACACACACAAAGATTAAGAACCTAATTTAAGACAAAGATTATATTTAATATAGTGTAGCTTTCTAAGTTGAAAACTTTCAGGAACTAAAAAAAATTTATGACCTCCTAGTCTCCTATTCCTTCATTTAAAGCCTGCCAACTTTTTTATAGAGTCAAGCCCCATCCTTCCAGTCCCTGCCTTTTTATATGATTTTTTTTTTTAAAGGAAAAAGGTAAATTAGGTTTTTTTTTTTCTTTCCTGAAAAGAAAAGTATCCCATATTTAATCAGTCTGGATACTCTGATTAGCCCCTAACAGCAGTGAATTTTACATCTGTTTTGTGAAAGTGGAAGAACAAACCAGGTTCTCCAAGGGCCTTCTTTGCATAGTGTTTGCTCTGGGGAGTGTGACCTCTATATTCTGTAAAGCATAAAGTAGTTGCTGTTGCCTTTTTTCAGTTAAGGGACAACTATTTTCCTCTTGTAAATGACTTAGTGGAGGCCAGTAATCTGAAGTTAAAAGCAGAATAGATTTTTTGCTCTTGCTTTTATGAGTTGAGCTGCCACTGAAAGGAATTGCAATGCACACAGGTCTTGAGTCTATGTTTCTGATATGGACAGAGTGATAATCCTTTTTAAAAAATTATCCCCCAGTCCATAAAATGAATGTCTTTTAATAGCATGGGTATCATTACCAGGAATTACTAGTCTAATTGCACTGATGCTGATGGAAGATCTTAGTTTAACTGGCCATAACCATGCTGAACCACTTTGACTTTGAAAGACCGTATTTTATAAGACTGACCGAGAAAGCACCTGAATCTCTTTCCAGCAAGTGTGATCTCTTTTAAAAAAGTTCACCACTTTCACTGAGCCTTAACCAACTCCATAAAAAATGCTATTTTGCAGCTTTGCTTATTTTTCCCTTTTGGCCCACTGAAAATTCTCAGTATCTCTTGGAGAAGAGGCAAAACTTAGGTCATACTAGTACTGAGGGGCACAGAAACCCCCAGATCTAAATCTAACTCTCCTATTCTCTTGATGCATAAACCAGTGTACCCTTGCTGTGCCTTTGCCAACCTGAGAAATAAAAGCTCTAATAAAATTAAGGTGATTAGAACAGAGACCTCTCTCATAGGGATATTTGGTATCCTCATAGATAAAGCTCTTTATAGATTGAAAGTGTAATGTCTGTTTTAAATAATCTCTTGATACCCTTTACTTTTAAAAGACTTCTTTCAGGTCTTACATTATCATTTCTTTTTGAGAGCCTGACCTATGTCTCTGATAGGAAACATAAATTTTGGTTTTGGTCACTGCTGCACATGGGTCTCTTGCTTTATTCTTTTGCTTCTAATTTTATAGATATGGTTTTCTTGACTTTCAGTTAACCTCGTGTCCCTCTATAGACAATTTTCTGATTTAAAATGATCTTAGGGAAGTCTAAGGCTCTCTTAACTAAGTTGGAGCTAGAGTGTCATTTAGGATTCTCAATGACTTTGTGGAGGTGATGCCAGAGTCACAGAAACTGCCATATGTTCTCTTTCTGGGGAGAAGGAATCATCTTTTTTTTTTTTTTTTAAGTATGTGCCTATGGCATTCCAGCAACTGTGCTAAGTGCTTTGCAAATATTATCTTTGATCCTCACAACAACTCTGTGAGGGAGGTGTGCTCATTTTATATATGAGAAAATTGAGGCAAACAGAAAACAAGTGATGTTTAGATTTGAACTCAGGTTTTCCTGACACAAGTCCAGTGCCAAATCTATCTACTGCTTCTCCTAGTGTGTGGGTCAGAAACCATTAATAAAAAAAACAAACAAACAAACAAAAAAAACTGGATAGATCTCTAGAAGCAAAGCAAAGTTTATTATACGTTCTCGCGAGAATTGGACGTCCCACCCATTGAGCAGACAATCAAAGGGAGGAAACACTGTAGGGGGCAGGGTCGACGCTTTTAGTCCCTAATGCAAATTCCCCTCCCCACTGACCCTCATCCTTATTGGCTGAGGATCTTACATTCTAAATGTGGGAACTATCCAAGAAATTGAACTTGACCAATAAGTACATAGGTGCCCATATTTGGCTGAAATAGGGAGGATAACAAGAAGGGGACTTAAGTATGCCCTTAGGGGGATAACAGGGAGGGGATAGCAGGGAAGAGACTTTAAGTATGTCCTTAAGATAGCAGGGAGAAGACTTTAAGTATGCCCTTAGGAAAATAGCAGGGAGGAGACACTTTAAGTATGCCCTTGACTTAATACTTCAGGCCTTCAGGCCTACTTAAGTCCTTCAGGCCTACTCAAACTTTGAAATAGATGAAGCCTTACTCGATTTTCACAACTGTCTTGAAAGATCTCACTTTATCTCGTTCAGTCCCCCCTCATATTTATACATTGAGATCTCTTCAACATCTTTATACAACAAAATATACAAATTTGGTTTCATACAAACTTCCCCTACCTCAGCTAACAAGGAATCCAGCACAAGGCTGTTGTAAAACAGCCTCTCTTGTTTGAGTAGCTTGGTCAGCCAAAAGATCGAATGCCTCAGCTGTCTGATTGGTACAACTGCTTGAAGCTTAATTATCCTGTTCAATATATATATATTGGGGTTCTATATCCCCAACTTCCATCTTGGGCCCAAGTGGCTGGCTCATACTCTATTCTTTCTGGAGACCAAGAATCACCCCAACCATTTGAATCTTCAGTCTGGAGGTATACCTCTCCAATGGAGGTGTCTAAACCCCAATTCTCTTTTCCCAAATCATCGTACAACTGAATCCCTAAATATTGGTTTGCCTATTCAGGAAGAAAGAAAAATTTTGGCCTAATTAGTCCAATATAGCAAATCCCTGTCCAATTAAGAATCAGGTGAATATAAGCAGTTAAACCACAGATCTAATAATGACCCATTAGAATAGGTTGTTCCCTCGAAAATATGTCTGAACTATTCCTTGTAAAAGGGCAAGATTGCTGTTCTCTCATCCCTAGGGGACCTTCCCCTACAAAGGTGACATACTGATATTTCCATAAACCCTGATCCTTCCTCCTACAATTGGCAACTGGCCATTGACCTATTAGGTTTAACAAATCCTATCTTCTGTCAATGGCCACTGATATTTCTCTTCTAAGTTCCAGAAATCAGTCCCATTATGAATTTGGGATCAGTTACTAAGGATCCAGGCTGGGCTTAAGGAATAGGTACCCATGGCCATTAGTTCAGACGTTGGGATCCACCACAGATCCAACAATTTGATAAGTTAAAAGGTCTCCCTATATTCTGCATGAGCAGGAGGAGCTGGTTCTCATCTCTGGAAGATAAAGGTCTGGTTTCTATGGCTATCATGAGGAAATAGGCAAACCCAAAGCTCAGGGAAATCCCCATGAGAGTTTCCCAAAGTAATTCCCAAACTAATTAATGTAAGAAAAGTCATAGTTACAATGCACTGGATTCAGAATTTGTGTCCCATTCAGTGGAGGTCCCCTCCTCAAATGTAATTTGAAGTCTCCTCATCTTCACAGTCCACTTGGATAAAGGTGGCACCACAGGTCCTTTTGTTCTGGTGTGCTATGTCCAGCCTCGTTCCTGGGTGCAAATAGCAGTGTCCGAGAGGTCAGTATTATGTGGTAGGGTCCGTCCCAGCACAGAGTCAGCTTCTCATCCTTCCAGGAATGGATCAACACCCAATCTCCACCTGAATTCTATGAACAGGGAAACTTAGAGGAGTATGAGCTATTAACCCTTTTGTTGAAGTCCTTGTAAATGTCTTAGCAATGATTTAACATCTCTTAAGAAATAAATCCTTTGTCTCTAAGATAGGGTCCCAGTAGGACAAGCCTGGAAAGGATGCTGTACAATAATTCATAAGGTGAAGACCCTCTATCTCTATGTGGCTTGGTTCTGATTCTGACCACAGCAAGAGCAAGACATTTAGTCCAAGGTAGTTGGGTCTCTAAATAATTTAGTCAGTTCCCATTTTATTTCCTGATTCATCCTTTCTACTTTCCCAGAAGAGGGAGGATACCAAGGGGTGTGGAGATCCCAAGTGATTTCTAAGGCCCTAATCCCATTCTGAAACACCTGGGCAGAAAAATGTGTTCCCTGATCCGAGTCTATCCTCTCCACTATTCCATATCTAGGAATAATTTGTTCTAATAAGACCTTTCTGTCGAGGCAGTTGCTCGGGCTGAGGGAAATGCCTCCACCATGAGGTCAGATGGTCCACTATGACCAGCAAGTATTTGAGGCAACCCACTGATGGCAGCTCAGTGAAGTCCACTTGGATGCTTTGGAATGGTCTGATTCCCGGAGGTCGTTCCCCTTTTGGGATCTGACATTGAGCAGCCTTGTTAGTCCTTCGACAAACGAGACAGCCATCCACCAGTTAGTTGTCAGGCCATTGTATATAGGCCGGGGGTAACAGCATCACACAGGTTTTAGACATCCCAGAGACTGCCCTGGTGAGGGCAGTTGCTGAAGGACCTGCCTCATACTTGCTTTGGTCAGTACCTCTCTGCCATCAGGTAAGAGCCATCGTCCTTCCGAGTTCCCAACTGCTCTGAGAGTCGAGGCCTTCTCTTTTCCTTCTGGTAAAACTGGGAGAGGGTAGACTAGGGGGAAGTACAGGTATCATAGTCATCATATGAGAAATCTCCTGGTCTCCAGCTCCCTTGGCCTCCTCATCTACTAATCTATTTCCCCTTGCCTTAAAAGAGCTTCCCATCTGATGTCCCTTTATATGTATTACTGCTACATTCCTAGGGGCCAGAATGTTTTCCAGTACCTCTCTAACTAGTGTAGAATGGACCAGTTCTTTACCTTTACTATTTACAAATCCTCTTTCCTCCCAAATCCTTCCAAATACATGCACCATACCCCAAGCATATTTCGAATCAGTATATATATATCCCCATCTTAGTCCCTCAATAACTTTAAAGCATACAATTCACAAGTTTGAGCCAACCAATGGGCAGGTAGACTGCCCCTGGTAACAGTGGAAGTCCACATAGCAAACCCATTTTTCCTTTTCCCATCTACCACTCTAGAGGATCCATCTATAGACCAATTTACTCCTCCAGGTATTGGCAATCCTTGTAAATCCTCTTACTTTCATTTGAAAATCAATGAACTCTAAACAACAATATTCCTCTGCAGGGGTGGTTCTGTTCCAGGGGACAGGAGGCAGGATTAAGATTATCAACATTCTGAAATCTGTGAGCTATTTCCCAGCCCTCTGATTTAATATAGTTCTTACTTGGTGTGGGACACTTACTATAACACTGCCTCCAAAGGTGAGCTTCCTACTCTCTTCTACCAAGAGAGTAGTAGCAGCTACTGCTGGTACACAGATCAGCCATCCTTTGACTATGGGATCTAATACTTTAGAAAGGAAAGCCACTAGTCAGGAGCCTTTGCTCCAGCAATGCAACATGGGCAGCTGATTCTATAAGCCTCCTTCCCTTCACATAGAGTGAATTCCCCTTCATTTCATTTTCACCACGTATATAATGGGGAATTGTGTGAGTGTCAAATGTTCTCTTCCCATATAGCCCCCACCATGATCATGCAAAACATGAAAAACACATCTGACGACAATATAGATCTTTGATAAGTCAGGGGCCTAGGACTGGGGTTCCAGAGATAGCCTTGCCTTCCATCAACACACAGTGTAAAAGGCTCTAGGCCTAAACTTTAGCCTAATCAGGGCAATGAGGTTCCCAGCTTTCTCAAAAGGCAAGGTGGGAATGGCCCAAGTACTTGGGCGAAGTAAACCTTTAAATAAAGAAACTTTAGCCCCAGGAAGTAAAAAAGTTAAAAAATTAATAGCAGCAACCAAACTCTGGCGGCAAATTAAAATATCTGTTTAAGGCAGTTTTACTTCAGGTAACTGTCCTTAAGTTTTAACCATTCCACCTTATGACCTATGCAGTCACACCTGAATTCAAAACTCCCAGCAAATATTATCTGCAGTCCCAAAGGATTTTATCTTCTACAGCAATTATCATTAATCAAGGGCTTCAGATGAATCTAGTTCTCAAGAATCACAGTAAAGAGTTTACAGCTTATATAGCTATCTTATCTAAGTAGGTAGTTCCAAATTTAACATTACATAGATCATTTGCCTTTAAAATACTCAAATACAAAGAAAAAAATTCTAAATTGCACATTGTGCATCCATTTCCACATAAAAGAAAATTTTAAATCTTTCAATTTAACATTAATACTCTCTTCATTCTAAAAAAAAAAGAATTTTTGGAAACAACCCCATCAAATTATCAGATCAAATTAAAATCCTGCTCTAGATTTTTTATCATCTTCCTTAAACAAGGAGGCTACCATGCACATAAATAAGCACTTTCAAATAGTACAGTTCCAACAAACTTCTTAGAGCAGACTTGAAAAATAAAAATAAAACATTCAGTTATTAACACCATATAAATGTAGGCTGTTCCTTTAAACAGTAGAAGCAATTGATAGCCGAAGCAGCAAGGTGTTGTAACCACCATACTTAATGGGGAAGGGGGATTAGATCACCTGACAAGGTCCCTCTCTATGTGGCCACCCTTCCCCCACTCCACCATGCTTCCCAACCCTAACTTATCATAGTTAACTTTTTTAGGGTGTCATTTCCCCAGGATCCAATCTGCCAGCTCAAGACAGGACCCAATCTCATGGGATATATCTCCTTTTCCCAGGGCAAATGGCAGATTCCCTAGGGAATTTGCCTTTTTCTTCCCCATTTCTGGAGAGCTATTTTCCTCTCTTTTTCTCTCCCACCATCTCTTCCTGTCCCATCTCTCTCCTTCCAAAGCTTATTTGCTTAAACCTTCTCCGACATATATTAAACACTCCGAAACCAATACCAGATGCTCCATTTAAATTATTGATTACTTTTGCAAATCACTCTTTCTTGTCCCTTGTCTTTAAGTCAAAGAAAAAAAAATTTTTTTAAACTTCAAGATTCTCAAATAACTGAACCAAATTTCATAAAACTTATAATTGCCCAACAGAGATGACAAATTTTAAGGCATAACTCAGTTACAAATTACCCAATACCTCTAGAAAACACACACCATCTAAGTAGGGAGATACAAGCCAACCTCCCCTAAGGTAAACTACCAGCATTTTGTTTTAATACCCTATGTTTTAATTTAAAATCCCAAACATGGCTTTAAATCCCCAATAATATAAAACCACTTTCGCCATCATTTTTAAAATAATGAATTTCACCAGATAGCAGTTTCTTTCCCTTGGTCCCATGTGGCCCTACTGCAGGTCAGGACACGTGGGAGGGAAAGGAAAGAAGCCACAAGTTCACTCTCTGGATCCCACATACTTCCCTGATGGATAGGGTGATTGTGATCCCAATTGGGATCTGCTAATGGTATTGGTGGTCAGCTGAAACTACTCCTGCAACCCTGTCCCACTCCTTCATAGCTGCATCCCTAATTAGTCCCCTCTCCTCTTGTGAGAAGAGAGAATTCAAAATAGACCTAAGTTCTCCTCCTGGCCCCGACGGACCTTGGAGGGGCTAAAGGAATTAAATCCTTTCCTTCTCTTTCAGGTACAAATTCAGGCTTTGGCACCCTAGTCTTCAATAGTGCCTTCCCAATATCTTTGTCACCCCAGACAAAACAACAATTCCTTATTATCTTTTTCTTTTTTTCTTGCTTTTTCCTTATATATTTTGGCAGTTTTTCCAATTACTTAATTTATCTCCCAAGGGACTATCTACCAGTATTTTCTGATCATTTTTCTCATTTCTCTCTGCAAAGGCTGGCTGGGACTGGGCCACACCCATTGAATTTGGACGGAATCTAAATTCCAAAATACCCAAACACGCCAATTGTCGTCAATTGACTCCAGTCACCCTAGAAGGCCTAGCCAAGCTTATCCTGTCCAGAGACAAAGAGTGTAAGACTCCAGGCCTCACAGATTCTTGTCCAGAGACCTCTCCAGAGTTTAAGACTCCAGGGCCTCACAGGGGGCTTACCTTTCTGGGTTGCTGCGCAGCAAATTGCTTGACTGATACCTGTCCTCCACCAACCGATTGGGATTTCTACCTTTTACCGCGGAGTTTCTCCCTTTGCTTTGCTCTGAGTTTCTTCACTTCGGGCCCACTTTACCTTGGGGAGTAAGGAGAAACCCTGGACACTGGCGGGCTGCCTAAATCTGGGGAGGGCGCCACCCTGCCAGCACCCCAAGGGTTCACCTACTCACAAGTAGTGTAATCCCGGACAAGCCCCCAAGACTGTGTGGGTCAGAAACCATTAATTTAAAAAAAAAAAAAAAAAAAAAAACTTGATAGATCTCTATAGAAGCAAAGCAAAGTTTATTATACGTTCTCGCGAGAATTGGACGTCCCACCCATTGAGCAGACAATCAAAGGGAGGAAACACTGTAGGGGGCAGGGTCGACGCTTTTAGTCCCTAATGCAAATTCCCCTCCCACCACTGACCCTCATCCTTATTGGCTGAGGATCTTACATTCTAAATGTGGGAACTATCCAAGAAATTGAATTTGACCAATAAGTACATAGGTGCCCATATTTGGCTGAAATAGGGAGGATAACAAGAAGGGGACTTAAGTATGCCCTTAGGGGGATAATAGGGAGGGGATAGCAGGGAGGAGACTTTAAGTATGTCCTTAAGATAGCAGGGAGGAGACTTTAAGTATCCCTTAGGAAAATAGCAGGGAGGAGACACTTTAAGTATGCCCTTGACTTAATACTTTAGGCCTTCAGGCCTACTTAAGTCCTTCAAGCCTACTCAAACTTTGAGATAGATGAAGCCTTACTCAATTTTCACTACTGTCTTGAAAGATCTCACTTTATCTCATTCACTAGTAACTCCTCTTACTCTAATCAATCAATAGGTATTTATTAAACATCTACCATTACCCTATTAGGATACAGGGTAGTGCCAACCTACCCATTCCTCAGGTTTATAACCTGGGAATTATGCTCACCTCCTCATCATCTCTTAACTCCTATGTCTAAGGCTTGTCAATTTCACCTTTGCAATATATCTTTAATTTTCCCCCATCTCTCCTTTATACTGCCACCCATCTTGTTCAGCTCCTCACCACTTTGCATTTAGATTATTGTAATAAACTGTAATTGACTGCTTTGAATTTCTCCTTATTCTAATTCAACCTTCATTCAGCCATTAAAATGATTTTCCTAAAATTCATGTCTAATCATGTCACCCCCTACTCAATAAACTTCAGTGGTTCCCTATTGCCTCCAGGAGCAAATACAACACATTGTTTTACATTCAAAGTCCTTTGTAACCTAATCTCCTCTCTTTTTTCCAGTTTCTTTGATCTTATGCTCCACCAAGTATTTGTCAATCTAATGACACTGACCTCTAGGCTGTCCCACTAATAAAACAGTCCCTCCCTTAGCTTTAGGCATTCCCTCTGGCTGTCCTCTGCCTAGAATGGCTTACTTCCTCCACTCCACCTACTTTCCTCCTTTAAGTCCCAACTAACCTTTCACTTTCAACAAGAAGCCTTCCCTAACCCTTCTAAATTCTAATGCCTTCCCTCTATTAATTATTTTCTATTTATTCTGGATGTAGCTTGTTTTTATATATTCTCTACCACTATATTGTGATAGTCTTGAATATAGGAAATGTCCTTTGACTCTTTTTGTATCCTCAGGGCTTAGCACAATCCCGGACATATAAAAGGTGCTTAATACATATTCATTGATTGATTGAATGCCTGGGACTATTGTAGGTGCTGAAACTAATAAAGACAAGAATGAAATAGTCTCTGCCCTCTTCTAGCTTCCATTTTATTGGGAGATACAGAAATTATATAAATGTGCATGCAAATAGAATAAGTTTATGATCTCTCTCTCTCTCTCTCTCTCTCTCTAATATAGGGAACTTCTGAATAAAAAGTCTCCCTTTATCGGGTTGGCACCTTCTCTGCAAATTATAGTCTTAACCTATTTTTTGTGACCAGTAACACTTTTGGTAATCTGGTAATCATAGACTTTAGTCTATGGACCCCCTTCACAGAATATGCATTTAAAATATATAGGATAAAATATATATGATTATAAAGGACACAAATTATGTTGAAATGCAGCCATCCTCTTCTCAACAATGAGAGATGATTCAGGCCAATTCTAATGATCTATGAGGATGAGAGCCATCTATATGCAGAGAGAGGACTGTGGGAACTAAGTTTGGATCACAACATAACATTTTTACTTCTTTTATTGTTGTTTGTTTGACTTTTATTTTCTTATTTTCTTTATCATATTTTTCTTGTGCAGCAAGATAATTGTATAAATATGTATGCCTCTATTCAATTTACATATATATATATATATGTATATATATATATATATAAACCATCAAAAAAAGACATGCAGTTATCAAAATGTTTACATATGTATGTGCACATAGATATTTGCTGTTGTTCACTTATTTTAATAATGTCTAACTCTTCATAACCTCATTTAGGGTTTTCTTGGCAAGTGTATTATAGTGGCTTGACATTTTCTTTTTCAAATTATTTTTCAGAGGAGGAACTGAGGCAAACAGGGTTAAGTGACTTGCCAGCAAGTCATTCAAAGTTTCTCAGCCTCAGTTTCCTCACCTATAAAATGGGAATAATAACAGTATCTACCTTACAGGATCATTGGGAAGATCAAGTAAGATGACATTCATAAAGCACTTTGTAAATCTTAAGTACTAGCTGACTCCTAATAGGTGAGTAGTATTATTATTCCCATTTTACAGATGAGGAAACTTGGATTGGAAGAGGTAAAGTATTTAGGACTATATAGCTAGTATCTAAGGAAGGATTTGAATTCAACTCTTCCTGATGCAAAGAATGTGCTACTTACGAAAAGAAAACAAAATCTATTACAAGTTTACTCAAGAATCTAAAAAATGCTGATCTCTTCTTCCAGAATTTACTAATACAAAGGTGTTCCTTTAGAACTACTATTTATGTGATCTCTTAAAGCCAAAAACCTAATTACATTATTTGAATTGGAAGCTAGAGTTTCTATTGTTACGCCTCAGGTTCTGAAGTTGTAGGGTCAGACTTCAGTACATCAGGGTGCTTAGCATTAGGTAACATACTGCTTTCCTAGTTAACGTTGAAGCTGCAAGGTTAGAGCTTCCACAGTACTCTCAAATATCAGTGTAGACATTGAGTTATTAATTAATAGTCTATTTCCAACTCCCTTTCACAAAGAGATGGGAAGTCCAAAATAAAACAAAACTTCCAGTGCAGCTCTCTCATCTTGAATCCTTTGTTAGGGCAAAGTTTCTGCCTAGAGAAGGCACAGAGTCTAGGTACTAAATGGAATCTAACCTCTGTTACATTTAAGTAATGTTTCTGCTTTTATCACACAATCATATAATCTGATTATACTGATTAATAACATTTAAAATAGGGGGAGGCAATGGTAAAAAAGGGTGACTGAAGCAGAATTATTTCAGCCAGATTTTAAAAGTATGTTGCAGGGCCAAAGTGATAGTTAGAATCTATGGCTACCTATTCTTTCTGCATCTAGAAATTTGAGAAAAGCTTTACTTAAAGCTGATCACAGCTTTAAGGAATACTCCATGATTTTTGTAAATTGAAGAAACTTGAAATCACTTCTTTACTTTTCATAGAGAAGTGGGAGCTTACAAGTAGGAGATATTATATATATAGCCATATGCTTACATTATAGCAAATTATTTTCAATCAACTATTTTCTGTGTTTCAAAGGAGAGTTTATTTGGTGGTAGTCATGAGTTATTTAGGATTGCTGTTGTATGCTCAGTACCTTTTAAAATATAATCTGAATTGTTAACATTTTGTTCATCACTTTCTTAAACCTAGACAATGAATGAAATGATAAACCAAGCCCTGATTTGTAGTATTAGTAGATTTCTGAAGTGTAAATGCTTACGCTGAAAATTTAACAATCGGCTCAAGCTGGGTAAGTACAGCAGATCCCAGGATATTGACCTGGAAATGACTAGAATGTAAAAATAAAAGATATTAAATTTTTTTTTCTCAAAAGAAAAGGCTTCATGGGGCTTTGTAATGAGATTTAAATAGCAAACTGAAAGCAGCCAGTGGGACTCAGTTTGTCTAAGACTTCTGTTTTCTGAGCCCTAAGTTCGGAAGTGCTGATATTTTGGATTTATTACTTTATCTATTTGTCCCTTGGTATGTTTAATAAGAGGAAATTTGTAGCAAATGTTATCTAAGGATCTTTACAATTCTAATCTTCTCTGATTTTCTCAAGTATATGGAGCAAATTGTTCAGAAATGTGGAAAATTAAAGATTTCTCTTTATTAAATGAAGGGGAAAGTTCTCTTATATTCCAAAATAGTCAGAAAAGCATTGTGGGTTTTTTGGTAGTAGCTGAACAAAAATAAGACAATCCTAAAGATAAAATGCATAACTAAACAAATTATCACATATGTGTGATTGAAGTGAAGTGAAAATCACATAAGAAATGATGAATGTGAATCATTAAAAGTAACATAGAAGGAAAACACACAAAGTGAAAAAGGAGAACCAGAAAAACAATAAATATAGTGGCTACTTTAATATAAATGAAATCAACACTAATGTGTTGTGGGATGATTTGCAATAAGCAATTTTAGTCTTAAAAGAGATCAAGAAACAGTTTCCTTTTTTCAATTGAGAGATGGAGGATCAAAAGGAACAGAATGTGATATTTTCCTTACTCAATTATGCCAGACTTTTCTCTGCCACAAGGGAGAATTCAATGAATTTTGGCCTCTTTATTCTTGGAATTTCAGAGTCTCCAAGAGTCTTCTAATCTAATATGCATGTAAAAACTAATCCCTTGCTACAATATCTCTAAGAGGGAGTCATCCAGACTTTGCTTATGAATATCTACAAATAAAGAACTCACTAACATACATGGAGCTATATCTACTTTTTGGACAAGGTAGATTTTCACCCTTACAATGAGCCAAAAATCTACCCCTGCGAAACTTGTATAGTTGATGAATTATGGACATCACCACAATGTCCAATTTGTCATCATGTGAATTAAGTCTCCATTCTCTGCTGATGTCAACAAGGGAGTTGCTGGTTGCTATTTGAGATAACTATATAATGAGGACACCTGTTTGTTAATAGTAAAACTGAGACCATCACAACAAGCAGTTTTAAAAACAGCAATAGTACCTTTCATTCTGACCCCTAAGGAGATATAAAACACTGCTAAAGCTTTATCCATATGGCAGCTCTTTAAATATTAGGATAGCAATCATTTTCCTCACCCACCCTCACCTTCGAAACGTCTCTTCTTCACGCTAAATATGTGTAGGTGTGTGTGTGTGTGTGTGTGTGTGTGTGTGTGTGTGTGTATTATAATTGACAAATACCTGGTATGGTATTGATGAGGTTCGACTCCCCTCGATTCCCGGGCAGGGAGCCAAAAATGATGGGGTTTGGTGCATGGCAAGGAGTTGTGAGAAACCCCTTCTGGTCAGTGTAAGTCCTTCATAAATGAATTTATGAACCTGAAAAGTTAAACTGGCAAAAGAAGTTTATTATTAGAACTGAGAAGTCAGCTTTTGCAGGCTGACTTCCTTAGTGACAGTGTAACAGAGAAATCCTCTAGCAAAGAAATCCTGACAGAGAGGTGAATAAGATCCTGTTAGGAAAATAGGTGAGAGGGATGAAGAGGGAATAACGCTGAAAAGAGATGTCTTTTCAGCAGACAGAGGGTTGCAGCTATGCAAGGAGAGAGAGGTTCCTTGGCATAATCCCAGCTTTTAGGTCCTCTTCAAGGAATGAGCCCCGAGTTGCCTCTTTTTATAATTAAAACTTTTGCTGGAGACTGGGGAGCAGTTTAAGTTGGAATCAGAGAGAGCTTTTTGGAATAGAATAGAAATTTTCCATTTGAATGAGTGTCCCTAGACTAATCTCCAACTCAATAGAGTTGGATAGAAATCTCCAGCTCAGGCTAAGTAAGAGTGATCCTGGATTCAACTTAGTCCCACCCAGATAACAAAATGAAATCACTTTATCTTGATTCCCTGGGGCGGGCCTCAGGGGAGAGCTTCTCTGAGGGAATTCCCAAGCTTTCCTCCCAAAGTCCAAGGGAGTAAGAGAGTTTTGGGGCTCCCCTCAGTATCTTTCCCCATTCTGGTTACCTTTTTCTGGATATGCTTCAATTTGATAATGTATTTGTGAAAATAAGGCATTCAGAGCTGAATACAATATTCAATATACAGTCCAACTAGGGTGGAATAAAGTAGAATGATTTTTGAAATAATAGGAAATAATTGTGATTCAGAGGTGAATGGAAGCCACTGGAGTTAGAAGGTATGGGGGAGAGGATGATCAAACCTGTGCTTAAAAAAAATCAGTTTCATTGAGGAAGACATTTGAGGTAGTAATTCTGATCAACAGGCTATTGCAATAGTCTAAGGACAATGCTATGAGGGTATGTACAATAGTGATGAGGTTTGGTGCAGGGCAGAGAGTTGTGGGAATTCTTTCTGGTTGGCGCAGGTCCAACATGAAAGAATTCACAAACCCAAAAAGTTAGATGGCAAAAAGAAGTTTATTGGCACTGAAAAGTCAGCCTTTGCTAGGAAGACTGACTTCCAAGTGACAAAGTCCTGGCAGAGAGATAAAAATGGGTATAGAAATCCTGGCAGAGAGATAAAGAGGGGTGTTAACACTGAGAAGAGGGAGTCCCTTCACAACGGGCAGAGCCCTGGCAGGCAGCTATGCCAAGGAGAGAGAAAGGTTCCTTGACAAGGCATGGCCCTGCTTTTGGGCCTCTACAAAGAAATGAGCCCCAAATTGCCCTTTTTTATAAGGAATTTGAAACTGAGGTTTCAATTAAATGATATTCCTTCAATGTTGTCCTTGCCCCCAAGCCTAGATGAAATCACTTACTGGGAGTGATCTTGAGCCAATTTTCAGCTCTATAAGGGTTCATAGAAATCTAGATCTCCAGCTAAATGAGGTCACTTAAGTTTGAGCTAAATAGGGGATGGTCCTGGGTGAATCTTAACAGAACCACTTAATTGCCTTAAAGGTGGGTCCTTGTTAGGAGAGTTTCAGAGTTCACCCCAAAGATCAAGAAAGTTTCAAGGAGGACAGCTTCAGGGTTCCCCTATCAATAGCAGTATTGGCGAGAGAAGGGCATATAAAGAAATAAATAAACAGCAAGATATGACAATGGATTGGATATAAATGGTAAAATTGAAAAGTCTGAGTGACTTGGAAAAAAAAAAAAAAAACAACTCCTCCATTCCATTATTAGATTGTGAGCATCTTAAGGTCGGGGCAGTCTTTTTTCTTTTCTTTTCTTTTTTCATTTTTTCTTTTTTTCTTTTTTCTTTTTGGTATTCTTGGAGCTTAGCACAGTGCCTGGAACATAGAAGACACTTAATGACTATTGATTGATGTTGGTGTCTTACCAGTGATGAACAACTTTAGAAGAGGGAAAAACTTGAGAACAAAAATAATGAGTTCAGTTTTGTACATGTTGAGTTTAAGATGTCATAGAACATCTAATGTTCTATGTACTCCTACAGGTGTTGTGCCACAGTTCCCTTTTAATGCCCTGACCCAGTTTCCTAATTATTCTATTCAGTTACTCTGCCTCAGATTATAACCATTCTCACTTGGTGTTTGATAGGATAAAGGTCTTCTATCTTAGGATATACTTACTCCCTCTTAATGTTTAATGGGATAAAGGTCTTTATCCATTTTAGATGTTATTAGAATATCAGTAGCCTCTCCAGTATCTCCCATTATGTCATCCTAGGTGCCTCCCCCCATTAGGTCATCTCCATCCAGGTACTTCCCCCATTATGTCATTGTTCTTGTTAACCTATAAAAGAATCTTGTATTTGGCATTCACTGCTGGATTCTTTGAGACAATAGCCTCATTCAACCCTGGGACCAAACCATGGATCCATTTGGTCCCAGGAAATCTCTCCATTTAATAAACTATTAAATTGTTCTCTAATCTCTATCTTGCTCAGTTTCTCCAGCATTATACAGGTAGTTGAGATAGGAGTACAAAGGTTTGGAAAGAGTTTTAGGGCTGCATATATAGATCTGAGAATCATCAATGATGAGATAATAATTGAATTCATGGCACTGTCAAGAGAAATAGCAAAGAGGTATAAATAGGATAAATAGATGTGACCTAAATGAAGATCCAGCAAAAGAAAGTAAGAATAGTTATCAAAAGATGAGAGAGATTCTTAAAAGATTATTCAAAAGAATAATGTCACAGAAATTTGAGACAAGTAAGTAAAAATGTTGGGATATGCAAAATATTTTGAGATGCTGGGGATCAAAATGTCTTCAAATCAAACAGGGTAATTTACTTGGAGGGTTAAGAGGTAACATACTCTGCAGGCTTCCTTCTTGAGAGAAAAGGATAACCCAGAACAATGAAATAAGGGTTTATACAGGGAGGGGGAAAGTAAGAAAAAAATAGGATTGGGCATAGCTGGATGATTTTAAAGGAGATTTTGCATTAATTTATATAATCTCAAAAAATTGCTGAGATTAGATTAAGGTAAACATGGAAAAGGTAAAAGTAATGAGGTCTGTTGAAGGTGGGGTGGAGAAAGACAGAGAGAGAGAGAGAGACAGAGATTATTAGGGCTGGGGGTAGCAGCTAAGAATCCATCATTAAGGAGAAGAGAGTGATAACTTGTCCAAAGAATACAGAGAGATGAAGGTGGATGCAGATTAGAAAAAGACATTTGATTGGCAATTAATCAATTAATTTGGAGAAAAAAACTTTTTTTTTTTTAAAGTTTCCCAAGGATATGAATTTGGTCCTCTATTAGCCAACACTTTTATTTATTTGTTCTCAACAGTATTCTATGTTTCCAATTACATGTGAAGATAATTTTCAACATTTTTGTAAGATTTTGAGTTCCAATTTTTTCTTCTTCCATTCTTTACTTTTCCCCATTCCAATATAGCAAGCAATCTGATATAGGTTATACATGCATAATCATTTTCAACATATTTCCATATTCATCATGTTGTGAAAGAAAAATCAAAACAAAAGGGAAAATCCATGAAAAAGAAAAAACAAACAAAAGATGAAAATACTATTCTTTGATCCACATTAGTTTCTGTAGTTCTTTCTTGGACACAGATGGCACTTTTTAGCACAAATCTATTGGAATTGCCTTAAATCACTGAATTGTTGAAAAGAGCCAAGTCTATCATAGTTCATTATCACATAATCTTGTTACTGTGTACAATATTCTCCTGGTTCTGCTTACTTCACTCAGCATCAGTTTATGTAAGTCCTTCCAGGTTTTTTTTGAAAACAGCTTACTCATTATTTCTTATAGGACAATAATATCCCATTACATTCTTAGACTATAACTTATTTAGTCATTCTCCAGTGGAAGGACATCCATTTAATTTCCAATGTCTTGCCATTACAAAAAGAGCTGGTACAAACATTTTTGCAGATGTATATCTTTTCCCCCTTTTTTATGATTTATTTGAGATACAGACCCAGTAGTGACACTATTATATCAAAAGTATGGTATGCATAGTTTTAAAGCCCTTTGAGCATAGTTCCAAATTGCTGTCCATGATGGCTGGATCGATTCACAAGTCTTCCAATAATACATTATTGTCCCAATTTTCCCACATCCCCTGCAACATTTATTATTATCATTTCCTGGCATCTTAGTCAATTTGAAAGGTGTAAGATACTACCTCAGAATTGTTTTAATTGGCATTACTCTAGTGATTTAGAACATTTTTTCACATGATGGTTTTAATTTCTTTATCTGAAAATTGTCTGTTTATATCCTTTGACAACTTATCAATTCAGGGAATTGGTTATATTCTTATATTTGTTTACATAATATATGTATTTTTTAGATATATTACATAAAAATGTTATAAATTTGACCTAGTTCTCTATATATTTTATAAATGAGGACTTTATCAGAAATACTGTCTATAAAAATTATTTCCCAGCTTTCTGCTTCCCTTCTAATCTTGACTGCTTTGGTTTTGTTTGTGCAAAATCTTTTACATTTAATATAATCAAAATGGTCCGTTTTACATTAAATGATGTTCTCTAGTTCTTTTTAGGTCATAAATTCCTTCTTTCTCCTAAGAACTGCTCTCCTAATTTGCTTACAGTATCATCTTTTTATCTAAATCATGAACTCATTTCAACTTGCTCTCCTAATTTGCTTATAGTATCACCCTTTATATAGAAATCACCCTAAATCATGAACCCATTTTCAACCTTATCTTGATATAAGGTGTCAGATCAACATCTAAGCAACATCTGTGCCTATACTCTGCCATATTATTTTCCATTTTTCCTAGCAATTTTTGTCAAATAATAACTCATCTTTGTCAAATAGTGAGTTCTTATCCTAGAAGTTGAAGTCTTTGAGTTTATCAAATAGTACTTTAGTAATTAACTATTGTGTCTTGAAAACAGCTTCATTTGAATGATAAGATTGGAATCCAGATTATAAAGTGTGAAGAGAGTGAGAGAAAAGGAAGTGGAGGCATTGATTATAGATGACTTTCTCAAGAAATTTAGTCACAAAAGAGAGAGGATTATTGGGATGACATTGATTAGGGATGAATAGATTTAGTGAGGAATTTTTGAGGATGAGAGAGACACATGGTTATTTTTATAGATAGTAGAGAAGTAGCCAGTAGACAGAGAGAAATGAAAACAAGTGAGAAAGGGAATGACAGAGGAGGCAGATTGGTTTGCTTATTCATAAGAGAGGTTTATCTTAGCAAGGAGAAGGACCACTGCTTCATGTGATAAAAGAGTAAAGAAAAGAGATGGTGATAGAAGGCATCTTACTGATGTGAATTGAGAAGAAGAGGAAAAGAGGGAGCTTTTGACAAATAGCTTCAATTTTTTGGCAAAATTTGGCTGACAAAATCAAGAAAATAACATCTAAAAATGAATATAATAATGGGAGAAAAAAAGGAACAACAACAAAAAGAAAGTTCTGAATACCATGAACACCATGTTGTGATAATAACCAAAAATGGCCCCAGAGAAGAATTGAAAATATATACCTCTTTCTTCTTTTGCACTGATCAGGAACTATGGATATGGGGATACTACAAATACATCTAAAATTAGTTTTTAGTTTTTCATAAATGGGCATTTGAAAATACATTATAGAACAGAAAAAAATAAGGATTGTATGTGACATTGCAGGTCTCTATCATATAGAGCTTGTTTTCCTTTTTAAGTATATAAGATTAACTTCTTTCAAGAAACTATCCTGCTTGGGGTAGCTAAGGGGTGTGTGGATAGAGCACCAGCCCTGCTGTCAGGAGGACCTGAGTTCAAATCTGCCCTTAGACACTTAATACTTCCTATCTGTGTGACCCTGGGCAAGTCACTTAACCCAAATTACATCAGCAAAAAAAAAAAAAAAAGAAACTATCCTGTTTGTCTGATTTCTCCAGCTTCATTTGGTTCTTTTTTTCTCTATTTTAAAAAAAGGTGCCTTAATTTACCTTTTAATAATAACCTTATATAATATATATATAATTATATGATATATTTTTTATAATTATATAATATAATAATAATAAACTTAATAACCTTTTCTTTTTTGCATATGCCTTTGGACATAATTGATATGTTTATTAGTTTTGCTGAACTGGATTTTTTTTCACTTTATTTTAAAATCTTTGTTACAGTGGTTCCTGAATAGATGAATAGTCAAAAGACATGCTTGTTACTAATGGCAAAATAACAACAAAAGAATCAATTAAAATAAGATAAAAAACATAATAAGATAAAATAAGATAAAAAATTCTCATAAGAATGAAAAATTTAGGAATCTCTGAGATTCAGTTCCAAAGGCTTTCTAGCTTTGTACTTCTGTCTTTTTAAAGGGACTAACAGGTCAAAAATTGAGAATAACAAAACTTTGCTATACTACTATCATTAGGATTCCGTATATATGATAACATTGTCTTTGTTGGTTGCCAGGTCACATTTTGAAGCATATTTATCTTATGATCCTTGGCAACTCCATAGGTCTCCCTCCCTACTTCCCCCCTACTGCATTCCTCCCTCTCCCCAAACTGCTATCTTGTCAGAAATTCTCAGTTTATATTTTGTGCCCAAGTGTAAGACATTGCATTGATCCCTATAAAATTTCATTTTCTTAGATTCTGAACTTATAAGCAAAGGAAATCAATATCAATTGCACTGTTCAATATAATTAAAGTATGGCCCAGATATATGTTTTATTAATTAATATGCTGAAAGAATGCTTTGTTATCATAGGAGAAAAAAGTAGTTTTGTTATGGCTTGTAAAACATTCCAAATCTTTCTTATTCTGCACAGTATCAAATTAGCAGTCCTACGTGACAACTATCCAAATCAATTCTCAAAGGAAAAATTGCAATAAATTTCACTTGGTAATGTAAGTGATTTCATATTTACTGTGAATAGTCACAAACACTCCTCAAAACAACAATTGTATGATTCCTTTTTAACTGTTCCAACTCCAAATAGAATGAGCCTAATGTGCTTCAAGATTGTACATGCTTGAATTTTATATCCTTTTTTAGAATAATAGTGTTGACGGTAGCCTGGGGATGAGAAGAACGACATATGGTAGAATAATATTTATCAAGTGCTTCTTCCAAATCCCTTATAATTGACTCCTCTTGAGTTATTTTTATAACACTATTGATGAGGAAAGCATTATTATGCTACTTTCATAGTAGAAGAAATTATGAGAGAGTTTAAGTGATCTGGAATAGTTTGTGTTAAAAAATGGAAATCTGGGGGCAGCTAGATGGTGCAGTAGATAGAGCACCAGCTCAGAAGGATCTGAGTTCAAACTTAACACTTAATACTCAGACACTTAACATTTCCTAGCTATGTGGTCCCGGGCAAATTCACTTAACCCTAACTGCCTCATCAATAAATAAATGAATAGAAATAAAAATTAAAAATGGATATCCAGACTCAGCTAACTTGAATACCAAAACCAGCGAGAAACACTGTGGTGAAGTGGATAAAATACTAGACTCGAGTCAGAAATACCTGGGTCCACCTCAAATAGTTGCTAGCATTGTGATTATAGGCAAGTCACTTAAACTATGACTCAAAGCTCTTCATAACCTAGTGCCTTCCTCCCTTCCTAATCTTTTTACACTTTATTCCCCATCATGTTCTTTTTCATTGTAATGTTGGCTTTCCAGCTGTTTCATAAACAAGACATCTCTTAGCTCCAGGAATTCTCTAGCTGTTCCATATATAACCTTTCTGGCTTCCTGTAAGTCCCAAGTAAAATCCTATATTTTGTAAGAAACCTTTTCCAATTCCTCTTAATTCTAGCACTTTCCCTTTGTTCATTACTTCCCATTTATCCTCTAATAATTTACTCTGAATATATTGGTTTCCATGTTGCATCTTCCATTAGATTGTAAGCTAGTTGAAGGGAAAGATTGTCTTTAGTATATCCCCAGATTTGGTACATCACTTGACACATAGTAAGTAATTAGTGTTTTATTGATTGAGTCGATTTCTTCATCTATAAAATGATAGAGCTAGATTTGCTGGCCTAAAAGGTATTTTCTTGTTCTAAATCTATGATCTTCTGTTCCTGCTTCTTTTTTTATTAATCTTTTTTCTATTATAGCTTTTTACTTACAAGATATTTGTATGTAAATTACAATTTATGAAAAATTTTTCAACATTGACAATTGCAAAACCTTTTGTTCCAACTTTTCCCCTTCTTCTTCCACCCCTTCCCCCAGATGGCAGGTTGACCTATACATGTTAAATATGTTGAAGTATAAGTTAAATTCAATATATACATACATGTCCAAACAATTATTTTGTTGTACAAAAAGTATTGGACTTTGAAATAGTGTACTATTAGCCTGTGAAGGAAATCAAAAATGCAGGCAGACAAAAATAGAGGGATTAGGAATTCTATGTAGTGATTCATAGTCATCTCCCAGAGTTCTTTGCCTGGGTATAACTGGTTCAGTTCATTACTGCTCTATTGGAACTGATATCATTCATCTCATTGTTGAAGAGGGCCACGTCCATCAGAATTGATCATCATATAGTATTGTTGTTCATCTCCTGGCCCTGCTCGTTTCACTCAGCATCATTTCATGTAAGTCTCTCCAGGCCTTTCTGAAATCATCCTGCTGGTCATTTCTTACAGAACAAGAATATTCCATAATATTATATACCACAATTTATTCAGCCATTCTCCAATTGATGGGCATCCACTCAGTTTCCAATTTTTTGCCACTACAAAGAGACCTGCCACAAATATTCTTGCACATACAGGTCCCTTTCCCTTCTTTAAGATTTCTTTGGGATATAAGCCCAGTAGAAATACTGCTGGATCAAAGGGTATGCACAGTTTGATAACTTTTTGAGCATAGTTCCAAATTACTCTCCAGAATGACTGAATGTATTCACAATTTCACCAAAAATGTATCAGTGTCCCCGTTTCCCCACCTCCCCTCCAACATTCAGCATTATCTTTCCCTGTCATTCTAGCCAATCTGACAGGTGTGTAGTGGTATCTCAGAGTTGTCCTAATTAGCATTTCTCTGATTGATAATGACTTGGAGCATCTTTTCATATGGCTAGAAATAGTTTCAATTTCTTCATCTGAGAATTATCTGTTCATATCCTTTGACCATTTATCAGTTGGAGAATGGCTTGATTTCTTATAAATTAGAGTCAATTCTCTATATATTTTGGAAATGAGACCTTTATGAGAACCTTTGACTGTAAAAATGTTTTTCCAGTTTATTGCTTACCTTCTAATCTTGTCTGTATTAGTTTTGTTTCTACAGAAACTTTTCAATTTGATATAATCAAAATTTTCTATTTTGTGATCAATAATGATCTCTAGTTCTTCTTTGGTCATAAATTTCTTCCTCTTCCACAGGTCTGAGAGGTAAACTATCCTATGCTCTTCCAATTCATTTATAATCTCATTCTTTATGCCTAGGTCATGAACCCATTTTGACTTTACCTTGGTGTATGGTGTTAAGTATGGGTCAATGCCTAGTTTCTGCCGTACTAATTTCCAATTTTCCCAGCAATTTTTGTCAAACAATGAGTTCTGATCTCTAAAACTGGGGTCTTTGGGTTTGTCAAACACTAGCGTATTAAAGTTATTGATTGTTTTGTCCTTTGAACCTAACCTATTCCACTGATCAACTTGTCTATTTCTTAGCCAATACCAGATGGTTTTGGTAACTGCTGCTTTATAGTATAATTTTAGATCTGGTACAGCCAGGCCACCTTCATTTGATTTTTTTTTCATTAATTCTCTTGAAATTCTTGACCTTTTGTTTTTCCATATGAACTTTGTTGTTTTTTTTTTTTCTAGATCATTAAAATAGTTTTTTTGGAGTCTGATTGGTATAGCGCTAAATAAATAGATTAGTTTAGGTAGTATTGTCATCTTTATTATATTTGCTCATCCTATCCAAGAGCATTTAATATTTTTCCAATTGGTTAGATCTGATGTTCCTGCTTCTTTTTAAGTGTCTCTTAAGACTTCCTTATAAATGGTTAAACAACATATTTTCCTTTCTTTTTCTTATGGAAGCTAAAAGTACCAAGCATATCTTTCCTGTTTTGTTTGTTTATTGGGATATATTGTTCCTCCATCCCCCTTTGTTTATATTCCAGCTATGTATAGCATGATCTCCTGCTTATTTATTATAATCCTTGAGTAAAACCAGCACAATTGTCTGTGGAAAAATCAGCCCCAAACTGCTGCTTGGACATGCAAAATTGGTCTTTATTACTCATGAAAATCTCCTAAGTAAAGCCTCTTCTCTGGCATAGCCATTAAACCATTGGGCTACCCTTTCCTTCTGAAGCAGAAATTAAAGAGATCAGCTCAGTGATCAAATCTGTCTCCATGTGAACTGAGTCTCTAGCCTCTTTGCTGAGATCTTCAACGAGGGAGTCATTTTACATTATTGGGGGCAGCTGTATAATGAAGACACCTGTTTGTTAATAAATGAACTGAGACCATCCCAACTCACAGCCTTGTAAACAACAATAGCAACATAGGGACAAGCTGCAGATTTAAGCAACATAGCTTAATGGAAAGCTCATTGCCCATTGATAGTTTAACGTGCCATAGTTTTGCTAAGTGGCCAAATCACTTACACATTTCCTAGTATTTATTGCATTTAATTTTAATAAGCAGTTATTCTAGGTGAATAGCCAATCACTTTACAATCAGTATAATGGATACCACGAGGCAGTCGAGTTGTTTCTATTCAATGAAGTATTAATTTAGGAAGAGATTTATAAAAATGAAATTAGTGGAGCAAATATATTTTATTTTGAGTTAAACTCAGTAGACCTGATGACAATGGATTAAGAAGAAACAGAGTAAGGCAAAGATTTAAGTTGACTTAACATCATCATGCCCAGTGATGTTAATGAGTGACTACATTAAGAGTCCACCATGTTTATCCTATAAGCTGCTGACTTTTGCTTTTGGAATATTGCAGTATGGATAGAGAATTTTTTTTCTTTTTAGGTAGCCAAATGCTATTCCATATGAGGCTTTGGCTGAATTAAATATGAAATTTCTATGACTGCCTTTAAAATGGTCACATGCTCCAAAGTAGTAAATAAAATTGAGTCTTATACAGGAAATGGTTCTTGCTTTTCTAACCTGAGTAAATATTTTTACCTTCAGACATAAAACAGATAATACACAATTTTTCTGCAGCTGGGGAGTATGAGTCAGCCATTGCCTTTTAGAAGGGCAGGAAATAAATCAAACCATAACAGCATAACGGGAAGATACCTATTCTTCAGCTATATTCATCAACATAAATGCTAACCTGAACAACAAAAACAATAGCATAAACTTCCCATTGACATAATAAGTTAATTCATTTTAAAATGAAGAATTTGGCAAGCCACGTTGGAGAGTCCTAGTCAATCTTTTCATTTATCAGATGAGTGAAATTGAGGCTCAGAGAAGTTATGTCTCACCAAAAATCAAGCAAGATAGAGAGAACCAGAATTCAAAATCAGTTTCTCGTACCTCACATGTCTGCTTAAGGAATAAAAATAATTGCGTCTCTATTTACAAAATAGCAGCAAAAGTAAGTGATTAATAATTATAGCTATTAATTAAAAATAGCAAACATTCCTACTCAATGACTATACTTAAAGTTTATATCACATAATGCTATTTCTTATTATTTTTAGATGATGGAAGCCTGGTGTGATAGAGGGCTAGCCTCAAAATCAGGAAGAATTGATCATATCTTGCCACTGTTAGCTTTGCACCATGGATATAACCCTTGTCACAAGTCCATTACTGTGGAACTCTTTTCTTACTGAAAGAGATGAAGGCTTTGTATAAAAGGCAAGGTGAGGCAAAAGATTTTAGATTTTAATTCTTAGTAAGTCCCCATTTTGGAGACTCATCAAGTAGGAGTTCCTCTATGGGACTCATTAAAAGGGAATTCTTCAAGAATAGCATTGAATTTTCAGTTTTGAGAAAGAAATTGAATCAGGCCAACCTTGCTTTAGGTTATTGAAGGAAAAGACTGAGGAGACATGAGAGGAAAAGGCAGTCTGCCAGACAAACATAAAGGGAACATATAAATTACTGCTAGCCTGGTTTTACCTCTCTATGAGAAGAGCAGAAAAGCCTCTGGCCCTGACCTTCTGCTTCCTCTCTTGACAGAAAAGAAAATCTCCCTTGGAAAGGGGTGAAGGAGAAAAGACAAAAGATGGGCATTCTGACTCTGAATTCTACACAAAGACAGGTTCTCACCACTTGTAAAATCTCACTACGAGGGGTAGCTAGATGGTACAGTGGATAAAGCACCAGCCCTCAAGTCAGGAGGACTTGAGTTCAAATGTGATCTCATACCTCACACAGGCTGTGTGACCCTGGGCAAGTCACTTAACCCCAATTGCCTCAGCAAAAAAAAAAAAAAAAAAATCTCACTACACATATGAGTTACACTTCCTTCTCTTTTTCCTACATGAGGAAGTTACTTAACTTCTCAAGATTGCAGGCAAGAGTGAATATAATAAAAATGACAATACTATCTAAATCTGCTTATTTAGTGCCATACTCCCAAGAAGTTATATTATGGATCTAGAAAAAATAATAACAAAGTTCATCTGGAAGAACAAAAGGTGAAGAATTTCAAAGGAATTAATGAGAAAAAAATGGTGATGAAGGTGGCCTAGCTGTGCCAGACCTAAAACTATATTATAAAACAGCAGTCATCAAAACCATTTAGTACTGGCTAAGAAATGGAGTAATAGATCAGTGGAATAGTAATGATTCATAAGACAAAATAGTCAATAACTATAGCAATCTAGTGTTTGACAAACCCAAAGACCCCAGCTTTTGGGATAAGAACTCACTTTTTGACAAAAACTTCTGGGAAAATTGGAAACCAGTATGGCAAAAATTAGGCATTGACCCACAGCTAACACCATGTACCAAGATGAGATCGAAATGGGTTCATGATTTACACAATAAAGAGTAATATTTATAAGCAAATTAGAAGAACATAGGATAGTTTATCTCTCAGACCTATGGAGAAGGAAAGAAGAAAAGAAAGACCAAAGAAGAATTAGAATTCATTATTGAATAGATAATTTTGATTATATTAAGTTATAAAGTTTTTGTACAAGCAAAACTGATCCAGACAAGATTAAAAAGGAAGCAATAAATTGGGGAAACATTTTTATATTCAAGGATTCTGATAAAGCCCTTGTTTTCTAAAACATATAGAAAATTGATTCAAATTTATAAGAATCCAAGCCATTCTCCAATTGATAAATGGTCAAACGATATGAACAGACAATTTTCAGATAAAGAAATTGAAAACATTTCTAGTCATATTATAAGGTGCTTTAAATCACTATTGATCAAAGAAATGCAAATTAAGACAATTCTGAGCTACCATTGCACATCTCTCAGATTGGCTAAGATGACAGGAAAAGATAATGATGGATGTTGGAGAAGATGTGAGAAAACTAGGACACTGATGCATTGTTGGAGTTGTGAACTAATCCAACCATTCTGGAGAGCAATTTGGAACTATGCTCAAAAAGTTATCAAACTGTGTATACCCTGTGACAAAGCAGTGTTTCTACTAGGCTTATATCCCAAAGAGATATAAAAGGAGGGAAAGGAACCCCATGTGCAAAAATGTTTGTGGCAGTCCTTTTTGTAGTTATAAGAAACTGGAAACTGAGGATGCCCATCAGTTGGAGAATGGTTGAATAAGTTACGGTATATGAATGTGATAGAATAATATTGTTCTATAAGAAATGATCAGCAGGATTATTTCAAAGAGGCTTGGAGAGACTTACATGAACTGGTGAAATGAGCAGAACCAGGAGATCATTGTACATGGTAATAACAAGATTATATGATGATAAAGTCTGATGGATATGGCTCTTTTCAACAATTCCATGATCTTGTGATGATGAGAGCAGTGTGACTACACCGAGAGAGAAGATTGTGGGAACTGAGTGTGGACCATAACAGAGCATTTTTCCTTCTTTTGTTGTTGTTTGCTTGAATTTTATTTTCTTTCTGATTTTTTTCTTTTTGATCTGATTTTTCTTGTGCAGCAAGATAATTGTATAAATATGTATGCCTATATTGGATTTACATATATTTTCACTATGTTGAATATATACTGGAGCAGGGGATGGAGGGGAGAGAGGGAATTGGAACACAAGGTTTTGCAAGGGTTAATGTTGAAAAATTATTCTTGCATATGTTTTGAAAATAAAAAGCTTCAATAAAAAATAAGATTGCAGGCAACTTTAGAGGCTATATTTCAGTTAAATTACTGATCTGCATCTGTAAGGGAGAATTTTTATGCAAAGATTTCCTCACATTGGTAAAACACAGATATGGATTTCCCACACACCTCTGAAAAGTTTACCTTTACACAGTACTTTATGCTATTACCAAGTGTTTATATGCATTTGTCTTACCTGATGTTCACAAAAATCCTCTGAGGTATTATCCTCATTTCAAAGATAGGAAACTAAGGTTGACTGGTTATGGATACACTGACCAATTCTATTTGACAATGAGCCTGCTTTATGCATGATGTTCAAGTCCTGAGAGTCAGTTTGCATAATGGCTGACTTTAGAAGCAGGCAGACCTAGATTCAGGTTCTTATTCTGTTATGTTTTGAATTACTTGAACTTGGGAATTCTGAGCTACAATAGGACTGAAATCAATCAGGTTTCCATTTGGAATCCCAATGTGGAGAACTTGAGAGTAGAAGGCCATTGGCTAAAAAAGGCTGAATCAGCACAGGTTAGAAAAATGCAGCAAGTTAAATCTAATGTATATCATGAATCTATGAGTGTCCATGACATTTCCCATTTGGAAGATTATTTTAAACAAATAAATAAATAAAAATAATACAAAAATATTAGACCACAGATAATCATGTTTTTATTTTTCTGCTAAAAGTAATTTGTTCAAAATTTCAACTACAGGTTGACCATGATTTCAATGCATCTCACTGAACTATTTATTGTTCTATGGCCTCAAAAGCAAAAACAACAGCTTCACTAATTAAAATTAAAATCACATAAAATTTGCTATTGAAATTCATTTGATTTCTTGAGACAAATTTTACTCTTAGGGCTATCATGAAAATAAAATTCCATTTGATATTCAGATCAATGTACTATTGTCTATTATTATTTCATAAGACTGAAAAATGATCTCAATGATTATGTTACAGAAACTTAGTGTGGCACTCTTGGATCAATGGGTATATTTTATTGTTTTATTATAGCTTTTTATTTACAAGTTATATGCATGGGTAATTTTATAGCATTGACAATTGCAAAACCTTTTGGTCCAATTTTTCCCCTCCTTTCCTCCATTCCCTCCCCCAGATGACAGGTTGACCAATAAATGTTAAATATGTTAAAGTATAAATTACATACAATATAAGTATACATGTTCAAACAGTTATTTTGCTGTACAGAAAGAATCAGACTTTGAAATAGTGTACTATTAGCTAGTGAAGGAAATAAAAAATGCAGGTGGACAAAAATAGAAGGATTGGGAATTCTATGTAACGGTTCATAGTCATCTCCCAGAGTTCTTTTGCTGGGTGTAGCTGGTTCAATTCATTACTGCTCTATTGGAACTGATTTGGTTCATCTCATTGCTGTAGATGGCCACGTCCATTAGAATTGGTCATCATATAATATTGTTGTTGAAGTATATAATGATCTCCTGGTCCTGCTCATTTCACTCAGCATCAGTTCATGTAAGTCTCTCCAGGCCTTTCTGAAATCATTCTGCTGGTCATTCCTTACAGAGCAATAATATTCCATAATATTCATATACCACAATTTACTCAACCATTCTCCAATTGATGGGCATCCACTCAGTTTCCAGTTTGTGGCCACTACAAAGAGACCTGTCACAAACATTCTTGCACATACAGGTCCCTTTCCCTTCTTTAAGATTTCTTTGGTATATAAGCCCAGTAGAAATATTGCTGGATCAAAGGGTATGCACAGTTTGATAACTTGTTGAGCATAGTTTCAAATTGTTCTCCAGAATGGCTGGATGTATTCACAATTCCACCAACAATGTATCAGTGTCCCTATTTTCCCACATCCCCTCCAACATTCAGCATTATCTTTCCCTGTCATTCTAGCCAATCTGACAGGTGTGTAGTGGTATCTCAGAGTTGTTTTAATTTGCATTTCTCTGATTAATAATGACTTGGAGCATCTTTTCATATGGCTAGAAATAGTTTCAATTTCTTCATCTGAGAATTGTCTGTTCATATCCTTTGACCATTTATCAATTGGAGAATGGCTTGATTTCTTATAAATTAGAGTCAATTTTCTATATATTTTGGAAATGAGGCCTTTATCAGAACCTTTGACTGTAAAAATGTTTTCCCAGTTTATTGCTTACCTTCTAATCTTGTCTTATTGGTTTTGTTTCTACAGAAACTTTTCAATTTGATATAATCAAAATTTTCTATTTTGTGATCAATAATGATCTCTAGTTCTTCCCCAGGTCTGAGAGGTAAACTATTCTATGCTCTTCCAATTCATTTATAATCTTATTCTTTATGCCTAGGTCATGAACCCATTTTGACTTTACCTTGGTGTATGGTGTTAAGTATGGGTCAATGCCTCGTTTCTGCCATACTTATTTCCAATTTTCCCAGCAATTTTTGTCCAACAATGAGTTCTTATCCTCAAAACTGGGGTCTTTGGGTTTGTCAAACACTAGCATATTAAAGTTATTGATTGTTTTGTTTTTGAACCTAACCTATTCCACTGATCAACTAGTCTATTGCTTAGCCAATACCGAATGGTTTTGGTAACTGCTGCTTTATAATATAATTTTAGATCTGGTACAGCTAGGCCACCTTCATTTGATTTTGTTTTTCATTATTTCCCTTGAAATTCTTGACCTTTTGTTTTTCCATATGAACTTTGTTGTTATTTTTTCTAGGTCATTAAATAGTTTTTTTGGAAGTCTGATTGGTATAGCGCTAAATAAATAGATTAGTTTAGGTAGTATTGTCATCTTTATTATATTTGCTCATCCTATCCCAGAGCATTTAATATTTTTCCTATTGGTTAGATCAGTGTTAATCTGTGTGGAAAGTGTTTTGTAGTTTTGCTCATTCCCTTGGCATTTAGATTCCTAAATATTTTATTCTATCAGTAGTTACTTTAAATGGAATTTCTCTTTGTTACTCTAACTGTTGGATTTTGTTAGTGATATATAAGAATACTGATGACTTATATGGGTTTATTTTGTATCCTGAAACTTTGCTAAAGGTGTAGATTATTTCTAATAATGTTTTAGTAGAATCTCTGGGGTTCTCGAAGTGTACCATCATATCATCAGTAAAGAGTGATAATTTGGTTACCTCATTGCCTACTCTAATTCCTTTAATCCCTTTCTCAACTTTTATTGCCAAAGCTAGCATTTCTAATAAATATTAAATAGTAATGGTGATAGTGGACAACCTTATTTCACTCCTGATCTTATTGGAAATGGTTGCAGTTGATCCCCATTACATATGATGCATACTGATGGTTTTATATAGATGTTACTGATTATTTTAAGGAAAAGTCCATTTATTCCTATACTCTCAAGTGTTTTTAATAGGAATGGACGTTGGATTTTATCCAATGCTTTTCCTGCATCTATTGAGATGATCATATGATTTTTGTTAATTTGGCTATTAACATTTCTAATTATACTAATAGTTTTCCTAATATTGAACCAGCCTGCATTCCTGGTATAAGTCCTACTTGATCATGGTGTATTATCCTGGGGATGATTTTCTGTAGTCTTTTTGCTAATATCGTATTTAAAATTTTAGCATCACTATTCATTAGGGAGATTGGTCTATAATTTTCTTTCTCTGTTTTCATCCTACCTGGTTTGGGTATCAGTACCATGTCTGTGTCATAAAAGGAATTTGGTAGGACTGTTTCATTCCCTATTTTTCAAATAGTTTATAGAGCATTGGGGCTAATTGTTCTTTAAATGTTTGGTAGAATTCACATGTAAATCCATCTGGTCCTGGGATTTTTCCTTAGGGAGGTGATTGATAGTTTGTTCTATTTCTTTTTCTGAAATGGGACTATTTAAGCAGTTTACTTCCTCCTCTATTAATCTGGGAAGCCCATATTTTTGGAGGAAGTCATCCATTTCACTTAAGTTACCAAATTTATTGGCATAAAGTTGGGCAAAGTAACCCCTTATTATTTCCTCTTCATTGGTGGAAAATTCTCCCTTTTCATTTTTAAGACTACTAATTTGATTTTCCTCTCTCCTTTTTCTAATCAGATTTACCAAAGATTTATTAATTTTATTGTTTTTTTCTTAAAACCAACTCTTAGTTTTATTTATTAGTTCAATAGTTTTTTTTTTTTTACTTTCAATATTATTAATTTCTCTTTTTAATTTTAGAACTTCAAGTTTAGTAGTTGATTGGAGATTTTTAATTTGGTCTTTTTCTAGCTTTTAAAGTTGCAAGCCCAATTCATTGATCTTCTCTTTCTCTATTTTATTCCAGTAAGCCTCTAAGGATATATAATTTCCCCTTATTACCTCTTTGGTTGCATCCCACAAATTTTGGTATAATGTCTCATCGTTGTCATTATCTTGAGTGAAATTATTAATTGTGTCTATAATTTGCTGTTTCACCCAATCATTCTTTATGACAAGATTATTTAGTTTCCAAAAACTTTTGGTTTATTTACCTCTAACTTTTTGTTGAATATAGTTTTTATTGCATCATGATCTGAAAAGAAAGCATTTACTATTTCTGCTTTCCTGCATTTAATTTTGAGGTTTTTATGTCCTAATATATGGTCAATTATTGTGTAAGTTCCATGAACTGCTGAGCAGAAAGTATATTCCTTCCTGTCTCCATTCAGTTTTCTCCAAAGATCTATCATACCTAATTTTTCTAATATTCTATTTACCTCTTTAATTTCTTTCTTGTTTGTTTTGTGGTTTGATTTATCTAATTCTGAGAATGCAAAGTTGAGATCTCCCACTATTATCGTTTTGCTGTCTATTTCTTCTTGCAATTCTCTTAATTTTTCCTACAGGAATTTGGATGCTATACCACTTGGTGCATATATGTTTAATATTGATATTGCTTCATTGTCTATAGTACCCTTTAGCAAAATATAGTTTCCTTCTTTATCTCTTTTAATTAGATCAATTTTTGCTTTTGCTTGATCTGAGATAAGCATGGCTATCCCTGCTTTTTTGACTTCACCTGAAGCATAATAGATTCTGCTCCAGCCTTTTATCTTTACTCTGTATGTATCTCCCTGTTTTAAATGTGTTTCCTGTAAACAACATATTGTAGGTTTCTGACTTTTGATCCAGTCTGCTATCTACCTCCATTTAATGGGAGAGTTCATCCCATTCACATTTATGGTTAAAATGACTAATTCTGTATTTTCTGCTATCTTATTATCCCCAGATTATGCTTTTCTTTTTCTTGCTCCCTCCCTCCCCACCCCCCCAACTCTCTTTCCCAGTTTTAAGCTTATGGGCCTTACTTGTATCACGCCACTCACCCTCTTTAGGATCCCTCCCTCCCGTCTTTGAATCTCTTCCCCTTTCTTGTACCCTTCCCTTATTATTCTTTTTCCTTTTCCTTTTTCCTCTCCCCCTTTTTAATGAGGTAAGAAAAGATTCTTTGTAAAACAAATATGTCAATTATTTTTTCTTTGACCCAACTATGATGAGAGTAGAATTCACACAATTTTTCTCCCCCTCTGTAAATTCCCTCAGATATTATAGGTTTCCCTTGCCACTTCATGGGATGTAGTTTCCCTCTTTTTATCCCCACTTTCCCCTTTTTCTGACACTATTCCCTCCTTTACATTTCTACTTTCCTTTTTTAGTTTTATCAGTAAAATCAAATTATGCAGGTAGTCTTTATGTATATCCACAACAGAAATGCAGTTCTCAAGAATTCCTTTTACCTTTTCTGCTTTTCTTGAGTCCTTTGGTTGGAGACCAAATATTTTGTTTAATTCTGGTTTTTTCCTTAGAAACAAATGGAATTCATCTGTTTCATTAAATGTCCATCTTCTTCTCTGGAAGAAAATGCTCAGCTTGGCTGAGTAGTTTATTCTTGGCTGCATCCCAAGTTCTTTTTGGAATATCGGATTCCAGGCCCTTTTATCTTTAAATTTGGAGGCAGCCAGATCTTGGGTAATCCTTATTGTGGCACCTCAGTATTTGAATTGTTTTTTTCTGGCTGCTTGTAATATTTTTTCCTTAATCTGATTGTTCTGAATTTTGGCCACAATTATTCCTTGGAGTTTTTATTTTAGGGTCTTTTTCAGGAGGTGTTCAATGAATTCTTTCAATGCCTATTTTACGATCTGATTCTATTCCATCTTTGATGATTTCCTGTAAAATAGTATCTAGAATCTTTTTCTCATCATAATTTTTGGAAAGTCCAATCATCCTCAGATTATCTCTTCTAGATCTATTTTCCAGGTCTGCTGTTTTTCCAAGTAGATTTTGATGCTTTTTTCTAATATGTATATAGACACGTTTTGCTTGACTGATTCTTGCTGTTTTAATGAATCATTGGTTTTTATTTGTTCAGTTCTGATTTTTAATGAGTTATTTTCTTCATTAGCTTTTTATTTTATTTTATTATATATTTTTTTTACTTCTTTTTGTATATGTTCAATTGAGTTTTTAAATCAGTTGTTTTGCTCTATGGAATTTTTTCCATTTCACTAATTTTTTTTTTTAAGTGAGTTATTTTCTTTTTCCAATTCACAAATCCTACTTTCTTGGGAATTCTTTATCTTTTCCAGTTCACAAATCCTACTTTCCTTGAATTTTTTTTTATGTTTTCCAATTCACACATTCTGTTTTCTTCTCCTTCCTGGGAATTTTTTACCTTTTCCAATTCACATTTCAGCAAGTTGTTTACTTTCTTGAATAGCTTCTCTTTCCTTTCCCCATTTTTCTTCTACCTCTCTTTTAAGACTTTTAATGGTCTCTTCTAGGAGAGCATTATGTGATGGGGGCCAGGTAACATTCCCCTTTGGGATATTGTCTGGAGACTGTTTGCTATTATTCTCCTCGGGGTTGCAAACCTGCTCTCTTTCTGTATAGAAGCTATCAATAGTCCTTTTGATTTTTTTTTTACTCATTTTTAAAAGCCTTTAGGTTCTGCCTTCAGGGCAAGGAGATTACCAGCTTCCTCTGCAAAGCAGGAATAGGTATTAACAGGTTGCAAAGAACAGCGAGGTAAGGGTGTGCTCTGGGAAAAAGTCCCCTCCCCCCACCCGAAGTGATTCAGACCTGATTAGCCCTGGCTGGAGCTGCAGAAGTGCCCAGTGAAGGAACCCGCCTTGTGTGGATTAGCAACTGCCCTGAGGCAATGCTGAGCAGTGAAAGTGTCAGTACATTAGGCCAAAGCCCACTAGTGAGCTGTGAGTATTAGCAACTGACTAGTGAACAGTGCCACATGGACCGGAAGTGTCTCTGCCCAGGGAAGTACAGTCATACTGCGGAAATTCTATTGCCCCAGGCCAAGCCACCCCTTGTGCAGATTAGAGGCTGCCTCAGACTGTGCCCACCTGCTGTACAGATTTGTAACTGCCCCAAGCGATGTGGCTGCAGAACAGTGTTATGGTCTGTGCTGAGTCCCTCACTTCCGGTTTTATGTGGATGTAGCCAGATCCTGTTAGGTTCTAGCATCTTTTTAGGATACTTTCTGCTTTTATCTTTAATTTCTCTGCTGATCTGCTGTTTTGCAATCAGCCTATGCCAGAGTCATCTCTGTAATTTTCTAACCACAGAGGCCACCCCCTTTCCCATCAGCTCTGTTTGCTAGCCTTTCTTACTTCCCTGACTGCGTTGGTCTGTTCCTGCCCCTCAGGACAAATCTTTCCTGTTGATCTTCCATATCTTCGGCTGGTAAGTTGTTGTATTTTTAATCCTCATGGGTTTTACCAATCAAGTGCAATTTTGGAGGCTAAATTTAACAATTGGTCATGAGGTTATGAGAGGAGCTTAGAAAGTCATATGTGCCTTCTCCATCATCTTGGCTCCTCCTCAATGGGTATATTTTAAAATAAGATTCTTTGAATTAAAAACCAGTGGATCAATACAGAAAAGGTGGTATTTGACAAAGAGTTATGTTCCAATTTATAGTCATGATATTAGCAATTGTATAACATGACGCCCAGGATAGTTTTTGGAAGGAAAAATGTGATATTACTGATTTTAAGAAAAAAATCAGACTTAATTAAAAGATAGTATATGGACTTTTATGGAAATGTATTTGCATTATGTAAATGACATAGGGATTCTTTAGCTGATATATTAGTTTCATAATGTATTTAGACTTAACAGAATTAGAATGTTGAAATATAACCTCATTTTACAATTGAGAATGGTAAAATAAGAACATTATTTTATGTAATGGGCTGAAGCTCTTGAGTTGCACTAAGGTTCTGAGCACTTGAGGCTAATTAGCAATTGGACAATACTCTATTAATATATGCTTGGAGAAAGAATGGCCCCGCCCACTCTCTGTGCAAGTTTGATATATTGTATAGGAGATTGCCTAGAGGATTTGGTGGGTGGAGTGTGAAAGCCAGAGGCACTGCTGGCTGGATTTGTGTTGCGATTGCTCTCACTTCTTATCGCCATTCCCCCTCACCTCTGCAAAGTATAAAGATCAAGGATTTTCCCTTATCCTGACTTCCTGACTCCAGCTGATTTTAAAATACATGGTCATCACAATTTTGTACACAACTTATAAGCATAGCTATATAAAGACTTCCCAATCCTAGAATTATTTCCCCAATTTTTACTTATATAGTTTGGGCTGGGTCCCCAGAAAAGAGTCATTACCATTTCCAGGATTTTAGGAATAACACAGTAATTAGTATACAGTCATAAGTGAGTATACACTCACAAGCCCCTATCAATATGCTTTCTACTAACAATTAACCAGAAATGTTAAACTTTTTAGCAAAGGCATTTGTTAATATAGAATTGCAAAACCAATAGTTACAAATTCAAACCTCTCAGAAGTTTATAATATACTTTCCAACAATTATATACATGGGGAGAACATTTTTTTTCAGTTTAAAGAACAAAGCCCTTTAGGAATACATATAGGGAGCAAATGTGGTAAAGGAATAACTTATGACTCCTGGTTTTTTATCCTTTCACAAGATCCTCATGAAAATCCCCCAGGTACAGATCTGTGTTGGATCTGAATGACAATATCTTTGAGGACTCCATAGACAGTACTTCTCTCTTCTCAGAAGGGCCATTCTCCTTGAAATTACCTTTCCTCAGATTACTATTGCTTTTATTGGAGGTGTTGTTGCCTATCTCTTAGTCTCTCTAATCTCAGCCTCACGTTCTGCAAGCTTTGGGGTCAGTCTATCAAGATGTAGTCAGTGAGGAAGAGTTAACAGAGGAACACTTTCATTCTCTCTTTCTACTCCTCCCCTCAAATTCCTTTCTCAAAGGCTTGCTTCCAACTAACAAATTGGAATCATTCAAAGGAGAATTCTTCTGCCACTTGTTTGCTTCTTGACTGAATTGCTGTTTTTATTGCTAGCTCCAATGCTATTGACTCTTTCTCTTCGTCAACCACATTGTTTTCTTTCTTCATTCAAACAAGAGAAATTCACATCTAGTAAAGGGATCACACGAAATAATGCATTTTGATCACATATTCAGATTTTCTCTTGTTCATTAATTAAATTTGTTGGAATCCTTACAAAGTGTTAACTCATTAGAGTTGATAGAGACAATAATTATCTAATTTAGCATGGTCCAGTATGAATGATTTGATCCTACGAGGAGATGTTATGGGCCAGAACTTGAAACAAGGTACTAAGTGGAATTGAGGAGATAATGTTTAAATCTAGTTTAGCATTGATTTAATCATACAACAAATAATGGTTTCCCAGTAATATAATGATTTGTGTGTACTCAGTGAACCGCATATAAGCAAGAAGCTCTCAGGGCCAGAGAGCACTCTGGGAGATACAGAAGCCCACAAGCCCTCTCTCGAAGGCGAAGTCAGATTCATTCCATTTTCCACCTTTGTGCTGGCTGGAGGCTGAAGAAAGCAGAGGCACAAGACAAGTTGTAAGAGCTCTTGGAATCAAGGAAGGAGAAAATAAACGTTTACACCTGGCTGCATTTGAGGTGATTATTACTTTGAACTGAAACTAAGGCTGCCTCCAGAAAACCTCCCCAAGAAATCTGCTCAGAGAGAACCATTATATTTTAAAGAAGAGAACACCCCATTTTGGCACCCTGAACATGGGACTGATAGGATGCTGATCTCAGTGGAAAAGCCTCTGGTTCTGATCCAGTGGAAAAGTCTCTCTGACCCAGAAATTAGGGTGAGTACAACAAAGAAATTTTGTGAAAAGATTTAAAGTAGAATTTCATCTAAGATGGGACAGATGTTTAGAAAACAGCCTTCTGTTTCTGTTCAAGGAAACTGTTTAGAGAGCATTGACAAGGTTATGGAAAGCCAAGGTTTGATTATAATTTTGGAGCAGATCACTGAACTTTTAGAAACTGTAAAGCACACATGTCTTTGGTTCTCTATGGAAAAAGAATTGAATCTAGATGAGTGGAAATTAATAGGAGAGCAACTGGGTGAATACTATAATTCTAATCCAAACTCAATAGAGTGGAAATTAGAAGGAGAGGATCTTTGTCAATTCTGCAATAAAAATGCAATTTTCAAAGACATACTTAATACATACAATTTAATACAAGTGGCTTTAGGAAATTATTTGTGTTAGAATAAGGAAAAAGAAGAAAGAGCAGGAGGGGGAGGTGCCAACTAAACTAGGTGAAAAGGAGGAAGAATCAGATAAGAACGGAGTTAAGTACAATTCTGAGTGTGATACTTCACAGCAGGAGAAATTAGATCATTCCACATCTCATGACCCTCCCCCCTCAATTAACCCTTCATGGGTGGAGGAAGAAGGGGGAGGGAGAGAGACAAAACACAATCAGCCTCTCCTGTGAAGCAGAATATGACAAGATTAGAAAAGGCATTAATTAAGGCAAAAAATGAAGGAGAAGATATATCTGATTTTCTAACTGCATATCCTGTGATTGAAGAGATTGACTCTTCAGGTCAAAAAGGAAGAAGATATACTCCTTTTAATTTGGAAAAAAAAAATAAAGATTTGAAAAAGGGTTGTGCACTCTTTATGGGGCTACATCATCTTATATTAAGATGTTACTAGATAATTTGTCCTATGAAATCTTAACCCTGAATGATTGGAAATCCATATCTAGGACATGTTTAGAACCTGGACAAAACTTGTTGTGGCTTTTGGAATATTATGAATTATGTAGGATTCAAGCCCAATGCAATAAGCAAATAGGAGCTATTGTACAAATTGCTTTTGACCAACTAGCTGGTGAAGGTCAGTATGCAGAGAATTCAGAAAAGATTTATTATCCCATACCAGTGTATGAACAAATTTCTAAGGCTGCAATAAAAGCTTGGAGTTTCTGTTCAAGGAAAATGTTTAGAGAGCATTGACAAGATTATGGAAAGTCAAGGTTTGCTTATAATTTTGGAGCAGATCACAGAACTTTTAGAAACTGCAAAGCACACATGTCCTTGATTCTCTATGGAAAAAGAATTGGATCTACATGAGTGGAAATTAATTGGAGAGCAGACAGAAAGATGGATATGAAGCCTTCACAAAAATAGAGCAAGATCCCAATGAACCTTTTGTAGATTTTGTGGGACGTTTGCAAACAGCTGTAATAAGAACCATTGGAGATAATGCAGCTACAGAAATAATAACCAGAATTCTGGCTAAGGAAAATGCTAATGAGGTTTGCAAAAGAATTATATGGGGACTAGACAAAGATGCTTCTTTAGAGGAGATCATAAGATGTTGTGCCACAGTGGGCAAAAATGCTTATTATACCCAAACTATGATGAACATGGGAAGATAGGGTCCCTCTTGGCAAGGGACTTCTAGAGAAACTCATAGATGCTTTCAGTGTGGAAAAGTTGACATCTTAGAGCTCAGTGTAAATATAGAGATAGAGTGAGAGGAGAGGGTGAGAGAATAAAACCCAAAACCCCATGTCCAAAATGCAACCGAGGCTTTTACTAGGCCTCTGAATATAGATTGACCCAGAGAAATGAGAGGAGGAGCCCAGCCCCAAGATATCAATCAAAAGACAGGTGGGTCATGATGGCAGCTGAGGTTACACCCAGAGAGTCTTTAGAATTTCAGGACTCTGATGTGATCAACCAACAGAAAAGCAATCAGGATTACAATTGGGGAGAATACAGACCTTTTAACTCAACAGGGCAGTGTCCAGTGTAAACAGCTCCAATGTAATTACCAGATAATGAGGATAAATCCCCAAAGTGATAAATAGAAGGGAATTAGATAGGTTAACTGCCTGGGAGAGGGGGTTTGCTTGTATTTCTACAGTTGGAGAAGGAATCCGATGGGTGCCAATGAGCTGTATTCGCCTTGTCCATCAGAGAGAAACAGAAAAAGAGAAAAACCTCAAAACAAAGGAGAAGATTTAAGAAACATCTGACACTGAAAGAACATGGCTGACAATGAGACTGTTAAAAGAACTTTAAAATCTTCAGCTTTCAGTTCTTGAAAGCCAGCAGGAATCAATGGATTCCTTGAGATGAAAAATTGTTGATGAGACTATTGCAGTACTTCAGAGCTTACAGGAATTCTTGGATTCCTGGCACATGAACTAATGGACAATGGATTCCTTTTGGACTATTTCTAGGACTTATGGACATGTATAAATTCTGGATTCCTGGCACATGAACTAATGGACAATGGATTCCTTTTGGACTATTTCTAGGACTTATGGACATGTATAAATTCTGGATTCCTGGCACATGAACTAATGGACAATGGATTCCTTTTGGACTATTTCTAGGACGTATGGACATGTATAAATTCTCATGTTGATTCATGTTATTTGTTACATTACTACTAGCCTATTTTATATTGCTATGTGCTTATGTAATTATGTGTAATGCTTCCCATATTGGTGGATTTATGTATACCTGTTTCAAATGAGCCTCTTCAGAAACCCACTAATCTGATTTTATTTCCCATTTCCTTTGGTGTTTTCATCTCCCTTCCTGAGATGTCAGGGAGGGTGTGACCACTTCTTTTTTGAGCAGTCAGGGAAGGCGTGATCACCTCACCTCCTTGAGAAGTCAGGGAGTTCATGATCTCCTATGTTCTAAATCAAAAGAAAGGGGGAGATGTTGGAATCCTTACAAAGTGTTAACTCATTAGAACTGATAGAGACAATAATTATATAATTTAGCATGGTCCAGTGTGATTGATCTGATCCTACGAGGAGATAAATTGATATTCTTGGGCTTTCTGTGATCACGGTGAGTGTGATGGTTGAACCCTACAGTTATCTATGCGTAGAATATGGACTGATCCCTCTCAGGGAAAAGTCTAGTTAATACTGTTCCCAGATTGAGCTGGCATACCTGACCAATGCTCTCTGCATGCCTAATAAGAAAAAAATATATTCTCGTAAGATGGCGGAGAGGAGGCTCACAGCTGCATAAGCTCCGCGCTTTCTCTCACTATCCACTTCATTACAAGCCTCTGAATCAATGCTTGACTGAAAAAAAACCCACAAATAGTTACCAAGAGAAGCCATCCTTGAGATCTGCCAAGAAAGGTCTGTCTTTACTGGAGGGCTGGGATGGTTTTAGATCGGGCGCAGGCTGAGGGCAGCGGCAGTGAGAGCACGGGAGCAGACTGGAGAGGGGGTGGGGAGTGATCGCAGCCGTCTCTGCGGGGAGAGCTTTGCTACAGGTTTGGATACTTTGCTCCGGCAGCAAGTCAGCAGCCCAGCAGAGAAGCTAAAAACACCGGGGCTGAAGAATACAACCCCAAACAGCTGGAGTCTCTCGGGACCTGGCCGCCCCTCCTTCCCTCCCCCCTCCCCCCCCCACAGTGACTCAGCACGCTCTGGGATCTCAGACCGCAGGCGCAACACAGTCCTGCTAGTGCCTCACTGCTGCCCCCTGCACTCTGGAGAGGAAGCTCGATAACACACCCAGCCCCTCCCCCAAAGAAAGACTCCAGGTTTTTCTGTTTTTCTTTGCTAGTTTGTCTCTGATTATTAGACAGAATGAGCAAGAAGCTGAAGAGGACTTTAACCCTTGACAGCTTCTACACAGATAGAGAGCAGACTCTAAATCCTGAGGAGACTAAAAACAGACAGTCCCCAGGTGAATCCCCAAAGGAGGAGATCATCTGTTCCTCAGCACAGATGAACCTCATAGAAGTAATTAAAAAGGCTCTCACAAGGGAGCTAGAAGAAAAATGGGAAAAGCAGAGTGAGGCTTGGGAAAAGGAGAGGGAATCTTGGGAAAAGGAGAGGGAGTCTTGGCAAAAGAGGCTGGAGAAGTCAGTTAAAGAGAGAGTGGATAAAGAAGTAAAATCCTTGAAAAATAGGATTGATGAACTGGAAACAGAAAATAGCTCTCTAAAAAACAAAATTGGCGGAATGGAAAAAAATTCCACAGAACAAAAGAACTCAATGGGACAATTAGAAAAAGATCTTAAAAAAGTGAGTGAAGAAAATACTTCACTGAAAATCAGGGTCGAACAAATGGAATTGAATGACTTGAGGAGACAAGAAGAATCAGTCAAGCAAATCCAAAAAAATCAAACAATGGAAAAGAATGTGAAATACCTTCTGGGGAAGACAACAGACCTGGAAAACAGATCCAGGAGAGACAATCTGAGAATCATTGGACTTCCAGAAAAACATGATGAAAAAAAGAGCCTGGACACTATTTTCCAGGAAATTATCAAAGAGAACTGCCCAGAAGTCATAGGAACAGAGGAAAATATAAACATTGAAAGGATTCATCGATCACCCACTGAAAGGGATCCTAAATTCAAAATACCAAGGAATATAGTGACCAAATGCCAGAACCCTCAGACGAAGGAAAAAATATAGCAAGCGGCTAGAAAAACCCAATTCAAGTATCAAGGAGCCACAATAAGGATCACCCAGGATCTGGCAGCATCCACATTAAAAGATCGAAGGGCCTGGAATATGATATTCCGGAAGGCTAAGGAACTTGGTATGCAACCAAAAATAACTTACCCAGCGAGAATGAGCATCTTTTTCCAGGGAAGAAGATGGACATTCAACGAAGTAAGCGAATTTCATCTATTTCTGATGAAAAAGCCAGAACTTAACAAAAAGTTTGATCTACAAATATAGAACTCAAGAGAAATCTAAAAAGGTAAAGATTAATCTTGGGAACTATATTTTGACTATATAGATGTATAAAGAATACATGTATACCTTGTTTTAGAAATTGATGTGGAAAGGACATTGTACCAGAAAAAGGGTAAAGTGGGGGTAGTACATCTCATGAAGAGGCATAGGAAACCTATTATATCTGAGAGAAAGAATGGAGGGGGATGAATATACTAGGTATCTTACTGCCTTCAGAATTGGCTTTAAGTGAAAAATCTTAAGACATATTCAATCTATGGTGAAACTTCTCCCAGGGAGGAACTCTAAGCGGGGGGAGGGATACTAAAAAGGGAAGGCTGTGAGAAGCAAGTGGTGCTCACAAGCTTAATACTGGGAAGGGGGGGAAAGGGGAAAGAAGGGAGAAAAGCATAAACCGGGTTAACAAGATGGCAAGTAATGCAGAATTGGTCATTCTAACCATAAATGTGAACGGGGTAAACTACCCCATAAAGAGGAAGTGGTTAGCAGAATGGATTAAAAGCCAGAATCCTACAATATGTTGTTTACAGGAAACACACCTGAAGCGGGGAGATACATGCAGATTAAAGGTAAAAGGTTGGAGCAAAATCTACTATGCTTCAGGTGAAGTCAAAAAAGCAGGGGTAGCCATCCTGATCTCAGATCAAGCTAAAGCAAAAATTGATCTAATTAAAAGAGATAAGGAAGGGCACTATATCTTGCTAAAGGGTAGCATGGATAATGAAGCACTATCTATATTAAACATATATGCACCAAGTAGGGTAGCATCTAAATTCTTAAAAGAGAAATTAAGAGAGCTGCAAGAATAAATAGACAGTAAAACTATAATAGTGGGAGATCTTAACCTTGCACTCTCAGAATTAGATAAATCAAACCACAAAATAAATAAGAAAGAAGTCAAAGAGGTAAATAAAATACTAGAAAAGTTAGATATGATAGATCTCTGGAGAAAATGTAATGGAGACAGAAAGGAATACACTTTCTTTTCAGCAGTGCATGGAAGCTACACAAAAATTGACCATATATTAGGACATAAAAACCTCAAACTCAAATGCAGTAAGGCAGAAATAGTAAATGCATCCTTTTCAGACCACGATGCAATGAAAATTACATTGAACAAAAAACCAGGGGGAAGTAGACCAAAAAATAATTGGAAACTAAATAATCTCATACTAAAGAATGATTGGGTGAAACAGCAAATCATAGACATAATTAATAACTTCACCCAAGAAAACGATAATAATGAGACATCATACCAAAATGTATGGGATGCAGCCAAAGCGGTAATAAGGGGAAATTTCATATCTCTAGAGGCCTATTTGTATAAAATAGAGAAAGAGAAGGTCAATGAATTGGGTTTGCAACTAAAAATGCTAGAAAAGGAACAAATTAAAAACCCCCAGTCAAACACTAAACTTGAAATTCTAAAAATAAAAGGAGAGATCAATAAAATTGAAAGTAAAAAAACTATTGAATTGATTAATAAAACTAAGAGTTGGTTCTATGAAGAAACCAACAAAATAGACAAGCCCTTAGTAAATCTGATTAAAAAAAGGAAAGAGGAAAATCAAATTGTTAGTCTTAAAAATGAAAAGGGAGAACTCACCAGTAACGAAGAGGAAATTAGAGCAATAATTAGGAGTTACTTTACTCAACTTTATGCCAATAAATTTGACAACTTAAATGAAATAGAAAAATACCTCCAAAAATATAGCTTGCCCAAACTAACAGAGGAAGAAGTAAATATCCTAAACAGTCCCATCTCAGAAAAAGAAATAGAACAAACTATCAATCAACTCCCTAAGAAAAAATCCCCAGGACCAGATGGATTTACATGTGAATTCTACCAAACATTTAGAGAACAATTAACTCCAATGCTAAATAAACTATTTGAAAAAATAGGGATTGAAGGAGTCCTACCAAACTCCTTTTATGACACAGACATGGTACTGATACCTAAACCAGGTAGGCTGAACACAGAGAAAGAAAATTATAGACCAATCTCCCTAATGAATATTGATGCTAAAATCTTAAATAAAATATTAGCAAAAAGATTACAGAAAATCATCCCCAGGATAATACACTATGACCAAGTAGGATTTATACCAGGAATGCAGGGCTGGTTCAATATTAGGAAAACTATTAGCATAATTGACTATATCAATAACCAAACAAACAAAAACCATATGATCATCTCAATAGATGCAGAAAAAGCATTTGATAAAATCCAACATCCATTCCTAATAAAAACACTTGAGAGCATAGGAATAAATGGACTTTTCCTTAAAATAGTAAGGAGCATATATTTAAAACCATCAGTAAGCATCATATGCAATGGGGAAAAACTGGAACCTTTCCCAGTAAGATCTGGAGTGAAGCAAGGTTGCCCTCTATCACCATTATTATTTAATATCATATTAGAAACACTAGCCTCAGCAATAAGAGTCGAGAAAGATATTAAAGGAATTAGAGTAGGCAATGAAGAAACCAAACTATCACTCTTTGCAGATGATATGATGGTATACCTAGAGAACCCCAGAGATTCTACTAAAAAGCTATTAGAAATAATTCATAATTTTAGCAAAGTAGCTGGCTACAAAATAAATCCCCATAAATCCTCAGCATTTTTATACATCTCCAACAAAACTCAACAGCAAGAGATACAAAGAGAAATTCCATTCAGAATAACTGTTGATACCATAAAATATTTGGGAATATATCTACCAAAGGAAAGTCAGGAATTATATGAGCAAAATTATAAAAAAGTCTCCACACAAATAAAGTCAGACTTAAATAATTGGAAAAATATTAAGTGCTCTTGGATCGGCCGAGTGAATATAATAAAGATGACAATACTCCCTAAACTAATCTATTTATTTAGTGCTATACCAATCAGACTTCCAAGAAAATATTTTAATGATCTAGAAAAAATAACAACAAAATTCATATGGAACAATAAAAAGTCGAGAATCTCAAGGGAATTAATGAAAAAAAAATCAAATGAAGGTGGCCTAGCTGTACCTGATCTAAAATTATATTATAAAGCAGCAGTCACCAAAACCATTTGGTATTGGCTAAGAAATAGATTAGTGGATCAGTGGAAAAGGTTAGGTTCACAAGACAGAATAGTCAACTATAGCAACCTAGTGTTTGACAAACCCAAAGCCCCTAACTTCTGGGAAAAGAATTCATTATTTGATAAAAACTGCTGGGATAATTGGAAATTAGTATGGCAGAAATTAGGCATGGACCCACACTTAACACCATATACCAAGATAAGATCAAAATGGGTCCATGACCTAGGCATAAAGAACGAGATTATAAATAAATTAGAGGAACATAGGATAGTTTATCTCTCAGACTTGTGGAGGAGAAAGAAATTTGTGACCAAAGATGAACTAGAGACCATTACTGATCACAAAATAGAAAATTTTGATTACATCAAATTAAAAAGCCTTTGTACAAACAAAACTAATGCAAACATGATTAGAAGGGAAGCAACAAACTGGGAAAACATCTTCACAGTTAAAGGTTCTGATAAAGGCCTCATTTCTAAAATATATAGAGAACTGACTCAAATTTATAAGAAATCAAGCCATTCTCCAATTGATAAATGGTCAAAGGATATGAACAGACAATTTTCAGAGGATGAAATTGAAACTATTACCACTCACATGAAAGAGTGTTCCAAATCATTATTGATCAGAGAAATGCAAATTAAGACAACTCTGAGATACCACTACACACCTGTAAGATTGGCTAAGATGACAGGAAAAAATAATAATGAATGTTGGAGGGGATGTGGGAAAAATGGGACACTAATGCATTGTTGGTGGAGTTGTGAATGAATCCAACCATTCTGGAGAGCAATCTGGAATTATGCCCAAAAAATTATCAAATTGTGCATACCCTTTGATCCAGCAGTGTTTCTATTGGGCTTATATCCCAAAGAAATACTAAAGAAGGGAAAGGGACCTGTATGTGCCAAAATGTTTGTAGCAGCCCTATTTGTAGTGGCTAGAAACTGGAAAATGAATGGATGCCCATCAATTGGAGAATGGCTGGGCAAATTGTGGTATATGAATGTTATGGAATATTATTGTTCTGTAAGAAATGACCAGCAGGATGAATACAGAGAGGACTGGCGAGACTTACATGAACTGATGCTAAGTGAAATGAGCAGAACCAGGAGATCATTATTCGACAACAATATTGTATGAGGACATATTTTGATGGAAGTGGATTTCTTTGACAAAGAGACCTAACTAAGTTTCAATTGATAAATGATGGACAAAAGCAGCTACACCCAAAGAACGAACACTGGGAAACGAATGTGAACTATCTGCATTTTTGTTTTTCTTCCCGGGTTATTTATACCTTCTGAAACCAATTCTCCCTATGCAACAAGAGAACTGTTCGGTTCTGCAAACATATATTGTATCTTGGATATACTGCAACATATCCAACATATAAAGGACTGCTTGCCATCTAGGGGAGGGGGTGGAGGGAGGGAGGGAGGGAAAAAAAATCGGAAAAGAAACGAGTGCAAGGGATAATGTTGTCATAAATAAAAATTAAAAAAAAAAAGAAAAAAATCTTCTCAATATCCTAATTTTTCATGCTAACTCAAAGTTGAACCTAAAGTCTTAAAAACTACTCCTGTTAGAATCAAAGTCCTGGCTGTCCTTTCGACTAAATTTAAAAAGCTTTGCATAAAGGTCCCAAGAAGGGTAGTGTATTTGCCATCCAGAGACTAGCCTACCTTGGGAGTTCATTATTTGAGAAATTATTGGGTGTTGAATTTTTGTAGTTATAACAGCTTGGAAACATCTACTGAAGTGTAAAAAATATTTAAATATATCAGTGGGAATCTTGACTTGACAAAATCAATAAATTTTCCACAATTGAGGGCTGTTTTTGGTTATATGAGCTCTATCAGGTTCCAAAATATCTTTATGCAGAGCTCTTATGATTACTTTATAATATAGCTTCTTCTACTCCCACTACCTCCATCAGACTCTCTGTAGTAAAGCAAATACATCAACTAGAATGTTTTGAAGTTCAATACTTTCCCTAATACAAAAGAGCCTTCTGTTTAACTGTGACCATGCTTTGGTGAAGGGACATGATTGATTAAAATTCACCAGAGAATATTTCCAGGATTATTTCTATCCAATGCCTTTTAAAGTTACCTTGTGGATCAAATATTCTCTATAACTATATTTAATAATGTATTCAGTCAGGCATTTCACAAAATTCCTTTGAGACTATATTCTGTGGTAGTATATTTTTGGAAATTCATTTTGATAAACAATATTCAACTAATGTTACTATTTAACTCTTATCTAACTCCATAGATCCTGGTATAACTATAAGCTCTGTCCCATATAGAGATCAAAACAAGACTAAGTATGATCCAACTTATTGTTATACTGGATATATCTATTTATTTTATATTTTTATCCTGTGTGCTCTTTTAAATATTATTATCAGAATGGTCAAAGGATATGAACAGACAATTTTCACATGAAGTAATTGAAACTATTTCTACTCATATGAAAAGATGTTCCAAATAGTTATTGATCAGAGAAATGCAAATTAGGACAACTCTGAGATACCATTACATACCTGTCAGATAGACTAAGATGACAAGAAAAGATAATGATGAATGTTGGAGGGGATGTGGGAAAACTGGGACACTGATGCATTGTTGGTGTAATTGTGAACAGATCCAACCATTCTAGAGAACAATTTGGAACTATACTTAAAAAGTTATCAAACTGTGCATACTCTTTGATCCAGCAGAGTTACTATTGGGCTTATATCCCAAAGAGATATTAAAAAAGGGAAAGGGATCTGTATATGCAAACATGTTTGTGGCAGCCCTATTCATAGTGGCTAGTTTCTAACTAGAAATTAATGGATGCCCATTAATTGGAGAAAGGATGAATAAATTGTGGCATATGAATGTTATAGAATATTATTTTTCTGTAAGAAATGACCAGCAGGATGAATACATTGAGGCTTGGAGAGACTTACATGAACTGATACTAAATGAAATGAGCAGGACCAGGAAATCATTATACACTTCAACAACAATACTATATGAGGATCAATTCTGATGGAAGTGGCTATCTTTGGCAATGAGAGGATCCAAATCAGTTACAATTGATCAGTGATTAACAGAACCAGCTACACCCAGAAAAAGAACACTGGGGAATGAGTGTGGACCACAACATAACATCTCCACTCTTTCTGTTGTTATTTGCTTGCATTTTTGTTTTCATGTGCATGTGATATCTTCCTATTATACTTTGTTTCTTATAAATATGGTCCAAGCTTTCCTTTATCTTTATATCCATTGAACCTGGAATGATGCCTGTTATATAGGAGAAACTTACTAATGTTTCTTGAACTGAATAAAAAAATAGTACTTACAAGTACTATAATTGTTATATTATAATTATTTGTTATCATAAGGAAGATATTGACCAAAGGAAATCAGAATATAGGTAAGCAGTTATAAAATAGGAATGGGGAGGGAATAGGCCATAAATAAGAAAAATCTTAGAGAAGGTTAGAAATCCTTCATTTCCAGTGGTTTACATACAGGTATGCTTGGAAGCCAGTGACCAGAGAAAATATTCTCATGATTCTATCATATTTTTCTTTATAGCATAATAGGTATATCACTTAATACTTGTTGAATTAATCAGTTGAATTTGTATTTAATATTACTATTTGTTTGTATTACTCCTAGAAGGCATAGTCAGGGGTTTTATGAAAATCTTAAGAGTATTTGACCAATATATTTTCTCTAAAATTGAAAATACTGACATTTTGGAAGGGCATAAGACTTTTCCAATATCACACAGTGACTCACAGATATACTCCATAAAATAAAGATTTTATTTTAAATTTTTTTATTTCATTCTTTCTTATTTATTTTCTGGTTTGATTTATCTAATTCTGAGAGTGCAAGGTTAAGATCTCCCACTATTATAGTTTTACTGTCTATTTCTTCTTGCAGCTCTCTTAGTTTCTCTTTTAAGAATTTAGATGCTACCCCACTTGGTGCATATATGTTTAATATAGATAGTGCTTCATTATCCATGCTACCCTTTAGCAAGATATAGTGTCCTTCCTTATCTCTTTTAATTAGGTCAATTTTTGCTTTAGCTTGATCTGAGATCAGGATGGCTACCCCTGCTTTTTTGACTTCACCTGAAGCATAGTAGATTTTGCTCCAACCTTTTACCTTTAACCTGCATGTATCTCCCCGCTTCAGGTGTGTTTCCTGTAAACAACATATTGTAGGATTCTGGCTTTTAATCCATTCTGCTAACCGCTTCCTCTTTATGGGGGAGTTTACCCCGTTCACGTTTATGGTTAGAATGACCAATTCTGTATTACTTGCCATCTTGTTAACCCCGGTTTATGCTTTCCTCCCTTCTTTCCCCTTTCCCCCCCTTCCAAGTATTAAGCTTGTGAGCACCCTTGCTTCTCACAGCCCTCCCTTTTTAGTGTCCCTCCCCCCGCCTTAGAGTTCCTCCCCCTATCTTACCCCTTTCCCTCCCAGTTCCCGTATTCCCTTCCACTTAGCTTATTCCTTCCCTTTCCACTTTTCCCTTCTCACTTTTCAATGAGATGGGAGAAGTTTCACCATAGATTGAATATGTCTTAAGATTTTTCACTTAAAGCCAATTCTGAAGGCAGTAAGATACCCACTATATTCATCCCCCTCCATTCTTTCTCTCAGATATAATAGGTTTCCTATGCCTCTTCATGAGATGTACTACCCCCACTTTACCCTTTTTCTGGTACAATGTCCTTTCCACATCAATTTCTAGAACAAGGTATACATGTATTCTTTATACATCTATATAGTCAAAATATAGTTCCCAAGATTAATCTTTACCTTTTTAGATTTCTCTTGAGTTCTATATTTGTAGATCAAACTTTTTGTTAAGTTCTGGTTTTTTCATCAGAAATAGATGAAATTCGCTTACTTCGTTGAATGTCCATCTTCTTCCTGGAAAAAGATGCTCATTCTTGCTGGGTAAGTTATTTTTGGTTGCATACCAAGTTCCTTAGCCTTTCGGAATATCATATTCCAGGCCCTTCGATCTTTTAATGTGGATGCTGCCAGATCCTGGGTGATCCTTATTGTGGCTCCTTGATACTTGAATTGGGTTTTTCTAGCCGCTTGCAATATTTTTTCTTTCACCTGAGGGTTCTGGCATTTGGCCACTATATTCCTTGGTGTTTTGATTTTAGGATCCCTTTCAGTGGGTGATCGATGAATCCTTTCAATGTTTATTTTTTCCTCTGTTCCTATGACTTCTGGGCAGTTCTCTTTGATGATTTCCTGGAAGACAGTGTCCAGGCTCTTTTTTTCATCATGTTTTTCTGGGAGTCCAATGATTCTCAGATTGTCTCTCCTGGATCTGTTTTCCAGGTCTGTTGTCTTCCCCAGAAGGTATTTCACATTTTTCTCCATTGTTTGATTTTTTTGGATTTGCTTGACTGATTCTTCTTGTCTCCTCGAGTCATTCAATTCCACTTGTTCAATTCTGATTTTCAGTGAAGTATTCTCTTCACTCACTTTTTTAAAATCTTTCTCTAATTGTCCAATTGAGTTCTTTTGTTCTGTGGAATTTTTTTCCATTTCGCCAATTTTGTTTTTTAGAGAGCTGTTTTCTGTTTCCAGTTCACTAATCCTATTTTTCAAGGATTTTACTTCTTTATCCACTCTCTCTTTAACTGACTTCTCCAGGCTCTTTTCCCATTTTTCTTCTAGCTCCCTTGTGAGAGCCTTTTTAATCACTTCTATGAGGTTCATCTGTGCTGAGGAACAGATGATTTCCTCCTTTGGGGAATCACCTGGGGACTGCCTGTTTTTAGTCTCCTCAGGATTTAGAGTCTGCTCTCTATCTGTATAGAAGCTGTCAAGGGTTAAAGTCCTCTTCAGCTTCTTGCTCATTCTGTCTATTAATCAGAGATAAACTACCAAAGAAAAACAGAAAAAACTGGAGTCTTTCTTTGGGGGGGGGGGGGCTGGGTGTGTTATCGAGCTTCCTCTACAGACTGCAGGTGGCAGCAGTGAGGCACTAGCAGGACTGTGCTGCGCCTGCGCTCTGAGATCCCAAAGCGTGCTGAGTCACTGAGGGTGGGGAAGGGGGGGGGCCAGGTCCTGAGAGAGTCCAGCTGTTTGGGGTTGTATTCTTCAGCCCCGGTGTTTTTAGCTTCTCTGCTGGGCTGTTGACTTGCTGCAGGTTCCAAACCTGTAGCGAAGCTCTCCCCGCAGAGACGGCTACGATCACTCCCCACCCCCTCTCAGCTCTGCTCCGTGCTCTCACTGCCGCTGCCCTCAGCCTGCGCCCGATCTAAAACCGCCCCAGCCCTCCAGTAAAGACAGACCTTTCTTGGCGGATCTCAAGGATGGCTTCTCTTGGTAACTATTTGTGGGTTTTTTTCAGTCAAGCATTGATTCAGAGGCTTGTAATGAAGTGGATAGTGAGAGAAAGCGCGGAGCTTATGCAACTGTGAGCCTCCTCTCCGCCATCTTAACAGGAAGTCCCCTACATGTGAATTCTACCAAACATTTAGAGAACAATTAACTCCAATGCTAAATAAACTATTTGAAAAAATAGGGATTGAAGGAGTCCTACCAAACTCCTTTTATGACACAGACATGGTACTGATACCCAAACCAGGTAGGCTGAACACAGAGAAAGAAAATTATAGACCAATCTCCCTAATGAATATTGATGCTAAAATCTTAAATAAAATATTAGCAAAAAGATTACAGAAAATCATCCCCAGGATAATACACTATGACCAAGTAGGATTTATACCAGGAATGCAGGGCTGGTTCAATATTAGGAAAACTATTAGCATAATTGAATATATCAATAACCAAACAAACAAAAACCATATGATCATCTCAATAGATGCAGAAAAAGCATTTGCTAAAATCCAACATCCATTCCTAATAAAAACACTTGAGAGCATAGGAATAAATGGACTTTTCCTTAAAATAGTCAGGAGCATATATTTAAAACCATCAGTAAGCATCATATGCAATGGGGAAAAACTGGAACCTTTCCCAGTAAGATCTGGAGTGAAGCAAGGTTGCCCTCTATCACCATTATTATTTAATATCATATTAGAAACACTAGCCTCAGCAATAAGAGTCGAGAAAGATATTAAAGGAATTAGAGTAGGCAATGAAGAAACCAAACTATCACTCTTTGCAGATGATATGATGGTATACCTAGAGAACCCCAGAGATTCTACTAAAAAGCTATTAGAAATAATTCATAATTTTAGCAAAGTAGATGGCTACAAAATAAATCCCCATAAATCCTCAGCATTTTTATATATCTCCAACAAAACTCAACAGCAAGAGATACAAAGAGAAATTCCATTCAGAATAACTGTTGATACCATAAAATATTTGGGAATATATCTACCAAAGGAAAGTCAGGAATTATATGAGCAAAATTATAAAAAAGTCTCCACACAAATAAAGTCAGACTTAAATAATTGGAAAAATATTAAGTGCTCTTGGATCGGCCGAGTGAATATAATAAAGATGACAATACTCCCCAAACTAATCTATTTATTTAGTGCTATACCAATCAGACTTCCAAGAAAATATTTTAATGATCTAGAAAAAATAACAACAAAATTCATATGGAACAATAAAAAGTCGAGAATCTCAAGGGAATTAATGAAAAAAAAATCAAATGAAGGTGGCCTAGCTGTACCTGATCTAAAATTATATTATAAAGCAGCAGTCACCAAAACCATTTGGTATTGGCTAAGAAATAGATTAGTGGATCAGTGGAAAAGGTTAGGTTCACAAGACAGAATAGTCAACTATAGCAACCTAGTGTTTGATAAACCCAAAGCCCCTAACTTCTGGGAAAAGAATTCATTATTTGATAAAAACTGCTGGGATAATTGGAAATTAGTATGGCAGAAATTAGGCATGGACCCACACTTAACACCATATACCAAGATAAGATCAAAATGGGTCCATGACCTAGGCATAAAGAACGAGATTATAAATAAATTAGAGGAACATAGAATAGTTTATCTCTCAGACTTGTGGAGGAGAAAGAAATTTGTGACCAAAGATGAACTAGAGACCATTACTGATCACAAAATAGAAAATTTTGATTACATCAAATTAAAAAGCCTTTGTACAAACAAAACTAATGCAAACATGATTAGAAGGGAAGCAACAAACTGGGAAAACATCTTCACAGTTAAAGGTTCTGATAAAGGCCTCATTTCTAAAATATATAGAGAACTGACTCAAATTTATAAGAAATCAAGCCATTCTCCAATTGATAAATGGTCAAAGGATATGAACAGACAATTTTCAGAGGATGAAATTGAAACTATTACCACTCACATGAAAGAGTGTTCCAAATCATTATTGATCAGAGAAATGCAAATTAAGACAACTCTGAGATACCACTACACACCTGTAAGATTGGCTAAGATGACAGGAAAAAATAATGATGAATGTTGGAGGGGATGTGGGAAAAATGGGACACTAATGCATTGTTGGTGGAGTTGTGAACGAATCCAACCATTCTGGAGAGCAATCTGGAATTATGCCCAAAAAATTATCAAATTGTGCATACCCTTTGATCCAGCAGTGTTTCTATTGGGCTTATATCCCAAAGAAATACTAAAGAAGGGGAAGGGACCTGTATGTGCCAAAATGTTTGTAGCAGCCCTATTTGTAGTGGCTAGAAACTGGAAAATGAATGGATGCCCATCAATTGGAGAATGGCTGGGCAAATTGTGGTATATGAATGTTATGGAATATTATTGTTCTGTAAGAAATGACCAGCAGGATGAATACAGAGAGGACTGGCGAGACTTACATGAACTGATGCTAAGTGAAATGAGCAGAACCAGGAGATCATTATTTGACAACGATATTGTATGAGGACATATTTTGATGGAAGTGGATTTCTTTGACAAAGAGACCTAACTAAGTTTCAATTGATAAATGATGGACAAAAGCAGCTACACCCAAAGAACGAACACTGGGAAACGAATGTGAACTATCTGCATTTTTGTTTTTCTTCCCGGGTTATTTATACCTTCTGAAACCAATTCTCCCTATGCAACAAGAGAACTGTTCGGTTCTGCAAACATATATTGTATCTTGGATATACTGCAACATATCCAACATATAAAGGACTGCTTGCCATCTAGGGGAGGGGGTGGAGGGAGGGAGGGAAAAAAAATCGGAAAAGAAACGAGTGCAAGGGATAATGTTGTCATAAATAAAAATTAAAAAAAAAAAGAAAAAAATATTCTCAATATCCTAATTTTTCATGCTAACTCAAAGTTGAACCTAAAGTCTTAAAAACTACTCCTGTTAGAATCAAAGTCCTGGCTGTCCTTTCGACTAAATTTAAAAAGCTTTGCATAAAGGTCCCAAGAAGGGTAGTGTATTTGCCATCCAGAGACTAGCCTACCTTGGGAGTTCATTATTTGAGAAATTATTGGGTGTTGAATTTTTGTAGTTATAACAGCTTGGAAACATCTACTGAAGTGTAAAAAATATTTAAATATATCAGTGGGAATCTTGACTTGACAAAATCAATAAATTTTCCACAACTGAGGGCTGTTTTTGGTTATATGAGCTCTATCAGGTTCCAAAATATCTTTATGCAGAGCTCTTATGATTACTTTATAATATAGCTTCTTCTACTCCCACTACCTCCATCAGACTCTCTGTAGTAAAGCAAATACATCAACTAGAATGTTTTGAAGTTCAATACTTTCCCTAATACAAAAGAGCCTTCTGTTTAACTGTGACCATGCTTTGGTGAAGGGACATGATTGATTAAAATTCACCAGAGAATATTTCCAGGATTATTTCTATCCAATGCCTTTTAAAGTTACCTTGTGGATCAAATATTCTCTATAACTATATTTAATAATGTATTCAGTCAGACATTTCACAAAATTCCTTTGAGACTATATTCTGTGGTAGTATATTTTTGGAAATTCATTTTGATAAACAATATTCAACTAATGTTACTATTTAACTCTTATCTAACTCCATAGATCCTGGTATAACTATAAGCTCTGTCCCATATAGAGATCAAAACAAGACTAAGTATGATCCAACTTATTGTTATACTGGATATATCTATTTATTTTATATTTTTATCCTGTGTGCTCTTTTAAATATTATTATCAGAATGGTCAAAGGATATGAACAGACAATTTTCACATGAAGTAATTGAAACTATTTCTACTCATATGAAAAGATGTTCCAAATAGTTATTGATCAGAGAAATGCAAATTAGGACAACTCTGAGATACCATTACATACCTGTCAGATAGACTAAGATGACAAGAAAAGATAATGATGAATGTTGGAGGGGATGTGGGAAAACTGGGACACTGATGCATTGTTGGTGTAATTGTGAACAGATCCAACCATTCTAGAGAACAATTTGGAACTATACTTAAAAAGTTATCAAACTGTGCATACTCTTTGATCCAGCAGAGTTACTATTGGGCTTATATCCCAAAGAGATATTAAAAAAGGGAAAGGGATCTGTATATGCAAACATGTTTGTGGCAGCCCTATTCATAGTGGCTAGTTTCTAACTAGAAATTAATGGATGCCCATTAATTGGAGAAAGGATGAATAAATTGTGGCATATGAATGTTATAGAATATTATTTTTCTGTAAGAAATGACCAGCAGGATGAATACATTGAGGCTTGGAGAGACTTACATGAACTGATACTAAATGAAATGAGCAGGACCAGGAAATCATTATACACTTCAACAACAATACTATATGAGGATCAATTCTGATGGAAGTGGCTATCTTTGGCAATGAGAGGATCCAAATCAGTTACAATTGATCAGTGATTAACAGAACCAGCTACATCCAGAAAAAGAACACTGGGGAATGAGTGTGGACCACAACATAACATCTCCACTCTTTCTGTTGTTATTTGCTTGCATTTTTGTTTTCATGTGCATGTGATATCTTCCTATTATACTTTGTTTCTTATAAATATGGTCCAAGCTTTCCTTTATCTTTATATCCATTGAACCTGGAATGATGCCTGTTATATAGGAGAAACTTACTAATGTTTCTTGAACTGAATAAAAAAATAGTACTTACAAGTACTATAATTGTTATATTATAATTATTTGTTATCATAAGGAAGATATTGACCAAAGGAAATCAGAATATAGGTAAGCAGTTATAAAATAGGAATGGGGAGGGAATAGGCCATAAATAAGAAAAATCTTAGAGAAGGTTAGAAATCCTTCATTTCCAGTGGTTTACATACAGGTATGCTTGGAAGCCAGTGACCAGAGAAAATATTCTCATGATTCTATCATATTTTTCTTTATAGCATAATAGGTATATCACTTAATACTTGTTGAATTAATCAGTTGAATTTGTATTTAATATTACTATTTGTTTGTATTACTCCTAGAAGGCATAGTCAGGGGTTTTATGAAAATCTTAAGAGTATTTGACCAATATATTTTCTCTAAAATTGAAAATACTGACATTTTGGAAGGGCATAAGACTTTTCCAATATCACACAGTGACTCACAGATATACTCCATAAAATAAAGATTTTATTTTAAATTTTTTTATTTCATTCTTTCTTATTTCAAAGATATTTTAAGTCACAATATTTTTCTACATGATTTTTTTCTTAATAGATATACTTTTCTTTGAATCAATGTTTATAAAGTTTTGTTGCTATTCAACTTTCTCTACTTTAAAGTTACTCATGGATTTAATTATAATAGCAATTATTTTTAACTCATTGAATTAAAGGGTAAAATTGTTATCCTTCCAGATTTTTTTGCCAGTCAATTGGCCACTCATATGTTGTAATACTTTGAATGTTTCCTAAATTGGTTATGTTGACAGATTAAATGTCAGATTCCACAAAGTTTATATCTAATGTGACTCCCTGGATCATGTAATCTAATTGGTAATGCCTTCTAAAATTACATTATAGATCAAGTATTCTTTAATACCATATTTAATATGCTCAATTAATAATAATGTTTATTTATTATATTATTATAATGTTTAATTTAGTAATAGTTTAATTTCTGAAAGTTGGCATTTCTGTTTATCATAGTTATAAATTCTACCAATATGACCTGCTAAAACAATCAGAATGACTTGTAGGTATCAGAAGGTCATTGGTAGACAATGTCCACAGAACTTGTCAGTTTTTGATGAATTTGTTAACTTATCAGCACACTAAAGTTTTGGTAAGTACTAAATTGAGTGGTTTGATGGTGTTATGAATAGGAAGCTAGTCAAGAAGATTCAAATTCAAGTTCCCCCTCTGAAACATATTAGCTATGCATACTTGGATAAGCCTCCTAACCTTTCAGTGTCCCAGACATTTTTCCTAAACCTCAATGAAGACTTACAATAGTAGAAGGAGTTTCCTCATCAGAACTTCCTTACACAATGAAATCAGAATTTAGAGACCCTAACCCCAAGAACAATAAAAAATGTGTTAGATACAGGGATATTGTTTAAATATTTATTTTTTTTAATACTAGAGCTTAGATTTTGATCAGCATTCCATCAGTCTTGATTGGTTTGATTTAAAGAGACAAAATGTTTTTTAAGGTCTGTACCAATACTTAATGGGCTCCATGCCCTTGATCTTTAAAATGTAATATGGCAAAACTTCAGTTATGTGTGTATTAATTAGCTTGGATGTATCAAATTGACTCATTGTCTTCATTGATACAAATGTATTACAATATTCTAAGTTGTCAATTTTGATCTCCCATTTTCCTTAGCACTGCTGCCTGACTTTGTTAAACCAATTGAAGGTATTGTGTGATGTATTTAATGTCCTCCTGCTTTTTGCTTTTTGCTCTTTACACAAAACGTCTCACCCCCCACAAAACTCCTAGATGCCTTGTGAATTATACATTTTGCAACGTAGAAGCCAATTGCCACATGTTCATTTAGATTTTAATAATTCAGGATAAATCTGTTCCAACTGCAATTGGGCTGATCTACCTCACTTTGTAAAAGACATTTAGATGAAATGACTTAATTAAGTTTACTCTTTGAGATACTTTAAGTTATGTTACATTCAGATTCAAATAATTTCATTAATCATTTGGGACACTATAATTCTAAGGAACATTTTGGCCGTGGTTATAAATATTAGTCCATCATTTTCCTTTAGGGCAGTGAGTCAGAGGAAGGACAGGGTATCCTCTGAATTTTCAGGGGCCATGTTTGTACTTTACAGATTTTTTTCATAGTTTATTTGTACTTTTTGTGTCCTTAATTCAGTAATTATATTATACTTTTGTATTTAAATAAAGTATTTATTCATTATTAGGCCTAAGGATAATTATCTAAAATTTTTAGTCCACTAACGTGATCTAATTTGGTGATTGGTTAAGCCTAACTCTATTGAATAATGTTTTGGGAGGGGGACTCAGCAGCTCTTAATCATATGACATATGAACCACTATACCATAAGAGATACATGTTATAATTATAATGATTCATATGTCTGCATGGCAGTTGAAATCTCTGATTTCTTGCTGTGATGTGAAGGTGACCTAAGGTCTTTGAAGGTTATACAAAAGGAACACAAGTTCTGAGAGATCCTACCAACGTGGGTTGATAGAAGTTTCAGCCATGGAACTTAGTCATCTAAGCTTAGTTAAGTTTGTAGAGAATTATCACCAAATTGCCTACAGGGTATGAATATTTTGTCCACAGGAGCTCTCCACAATTATCTATAAAGCCATAGAGAGATTGAGACTTGCAACAATGGAAGGAAGGCCTATTTTGGAGAAGATCACAGATGCTTTAAATATGAAAGCAGACAAGTTTTCAAAAGTATCTCTCCTCATATCCCTGTAAGATGGGCACTTCAAATATGATTTATCCCTACTTACAGATTAGGAAATAGGTAACAACTTGCTCCAGCTTGAACTAATCTTCTGAGTCCAAATTTAGTACTCTTATTAATATGATATATGCATTTTTCAAAGCATTACTCTTTAATTAGCTTTTATGGACCTCAAAGAGCTATATAAATATTTATTATCATTAATGATAATAATAATTGTCAATGATTGCACAGCATTAATCATCATCACTTTAGCCCTATTGCCTTCCTTCAGTGTTTTAGCTATTTTTTTTCCTGAGGTAATTGGGGTTAAATGACTTGCCCAGGGTCACACAGCTAGGAAGTGTTAAGTGTCTGAGGTCAGATTTGAACTCAGTTCCTCCTGAATTCTGCTCCATTTTAGCTGTTTTTGGAAAAATCTTTGAGAATAAATTTTTTGTTTCTTTGTTTTTACTTTATGAAATATTGTCCATTTCATATTTTCTTTTATGTCTACCTTCTGATTTAGAGCCTATTATCTTTGGAGAATGGAGAAATGTTTATTTATTTTCAAAATAGAATTATGGCTTTTATTCCCAGTGAAATAATCTGGCCTTTAAGGAAATGCTTGAATTTTTAACTGGAGTAATCATGGACCTTCAGATAAGGACTTCAGAGTTTATCTGATTCAACTCATATATTACTATGTGTTCTCAACTAGCATTCAATTAGCCTTTATTTAAAGATTTTCAATGTTTGGGAACTTCTCAAGAAAACTCATTAGATTTTTGGATAACTCTAAATTTAAGGAAGCTTTACTTGCTATTGAACTAAATTCTAATTTTCTGAAATTTCCCATGATTCCTCATTCTATCTGTTAGGGTCAAATAAGGTTATTCTCTCAAATACTTGAAGACATTTATCATTTTCTTTTTAAGTCTTTCCTTTACAAAGCAAACATTCTGAGGTGATCTTTCCATGGTAAAGTTTTCAATATTCACCTTCCGAGTTGTCTTCTTTTGAACTTGTCAGTGCTAGTGCCCTTCCAAAAAAAAAATCACTCCCCAAACTGAATAGAGCACCAGTGGACTTGTTGCTGAAAATGCCATTCCTCTGATTCTTTAGTGTCCTGGGCACAGAGATTGCGGAATTCAGAATGGGTCTTGTTCCAATACCTAATTAATATGTGATGAAATTGTAGAAGTAGGTAGACAAATGAATTGTTAGTTAAGGGGACAACACCTTTGAAGCACTCCAACAAAATGAGGGCAATTCTCAGGTGTATTTAATCAGTGTATCTAGACAGAAAAAAAAGTAAAGCAAACCCAAATGGAAGGAATCTGACATGCAGCTCTTTGGATCTTTTTCTATTAGAAACACAGAAGAAGGCTGAATTGATGAAAAAGGAATTGGTAGTATAACACTGTCAGTTTTTAAAGTTTCGTATTCTTGGTGTCATGCTCTTAAATTTATCAAATGGAAAGCTAGGAAAAGAGATTATGAATGAGGAATCAAATATTAGGCTGGCAGTAGGTTTACAGTGGAGTGGTTCAAAGATAACAAAAAGGAAATTCAACCTCTATCTCACATTTTTCAAAATGGCCTAGAGGGTGATAAAATTCTACTAAAGAACTTAAAAAGCTTAAGTTTACAGATGTGGCAAAATCCTGTACCTCTGATCTCCTTTTTATTCTGCAAGCTTTCACACTTTGTATAGTGAGTTTGCCTCACACCTCTCACTCAATGTTGTTGCCACCATCATGGAGGAGAGCTAGTTGAGAGGGCAAATGCAACAGTGATTCCTCATGGATCCTGACATTCTTCAGATGTTCCTAGTTATTGGACTAGCTATATCAAGAATTTCAGTATTGCAGAATTTTCTGGAAAAGATATATACAAGATCTAGATAATAATAATAACTTCCACATATAATACTTAAAGATTTAAAAGTATTTCAAACCTAGAACTCTTCACTGCACTGCCCTCTTCAAAGAATTAGAAATGAGTAGCACAAAGAAGCCAGAGGAAAAGCACTGGGAAGTGCAGAATTCAATAAGTAACCAATGAGGTACTTCAATGAGAAGGAGGAGTAAAACTGTTATTAAGGAAGATTCTTGTAGAAACATATGAACTGGTTAAACTGAGAGGATGAAACATGTTGAACAGTCATACAGAACACTCCACTAACCTCCTTAAAATGGCAGGAGAAATGGAGAAAGGCCTCCAGAATATTGGATTGAACTCCAGTGGGAATTTCTGAAGACACTGATAAATATCTCCTGAAATGTTCAGATGTGGATAAGTTAAGATCTGTCCCATCAGAGGGAAAATATCTCAATTGTTGAGATTACAGATCTATTGGAGTAAATTAATCTGTTCTTATTAAATATATTATTTTGTTAGCAAGTCAGGTCTCCCAGGGAATCTCAGAGAAAAGCCCTTGAAATAAGGGATCTAAGAGGTGTGGGGTTTAGCAGAAAGATTGCTGCACTTGGTTACTTGAGATATCTTTACAGCCCTGCTGCCAAATTGCTAAGCAACCAAGAAGGAAGTTACTTCTCTTCTCTGGGACTTATTTTCTTCATCTGTAAAATGAGACACTTGATTCAAACACACACACACACACACACACACACACAGACACACACACACACACACACACACACACACATTTGCTTTTATAGTTGAAATACTTTGAAAGGCACTGGGGTTATGAGGAGGAAAACACATCTTTCCCCAAGGAACATCTGGTTTAATGAGGCTATTGCCATATACATGGGGATAGTATAAGAAAAAATGGGAATGGAAATGGGTGAAGGGAGGGGTCCAGAAGAAATTTATCCTAAAGGTCCCCAACAGGTCTAAAATATTGGGAGGCCATGGTTATAAAGAGCAATAAGGTAATCTAAAATATCCTATTGACTGGGTGTTTTGAAGTAAATAGTTAGGAAGTTGAATATGAAGCCACTTATTGTTGCCCAACCAACTCATGCAAGTGGAGCATGGAAAATGCTTCAGGAATTGGGAGCTATTGTTACTATTTTCTTCTTGCTTCTCTGCCCCTTTCTCCTCATTTAAGTTTTTAAAAATTTCTTCACTATCCCCTGATGCTTACCTAACTTGGAGATTGTATATAGCTGGTTCAGAGAAAACTGACAGGAATATTTCACAAACCATGTAAGATCACAGGAGTAATAGGAATAGTGAAAATATGTATTTGGTACGTAGGGATGCTCCCATTAATTAACCTGTCTAGATTCAGGCAGCTTGACAAAATGGGAAACATATTACATTTGAAACAGGAAATCAAGGTTAAATGCTGCCTCACTACTAACTTGTATAAATTTGACAAGTCACTTAACTTTTAAGAGACCTCAGTTTCTTCACAGAGTTTTTGGGAGGGAAACATTTTGTAAATCTTTTATATTATATAAATACCAATTATTATTATATGCAGTGATGTTAGTGAGTTTGGTTGCCCATGATCTGTTTTAATCATCTTAGCAAGCAGTTATCAGCTTGTTGAATGAAATCATTCAGCTTATTGACTGAAAACTTTTCATGGGAATCTGAGGACTTTCATAAAATGATTTGATAAAGCTATTCCTTGGATGGATAGTTTACTCATGTGAATGTGTTGCTAGGAATAGTATAGTTCTCCTTAAATTTCATTGCAAAAACATGGTCTCAAGGACTGTCAGTCCCTACCTAAATTATTTAACAAAGGAATTTCAGGAGCTGAAGCCTGAGCTAGTCAGGTTGGTATAGCATGGAAGAGAATTTTTCTGTTTCTCTGTGAAATTATGCCTGGAAGGGATAAGTTATGAACAGATTTTTGCCAATATAGCTTCCTCTCTTCTAAATAATGATGGTTTCTTTCCTAGATTCCTAGGCTCTTCTGAGTATAACTCTTTGCTCATGATTAAAACCTTCTTAATTAGAAACTAGAGAATTTTTGGTCTAATTTAAAACCAATTTAGAATTCTGGGATTGGAATTCTAATCTTTTTGGTGTTTGTGCCTATCTGCCAGGATGCCCGTAGCAAAACATAGCTTCCTCTTTCTAAGAATGAAAATGTTCTTTAATAGTCTATTAAAGAGGCCCCAAGGAGTTTGCTGACATCAAATAACACTCAAAAGTCAGTATTTTGCAGATTTCTGTTTAAATTAGATAGAAACACATGAACTATATTTCCCTCGATAAACACAAGATCCTAAAAATTAAGGACATAATTTAGATAGTTTGAAAACTCCTGGGAGGGCATAATAGGCAATCAAAGGATCAAAATTAGGGCCTTTGAGAGAAGGAAGAGGACCCAGTGGAGAATAATCAAAGTGACTGAATTATTAGAAAATAAGAACTATAAAGTATGGTTAAAAGAACTAGAATTTCTGTATTTGGGAAAATAGCTAAAAGATAATAATAGTACTCAAGATGACTACTCAAATGAAACAATTATTTCATCGATGTGGGTATTCCTTCCAATGTTGCATTTGGAAAACTATCCATGCTTATTCATGCTGTGAGACTATCTCTCATGGTCATAAGTGTATCATAGAAGTGGTCAATGCAACTAATCTCTCTAAATTTCAATTTGGAGAATCAAGTGACTAGACTTCTAATCCTAAACTCCTAAAAATGGAAATTATTAAAAAAATAAATTAAATGATATTCTAGACATTGGCTCTTTCATGAGCTTGGTCACTGATCCATAGATTTAGCTTAACCCATGCTCTGAGACCATCCTGGTCCATCAGGACTTGTTTAAGCCATTCATTTATTTTCAAATCTGACTTTCTGCTGGTACCAATCTGATCTTGTACCTTTCTAATAAAAATTTTCTATGTTTATTTCCTGTGCTTGGCTAAATATCTCTATTTCCTCCTAGCTACCCTAGTTGTTTTGTGACTAAAATCTTGTCCCATCTTAGCCTCCTTTAAATTTCTAGGGAAACCTCTCCATTCCTCATGGTCCTGGTATTTTAGGGTTTTCTTCCCCAGTGCTGAGGGTACATTGATCTGCCTAAGGTATAATGCTTTGCGGTAATGCTCCCAATTCACACTATCCTATCATTAACCAAGCCTCATTTATGACAGTGACTTCTCAGTGATCTGTTCACATGGGAAAAAACATAGATGATCAAATGTTTATTTTACATTTTTAACTGCTTTGGAAAGGGAAAAAACAAAACAAACAAAAAAAACCACTCACACTATTTTTATCCTGATTTTGAATTGTAGAGATTGTAGTGATTTTCCTGCCCCAGTCAGGAGAATTGATTTTTAGTGTAAGATTTATCACTGACAGAGATATTTGATCCAGGCAAGTCATTTTACTTCTCTCAGCTGTAAAACAAGGAAGGTTTAATGAAAGAATTTCTATGATCCCTGTCAGATCTAGCATTTTATAAAATTCAGAACATAATTTCATGACAAAGGAAGAAGCAATAGGGTACAGCAGAATGTTCATTGACTTGGTGCTGATTAACTGACCATAGTTAAGTGATAGCTATATGCTGTAGACATACTAATTTTATTATTTATGAAATGAGAAGATGGACCAGAAAACCATTAAGGATTTCTTTCATTCACTGTGGCTTCATAGAATACACAGTGTGCTATTTGGGAAAACAGATTTATTGAATCATAAAATTATGGAATTTCAAAAATATTCAATACATTAGAAGAAATCTAGTACAATCCATACTTGAAATAGGAATTCCCTTTATAACATCCTCAATTAGAGACCTTTAGGTTGAAGACATGCCTAAGCAGAGAATTCGGTAAGATAGATCTTTCATGTTGTCTATTAATTTCCAACGATCCTGATGATGAGTTAGTAATCATATCTGGGTTCATTCAGTTTTCTTAATATGTGACTACTAATTAGAATTTATTCAAGTAGACATTCTTTCCCCTTGTCCTCAATTACATTCCTTGTTATGTTTTGCTTAGATTAATGATAGAAATGAATTCATTGCTCTTAATGTATTTCAGATACATGTTACTTGGCCCAGGACATCTAATCTGGGATTTTTAAAAATACCCTAGAAAATTCATCAAGTGGATCAAGTGTAAGAGTAATTGATACTGAACTATTTCATATTGATATTCCAGTATTCTTTCATTGTGAATGACTCACAAAGATCAAATAACAGTTCAGATCTAAAATCATGTCTTGTTTTTTATTTGACTGGAACTATCATTCCACTGGGATTACACATTAAAGAAGTCTTTACTTTCAAAAATGTCTAAATATCAATATCTATTCAAAAACCTAAGTTGGAAAGGAAAACTCTTTTTTCCTCCTAAATCGTACAGTAGAGTGTTGGATCTGAATGTCAGGAAAACCCATCTTTCTCAGTTCAAATTCGGCCTCAGATATTTTCTATTTGTGTGAACATGGGCAAATCACTAAATCCTGTTCTTCTCAGTTTCCTTATCTGTAAAGCAAGCTAAAGAAGGATATTACAATAGTAATAATTATATGTAGTAATATAGCATATTACTGCATATGTGATAATATATTAGTAATGTATTATAAAATATGCATAATATAATATATATGATATAGTAGTAATGTATTGTAATAATAACTATTGTAGCTATCACTCTAGTATCTTTGCCAAGAAAACCCCATATGGAGTCACAAAGAGATGGCTGTGATTCAATAACAGCACAAAAAATAAATTATTTGAGAGGCACCATGTCAGTTAGTCAGTGCAGTGGATGGAGACTTTAGAGGCAGGAAGACTTCAGTTCAAATTCTTCCAAAGGTATCTGCTAGCTGTATGTCCTTGGGCAAAATTACTTAATCCCTAATTGTCTCCATTTCCCCATCTGTAAAATGAAGATAATAATGGCATCTACTTCCTGGGGCTGTTGAAAGGATCAAAAGAGATAATTGTAAATTTGGAAACTGGCACATAATAAGTGCTATATAACTGCTAGTGATAGTAATAACTATTATTATTATTAATAATAAATAGTAGATTGAAGATTTATTGGAGTTAGGAAGAAACATGTTTGAATACTATATCTGAAAGATACTAGCTATAAGAATATAAACAATTCATTTAACATTTCAGTGCCTTAGACATCTTTATAAAATAGTCATCCTTTATGACTAAAAAGGGCATGAGAATCTACTATGACTCTATTAAATCTCTGTGACATTTTAGATCAGCTATTCTTAACTTTTTTTCATATCATAATCTTCTTTGGTACTATGAGGAAATTCCTTATAATATTTATATAATATACAATATAATAATAAAATAACAATAATTGAACTTATAATATTTTAAATGCATAAATAAAATTCATAGAATCATAAAATAAATAAGTCTAATTATAGTATAGTTACGAAGATATTAAAAAGTAAATTTATAGATCTCCCTCCCCTGAGGTTGAGGCCCTAGCCTAGAGAAAAGCATCCTTCCCTGGTCATCTCTTCTGATACATATTGCATATTCTCCTAGTAGAAAACATGGTTATTAAGGGCAAACCCGGTTTTGCTTTTCTATTTGTGTCTAGAATTGTTAATAGTACATATTATATACTATGTGTAATATATGTGTATAATATATAATATTAAATTATAATATGTATAATATAATAATATAATAATTATATAAAATAAATATACATATATTTATATATAATATATAAATAACTAATAATATATAATATAATATATATGATAACATAATAATAATAATAATACTGTAACTAATGTGTAATACATACACACACACACATCTACTTTAGTAGAAGGAGTTTGAAATTTTGAATAATGAAATTTTTTTATACCCATTATTTGGTCTTGTCATTTGCATATGGTACAGAAGAAAGATTTCAGACTAGAATCAGGAGAAATGAGTTCCCAGCCCATTTCTGATGAATGAACTTGGGCAGGTCACCACTTTTCTGGATCTCAGTTTCTTAAACTGAAAAAGGAGAGCTGGACTAGTTGGCTTTTGATAGGTTCTCCCAGATCTAAGTTTATAATCCTACAACTTTTCATTTGTGATCTATCCTCCATGAATCTCCATAAACTCATCCTCATTATTGGGGATAATCTGAGTCCAAACTCTTGTTTCCAGGCAAATAAAAGAGAAAAGAAATCTACCTTTAAAAGTCTGAAAAAAAAATGTTCAGTTTCTTGGTTACATTATTAAAATTCTTCTTCTTCTTACCTCCAGAAAGAAATCCTGAGCTTCTGCCCAGAGTGGGAGTGAGAAAAGAGAAAGAATGAGCCTTCTGCAATGTGGGAGGGAAGATCTGAAGTCACTTATTCTCCAAGCTGCCGAATAAACACGTTGGCAGATATGACATCACTTATTTTTTTTTTAAATTTTATTTAATAATTACTTTATATTGACAGAATCCATGCCAGGGTAATTTTTTTACAACGTTATCCCTTGCACTCGTTTCTATTCCGATTTTTCCCCTCCATCCCTCCACCCCCTCCCCTAGATGGCAAGCAGTTTTATATATGTTAGATATGTTGCAGTATATCCTAGGTACAATATATGTTTGCAGAACCGAACAGTTTTCTTGTTGCATAGGGAGAATTGGATTCAGAAGGTAAAAATAACCTGGGAAGAAAAACAAAAATGCAAATAGTTCATATTCATTTCCCGGTGTTCTTTCTTTGGGTGTAGCTGCTTCTGTCCATCATTTATCAATTGAAACTCAGTTAGGTCTCTTTGTCAAAGAAATCCACGTCCATCAGAATACGTCCTCATACAATATCGTTGTCGAAGTGTATAATGGTTCTGCTCATTTCACTTAGCATCAGTTCATGTAAGTCTCGCCAAGCCTCTCTGTATTCATCCTGCTGATTATTTCTTACAGAACAATAATATTCCATAACATTCATATACCACAATTTACCCAGCCGTTCTCCAATTGATGGGCATCCATTCAATTTCCAGTTTCTAGCCACTACAAACAGGGCTGCCACAAACATTTTGGCACTTACAGGTCCCTTTCCCTTCTTTAGTATTTCTTTGGGATATAAGCCCAATAGAAACACTGCTGGATCAAAGGGTATGCACAATTTGATAATTTTTTGGGCATAATTCCAGATTGCTCTCCAGAATGGTTGGATTCGTTCACAACTCCACCAACAATGCATTAGTGTCCCAGTTTTCCTGCATCCCCTCCAACATTCATCGTTATTTTTTCCTGTCATCTTAGCCAATCTGACAGGTGTGTAGTGGTATCTCAGAGTTGTCTTAATTTGCATTTCTCTGATCAATAATGATTTGGAACACTCTTTCATATGAGTGGTAATAGTTTCAATTTCACATCTGAAAATTGTCTGTTCATATCCTTTGATATCAATTGGAGAATGGCTTGATTTCTTATAAATTTGAGTCAGTTCTCTATATATTTTGGAAATGAGGCCTTTATCAGAACCTTTAACTGTGAAAATGTTTTCCCAGTTTGTTGCTTCCCTTCTAATCTTGTTTGCATTAGTTTTATTTGTACAAAGGCTTTTTAATTTGATGTAATCAAAATTTTCTATTTTGTGATCAGTAATGGTCTCTAGTTCATCTTTGGTCACAAATTTCTTTCTCCTCCACAAGTTTGAGAGATAAACTATCCTATGTTCCTCTAATTTATTTATAATCTCGTTCTTTATGCCTAGTTCATGGACCCATTTTGATCTTATCTTGGTATATGGTGTTAAGTGTGGGTCCATGCCTAATTTCTGCCATACTAATTTCCAATTATCCCAGCAGTTTTTTATCAAATAATGAATTCTTATCCCAGAAGTTAGGGTCTTTGGGTTTGTCAAACACTAGACTGCTATAGTTGACTATGCTGTCTTGTGAACCTAACCTTTTCCACTGATCAACTAATCTATTTCTTAGCCAATACCAAATGATTTTGGTGACTGCTGCTTTATAATATAATTTTAGATCAGGTACAACTAAGCCACCTTCATCTGATTTTTTTTCATTAATTCCCTTGAGATTCACAACTTTTTATTGTTCCGTATGAATTTTGTTGTTATTTTTTCTAGATCATTAAAATATTTTCTTGGAAGTCTGATTGGTATAGCACTAAATAAATAGATTAGTTTAGGGAGTATTGTCATCTTTATTATATTCGCTCGGTCTATCCAAGAGCACTTAATATTTTTCCAATTATTTAAGTCTGACTTTATTTGTGTGGAGACTTTTTTATAATTTTGCTCATATAATTCCTGACTTTCCTTTGGTAGATAGATTCCCAAATATTTTATGGTATCAATAGTTATTCTGAATGGAATTTCTCTTTGTATCTCTTGCTGTTGGATTTTGTTGGTGATGTATAAAAATGCTGAGGATTTATGGGGATTTATTTTGTAGCCAGCTACTTTGCTAAAATTATGAATTATTTCTAATAGCTTTTTAGTAGAATCTCTGGGGTTCTCTAGGTATACCATCATATCATCTGCAAAGAGTGATAGTTTGGTTTCCTCATTGCCTACTGAGGAATTCCTACTCTTAATTCCTTTAATATCTTTCTCAACTCTTATTGCCGAGGCTAGTGTTTCTAATATGATATTAAATAATAATGGTGATAGTGGGTAATCTTGCTTCACTCCAGATCTTACTAGGAAAGGTTCCAGTTTTTCCCCATTGCATATAATGCTTACTGATGGTTTTAAATATAAGCTCCTGACTATTTTAAGGAAAAGTCTTTTTATTCCTATGCTCTCAAGTGTTTTTATTAGGAATGGATGTTGGATTTTATCAAATGCTTTTTCTGCATCTATTGAGATGATCATATGGTTTTTGTTTGTTTGGTTATTGATATAGTCAATTATGCTAATAGTTTTCCTAATATTGAACCAGCCCTGCATTCCTGGTATAAATCCTACTTGGTCATAGTGTATTATCCTGGGGATGATTTTCTGTAATCTTTTTGCTAACATTTTATTTAAGATTTTAGCATCAATATTCATTAGGGAGATCGGTCTATAATTTTCTTTCTCTGTTTTCAGCCTACCTGGTTTAGGTATCAGTACCATGTCTGTGTCATAAAAAGAGTTTGGTAGGACCCCTTCAATCCCTATTTTTTCAAATAGTTTATTTAGCATTGGAGTTAATTGTTCTTTAAATGTTTGATAGAATTCACATGTAAATCCATCTGGTCCTGGGGATTTTTTCTTAGGGAGTTGGTTGATAGTTTGTTCTGTTTCTTTTTCTGAGATGGGACTGTTTAGGATATTTACTTCTTGCTCTGTTAGTTTGGGCAAGCTATATTTTTGGAGGTATTCTTCTATTTCATTTAAGTTGTCGAATTTATTCGCATAAAGTTGGGCAAAGTAACTCCTAATTATTGCTCTAATTCCTCTTCGTTAGTGGTGAGTTCTCCCTTTTCATTTTTAAGACTAACAATTTGATTTTCCTCTTTCCTTTTTTTAATCAGATTTACTAAGGGTTTGTCTATTTTGTTGGTTTTTTCATAGAACCAACTCTTAGTTTTATTAATCAATTCAATAGTTTTTTTACTTTCAATTTTATTGATCTCTCCTTTTATTTTTAGAATTTCAAATTTAGTGTTTGACTGGGGGTTTTTAATTTGTTCCTTTTCTAGCATTTTTAGTTGCAAGCCCAATTCATTGACCTTCTCTTTCTCTATTTTATACAAATAGGCCTCTAGAGATATGAAATTTCCCCTTATTACCACTTTGGCTGCATATCATACATTTTGGTATGATGTCTCATTGTTATCGTTTTCTTGGGTGAAGTTATTAATTATGTCTATGATTTGCTGTTTCACCCAATCATTCTTTAGTATAAGATTATTTAGTTTCCAATTATTTTGTGGTCTACTTCCCCCTGGCTTTTTGTTGAATGTAATTTTCATTTCATCGTGGTCTGAAAAGGATGCATTTACTATTTCTGCATTACTGCATTTGAGTTTGAGGTTTTTATGTCCTAATATATGGTCAATTTTTGTATAGGTTCCATGAACTGCTGAAAAGAAAGTTTACTCCTTTCTGTCTCCATTACATTTTCTCCAGAGATCTATCATATCTAACTTTTCTAGTATTCTATTTACCTCTTTGACTTCCTTCTTATTTATTTTGTGGTTTGATTTATCTAATTCTGAGAGTGCAAGGTTAAGATCTCCACTATTATCGTTTTGCTGTCTATTTCTTCTTGCAGCTCTCTTAATTTCTCTTTTAAGAATTTAGATGCTACACCACTTGGTGCATATATGTTTAATATAGATACTGCTTCATTATCCATGCTACCCTTTAGCAAGATATAGTGCCCTTCCTTATCTCTTTTATTTAGATCAATTTTTGTTTTAGCTTGGTCTGAGATCAGGATGGCTACCCCTGCTTTTTTGACTTCACCTGAAGCATAGTAGATTTTGCTCCAACCTTTTACCTTTAACCTGCATGTATCTCCCCGCTTCGGGTATGTTTCCTGTAAACAACATATTGTAGGATTCTGGCTTTTACTCCATTCTGCTAACCACTTCCTCTTTATGGGGGAGTTTACCCCGTTCACATTTATGGTTAAAATGACCAATTTTCTATTACTTGCCATCTTGTTAACCCTGGTTTATGCTTTTCTCCCTTCTTTCCCCTTTACCTCCCTTCCCAGTATTAAGCTTGTCAGCACCACTTGCTTCTCACAGCCCTCCCTTTTTAGTATCCCTCCCCCCGCCTTAGAGTTCCTCCCCCTATCTTACCCCTTTCCCTCCCAGTTTCTGTATTCCCTTCTGCTTAGCTTATTCCTTCCCTTTTCACTTTTCCCTTCTCACTTTTCAATGAGGTGGGAGAAGTTTCACCATAGATTGAATATGTCTAAAATTTTTCTCTTAAAGCCAATTCTGAAGGCAGTAAGATACCCACTATATTCATCCCCCTCCATTTTTTCTCTCAGATATAATAGGTTTCCTATGCCTCTTCATGAGATGTACTACGCCCTCTTTACCTTTTTTCTGGTACAATGTCCTTTTCACATCAGTTTCTAGAACAAGGTATACGTGTATTCTTTATACATCTTTATAGCCAAAATATAGTTCCCAAGATTAATCTTTACCTTTTTAGATTTCACTTGAGTTCTATATTTGTAGATCAAACTTTTTGTTAAGTTCTGGCTTTTTCATCAAAAATAGGTGAAATTCACTTACTTCGTTGAATGTCCATCTTCTTCCCTGGAAAAAGATGCTCATTCTAGCTGGGTAAGTTATTTCTGGTTGCATACCAAGATCCTTAGCCTTTCGGAATATCATATTCCAGGCCCTTCGATCTTTTAATGTGAATGCTGCCAGATCCTGGGTGATCCTTATTGTGGCTCCTAGATACTTGAATTGGGTTTTTCTAGCCGCTTACGATATTTTTTCCTTCGTCCGAGGGTTCTGGCATTTGGCCACTATATTCCTTGGTGTTTTGATTTTAGGATCCCTTTCAGTAGGGGATCAATGAATTCTTTCAATGTCTATTTTACCCTCTGTTTCTATGACTTCTGGGCAGTTCTCTTTGATAATTTCCCTGAAAATAGTGTCCAGGCTCTTTTTTTCCTCATACTTTTCTGGGAGTCCGATGATTCTCAGATTGTCTCTCCTGGATCTGTTTTCCAGGTCTGTTGTCTTCCCCAGAAGGTATTTCACATTCTTTTCCATTGTTTGATTTTTTTGGATTTGCTTGACTGATTCTTCTTGTCTCCTCGAGTCATTCAATTCCAATTGTTCAATTCTGATTTTCAATGAAGTATTTTCTTCATTCACTTTTTAAAAATCTTTTTCTAATTGTCCAATTGAGTTCTTTTGTTCTGTGGAATTTTTTTCCATTTCGCCAATTTTGTTTTTTAGAGAGCTATTTTCTGTTTCCAGTTCACCAATCTTATTTTTCAAGGATTTTATTTCTTTATCCAGTCTCTCTTTAACTGAGTGGGATGACTTCTCCAGGCTCTTTTCCCAAGCCTCCCTCTCCTTTTCCCATTTTTCTTCTAGCTCCCTTGTGAGAGCCTTTTTAATTTCCTCCATGAGATTCATCTGTGCTGAGGAACAGATGATCTCCTCCTTTGGGGATTCACCTGGGGACTGTCTGTTTTTAGTCTCCTCAGGATTTAGAGTGTCCTCTCTATCTGTATAGAAGCTGTCAAGGGTTAAAGTCCTCTTCAATTTTTTGCTCATTCTGTCTAATTATCAAAGACAAACTAGAAAAGAAAAAAGAAAAAACTGGAGTCTTTCTTTGGAGGAGGGGCTGGGTGGTATTACTGAGCTTCCTCTACAGACTGCGGGGGTAGCAGCGAGGCATTAATCAGACTGTGTTGCGCCTGCGCTCTGAGATCCGAGAGTTTGCTGAGACACTGTGGGGGAGGGGTGGCCAGGTCCCGAGAGACTCCAGCTGTTTGGGGTTGTATTCTTCATCCCAGGTGTTTTTAGCTTCTCTGCTGGGCTGCTGACTTGCTGCCGGAGCAAAGTATCCAAACCTGTAGAGAAGCTCTCCCCGCAGAGACGGCTGCGATCACTCCCCACCCCCTCTCCAGTCTGCTCCCGTGCTCTCACTGCCTCTGCCTGCCTGCCCTCAGCCTGTGCCCAATCTAAAACCGTCCCAGCCCTCCAGTAAAAACAGACCTTTCTTGGCGAATCTCAAGGATGGCTTCTCTTGGTAACTCTTTGTGGGGGTTTTTTCAGTCAAGCATCAATTCAGAGGCTTGTAATGAAATGGCTATTGAGAGAAAATGCGGAGCTACACAGCTATGTGCCTCCTCTCCGCCATCTTGGCCGGAAGTCCCGACATCACTTCTGAAAGAGTATAGTTCTTTCTTGTTTTCTGAGAGCTTTTTCTAGATTCCAAACAAAATAACATTGTTAATGCACATTATGGAACCAAGGCAATAAATATCTCATGTTCACTTCAAGAAAGCAGTTATGTTTTTCTAGCACTTGAGGAGAAATTTTGAAGTGAGGAGTAATTTTCCATGGAAATGAGGAATGTGCCAATCAGGAAGGTGATGATTATTGCACCAGAGAAAAGGTTAATGATTTCAGTCATTTTATTTTGTTTACTTTCTTTTAAAAATTCTTTCCTTTGTAGAAAATTTCCAGTTTTCATTTAAGTGATTACATTGTGATATTATTAATTTGAAAATTTAAGGGAAGTATGAAATTTCATGGTTGGAGAAGATCTTACTGGCTCTTTAATAAACCTATTCCTGACAAAGATTATTTCTAAAACATGTCTGACAAGTAGTCATTCAGCTTGGAAGGTGGAAAGAGGTTAGGTTTGAAATCTTTAATGAGGATAGGACTCAGTACCTTCAAAGGAAGCGCTTTTTTTCATGAGAATTTTATCACTAGAAAGCATTTCCTTACACCTAACCCAAATTTGCTAAACTTCTTTCTCATCTTCCTGCTTTGATCCATTATCTATGCCTCATAACCATTCTTTGCTTACTCTAGAAAGTAAGCTTTCTCTTTAAATTAGAGGCAATGGTTATTATAGATAAAGCTAGCTAGAGACATTATTTATTAAGTACTTACTAAGTGTCAAGATAGACTGGAATGTGTTACAGTGGACAGGAAGCCAGGCCTGAAGTTAGGAACACCTATTTTCCTGAAGTCAAATGTGGTTGCAGACACTTACCAACTATGTGATTCTGGGCAACTCACATAACCTGTTTACCTCAGCTTTATAAAATGAACTGAAAAAGGAAATGATAAAATGCTCCAATATCTTTGCCAAGAAAATTCCAAATGGGGTCATGAAGAATTGGACTGAAAATGATTGAATAATAAAAACAATGTATCAAGAACTGTACCAAATGCTGGTAATATAAACACAAGAAAAATGAAATCCCTACCCTCAAGGAGATTATATTTTATGAAAGGAAGACAAAACATAAAAAGGGGGTTGGAAGTCAATTGTTGAAATACTGAGAGTAAGAAATTGAGTTAAATTAGGAGTATAGCTAGCTTGGGCAAAACAATCAGAGGGCCTACAAGGACAGAAGATATTCTTTTTTAATTTAATTTAATTTTATTTTTTAATATCTTTTTATTGATAGAACGCATGCCAGGGTAATTTTTTACAGCATTATCCCTTGCATTCATTTCTGTTCTGATTTTTCCCCTCCCTCCCTCCACCCCTTCCCCCAGATGGCAAGCAGTCCTTTACATGTTGAATAGGTTACAGTATATCCTGGATACAATATATGTGTGCAGAACCAAATAGTTTTCTTATTGCACAGGGAGAATTGAATTCAGAAGGTATAAATAACCCGGGAAGAAAAACAAAAATGCAAGCAGTTTATATTCATTTCCCAGTGTTCTTTCTCTGGGTGTAGCTGCTTCTGTCCATCTTTGATCAATTAAGGCTCTCTTTATCGAAGAGATCCACTTCCATCAGAATACATCCTCAAACAATATCATTGTTGAGGTATATAATGATCTCCTGGTCCTGCTTATTTCACTCAGCATCAGTTCATGTAAGTCTTGCCAGTCCTCTCTGTATTCATCCTGCTGGTCATTCCTTACAGAACAATAATATTCCATAACATTCATATACCACAATTTACTCAACCATTCTCCAATTGATAGACATACTTTCATTTTCCAACTTCTAGCCACTACAAACAGGGCTGCCACAAACATTTTGGCACATACAGGTCCCTTTCCTTTCTTTAGTATCTCTTTGGGGTATAAGCCCAGTAGAAACATTGCTGGATCAAAGGGTATGCACAGTTTGATGACAGAAGATATTCTAATGTTAGGAGACTGCAAGAATAGAGGCCTTTTCCCTTGTAAGAAAACTATTGGAGAAGAGTAGAGATGTTTATATAGTCAGGAGCAAAGATAGGCCAGGACAGAAAGAGTATGGGTTCAATAGCATACAATACTAAGAGATGCTTGCTAGAATATGGGACTTTTATGGTTTTAATTATTATGCCAGTAGGCAATTCTGAATCTTTCCATGTTAAGACCTGTACAAGAATATATATATAATTGAAATTTGGAGCAATATCTAGCCTGACAAACTAATTCTGGGGGATGCTATGGTGAAACACTCCGGGAAAAAATTTACAGTAATTTAGAGAGTATATGAATGCACTCTCACCTCCTTTCTACTTTCAACTGTTTATAGGAAATGGTAGTTTAGACCAAATAGTATCTCAAACTTCCTTCCAAGGCTTTGATTTTAAAATTAAAATTTAAATTTAAACTCTAGAGATTCAAATAACACATGCAAAAAAAACAAAAACAAAAACAAAAAAAAGTCCCTGCCTTCAAGGAATTCAGTCTAATGAGGGGAGTAACATGCAAACAACTTTAAATAATGCCATTTTTTTTTTGCAGAAAGTCAGAAATAGTAAATACATTCTTTTCAGATCATGATGCAATAAAAATTACATTCACTAAAAGGCCAGGGGAAAATAGACCAAAAAGAAAGTGGAAACTGAATCATCTCATGCTAAAGAATGAATGGGTAAAACAACAAATCATAGACACAATCGATAATTTCATCCAAGAGAATTACAATAATCAGACAACATACCAAAATTTGTGGGATACAGCCAAAGCAGTAATAAGGGGAAATTTTATATCTCTAGATGCTTACTTGCATAAAATAGAGAAAGAGAAGATTAATAAATTGAACTTGCAACTAAAAAAGCTAGAAAATGAACAAATTAAAAATCCCCAATCAAATACCAAACATGAAATTCTAAAAATAAAAGAGATCAATAAAATTGAAACTAAAAAAACTATTGAATTAAAAAAATAAAACTAAGAGTTTGTTTTATGAAAAAACCAACAAAATAGATAAACCTTTAAATTGCTTAAAAAAAGGAAAGAAGAAAATCAAATTCTTAGTCTCAAAAATGAAAAGGGAGAACTATCCACCAATGAAGAGGAAATTAGAGCAATTATTAGGAGTTACTTTACCCAACTTTTTGCCAATAAATTTGACAACCTAAGGTATTTTATTTCAAATGGAGAAATACCTACAAAAATATAGATTGCCCAGATTAATGAAGAGGAAATAAATTACTTAAATAGTCCCATTTTAGAAAAAGAAATAGAACAAGCTATTAATCAACTCCCTAATAAAAAATCCTGAAGACCAGGTAGATTTACATGTAAATTCTACCAAACATTTAAAGAACAATTAACTTCAATAGTATATAAACTATTTGAAAAAAATAGGGAATGAAGGACTCCTACCAAATTCCTTTTATGACACAGACATGGTACTGACACACCTAAACCAGGTAGGAAGAAAACAGAAAAAGAAAATTATAGACCAATCTTCCTAATGAATATTGATGCTAAAATCTTAACTAAGATATTAGCAAAAAGACAACAGAAAATCATCCCCAGGATAATACACCATGACTAAGTAAGATTTATACCAGCATTGCAGGGCTGGTTCAATATTAGAACTATTAACATATTTGACTATATCAATAACCAAATTAACAAAAACTAATATGAATTATCTCAATAGATAGATGTGGAAAAAGATGTTGACAAAATCCAACACCCATTCCTAATAAAAACACTAGAGAATATAGGAATAAATGGACTTTTCCTTAAAACAGTCAGTAGCATCTATTTAAAACCAGCAGTAAGCATCATATATAATAGGGATAAACTGGAACCATTCCTAATAAGGTAAGGGATGAAACAATATTACCCACTATCACCATTACTATTCAATATTGTATTAGAAATGCTAGCTTTGGCAATAAGAGAAGAAAAAAAGATTAAAGAAATCAGAGTAGATAATGAGGAAACCAAATTATCACTTTTTGCAGATGCTATGATGGTATATTTAGAGAACCCTAGAGAATCAACTAAAAAAAACTATTAGAAATAATCTACTGCTTCAGCAAAGTTGCAGGATACAAAATAAATTCACATAAATCATTAGTATTCTTATATATCACTAACAAAATCCAACAACAAGAGATACAAAGAGAAAATCCATTTAAAATAACTGTTGATAGTATAAAATATTTGGGACTCTATCTGGCAAGAGGAAATCAGGAACTATATAAGCAAAACTACAAAACACTTTCCACACAAATAAAATCAGATCTAAGCAACTGGAAAAATTTCAAGTGCTCTTAGAGCAAATATAATAAAGATGACAATATTCCCCAAACTAATCTATTTATTTGGTGCTGTATCAATCAAACTCCCAAGAAACTATTTTACTGACATAGAAAAAACAACAAAATTCATCTGGAAGAACAAAAGGTCAACAATTTCAAAGTAATTAATGAAGAGAAAAGCAAATGAAGGTGACTTAGATGTACCAGATCTACAACTATATTATAAAGCAGAGGTTGTCAAAACCATTTGGTAATGGCTAAGAAATAGATTTGATCAGTGGAATAGGTAAGGTTCGCAGAACAAAAGAGTCAATCTATAGCAATCTAATATTTGATAAACCCCAAGAACCCCACCTTTTGGGATAAGAATTCATTATTTGACAAAAAATGCTGGGAAAATTGAAAACTAGTATGGCAGAAAGTAGGCATAGACTGACATCTAACACCGTATTCCAAGATAAGGTTGAAATGGGTTCATGATCTAGACATAAAGAATGATATTATAAACAAATTAAAAGAACATAGGATAGTTTACTTCTCAGATTTGTGGAGGAGGAAGGAATTTGTGACCAAAGAAGAATCACAGATCATAATTGATCACAAAATAGATAATTTTGATTATATTAACTTAAAAATTTTTTGTTCAAACAAAACTAATGTAGACAAGATTAGAAGAGAAGCAATAAACTGGGAAAACATTTTTATATTCAAAGGTTCTAATAAAGGCCTCATTTCTAAAATATATAGAGAATTGATTCAAATTTTTAAGAATTCAAGGCATTCTCCAATTGATAAATGATTAAAGATATGAACAGACAATTTTCAGATGAAGCAATTGAAACTATTAGTAGCCACATGAAAAGGTGCTCCAAATCACTATTGATCAGAGAAATACAAATTAAGACAACTCTGAGATACCACTGCACACCTGTCAGATTGGCTTAGATGACAGGAAAAAATAATGATGAATGTTGGAAGGGATGTGAGAAAACTGAAATACCTTGTTGGTGGAACTGTGAATGGATCCAACCATTCTGGAGAGCAATTTGGAATTATGCTCAAAAAGTTATCAAACTGTGCATACCCTTTCACCCAGCAGTGTTTTTACTGAGATTATATCCTGAAGAAATCTTAAAGGAGGGAAAGGGACCCACATGTGAAAAAATGTTTATGGCAGCCCTTTTTGTAGTGGCCAGAAACTGGAAACTGAGTGGATGACCATCAATTGGAGAATGGCTGAATAAATTGTGATATATGAATATTATGGAATATTATTGTTCTGTAAGAAATGACCAGTAGGGTGAATACAGAGAGTCTTGGAGAGATCTACATGAATTGATGCTAAGTGAAATGAGCCGAACTGGGAGATCATTATACATGGCAACAACAAAACCATACCACAATCAATTCTGATGGACATGGCTCTCTTCAACATTGAGATGATTCAAACCAATTCCACTTGTTCAGTGATGAAGAAAGCCATCTACTCCCAGAGAGAGAACTATGGGAACTGATTTTGGAACACAACAAAGCATTCTCATTCTCTCTATTGTTATTTGCTTGCATTTTGTTTTCTTCCTCAGTTTTTATTTTTCTTCCTTCTTGATTTGATTTTTCTCATGCAGCAAAATAACTGTATAATATGTGTTAAGTCCAAGCTAGCTCCCTGGAGGCCACAGGATCAGCCAGAGTCAGGATAAATAAAAGTCCTTGATCTTTAGGGGGAGAAGCAGGCAAACTGCCAGGAGTTTTGCCAAAGATTTCTTTCCATTTTGGAATCCAGAATCTCTACCTTTCTCCTCTTTGTCCTGCAGCCAAGTGACTCTAGCCTGTCTCACCCCACCTTGTAATCCTTGCCTATAATAATCTTAACACCAAACATTGAGCCAGCATCAACTGTGAGAAGAGCCATTTATGCAAACATATGCTAATAGAGTCATTGTCTCATTAGCTTTAAGTGCAAACCTTTTCATAGTTTCAGCCCTTTACAAATATATATACATACATTGGATTTAATATGTATTTCAACATATTTAACATGTATTGGACTACTTGACAGCTATGCTGGGAGGGCGGGTAGGAGAGGAGGGGAGGGGGGAAAAAGGGGAAAGTTTGGAACAAAAGGTTTTGCAAGGGTCGATGTTGGAAAAATTACCCATGCAAATGCTTTGTAAATAAAAAGCTTCAACAAAAAACAATACTAATTTTTGTTCTCAAAGAGTTAAGATTCTAATGGGGGAGACAATGTAATCTTTAATTTATCCATACAAGATAAGTAAAATAGATGGAATAGTGATACTTTGCATTACAATTCAAGTCCTCTTGATGAGATTCAAAATGTCAAGAATATATGGGGTCATCTGCAATGAAGTGATGGACTCAAGTTCATCTTCCATTCAATAAAAATAGTTTTATTATGACAGCATAAGGCAGGCAAAGTTCCCTAGTAGAACTCACAATTTACAACAGGAAAGGTAGAACTTTTTATTTATTTATTTTAAAATGTTTTTTTTTTTCATAAATAAAGATATTTATTTAAAACTAAATATGAAATAAGGTGAAAATAGAATAAGAGACAGAAAAAGAAAAGAAAAAGAACAAACAAAAACATTGTCATGTGCTCAGTAGAACATCAAAGAGAATTCAAAATATGTAACAAATTTCCATTTCAAGAAGCATGTACAATAATAGAAGAGATTATATTCATGACTGTCCATCTTGTCTTTGCTTCCCTATAGTTTTATTCTCTGCTGTGCACTTTTTATTTTATTCTTTTTTCCTCCTTTATCCCCTCCATCTCCCCTAAGCAGGATATAGTTAAGCATAACATGTCTGTGTGTATACACACACAAATATACATATATACACATATATGTATGTATGTTTATATTTGCACCCATGCTATACTATATACACACATACATATACCTATATGAACACACATATGTATATATAGATCTATACATGTAGACATGCATCTAAAACAATATAATATGGCTGACATAAATGTAAATTTCTTTCTTGATTGAACTTTGACTTTGACTTTGAGATCAATGATTAAGGTTAGTACCTTACTTTTTTTTCCTAATAAATTCTATTTGTTATCTCTTATTTTCTATCTATGCTAACTCTTCTACTTTAATTCTACTCCTTAACTTGTCTTATTATTATTTAACCTCCCCTCCATGGATCCTTTCCTTATCTTATCCCTTCATCTTTCCCCTCCTTTATCTCATTCCCATTAAACTATACACTTTATCCCATTTCTAAATATCCTTCTGTACCTTACCTTATTCTATGCCACTTTTCCCCTCCCTTTATATTCCTTTCCCATTAGTCTTCATAACTTGTCCAGGTGGGACCTTTTATGAGAAAGGATTCAAAGCAAGGTATGCTTATTACAGAAACCATTAAAAAACTCCCAACCCTCCCCCCCCCCAAAAAAAAAACTCAGGGGTTGACATCTATGCCTCCTAATTGCATACAGACAGTGTTGTCAATGTAAGAAATTCAAAAAGGGTTCACTTCAATAAGGTCCATCTAAGACATTGGGTTCCTGACAGGAACATGGAATTTTGCTGTGTTCTTATTCACCTCATCATTTGGACTCCTAGGCTAGTGAACTTCTAATATATAATACTGTGGCCGTAAATCATTTTATCTTTTTTGTTTGTTTGTTTCTTCCTTTTACATTTATAGTTAATTAAGATTTATAAATCACTTTCATAGATATGCTTGAATTCAGTCCCCACAAAGATTAGTATTTTGATGTTAGACCCAGGAGCTAAAGTTGAGTCTTCATCCATAATTTCAGAAATTCTTTTTTTCTATTTCAAAATCACTAGAACTCTAAAAGAATCTTAGAAAATATCTATCCAATGCAATCTTGAGTTCAAATCATGCTTCTGTTACTTACTTTGTATTGATGAAGTCCTGGGTCATTAGATGGAGTTGACAAAGAAAAACTGAAGGACTGATAAGACTGCCTCCTTGAGGCTAGTAGAGAAGGGCACTGATGGAGATCACCTTATTGTCCCACCTTCTATGGAGGTCATGGGAAATTCCACCTTACTGTATCCATCAGAAAACCAGGTTATATCAACCTCTAAAGTTAAATTTCCCCTATAAATCTGTCCATGACCTCTACCATCTTTGCCAAATCCCTTTTGCTTCAGCCCACCACAGCATTCTGCCTTTCTCCTTCATTCTTCCCTGTGCTTCATGGTGTCTTTCTCCTTCTCATAGATAACTAACTTCTTCAGAGTGCTAAATCACTTTTAGGATTTAGCCTTCCAGTCAATGGTGTACTCCTACCTCATGGAGTATTTATTTTCTCAGGTTAATTGTGAGTTCCACTAGAGAACTTGTTTTTTCCATTATTAATTGTTAAAATCTCATTCCTTGCTAACTATCTTCTCTCCCAAATCGATTTCATATTTACCACTCTATTGTACCTCTTAATTTTGTCTGTAACCTTTTCTCATAAATAAACTTGCATCTTCACAGAACCAACCCCCAAGATTTGGTGCCAATTGTTTTCCTCATTCTCATCATTTGCTGCCCAGATCAATTTCATCATTTGATGTCAAATCTTAAACACATCATTATGATTTTGTGTTTGTCATTTAAACTTTCTGGACTTTAATTTCTTCATTTGTAAAATGAGAGGATCAGACTAATAGTCTCTGAAAGATCCCTTCCAGTTTGGTGAGTCTTTTACACAGTCTCCTTATTTGCTAGATAGGGAGTTGAGGCCCATAAAGATCAAGTGACATACTCCAAATTACAAGGTAGTAATTGGTAGAAGTAGAACCAGATCTTTTGATGCCCATTCAAGACCTTTATGACTATTTCCTCTGTGTGCTTTTTGCTACTATTTTTTGTTATGAATAGGAATTCTCTATCTCTACAGTGTTTTTAAAATGCACATATATTAGTGCATCTATATTTATAATATATGTTTATATATACATACTTAAACAGCTTTCAATGAGCATGTGATTCATATCTACATACATACCTGACATTATATATATATATGTGTGTGTGTGTGTGTATATATATATATATATATATACATACACATAATTATAAACATACATCTGAGAGTCACTGGATTTTAAAGAGGAAGAAAGAATGCTGACAAAGGCAGTGGAATTAGCCTCTGTACATATGAATGTCTCTCTCTCTCTCTTTCCCTCCCTCTCTCTCTCTCTCTCTCTCTCTCTCTCTCTCTCTCTATCTATATATCTATAGATCTCTCTCTCTCTCTCTCTATATATATATATATATATGTATGTATACATATACATACATACATCTATTCATATATACATACACATTTATTTATATGGCTCTTTCCCAAAATATTTCATTTCAAATCATCCTTAGTAAATTACCTTTCAAAAATGATTTTTTTTCATTTCTTCTTAGCAGGCTCCCCATGACACAGAAAATCAAAATGTAGTTAATCTCGTGAAGATCAACATTCCTCCTCCATCTTTGTAGTTACCATGCCTCTTGATTAGAAGGATCAAAGATAATGAACCTGACTTGTGCCCACATTTTATATTCTCAATCTACTTCAGAATCCTGTAGTTTCCTTAATTGTATTTTAAGATTTGATCTTGCAGAATCATTTGCTCCTGTGCTTCAGTTTGGGGCCTATGTCAGGAGACATAGTGTTTCTCAGCATCCTACTTTTGAATGTCTTGGAATCAGAACTTGGACAAGCAACACAACCCCTGGGTTTTCATGTCAAATCAGCATATGCTAGCTTCATTCTGTCTCATAATACTTGTGGTCACAATTAATCTCTCCTTCCTGAAGTATATATTCACCAGTATTTGTTATTTTCATAGATCTAAGTAAAAATTCTGACACCTGGGGAATATTTGACTGTATGGAAGTGAAGGGAAGAAGCTAGACAGCTAATGACTGGAACATTATGTCATTGCAACTGATCTTTAATATGCCACTTATATGGGTGCCAGAGAATACTAGGTAGTTTGCTTGACTTGGGTACTCTTAATCCAGAACTGTGATAAGGGAATGTAGCTCTGGAAGAGGGTTTAAATAAGACTGAGACCCTTGGGGGTAGCAACCATGACTGGATAAGGGAAGGGCATTCAGTTTCTTTCTATGATGCTTCTTCATGCCTTGAATCACCTCCTGTTTTGAGAAAGTGCCCCCATCAATAGATCTTTTCTCCATCCCTTCCCTCCAACAACAAAAGTATCTTGAAAAGTAGGATGCATCTTTCTATTTCCTTCCTCTCTTTCCCCTTATCAGAGATCAGGGGAAAAATTCTTGTCTCCTCATACAGCTAGGTAGTGCAGTGGATAGAGTCAGGAAGACCTGAGCAAATTTAGTCTTGGGTGCTTACTAGCTGTGGGATCCTGGGGAAGTCACTTAACTTGACAAGAGAGCATTAAAATTACCTATCTTCAGGCAGGTACAGATTTTCTTTTAGAAGAAATAGAAGTATTCTATTTGGCCCCAGAGTCTAGAGACAGAAACATTGAGATGAGGGCCTAGAGCCTCTTCAGGTTTGGAGGCCTGTGCATACATATGAAAGCATAATATAAAACTAACTTTATATCATAAGTGATCTTGCTCACTTGGTTTAACTTTGTTCCTAGTCTATTAGCTGGAAGCATTTTGGAAGCTATTCCTCTGGACTGGAAACAAGACAGAGTAAATCAGGAGGCATTTGGGATGTTCATCATTAACTACTTTGTACTAGAGACCCTTGGCCCTGGACCAGGAAATTGAATTAAGAAAAAAAAAAGACTTGAGTCCTGAAGGCACTTAATAACCTAGCTCCTTCCTACTTTTCTAGATTCCTTAAGTTCAATACAGATTATTTATTATCCTTCTCATAGTCTATGCTCCAGCAGCACTGGCCTGCTTCTTATTCTCCATTTCCAGTCTGGCAATAACCTGGCTATTTTTTCAGTACCTGGAATGTTTTTTTCTTCTCAGTTGTTATCTCTTAGCTTCCTTCAAGACTCAGTTCAACTTCCACCTTTTCAAAATCTACTGATCTAGCAGGATGAATACAGAGAGGACTGACGAGACTTTGGACTGGCGAGACTTACATGAACTGATGCTAAGTGAAATGAGCAGAACCAGGAGATTATTATATACTTCAACAACGATACTGTTTGAAGATGTATTCTGATGGAAGTGGATCTCTTCGATAAAGAGAGATAATTCAGTTTCAATTGATCAAGGATGGACAGAAGCAGCTACACCCAAAAAAAGAACACTAGGAAATGAATATAAACTGCTTGCATTTTTGTTTTTCTTCCCGGGTTATTTGTACCTTCTGAAGCCAATTCTCCCTGTGCAACAAGAAAATTGTTCAGTTCTGCACACATATATTGTATCTAGGATATACTGTAACCTATTTAACATATAAAAGACTGCTTGCTATCTGGGGGAGAGGGTGGAGGAAGGGAGGGGAAAAATCGGAACAGAAGTGAGTGCAAGGGATAATGCAGTAAAAAATTACCCAGACATGGATTCTGTCAATAAAAAATTATTAAAAAAAAATCTACTGGTCTCCTCACTTTTTCACTCTATTCTGTGTATATCTGAAATATTTTATTGTTGATTTTCCTGTTATGTTATTCATTAAATGACCTTGCTTGAGACTTTTTACTTACTCTATTAAATGTGTTTAGTTCCACCATCAATGAAGATTAATTCTATGATTCCTTCTGAGATTCTAGGATTTTATGATTCTGAAGGGCTAGAAATCAGAGATACACATGACTAGGGTAGGACTTTTGACCTGGCTAGTACTATTTTTAGTGGGACATAATTACTACCCAGTGCCTTTTTGCTTGCCCACATAAACACACATAAACCACATAGTTTCAGAGATAGTTCTGGCATTGATGGTCAATAAATATCAGGGAAAACTGCAACGATTGGGGTTGGTGTGCTTCTAAGGGGGAGAAAGTTTATTTTCCTGCCAAAGTCAAGTTGCATACATTATACAAAGTAAAAGAGACAATTAAATAAATGATCATAGTTGATTAAAAAAGAAAGAATGAGATTCCGCCCATAATGCCTAAGGTGCAATTTGGGCTATTAAAATGATTTCAGGGGGAAAAAAGTATTGATTTCACTCTAATTAAAATTTTTTTTAGCAGAGCTCATTTAGTTTTAGATATTGAAATTGCTCATTGTTATTCAAGCACTCTAATTTTAAATAGTTATTCAACAGACTCTTCAATTCAGACAGGAAAATGTCTCAGATCTCAAATAACAATTACAAAAACCCCATAAGTGCTAATTTAGAGAGCTATCTTTTATAGGAAGGTTGCTCACCTACCAGACCACAATGTATTCAGTATCCTGGAGAGGAAAAAGCCTGGTGGAATCTTGGAGAAAATTGCTCCTTACTTCCAACTTCTTTGTCTTCAATGGCTTTATTAGTGTTGAATATTCATGAATTAAAATGCAAAAAGGTAAGCTTCTTGGCTTGCCTTGCTTACTTAACCTTAATAAAATATAAGGGCCTGTTTCATTAATCAGTAACACACCAGATACAGTACATGAATTTTATCTTCCACTTTCTCCTTCGCACTTTAGAATGAAAGGAGAAAAAAATTATATTGCATGTGTTTTCCAATGGAACACAGATTTCATCCTTCAAAAGACAAAAAGAAAAAAAAAAAGAAGAAAGAAATCTCCATAATAACTATCCTAGGAAAGTTTTACAATATGTGTGAGAGATAATGTATGTATGTTTGTGTGTGTGTTTGAGTCTGTGTATTTATGTGAGAGACAGAGAAAGACAGATTTATATAGAGAAAGAGACAGAAATAAAGTCAAAAAGAGAGATAAGAAGATAGAGAGACACACAAAACCTTAAGAAAGAGAGAGAGAGAGAGAGAGAGAGAGAGAGAGAGAGAGAGAGAGAGAGAGAAAAGGAGGAAGGGAAGAAGGGAGAAAGGGAGGGAGAAAGAAAGAATAGTTTAGGTAAACTGCCTAAAAATTGTTCAGAAATTCCTTTAGTTCAAATTAGCTTAGAAATTAATTCTTACTCCTCCTCAGTTTTAATTTCACCTAAATAATTTTTTTTATTGAAAGATTAAATACTTTTAGTATAACCTATTTTTTTCTCAACATAACATTTGATTTACAAAATCTCAAAATCTACAATTTGGCATATCCTCCTCCCCCACTATTACTAAAAGATAGTAAGGTGCTATAGAGACTCATAATAATGATTATGTAGAATACTTTATAGCTTTCAAAGTATTTTTGAATGCATTATGTAAATTAATATTCATTATCATGATCATGGGGAAAAAGAAAAAAAAAAACATTGAATTGGGAGACAGGAGATCACTAATAATTCTGCCACTAACTATTTGACATTAGTACAATCATCTAACATCTTTTAACTTCAGTATCCTTGTATCCTTGTTTGTAAAAAGAGAGATTTAGATTAGGTGATCTCAAAAGTCTTTTCTGCTCTCAAGACTGAAATTTTTTAAATAATGAAATTGGACTAGATGATATCTCCTTGCTTTCAGCTAGAAGGATGTATGACAAATAATATTATCCCCATTCTACAGTAAAGAAAATAATTTGCTCAAGGAAACACAACAAAGAAAGTGGGCAAGCTGTAAGCATATTTTCAGATTCATAACTTTCCTTTTACCCTAAGTCTCTTTTCATTCATATTCATATTCAACAAAGATATCAAAGTATTATTTCTAAAGCATTAGTCTGGCTGTGTCACCATATTCAATAAATTCTATATTATCTCTAGGATCCAATAAGCAGATGAGAACAATTTGTTCCAAAGACCATGATGACAGATGAAGCAAATACTTTCCAGTGTTTAGAACTTGATAAGACATGGAAGACACCAAGGTTATCCACTGCATCCCAAACCATTGCTAATCATACTGACTTTTGTCTTGTCATGGGCTTCAATGACTCTGGAAGAGAGAGGGTAGATAATGAATTTGTGCATCTCTGTCTCACTTAAATCCAATTCATGTGCAAGTCAAGACATTAACCTGTGATGACATTAGTTTTCTTTGAAAATGAAAAATGAACATCAACAGGATCCAACACAACTTCTCCAACAAATTTACAACTTTTCATAACCTAACTCCAGCCTAATTTTTTCCATTTTTACTTTATTATAAGCTACTCTCTTTCACCTACACAAAAGTATGTTTTCTTGCTCTTCCTCACACATAATCTATGTCTTATTTCCATGTCTTTATACAGGCCGTCTCCCCTTGCTTAGAATATATTCCCTCCTCGTCTCTGCCTCTCAGAATCCATAGTTTCTTTCAAACCTCAGCTTCTACATGAAGCCAAGTAGATAAAGACTGATCCAGGTGTTAGTGTTTCACTTAAATTGCTGTATTTCTTTTTGCAAATTTGCCAAAAGGAATGTGTGTTAGATACAAAAGGAGTGTGGGAACACTAGAAGAAGAAAAAAGGACTTTAAGAGGCAAAAATCATCTGACTTAGATAGCTTTGGGCTATTGAAATAGATCAGAGATGGAATTTAGAAGAGAGATAAATGACAAAATTTGTAAGAGATATGAAGAACAATCTCTCCACAAAAATACTGCTTTAGATATTATGTGAGGGGCTCAGGATTCAGGGAAATTAAGGCAGACAAAAAAGATTGAGGAATAGATGGAGTAGAGCCCAAAGAGGTGAATTCATGAAAGAAAAGCAGAGGGTTGGTGGGCAGACAAGGCAAGTTCAGTGAAATAATGTAAATGGAACAATGAACAGGTTACACAAGTTGATAAAGTGTACTGGTAGGTAAAGGAGAATTGGGGAAGCATGAGAATAGTATAAAAGTGAAGGGAATTTAGATTTGCATATGCAATTCTTGTTGCCTAGGAAAATGAAGCTGGAAGGATCTCCTGAGTTCTGAGATGCAGTGGGCTAAGCTGATCTGTTGTCTGTTTTAGATTTGCCGTTAACATGGGGAGTCTCTAGGACCAAATAATCAACTTGCCTAAGGAGGGCCAAAGCACCTCAAGTTGGACAAAGAACTGATAAAAAAATAATGGGACTGGTCCCAAGCAAAGCCTATACTCCTATATCAGGGTAAAATAAAGCCAACTCAGTCTTTAGGGAAAAAAAAAATTAAAAAAAATTAAAAGGGAATGAGGTACGGCTGTGACTATGAACATGTTATTAGGACAGAAGAAAGGAACTTGAAGACAAAATCAAATTACGATGAAGTGACAACTGGTTACAAAAATGTTTTAACTATATTTCTTAATGTTGAGGTGTACATATCAATAAATGACTTTAAGAAGTGTTAATTATTATGGAGAACTGGGCAAGTTGTACAGTGACTTGTTATCTCTGTTCCAAGTCTTCCTAAAAGAATACATGAAGGGACTAAAAGATTGCCCCTTCATATTATTAGAGAAGAAATATAGGGAAAAAGAATCTGAGGTGAAGGAAGGGGACTTGAGCTTGGTCAAGATGATGGAGAATGGAAGAAAATTACATAGAAGAGAAAGGGAAAGAAAAGGATTGTCTAAAAACAAATCTAAGATTTTTCATAAAGAGAAGAGGCAGGATGCAATGAGATGGAAGAAGTTGCTTGTTCTCTGCAGAATGTTATAATAGAGTCACAGAAGCTATAAGGTGAGAGATCATTCACTAAGGAGTAGAAGAAGAACAGTAGTAGTACTTGGCAATAGAATGTTCTTGTTGTTGGAATGCATATTCAATTGAGGATCTCTCAAGGTTTATAAAAATAGATTGACAACAACCAAGTTTTAGTGATTCATGTATTATAACTGACATTATAAGGAAAACTTATCTTGGAAAAGAAACTGAAAACCATAAAGGTACAGGTTGTGTTTTACTCATTATTGTCTATAGATGGCAAAGGATTTAATGAGAAAAAATGTTAAGAATAAATATCTAAGAAAGCATTATCTGAGAATTACATTTGGATATCTGGGTTGTGGCTTACAATTTTAATGGCTTTAATTTTTAAGATATCCTTTACTTAAAAAAAAAAAAAGTTTTGTTTTTGTTAGTTTTACTCCATCTCTGGCTAGGAAACAAATAGCTTAAAATTGCTTTAAGATTTTTGGGATACTGTATTTGCCAGATACCTAACAAATTTAAAGAAAAAAAGTATGGAGGGAAGGAAGGAAAGATGAGAGGAAGAAAGAAAAAAAAAAGAAAATAGATTTTGTTCAGTTCTGAGCACTGTGGTTTAAGAAAAATCCTGATCAGCTGGAAAGTATTCAGAAGAGGTTCAACAGGACAGTGAAAGGTCTTATATCCAGGCCATTTCAATGACTGATTGAAGTAACTCGACATGTTTAGTATCGAAATGTTTGTTCCTTCCTTCCCTTTCTCCCTCCTTCCCTTCTTCTCTTCCTTCCTTCTTCCCTAATTCTCTCCTTCCCTTTCTCCCTCTCTCAATCCTTCCTTCCTTCCTTCCTCTTCCATATATATTAAGGCCTTCCTAGCTTCTTTAAATATTCTGCTCAAATCCCCGCTTCTGCAGGACCTTTTCCAACTGATATTTTCTCTTCTTTGATTACCTTACATCTACTCTACTTATATTTTCTATGTACCTAGTTGTTTATATGCAATCTTCTTGATTTCAAGGCCTACTTTTTTCCCATTGCCATCAGAGGTCCTGGCCTAGATTAATTATCTAAACACTGCTTGGCGATTTATGACTTCCTACCTCTCAGTATGTATTAAACACACAGAATTGCTTTTTTGGGGAGGGGTTTTACAGTAGATGCTACAAGCAGAACAGCTAAGAATAACAATGAAACTTTTTTTTCAGTCTCCCTTAGTGCTGGAAAGGAAAAACTTGTAACCTGTCTAGAAAGGATCTTTGAGTGAATCACCTTAAGTATTCTCTACAAGTATGTGAATGAAACAAGAAAGATCATGATGTCTGACAATTGCTAATTAAATTGGCACTGGAAAATTTACTAGTTTTAATTAGTGTAAAATAAGTCTCAGACAGAAAGATTAAAGCGTGCTAATCAGATTAAAAGCAAAGTATGAATTTTATGGGCTGCTTGGAGTGAGAGCATTGTCAGCTTGAAGCTGGAAACAACCTGAACTTGAATTGTTTTTTTTTTTGTTTGTTTGTTTTTTTAAAGTACCATTGAAATCAATTTAATTTTATCAAAATTGCTCATTAATCACATTAGTAATAGTATTGACTTTTAATGCTTCCATATTTTTACTTCCTGGAATTCTTAATGGACAGAGGCATGATTTCTTATGATTAAAACTTTCCATCTACTTTTTGAATTTGATTTGGCCGGTCTTCAGGTGAGAGACATGGCATCTTACCCAAGATACATACTGGAAGCCTTCCAGATTTGAACCATCTAGGTGAGTCATGGGAGCTTTTTTGCTTTTGACATGTTACACATTCATAAATATATATATATGCATATATATGCATATATATATAGAGAGAGAGAGAGAGAGAGTAGCTTTTTATTTTCAAAATATAGTTTTTAACATTCACCCTTGCAAAACTTTGTTTTCCAAATTTTTCTCCCTCTCACCCACCTCTCAAGTAATCCAATACAGGTTAAATATGTGCAATTCTTTTAAACGTATTTTTACATTTATCAAGCTGCACAAGGAAAATCCGATAAAAATGACAAAGAAAAAAGCAAACAAACAACAACAAAAAGGTGAAAATACTGTGCTATGATCCACATTCATTTCTCATGGTCCTCTCTCATGCAGATGGCTCTCTCCATCATAAGTCTACTGGAATTGACCTGAATCTCCTCATTGTTGAATAAAACCAAGTCCACCACAATTGATCATCACAGAGTTTAGAAGTTGCTATGTACAATGTTCTTTTAGTTCTACTCAATTCACTTAGTATCAAATCATATAAGTCTCTCCACGTTTTTCTAAAATAAATGATTTATAAGCACTGGAAAAAAATAGGGTTAATCACCACTTATAAACATGCATTTATCATGAAAATGTTATACCAGTTTAACCTCATTTTACTTTAGGACAGGTTTACTATATCAGCAAGTGGAAAAAATTCTATAGACCTAGGATAGATAATATGGGGTATAGGGCTTGAAGTCAGGAAGATTCTTCTTTTTGAGTTCATATCTGGCCTCAGATACTTAGTGATTGTGTTGGGTAGGTCACTTAACCCTGTTTGCCTGTTTGCTTATCTGTAAAATGAGCTGGAGAAGGAACTGGCAAACTATTCCAAGAAAACTCAAAAAAGAGGTCACAAAGAGTGAGGAGCCACTGAAACTACTGAACTCGAACAGGAAAATCTCCTTAGCTTAGTTCTTAGAAATTGTTTTTTTAAACTTGATTGAATTAAAAAAAAAATCAGTACAGTGATAACTCTGTGCCAGGAACTATCTTACTGTAGATACAAGCATAAAAATGAAACATTCCTTTCCTTCCAAGGTCCTAATTCTAATAGGGACAGATAGTACATATTTGACAATGGTGGTCTGGGAAGATATCACAGGAAATGAGAGTTGTTATAAGGCAATCAATTGATATACCTTTGCAGGAGCAATGACACTATAACAGTCCTGGGGAATTAATCTACTAAGAGTTGGTACTTCTGTTTTAAGGCTGAGTTATCTTGATAAGTATTTGAGTGAACAAGAACTCAAGTAATCCATAGTGTCTATATAGTTGTCAAACTATATTTCAAATCCCGTATAGTCACTCCATTCCAGACATTTTGCCATCCAACTGCATATTTGCCACCTCCCCTAAACAGATACATCTTTTAAATTTTGCTCTGGGATCATCAATCCAAAGAATAATTACTCTTTTTTTTGTGTGTGTGACATTTCAGTCCAGCTGAAGAAGAAGAAGCAGAACATCAGAAGTCCTTAGGCAGTTAGGACAAATTGTGGTATGAGATGTAAACCATGGCACTCTAATAAAAACAAGACACTGCGTTAGCCAGCAGGGACACAATGATGAATAATGCACAATCTCCTATCTCAAGGAGCTTATAATATAGTAGGGGAAATGATACAGGCACATAAAGAACTCTAAGGCAAATTAGAATGTGATAAGTATGTAGGAGAGATCTGGGTAGTGTGCTGTGCATTCAGAGAAATAATTTCATTGAATCTAATGCAGCACATATCTCAGTATCAAATCATCTCCTAAATACTTTTTAACTTTGATGGCTTTCATTCATCTCAGACATAGAAATCACTTTTACTTCTGAATACAGAGTAGATAAATGGAAATTTTTCCTTGTTTTTTTCTTCTTTCCCTACTTTCCCTCTCCAGTTCTATACAATTTTTAGTTGTCTCAGAATGGAATGTTAACAAGCCAATCCGTTTTTTCAATGTCTGCCTGTATGTATGTCTACCTATCTACCTGTGCCTTGAATTTTATGATACTTTCATGATATTCATAAGGTTGTAAACAATGAAGAACACTAATGGAACTTCAGTATGAGAATAAATCAGGCCTGAAAAAAGCTTTTAGGGGAATTCAATTATAAATTAGATAAAAATGGTGTGGTTTGGATAATCTGGAGAATGTTTTATTTGGCATTTACTTATTTTCAATTGTTGTTCTTTTGGTACAAACTTATTGTATGGATTTTCCTTCAGATTTCCAAATGCTGGGGAATAGTCAGAAAGAAATTACTTTTAAGCACGCAGTGATGTGACCATTGACAATTATTGCAAAGTGGACATTTTATTGTCAATTTCCTGACATAAATTTTAACTAAAATGGTGTCAGTCAATCTTTTAATGTAAGTTAGTTGAAACTAATGCTATATTATTCGATATGAATTATTCTGGAAAAAAAACAACAACAATCTATTCACAAGGAAAGAAATGTCACTGGCTATTTATTTATGTATGGAGTTCAAAACTGAACCTTTGGGATTTTGAAAGATTTCTTGATGTGGATACTACTTTTACCAATGTACATCCCAAACTTCTCATATATTCTTTTTTTCTCCCTGACCCTTGTCTATGCTTTCTCTTAAAAATTCCGTGGAGATGCAATGAAACATTCTAGAGGTTTCTTATTACTCTTCACAGAATTGTCTCTTCTCTTTCAGTTTGCTTTCTTTTTAGGTCTATTCTCTCAAGGCAGAACATTTAGTGTGTGGTCTAGTTATTATTCCTATCTCTTATACAAACAAGTGCTGCATGAATGTGGGAAAATTAGTTATGCTCTCAAAAACCCAAACAAACTTCTAAAATACTATAGCATAAAAGGTGTATATATGTATAAATAGAGGAAGTTCCCATATTGAGAGGTCCTAAATCAGTGAAATCATGGGTCCAGGCCAAAGTCAAGAATATATTATCATTTCAGTCCAATGCTATAAACATTTATTAAGCATGTGCATGTCATTATGCTTGGCATTAGAAATATATCAGCAAACATGAGAAAAAGTTCCTTCTCTAATCATACACATACACACACAGACACACACACACACGTATTACTTGGAGATAGTAATAATGATAATAATAGCTAGTATTTATATATTTCTTTGTGGTTTGCATAGTACTTTAAATATACTATCTCATAGGATCCTCACAATAGCTCCTTGAGGTAAATATTTTCATTATTACCATTTTGCAAATGAAGAAACTGAGGCTAAGAGAGGAGAGGTTAAAGTCTTGCCCATACTGACACTGTTATCAAGTGTCTGGATCAATATTGACTTCAGGTCTGGTAATTTATCCCCTGCATAGAAATATAGGAAATCAAAGATTAGTTAGAGAGAAATGCAGGAATAACCAGAGAGCCCATGAAAAGATTCCCAGAAGGGGTGGCACCCATTTGCCATAAAATCTTTTTACACACTTTTTAAACACATCTTACACTTGGTAATCTGCTATTTCCTGTTTGTGGCCAGTCAGAATCATTACATCTCTAGTTATTGACAGGGAGATACAATGGTAGTCCTTGGTCTGAAATTTGAAGGGAGATAGGAAGTGAGGAGGGAAAGTACTCCAAGCATGGGAAATAACCTATACAAAGACACAGAAATAAGAAATGGAGTATTTTGCATAAAGAATAGCAAATAGATCATTTGGCAATAATATAGATTATGTGAGGAAAGTAATATAAATTAAGCCAGGAAAGCAAGGCTGGAGCCAGATTGTGAAGGGCAACCTCTCAGACCACTTGGAGAAAATTATGTCACCTGAGAACACTATTGTAGGCATCTGTACTTTCAATATTTATTTGCATTTTAAGTTACTCAGTACTACTAATACATTATTAGGTCATTTACAGTAATTTTAGATAAGTCTATAAATTTTTAGTTTGGGATTGAAAGAGAGAAAGCCTTTCTCACGGGAAAAGATATTTCCACAGTTTTATCCTGGGTTTAGGACTAAAAGAGAATTTAATTTTGGAAATTGATAAGAATCGCAGAAGCCTTTGATCCGAGAGAGAAAGAGAAGATGTGTATGGACAGCAGAAAGTAACAGAGTGGAGGATTGTGGTGTTTATGGAATTAGACCCCTTTTTATTTTCCCACCTCTTAGGGATTAAGTAATCCTGAAGAGATTGGCAAGCCCTATCTCTTTTGATGTCAAAAACTATTTTTCTTCTCTATTTGTACATTCAGTGCCATAACTGATTTAATTTGGGGAGAAAATTTTTCTAATGTAAAATATGAATATTTCATTTTTAGTCAATAGTCTTAAGATGGTTGCCAAGAATTATATACTGAAGAAAGGAATTTTACATGATGGAGGAAATTTTCCCAGTATTGTGTTTTGGAAGGACAAAGGGCAAGAAAGGAATCTTTAATTCTACATCCCATAAATGAATGTAAACTGCTTGCATTTTTGTTTTTCTTCCCGGGTTATTTATACCTTCTGAATCCAATTCTCCCTATGCAACAAGAGAACTGTTTGGTTCTGCACACATATATTGTATCTAGGATATACTGTAACCTATTCAACATGTAAAGGACTGCTTGCCATCTGGGGGAGGGGGTGGAGAGAGGGAGGGGAAAAATTGGAACAGAAGTGAGTGCAAGGGATAATACTGTAAAAAATTACCCTGGCATGGGTTCTGTCAATAAAAAGTTATTTAAAAAAAAGAATCATAGATTTAAGTCTGAAAAAAAATTCTACACCCCATGAGTTGCCATGTCTGCTGATTCAGCACAATTTCAACTCCATTTCAATGCTATCACACTCATCTAATTCTTGGGCTATGAATTTATTGAATTTCTTCTTAGTCTAGCCTCTCCATCTTCCCTGTCTAGCAACCTGATACCCTTCCTCAAGGTCACTGAAACCCCAACACAAGCTCTCCTGGATGCTCATGAACAATTTTCATCATCATAGAGAGATTTTCCTAAGGTTCTGTGACTCTGGATTATAGCAACTAGGGCTACATTCTGGAGGTATTTTTTAACTGATTTATGTGTTTCTGCTGAACTAAAAATTTCTCCTCCTAGTCCAATCACCTTACAATTCCTATGGTTTTTGTCAAACCAAAAAAGAATTTTTATTTTGTGGGATCTAGCTTTCAGATTGTCTCATGGCCAGTTCCTTACAAGATCTGAGAGTACTGGTGCCTGACAGACTTTGCAATGCAAAAAAAACCAGTGCATGTCTTCTGTGCTTTCTTCTTCTTCTTTTTTTTTTTTTGTATTCAGTAAAGCAACATTAAAAAACCTGACTGTTCATAATCATCTTTTTTTGGTAAATATCCTCAGAATACTATCCCAGAATGTCTTTAGAGGCATGTCATCTCCAGTATGATTTTTCTCCTACATGCATGTGGTTGTTCTTCTCATCTTGTGTCATTACTATTTTTCCCCCCACAAAGAACATTGGGAACTAAAACATCTAAATGTGATACTTTGACCATTATTGTTGACGAAAAAAGATCAATATAAAAACACTAGTAGATCTATTCCATTTCATATGTGCTTATAGGCTCTTCCTGTCAGGGTCTTAGGATGTTTGGTGCATAAATACTAGAGAAAATAGGAAAGGGCTTAGCAGGTGTTGTTTACTCACAACTGTCACTGAGCTCTTGAAAATAGCATCATCACTATTCAAGTCATTTGGTGTGTGCTGCACCCAAAGATTCCCAGTAATTTGCCATTCAGTCTCCTGTAAAAAAAAAAAAAAAGTCTGAGAAATCAACTGCCTTTGCCAAACATTCAACTCCTCTGCCAAGCATATAGAGATGATAGAGAGAGAGAGCTCTAGTATTGAATTTAAAATTTCTTGCAAAACACCATTGTAGAATATAATGGAATATATGAGTAATATCACTTAACAAATATGACCATACTTCAATATTTCCATAATGCTACTGATATGGGAACTATTGAGAGGATTTTTTTCTAATGTAGTTCAAAATCTTCCATGCTTTCATATATTCATACTTTTTCTATCTTTTTCTTAACCTTTCAACTACACTCTCTGAAATTCATTCTACTATTATCCATCATCCTTCTTCAACTCACTTTGTTTCCCATCCTCTGCTTTCTCAGGGAAAGCTCATTGCCAGAAAATTTATCAGGTTTGGTATCCACATTATAGCAGAACCTTCAGCAGCCTCTGCCCTGTTGATTGAAAAAACAGAGGGCAAAGGGAAAAAAACAAAGCAAAGCAAATAAAATGAAAACCAAAACATAAAAACCTCTGGAATTCTTTATAGAAAGACACGGTAGAAGTCTAGAAAACTCTTCCTTTCCCTATAAAAGAGCTGTACTCTTTGGATTTAAGTTCATGATAATCATGCTGTAGCCCTAGCCCTTTTTAACTTCCTTTTTATCTGTTGTTTTCATTTTTAAACTATTTAAACTCTGACACAGGTAGGTACTTATTAACATTTATTGTATTATATTTATCTTTGTGATTATAATCTATTTTCATAAATTCAGCATAGAGAAACTATCCACATAGCAGAGCTTCCTGTGTTTCTTTTGTGGTGATTAAAATATGTCTTGTTTTTTTTATTATTTCTAAGAATACAAATAACACAACACAAGGAAAGACATACACGCATAGGAAAACCTAGAATCCCTGATCAATACTTCTCTGCTTACATAGAGCTCTTCCCTAGTTTTACTGTTTTCCCACCTAGCAAAATAATTGGCTCTGCAGTATGATGATGAATACACCTATATGTATTCAAAACCTTGGAATTTGGTTGTTGAAATATGGCCTCGAAGTGAGAAAGGTCTGGTGAATTGATTAGGGTAAATGACAATAATAATTATATTCTCAAGTGTGTTAACTTTATTAATAATATACAGTACCTTGTTTTATTGTATTTTATAAATATTGATTTTTTTTTTTTTACAAATTAAAAGTTTGTGGTAAACCTATGTTGAACAACTATATCAGAATCATTTTTCCGACAGTATTTGCTCACCTCATGTTCCTGTGTTACATTTGGTAATTCTTACAATATTTCAAACTTTATTATTTTATTATTATTATCATATCTGCTATGTTAATCTATGATCAGGGATCTTTGATCTTACTATTGTAATTGTTTGGGGGTGCCATAAATAGATTAATATTGTGTGTGTTCTGACAGCTCCACTGACCAATCATTCTTTTCTCTCTCCCGCTACTGAAATCTCTCTATTCTCAGAAACATAGAGATCAAAATTAGCTCAGTTAATAACCTTACAATGGCCCTCAAGTATTCAAGTGAAAAGAAGAGTTAATTGATGTAGCAGATTTCATTGTTGTCTTATTTTAAGATATTGCCACAGCCGTTCCCACCTTTAGCAACCACCACCCTTGTCAGCAGCCATGAACATAAAGGCAAGAATCTCTATACTCAAAAAATTACAATTTGTTGAAGGTTCAGATGATGGTTAGCAATTTTTAGCAATAAAATATTTTTAATTAAGGTATGTACATTTTTTAGATATCATACTATTGCACACTTGATAGACTACAGTATAGTGTAAACATAACTTTTATATGCACTAGGAAACCAAAAATTTTGTGGGATTCATTTTATTGCAATATTTACTTTATTTCAGTGATCTGGAACTGAATTTGCAATATGTCCAAGGTATGCTTGTAAACACTTTTGGAATAATATGACTTCATAGGATCATAGAGTGAAAACTTGTAGGGATCATCTAGTGCAATTTCATTTAGTACACAAGGAAACTGAGGCAGAAAGGTTAAGTGACTTTCTCAAAGTTACACAGGTAGGTAATGACCAATACAAGATTTTAACTCAGATCTCTTGTGCATCTTGGCTTTTTGTAATCAGATGTTAAACTACCTCTCCAAAATTTTATTTTCTTCAATGCTTTTCATTATTTTCTTAAATGTTTAAAGAAAATCAGGAGAAAATTTCCAGTCCACTGGGTAGAGTCTCTATGAAGAATTTATGAAAACAAATGGACAATAGTCACAAATATTGTAATATTGATATATTTGTGAGGTGATACTTATCATATGTTTCCATTATCTTCCTCCAAGGAGATTTTCAAGAAAGTTTATATTCCAAGCTAGTACTGTGCCTGGCTCTCATCGATTTCTGCTTGGCAAAAAGGTTAAATGTTTATTGACAAAGGTATTTTTTGAACTCTAAAACTCTTTATTGTGATAACTGTTTTCTTCTGGTTAAATTCTTACTGGAAATAATATTAATGAATGGAATATATTGGTTTTGGTGCCATATCTTTATCTACTTTTGTTTTTAGGAGTTTGTTCAAATCAACAAGATTGAATTTACTGGAATATGTCAAGTTTTCAAATTAATTTGATATGAGTGGACCAAAAGAAAAGAAAAAGGTTTGTAGAAATGGAAATCAAAACCCACAGGAAAGAAAATTGCATTTCTTCAAGTTTATAGAAACCTTTTTTCATCAAATACATTTTAAAGTTTTTAGTTTCTTGAAGAGAATGATAGGTAAAAATGTTGAGATTGATAAAAATATTGATAGATGGATGTATTTTTTAAATGTATAATCTGCAAACCTGGGGTCACATACAATACTTAAATTGTCTTCCTTTCCCAACTTGTTTCTTTCTTTCTTTTTTTCCTTTTTTAAATAACTTGACTTTTTTGGTTTTCTGGCTTAGCTACCATGAGAAAATGCCATTAGTCCTCTTGAGCAATAACTGTACTATTGTCCCCACTACTCATTCTTGTTCTGCTTCCATAGTTCTTACATGGACCAGTGAAGGATAACCCTTCCTCCTTCATGACAGCTATATATTTTACTAGGCAAGGGGAATGTTTTAGTCAAAGCTAACAGTATTCTAGAGACATTTATCTGGCTAATTGTTCTAAGAAATGAATGGATTTTTCTCTTTGCTTTTCAAGTCTCAAAGAAACTCAACTCACAGCTTTTCCAATAATGGGAAAGATAAAATAAACAAACAATTGGAGTATGAAAAGTGGTAGTATTATAGAGGGACTTTATTGGGTCATAATTAGAACTTGCAATATGTATCTGATTTCTTTCCAGTGTGTAAGATAACTTGGTAATCTGGTAAAATTATCTTTGGCATTTTTATTTTTTATACATCTCCAGTGCTTTAAAAGATCCCTAATTTCATCTATGAGAAGCAATTCCTTCTATAACAGAATTTTCTAGTTTTTTTTGTCTTGACCACTTTGACAATTTGGTGAAATTTAAGAACCCAATAGTATTTTATTTTTTCTAATTACATGTAAATATAGTTTTCAACATTTATTTATTAAAAAAAAATTTAGTGCCAAAATTTTTTCCTTCCTTCTTTGCTTTCTCTCCAAGGTGGCAAGTAATCTCACATAGGTTATACATGTACAATCATATTAAATATATTTCCTCATCAGTCATGTTGTGAAAGAAGAATCAGAACAAAAAGGAAAAACCATAAAAAAGAAAAAAACCAAAAAAGTGAAAATAGTATGCTTTGATTTATATTATAGATTCCATAGTTCTTTTTCTAGATAGCATTTTATATCATGAGTCTTTTGAAGTTGTCTTAGATCATTATGTTACTTAAAAGAGCTAAGTCTATCAAAGTTCATCATTGAACAATGTTGTTGTTACTGTGTACATTATTCTGCTCACTTCACTCAGCACCAATTCATTTAAGTTTTCCAGGTTTTTCTGAAATCTATCTGTTCATCATTTCTTATAGAAAAATAGTATTCTGTTCAGCCATTCCCCAAAAGATGGGCATTTCCTCAATTTCCAATTCTTTGCACCACAAAAAGAGCTGTTATAAACATTTTTGTTCATATGAGTCCTTTCCCATTTTTTATGATCTCTTTGGGATACAGAGCTAGTAGTGATGTTGTATATGCACAGTTTTATAGTCCTTTAGGCATAGTTCCAAATTGCTCTCCATAATAGTTGGATAAGTTTACAACTCCACCAACAATGCATTAGTGTTCCAATTTTCGCATATCCTCTCAAGAATAATCTTTAATTGCATAAAATGAAATGTATAGGATTAAGAAACAATTATTTTGAAAACAGAGTTGTCAAATATTTAAGTTCTTGGGCAACAGGTTAAAAACACCTGCTCTATACTAATGCTGACTAAAACACCATTGCCCCATGTCTTAGTAAATGATCTCCATGAAAAAATAGTAATTAAATATATATATATATATATATATATATATATATATATATATATATATATATATATATATATATATATGTATGTATGTATGTATGTATCCATCACTTGTTGACCCAATTTCTGATAATCATTATCACTTGGATTGGTCATTTGTCAGGTTTTTCTAGCTGGGTGAGACCAAGAAGAGCTTTTTGCTTGCACAGCTTTTAAAAACTTCAAATTTATGCTACAAAAAATTTGACTGAAAAAAAAAATTGGGGCTGTTTAACCTAGAGAAGTGAAAATTTAGGAAGAATATGTTGGCATATATTTAATATGTTGTTCAGTTATTTGAAGGACTTTGATGTGGAAGAAAGATTGGCCATGGAGAGTAGAACTAGTTCCAATGAGAGGAAGTTAGAGTGGTCCAATGAAAAGAGCACTGGTTGTGGGGCTAGAGAACTGGATTTCAAATCCTGCCTCTGTAACCTGTATTGTGTTGAGGAATTTACGTAACCTCTGCATCTCAGTTTCCTTCTTTGTAAAATAAAGAAGTCCCATGAAGCTTTATGTTTATAATCTGAGTTAGCATTTATATAGAGTTGTAAGATTTACAAAGTGTTTGATGTATATTTTTTTATTTAATTCTCACAACAATCCTTTGAGGTGGGTCCTAGTCTTTTTCCCATTTTATAGATGATAAAACAGTCTGAGAAATGTTAAATGATTTGCTCATGGCTACCTAGAAAGTATCTTCAGCAAAGAAGAAAATTTAGGCTTTATATAAAGAAATAAAAATTCTAGTGAGACTAACTCCAAAATGAAATGGAGTGGCTTAGAGGGAAATGGGTTTCTCTCTACTTGAAGTTTTCATCAGAGTCTAGATGTTGGTTATATAATGGATACACATAGAAATTGAACTAAATCACCATTGAGGTACAATCCAATTCTAACTAGACAATGGAGTGTGATTTTAATGGAAGATTAGATTTTATTGGTAGCTAGATATTAGTGAACTTTTGTCACTACACAGAAAACTATGTTGACTTGAGAATGCTATATAAATGTCATTAACATTATTATTATGAGTAAAAAAAGAAGAAACATTTTATTGTTTTATTTTTGGATAGGTTTTAATACAAATGGCAAATCATCTTGTTTGCATGAAAATGTTGGAATTTCTGAAGTGGTTTATTGATTCTTTGATTGTTATGATGCTCATACTTGATCATTAAGTCTTCAAAGAAGGGATTAGAGCAGGCATTAAGTAAGGAATTGTCTAGTAGCTCTCTGCTAAAAGAGAATGTTCCTATTCCAACTGATAAATCATCTTTTGTTTTGAAAAATGTCAATTGTCAAATTGATTGTGATATTCATGTACCAACAATCAAAAGGATCATATGATGGTGGAAAATTACTCAATTTTTGGATTCACTCAAAGCCACATCTATCTCAATAGTGGACAGTTGTTTTTAGTTCTATAATTATGTCCTAAAATTTGAAGAGCTAATTCTGGACGATGGTAAGGCTAGATGATTAATACAACCATTCATATTTTCACTCTCATTGGTTGAGATCCCAAAAATAATAAAAGAATTTATGAATAAATTTGACTCTCTTCTGCCACCAGTCAGCCAAGTGGAAAATATTCTGGAATAGATCTCTCTTCACTGGCCTTATATAAGATTCTTCTGAGAGAATGGGATTATGGGTTTTCTCCCATGGTTCTCTCTGGCCCTAAGAGCTTTAAGGGAGGTGTGAATTCACAAAGTTACAAAGTTTACTTTGTGAATCTGGCATACTTGTGAACTCCAATGAGTAAAGGTGTAAACACAAGCATTGTACTAATTAGCTCTACTTAGTACCTTGTTTCAGGTTCTGGCCCAAAACATCTTCTTGTAAGATCAGATCAACTCTAATTAGTTAGCAGTTTGTAAAGATTCCAACATCTCCCCCTTTCTTTTGTTTTAGAACATAGGGTGGTCATGACCTCCCTGACTTCTCAAGGAGGTGAGAACTCCCCCCCCCCAAAAAAAAAGGTGATCACGCCTTCCCTGACACCTCAGGAAGGGAGATGAAAACACCAAAGGAAATAGGAAGTCAAATCAGATTAACGGGTTTCTGAAGGGGTACACATAACTCCATTAATATGGGCCAGAACTTTGAAACAGATATACATGGTATACATAAGTCCATCAATATGGGAGGCATTATACATAATTTACAATAGCACATAGGAATATAACACAGGCTAGTAGTAATGTAACAAATAACAAGAATCAACATGAAAATTTAAGTACTGCAATAGTCTCATCAACAATATTTCATCTCAAGAAATCCAATGATTCTTGCAATTAAATTAAATACATAAGCACATAGCAATATAACACAGACTAGTATTAACGTAACAAATAACATGAATCAATCTGAAAATTTACACATGTCCATAAGTCCTAGAAATAGTCCATAAGGAACCCATTGTCCATTAGTTCATGTGCCAGGAATCTAATAATTGCTGTAAGCTCTGAAGTACTGCAAAAAGTCTCATCAACAATTTTTCATCTTAAGGAATCCAATGATTCTTGCTAGTTTTTCAAGAACTGAAACAGTCTCCTCTTGTCTTAGGAAATCCAATGATTCCTGAAGATTTTAAAAGTCCTTTTAACAGTCTCATTGTCAGCCATCTGATTCTTTCTCCATCTGTGGAAATATAAGCAGATCCTCTTCTCCAAGTAGTTAACCTATCTAATTCCCTTCTATTTACCACTTTTGGGATTTCTCTTCATTATCTGGTAATTACATTGGAGCTGTTTGCGCTAGGTACTGCCTTGTTATCTTAAAAGGTCTGTATTCTTCCCAACTGTAATCCTGATTGCTTTTCTGTTGGTTGATGACATCAGAGTCCTGAATTTCTAAAGTCTCTCTGGGTGTAACCTCAGCTGCAATCATGCCCCACCTGTCCTTTGATTGATACTTTGGAGCTGGATCCTACCTCTCATTTCTCTGGGTCATCCTACATTCAGAGGCCCAGTGAAAGCCTCGGTTACATTTTGGACATGGGGTTTTGGGTTTTCTCTCACCCTGTCTTCTCACTCCATCTCCATATCTACAACGAGCTCTCAAATGTCCAACTTTTCCGCACTGAAAACATCGATGAGTTTCTCTAGAATTCCTCTGCGAAGAAGGACCTTGCCTTTCCATGTTCATCATAGTTTGGGCATAATAAGCATTTGTGCCCACTGTGGCACAGCGTCTTATGATCTCCTCTAAAGGAGCATTTTTGTCTAGCCCCCATATAATTCTCTTGCAAACCTCATTGACATTTTCCTTAGCCAAATGTCTAGTCATTATTTCTGTTGCTGCATTGTCTCCAATGGTTCTTATTACAGCTGTTTGCAAACATCCCACAAAATCTACAAAAGGTTCGTTGGGACATTGCTCTATTTTTGTGAAAGCATTATTTTCATCTTTCTGTCCAGAGAGAGAATTCCAAGCTTTTATTGCAGCCTTAGAAATTTGCTCACACACTGTTATGGGATAATAAATCTGTTCTGAACTTTCTGCATACTGACCTTGACCAGCTAGTTGGTCAAAAGTGAGTTGTCCAATAGTTCCTGTTTGTCTATTGCGTTGAGCTTGAATCTTACATATTTCATGAAACTCCGAAAGCCACAATAAAGATTTCCAATCATTCGGGGTTAGGATTTCATAAGACAAATTATCTAGTAACATCTTCACATAAGATGATGTAGCCCCATAAAGTGTGCAACCCCTTTTCAAATCTTTAATTTTTTCCAAATTAAAAGGAGTATATTTTCTCTCTTTTTGACCTGAAGAGTCAAGCTTTTCAATAACAGGATATGCATTTATAAAATCAGATATATCTTCTCCTTCATTTTTTGCTTTAATTAATGTCTTTTCTAATCTTGTCAAATTCTGCTTTACAGGAGAAGCTGACTGTGTTTCTGCCTCTCTTCCCCCCCTTTCTTCCTCTACCCATGAGAGGGGAGGGTCATGAGATGTGGAATCACCTAATTCCTCCTGCTGTGAAGTATCATACTCAGAATTGTACTTAACTCCATCCTTATCTGATTCTTGCTCGTTTTCACCTGGTATAGTTGACACCTCTCCCTGCTGCTGTTTCTTCTTTTTCCTTATTTTAATACTTATAAAATTTCCTAAAGCTAGTTGTATTAAATTATATGTATTAAGTATGTCTTTGGAAATTGAGTTAGGCCCATTTTTATTATAGAATTGACAAAGATCCTCTCCTACCAATTTCCATTCGTTTAGATCTAATTCCTTTTCTAGAGAGAAACAAGGACATATGTCCTTTAACAGTTTGTAAAAGTTCAGTGATTTGCTGTAAACTTATAATTAAACCTTGGCTTTCCATAATTTTGACAATGCTCTCTAAACATGTTCCTTGAACAGAAACAGGCTGTTTTCTAAATATCTGTCCCATCTTAGCTGAAATTCTACTTTAACTCTTCTAACAAAATTTCTTTGTTGCACTCACCCTAATTTCTGGGTCAAGAAGACTTTTCCACTGGATCAGGATTAGAGGCTTTTCCACTTGAATCAGGATCGTAGCTTTTCCACTGAAATCCACTGAGGGGTCTGTTAGTCCCTGTTCAGGCACCAAAATGTTGGAGTTCTTGTTCTTCTCAAAACACAGCCGGTTTAGCTTAGAGCCCTCCGAATATCTCCAAATCCAAAAGTTTTGTCCTTCAGCCTCTGCCTCTGTTTTCTTCAGCCTCCAGCCAGCACAAAGATGGAATGAATCTCTTGTCTCCTTCACTTGGGGCTCCGCTAGCTTTCTGGTGAGTCTTTCAGACCAGCTTGGTCTCAGTGAGGGGAGTACAGGAGCCCAGCCACCAACCACAGTAGTGTGACATGAAGATGAATCTGGTTGTCGGCTAAACTCTCGACTCAGTATATTTACTGAGTATATTTATGCAAGGAAATGAACTAAGGAGACATCTCAAGGAAAGACACAACATTTCAGAATGAATAGTGACAGAAGAGCTTCTTTCTGTAGAGACAGTGGAAACTGAACCTGTGACATCGATGACTATTATAGGACAAGTGGGGAAGGTACATGTATTGCTACTGCTTCAGGTCCAGGTGGATTCAGCCCAAGTGACTGTGGAACAGGTCCATGTAGATTTGTTAGAGGACAATCAGGTGCAAGGAACACAGGTGGAGGAACTACCAGAACAGCTCCAAGTCAGTTATTTAGAAGTGGGTCGAATTCATACGGAAGAAGGAACGGAAGTACATGTAGAGGAGCTGCATGTTGAGCATGTAAATCAAATGCAGATGGAAGTACAGAATAACCTTCTAGAAGAAGCTGACCTAGAGCAAGGGGACTCTGAAATCATGGACCAGGGAGAATTAGAAGAGAGTAAAGAGAGCCAAGCAGATGCTGCTGAGGCCAATAAGGAAGATCACGAACAAGGTGAAGATTTAAAGACTGAACCAATGGTAGATGGACAAACTTTAAAAACAGGATAGAAAAGCTGTGCCAGTTGTAGGATGAAATACCAAATGAATATATTTTTTTTAATTTACATTTTGGGGTTTTGAACTAAGGGCAGTGTGACTATCCTTAGGAAAACAGACAGGTGGACCAAACCTAGAATTTTTCCTATACTGCTGAATCGCTCATATTATCCAGAACTGAATTTTCTTCTTTTTTTCCTTTTCTTTTTTTTTTTTTCTTTTCTTTTTTTTTTTTTTTTTTTTTTTCACTAAATGCCACAGAGGAAAAAATTTTTCCCAGAAATGGGGTAGTTTTGAAAAGTTGATTAGTGGAAACTTAAATGGATTGCAACTTATTATACTGTTTGGTATGAATGTAGCTACTTTCATTGTTATAAAAGTTCCCTCTTCCCAGGTCATTGCCCTTCCTGAAACATTTTGCATATTATAAACTCACATGTGAAATCATCAGAATACATATATATGTTCATGTATTCTAATCCATGTTAGAATATGTAGAAAACACAGGTTTGCATGAACCAAACACATTTGTCACTGTGCTGTAAAATTTTAGCTTTTGGATTTTTTTCCCCCACCCCACTGTTCAATGAGGCCAGCTCTGCGGCAGGGACAGAGGAATGGTGTTCAAAGTTTCAGAATGCAAAAAAATAATGATACTTTATGTTTCACATTTCACTTCAATTTGGACTGTTCTTTTGAATAGTGAATTGGAAGTCAGACAGCTCTGATTCTAGTTTCTACTCTATTACTATTCGGCTATAAAATCTTTTTTTTTAACTTCTTTTTTATTATTATAATTTTTTATTGACAGAGCCCATGCCTGGGTAATTTTTTTTTATAACATTATCCCTTGAACTTACTTCTGTTCCGATTTTTCCCCTCTCTTCCTTCACCCTCTCCCCTGAATGGCAAGCATCCTATACAAGTTAAATATGTCTCAGTGTATCCTAGATATGTGTGCAGAACTGAACAGGAAAAATTGGATTCAGAAGGTAAAAATAACCTGGGAAGAAAAACAAAAATGCAAACAGTTTACATTCATTTCCCAGTGTTCTTTCTTTGGGTATTGATGCTTCTGTCCATCCTTGATCAATTGAAACTGAGTTAGATCTCTTTGTTGAAGAAATCCACTTCCATCAGAATATATCTTCGTATAGTATCATTGTTGAGGTATAATGATCTCCTGGTTGTACTCATTTCCCTTAGCATCAGTTCATGTAAGTCTCGCCAATCCTCTCTGTATTCATCTTGCTGGTCATTTCTTACAGAACAATAATATTCCATAACATTCATATACCACAATTTACTCAACCATTCTCCAATTGATGGGCATCCACTCATTTTCTAGTTTCTAGCCACTACAAACAGGGCTGCCACAAACATTTTGGCACATACAGGTCCCTATCCCTTCTTTAGTATCTCTTTGGGGTATAAGCCCAGTACAAACACTGCTGCATCAAAGGGTATGCACAGTTTGATACTTTTTTTGAGAATAATTCCAAATTGCTCTCCAGAATGGCTGGATGTGTTCACAATTCCACCAACAATGTATCAGTGTCCCTATTTTCCCACATCCCCTCCAACATTTCGCATTGTTTTTCCCTGTCATTCTAGCCAATCTGACAGGTGTGTAGTGGTATCTCAGAGTTGTCTTAATTTGCATTTCTTTGATTGATAATGACTTGGAGCATATTTTCACATGTCTATAAATAGTTTCAATTTCTTTGTCTGAGAATTGTCTGTTCATATCCTTTGATCATTTATCAATTGGAGAATGGCTTGATTTCTTATAAATTAGAGTCAATTCTCTATATATTTTGGAAATGAGGCCTTTATCAGAACCTTTGCCTGTAAAAATGTTTTCCCATTTATTGTTTCCCTTCTAATCTTGTCTGCATTAGTTTTGTTTGTACAAAAACTTTTCAATTTGATATAATCAAAATTTTCTATTTTGTAGTCAATAGTGATCTCTAGTTCTTTTTTGGTAATAAATTCCTTCCTCTTCCCCAGGTCTGAGAGGTAAACTATCCTATGCTCTTCCAATTTATTTATAATCTCATTCTTTATGCCTAGGTAATGAATCCATTTTGACCTTATCTTGGTGTATGGTTTTAAGTGTGGGTCGATGCCTAGTTTCTGCCATACTAATTTCCAATTTTCCCAGCAGTTTTTGTCAAATAATGAGTTCTTATCCCCAAAACTGGGGTCTTTGGGTTTGTCAAAGACTAGATTATTAAAATTATTGACTGTTTTGTCCTCTGAACTGAATCTATTCCATTGATCAACTCATCTATTTCTTAACCAATACCAGATAGTTTTGGTAACCGCTGATTTATAATATAATTTTAGATCTGGTACAGCTAGGCCACCCTCATTTGATGTTTTTTTCATCAATTCCCTTGAAATTCTTGACCTTTTGTTTTTCCATATGAACTTTGTTATTTTTTCTTGGTCATTAAAATAGTTTTTGGGAATCTGATTGGTATAGTGCTAAAGAAATCTATTAGTTTAATAGTATTGTCATCTTTATTATATTTGCTCATCCAATCCAAGAGCATTTAATATTTTTCCAGTTGGTTAGATTAGACTTAATTTGTGTGGCAAGTGTTTTATAGTTTTGCTCATAAAGTTTCTGATTTTCCCTTGGCAGATAGATTCCTAAATATTTTATATAATCAGTAGTTACTTTAAAAGGAATTTCTCTTTGTAACTCTAACTGTTGGGTTTTGTTAGTGATATATAATAATGCTGATGACTTATGTGGGTTTATTTTGTATCCTGCAACTTTGCCAAAGTTATAGATTATTTCTAATAGCTTTTTAGTAGAATCTCTGGGGTTCTCTAAGTATATCATCATATCATCAGCAAAGAGTGATCATTTGGTTTCCTCATTGCCAATTCTAATTCCTTTAATCTCTTTCTCAACTCTTATTGCCAAAGCTAGCACTTCTAATACAATATTGGATAGCAACTGTGATAGTGGGCAACCTTGTTTGACTCCTGATCTTATTGGGAATGGTTGCAGTTTGTCCCCACTACATATGATGCTTACGGCTGGTTTTAAATAGATGCTACTGATTATTTTAAGGAAAAACCCATTTATTCCTATACTCTCAAGTGTTTTTAATAGGAATGGATGTTGGATTTTATCAAATGCTTTTTCTGCATCTATTGAGATGATCGTATGGTTTTTGTTAATTTGGTTATTAATATGGCCAATTATGCTGATAGTTTTCCTAATATTGAACCAGCCCTGCATTCCCGGCATAAATCCTACTTGATCGTCATGTATTTCCTGGGGATGATTTTCTGTAGTCTTTTTGCTAATATTTTATTTAAGATTTTAGCATCAATATTCATTAGGGAGATTAGTCTATAATTTTCTTTCTCTGTTTTCACCTACTTGATTTAGGTGTCAGTACTATGTCTGTGTCATAAAAGGAATTTGGTAGGACTCCTTCATTCCCTATTTTTTCAAATACTTTATAAAGCACTGGGGCTATTTGTTCTTTGAATGTTTGGTAGAATTCACATATAAATCCAACTGGTCCTGGGAATTTTTTTTTAGGGAGTTGATTAATAGCTTATCCTATTTCTTTTTCTGAAATGGGATTATTTAAGCAATTTATTTGCTCCTCTGTTAATCTGGGAAGCCTATATTTTTGGAGGTAGTCATCCATTTCACTTAGGTTATCAAATTTATTGGCATAAAGTTGGGCAAAGTAAGACCTTATTATTTCCTCTTCATTGGTGGAAAGTTCTCCTTTTTCATTTTTAAGACTATTAATTTGATTTTCCTCTCTCCTTTTTCTAATCGGATTTACAAAGGTTTATCAATTTTCTTGGTTTCTCATTAAACCAACTCTTAGTTTTATTTTTTAATTCAATAGTTTTTTCTTACTTTCAATATCATTAATTTCTCTTTTTAATTTTAGAACTTCAAGTTTAGTAGTTGATTGGAGGTTTTTAAGAAAGCTTTTTAAGTTGCAAGCCCAATTCATTGATCTTCTTTTTCTCTATTTTATTCAAGTAAGCCTCTAAGAATATACAATTTCCCCTTATTACTGCTTTGGCTGCATCCCACAAATTTTGGTATGATGTCTCATCATTGTCATTATCTTGAGTGAAATTATTAATTGTGTCTATAATTTGCTGTTTCACCCAATCATTCTTTAAGATGAGATTATTTAGTTTCCAATAACTTTTTGGTCTATTTACACCTAACTTTTTGTTGAATGTAATTTTTATTGCATCGTAATCTGAAAAGAAAGCATTTACTATTTCTGTCTTCCGGCACTTAATTTTGAGGTCGTTATGTCCTAATACATGGTCAATTTTTGTGTAGGTTCCATGAATTTCTGAGAAGAAAGCACACTTCTTTCTGTCACCATTCAGTTGTCTCCAGAGATCTATCATACCTAATTTTTCTAATATTCTATTTACCTCTTTAATTTCTTTCTTATTTGTTTTGTGATTTGATTTATCTAAATCTGAGAGTGCAAGATTGAGATCTCCCACTATTATAGTTTTGCTGTCTATTTCTTCTCGCAACTCTCTTAACTTCTCCTTTAGGAAGTTAGATGCTATACCACTTGGTGCATGTGTATTTAATATTGATATTGCTTCATTGTCTATAGTACCCTTTAGCAAACTATAGTTTACTTCCTTATCTCTTTTAATTAGATCAATTTTTCTTTTATTTGATCTGAGATAAGGATGGCTACCCCTGCTTTTTTGACTTCACCTGAAGCATAATAGATTCCGCTCCAGCCTTATACCTTTACTCTGTATGTATCTCCCTGTTTTAAATGTGTTTCCTGTAAACAAAATATTGTAGGGGTCTGACTTTTGATCCAGTCTGCTATCTGCCTCTGCTTTATGGGAGAGTTCATCCCATTCACATTTATGGTTAAAATGACTAATTCTGTATTTCCTGCCATCCTAATATCCCCAGATTATGCTTTTCTTTTTCTTGCCCCTCCTTCTCTCTTTTCACTAGTATTAAACTTATTGGTCCCACTTGTGTCATGCAGTTTTCCCTCTTTAGTATCCCTTCTTCCTCCCTTTGAATCTCTTCCCCTTTCTTATACCCTCCCCTTATTCCTCTTTTTCCTTTTCTCTTTTCCTCTCCCACTTTTTAATGAAGTGAGAGAAGATTCTCTGTAAAACAAATGCCAATTATTTCCTCTTTGAATCAACTCTGATGAGAATAGGATTCACACAATGTTCCTCTCCCTCTCTAAGTTCCCTCAGATATGATAGGTTTCCTTTGCCTCATCATGGCATATAGTTTCCCTCTTTTTATCTCACCTTTTCCCTTTTTCTGACACTATCCCCTTTCCATTTCTACTTCCCTTTTTTATGTTATATCAGTAAAATCAAATTATACATGTGGTTTTTATGTATATCCACAACCGAAATACAGTTCTCAAGAGTTCCTTTTACCTTTTTCTACTTCTCTTGAGTCCTGTTGTTAGAGATCAAATTTTTTGTTTAAGTCTGGTTTTTTCCTTAGAAACAAATGAAATTCCTCTGTTTCATTAAATGTCCATCTTCTTCCATGGGAAAAAAATGCTCAGTTTAGCTGGGTAGTTTATTCTTGGTTGCATACCAAGTTCTTTTGCCTTTTGGAATATCAGATTCCAGTCCTTTTGATCCTTTAATGTTGAGGCAGCCAGATCTTGAGTGACCCTTATTGTGGTCCTTCGGTATTTGAATTGTTTTTTCCTGGCTGCTTGATGATATTTTTCCTTTGGTCTGAAAATTCTGAAATTTGGCCACAATATTCCTCAGAGTCTTTATTTTAGGGTCTTTTTCAGAAGGTGTTCGATGAGTTCTTTCAATGCCTATTTTACCTTCAGGTTCTATTACTTCTGGGCAGTTCTCTTTGATGATTTCCATAAAATAGTATCTAGGCTCTTTTTTTCATCATAATTTTCGGGTAGTCCAATGATCCTCAGGTTATCTCTCCTAGATCTATTTTCCAGGTTTGTTGTTTTTCCAAGTAAATATTTGACATTTTTCCCCAATCTTTCATTTTTTTCATTTTGCTTGACTGATTTTTGATGTCGCAATGAATCAGTCATTTCTATTTATTCAGTTCTGGTTTTTAATGAGTTACTTTCTTCATTAGCTTTTTTTTTTTTTTTTTTTACTTCTTTTTGTATATGTCCAATTGAATTTTAAAATTAGTTGTTTTGTTCTATGGAATTTTTTTCCATTTCATTATTATTATTATTTTTAGTGATTTTTTTCTTTTTCCAATTCACAAATTCTGTTTCCCTGCACTTCTTGGGTTTTTTTTAACCTTTTCCAATTCACATTTCAGGCAGTTGTTGCTCTCTTGCATAGCTTCTCTTTCCTTTCCCCATTTTTCTTCTAGTTCTCTTTTAAGGTTTTGAATAGTCTCTTCTAGGAGAGCCTTTTGTATTGGGGACCAACAATTGTCTGGAGACTGTTTGCTATTAGTCTCTTCGGGGTTGAAAAGCTGTTCTCTTTCTGTATAGAAACTATCACTTGTAATTTTGATTTTTTAACTCATTTTGTTAAAGCCTGTAGGGTCTGTCTTTAGAGCCAGGAGGGTTACCAGCTTCCTCTGCAGAGCAGTGATAGGTGTATGGACGGGTAGCTGTCCTGCCAGCCAACTACAAAAAGCAGTGAGGTACTGGAGTGCTCTGGGAAAGAGTTCCCCACCTGGATGTAATTCAGGCCTGCAGGGCCAACTTGGGAAAGTGCCCTGCAAAGAACCCTGGTTAGTGGGATAATGACTGCCCTGGGGCTAGATGTTGAGCAGTGAGAGTTTCACTACCCCAAGCCAAAGCCTGCCCTGGGGCTGTGGGTATTGGCAGCTGAGCAGTGAATGGCCCTGCAGGGACCAGAAGTTTCTCTGCCCCTGGAAGCACAGTCCTGCTGGGGAAGTTTTATTGCCCAGGCTGAGCCCTCCTCTGTGCAGATTAGAGGCTGCCTCGGGCTGTGTCCCCCTGCTGTGCAGATTTGTAATTGTCCCTGCAAAAGCCCAGTACTGCAGGAGTTGGCTGCAGGCTGGTTACAATCTGCTGGAGTCACTTCTGGGTTTGGGTGGTTAAAGTCAGATCATGTTAGGTTCTGGCGTTTTTTAGAGTACTCTCTGTTTTAGGCTTTCATTTTTCTGCCTTTTTACTGTTTTGAAATCAAGGCAGAGTAGTTAGCCTATAGCAGAGTCATCTCTATAACTTCTCTAGCCACAGAGATCACCCCCACCCCTGGTCTGCTCAGGACACTAGTCTCTCACTGCCTACGCTAGTCTGTTCCTTGCCCCTCAGGACAAACCTTTCCTGGCATTCTTTCAGATTTCCTTCGGCTGGTAAATTGTAGTGCTTCTAATCTTCATGAATTTAAGCATTAAAGAGCTATTTTTGAGGCTGAATTTAATAGTTGGTTGTGAGGGGAATGAGAAGAGCTCAGAAAGTCACATGTGCCTTCTCCACCATCTTTCAGCTATAAAATCCTTATCATATTATTTCCCTCTCTGAGTCTCAGTTTTCACATCCAAAATTTGATTCATACTTATTAAGTCTTTATTGTGTGCAAGATATTATGATAGGAGCTCAAAATCTGAAGGTTAAAAAATGTTATTTTTAGGAGCTTCCACTCTAATAGGAGGAAACAAATATGCATACATAAATATAAAGCATAGTGTAATATTATGATGGCAAAGAAGGAATCCAGAGTAAGTATCCTGGGAAAATTTAAGAAGGAAAGAAAATTTTGCAGGTGGGGATGTCAAAGGGTGCTAAATGATCATAAAGTCTTTTTTAGTTCTAAAGTTATAGAAATTATGTAAATTTTTCCTCTCCTTTATGTTTTCTACTCCAAGCAAGCTGAACAATTTATAATCTCTATTCACACATGCAATGCTTTCCCATTTTCAATCCTTCCCTGTGCTTGTTCTCTTCCTTGTGATGTCTCTACCTTTACAACTTGAATTAGGATTCATTCTCTAAGGTCCACGTAGTTTCTGACTCTTTTAAGAAGCCCTTATTGTCCTTTGTGAGCATTGTTTCATTCTTTGTACTTTTAAATCAAACACCTAATACAGAAGTTGGAATATAGTAGGCCCCTAATAAGTACTTTTTTAAAAAAAATAACTTTTTATTGACAGAACCCATGCCAGGGTAATTTTTTACAACATTATCCCTTGCACTCATTTCTGTTCCGATTTTTCCCCTCCCTCCCTCCGCTCCCTCCCCCAGATGGCAAGCAGTCCTATACATGTTAAATAGTTACAGTATATCCTAGATACAATATATGTGTGCAGAACTGAACAGTTCTCTTGTTGCACAGGGAGAATTGGATTCAGAATGTATAAAGAACCCAGGAAGAAAAACAAAAATGCAAGCAAATTACATTTATTTCCCAGTGTTTTTTCTTTGGGTGTAACTGCTTCTGTTCATCCTTGATCAATTGAAATTGAGTTAGATCTCTTTGTCGAAGAAATCCACTTCCATCAGAATACATTCTCATACAGCATCATTGTTGAGATATATAATGATCTCCTGGTTCTGCTCATTTCACTTAGCATCAGTTCATGTAAGTCTCATCAATTCTCTCTATATTTATCCTGCTGGTCATTTCTTACAGAACAATAATTTTCCATAACATTCATATACCACAATTTACTCAACCATTCTCCAATTGATGGGCATCCATTCATTTACCAGCTTTTGGTCACTACAAACAGGGTTGCCACAAACATTTTGGCACATACAGGTCCCTTTCCCTTCTTTAGTATCTCTTTGGGGTATAATCCCAGTAGAAACACTGCTGGATCAAAGGGTATGCACAGATTGATAACTTTTTGAACATAGTTCCAAATTGCTCTCCAGAATGGCTGGATGTGTTCATAATTCCACCAACAATGTGTCAGTGTCCCTGTTTTCCCACATCCCCTTCAACATTCCGCATTATATTTCCCTGTCATTCTAGCCAATCTGACAGGTGTGTAGTGGTATCTCAGAGTTGTCTTAATTTGCATTTCTCTGATTAATAATGATTTGGATCATATTTTCATATGACTAGAAATAGTTTCAATTTCTTTGAGAATTGTCTGTTCATATCCTTTGGCCATTTATCAATTGGAGAATGGCTTGCTTTCTTATAAATTAGAGTCAATTCTCTATATATTTTGGAAATGAGGCCTTTTTCAGAACCTTTGACTGTAAAAATGTTTTCCCAGTTTCTAAGAAATACTTTTTGATTGATTGATTGACTACTCCCACCTATTTATGATGTGTAATTGTGGATTTTAATTATTTATCTGACATATCTCTATGCCTGATAAATTCATATAATCATTCAAAATATTCACATATGTAATATGTCCCCATAGCTGACATATTCCTAATAACAAAGTTTATTTGGCATTTCCTCTAATATACAACAAAATTCTTTATTTCTAGTACATCCTTAATATTTCATTCTAATACATTTTAGTATATAGGCCAGTTTAAGAATAGTATGTTTTTGAGACAAAGATTTCTTCTGTCTTCTTCAAGAACCACTTTCCCTTGGAATTCATCTGGTTTATTTGATTACCCTGTTGTTAAATGATTGTTGGGGGTGGGGAGAGAAGGGAAAATAATTCCTTGCTTCATAGTGGACAACCAAGGTTTAGATTTATTAACTCACATAATGAAGGGATACTGTATGTAGGACCTGTTTCTCTATGTTTGACATTAGGTGAACTAGAAGACTTTTATTTCCAGTAGTTGTTGCCCTGCTAATCAATAATTCTAAAATCAAAGCAATGAGCTACATTCTTCCAATATATGAATCTTCTTTGGGAATAGGTTTTTTAAAGCTTTTTTGACTTTCTAGCATCCACAAGATGCCATTGTACTGAGTCATTCATATATTGATGAATTTTGAGTCATTCTCAGATTTACAGAACTTTGATTTTTTTAAATAATTTTTTATTGATAGAACGCATGCCAGGGTAATTTTTTACAGCATTATCCCTTGCATTCATTTCTGTTCCGATTTTTCCCCTCCCTCCCTCCACTCCTTCCCCCAGATGGCAAGAGTCCTTTACATGTTGAATGGGTTGCAGTATATCCTGGATACAATATATGTGTGCAGAACTGAACAGTTTTCTTGTTGCACAGGGAGAATTGAATTCAGAAGGTATAAATAACCCGGGAGGAAAAACATAAATGCAAGGAGTTTATATTCATTTCCAGTGTTCTTTCTCTGGGTGTAGCTGCTTCTGTCCATCTTTGATCAATTAAGGCTCTCTTTATCAAAGATATCCACTTCCATCAGAATACATCCTCAAACAGTATCATTGTTGAGGTATATAATGATCTCCTGGTTCTGCTCATTTCACTCAGCATCAGTTCATGTAAGTCTCGCCAGTCCTCTCTGTATTCATCCTGCTGGTCGTTCCTTACAGAACAATAATATTCCATAACGTTCATATACCACAATTTACTCAACCATTCTCCAATTGATGGACATCCTTTCATTTTCCAGCTTCTAGCCACTACAAACAGGGCTGCCACAAACATTTTGGCACATACAGGTCCCTTTCCTTTCTTTAGTATCTCTTTGGGGTATAATCCCAGTAGAAACACTGCTGGATAAAAGGGTATGCACAGCTTGATAACTTTTTGAGCATAGTTCCAAATTGCTCTCCAGAATGGCTGGATGTGTTCACAGTTCCACCAACAATGTATCAGTGTCCCTGTTTTCCCACATCCCCTCCAACATTCCGCATTATCTTTCCCTGTCATTCTAGCCAATCTGACAGGTGTGTAGTGGTATCTCAGAGTTGTCTTAATTTGAATTTCTCTGATTAATAATGATTTGGAGCATATTTTCTTTCTTACTTTTTTTTTTTTTGTTAAACAGGTATTTATTTTCTACTTTCTTTTTTTTATAGATAATATATTTATTTATTTTTTTAAAAAAATTTTATTTAATAATTACTTTATATTGACACTCGTTTCTGTTCTGATTTTTTTCCCTCCCTCCCTCCATCCCCTCCCCTAAATGGCAAGCGGTCCTTTATATGTTGCAGTATATCCTAGATACAATATATGTTTGCAGAACCGAACAGTTCTCTTGTTGCATAGGGAGAATTGGATTCAGAAGGTATAAATAACCCGGGAAGAAAAACAAAAATGCAGATAGTTCACATTCGTTTCCCAGTGTTCTTTCTTTGGGTGTAGGTGCTTTTGTCCATCATTTATCAATTGAAACTCAGTTAGGTCTCTTTGTCAAAGAAATCCACTTCCATCAAAATATGTCCTCATACAATATCGTTGTCGAAGTGTATAATGATCTCCTGGTTCTGCTCATTTCACTTAGCATCAGTTCATGTAAGTCTCGCCAGTCCTCTCTGTATTCATCCTGCTGGTCATTTCTTACAGAACAATAATATTTCATAACATTCATATACCACAATTTACCCAGCCATTCTCCAATTGATGGGCATCCATTCATTTTCCAGTTTCTAGCCACTACAAATAGGGCTGCTACAAACATTTTGGCACATACAGGTCCCTTTCCCTTCTTTAGTATTTCTTTGGGATATAAGCCCAATAGAAACACTGCTGGATCAAAGGGTATGCACAATTTGATAATTTTTTGGGCATAATTCCAGATTGCTCTCCAGAATGGTTGGATTCGTTCACAACTCCACCAACAATGCATTAGTGTCCCAGTTTTCCCGCATCCCCTCCAACATTCATCATTATTTTTTCCTGTCATCTTAGCCAATCTGACAGGTGTGTAGTGGTATCTCAGAGTTGTCTTAATTTGCATTTCTCTGATCAATAATGATTTGGAACACTCTTTCATATGAGTGGTAATAGTTTCAATTTCATCCTCTGAAAATTGTCTGTTCATATCCTTTGACCATTTATCAATTGGAGAATGGCTTGATTTCTTATAAATTTGAGTCAGTTCTCTATATATTTTGGAAATGAGGCCTTTATCAGAACCTTTAACTGTGAAGATGTTTTCCCAGTTTGTTGCTTCCCTTCTAATCTTGTTTGCATTAGTTTTATTTGTACTAAGGCTTTTTAATTTGATGTAATCAAAATTTTCTATTTTATGATCAGTAATGGTCTCTAGTTCATCTTTGGTCACAAATTTCTTTCTCCTCCACAAGTCTGAGAAATAAACTATTCTATGTCCCTCGAATTTATTTATAATCTCATTCTTTATGCCTAGGTCTTGGACCCATTTTGATCTTATCTTGGTATATGGTGTTAAGTGTGGGTCCATTGGAGCATATTTTCATATGTCTATAAATAGTTTCAATTTCTTTGTCTGAGAATTGTCTGTTCATATCCTTTGACCATTTATCAATTGGAGAATGGTTTGATTTCTTATAGATTAGGGTCAAGAACTTTGATTTTTGAAAATTCATTTGGCAAAACTTCAAATAGCACATTTCTCATAGCAAGACTATATTCAATTTATTAAACAAAAACATATTTTCTCTATGGAAACAAAAACAATCAATAAGGTAGTTATAATAATTCTTATAGTTATCCTCACAATGTTCTCAAATATTCTTTTGTGTTGAAGCTAAATTTAATCTTGGCTCGACTCAAGAAAGTTGGCGGTGTGCCATAGGAAAATGAAGGGAAAAATTATTCTCCCTGTTTGAAAATAATGGGTTGTACTACACATAGGTCTTGGATGTGGCAATTTCAGATTGTTTCTTCAACATATGCTATTATTTATTCAATGAATTTAAAAACCATTTATTAAATATCTATACTATGAAAGGCATCTAGGCAATATTGGGTGAGGGAAATGAAAGAAAAGATGCAGCGTCTTTCAGATGATAAAATAGGGCTTTCTGATATCCAAAGGGTCTAAAATCCATATTCTTATAATTCTTAAGGTTCCATGGGTCAAATATTTTCAAGAGATCAGAAACATCTGCCAACTGTTCAAAAATTGGGTGGTGCTGGAATACCTCTACTATGTCAAAAATCTAAGAATATTAGAATTAGAAAGGCCATCAGTCTTCATCAAGTGTAACATGGGCTTTAATTAGAACCCTCAACATGACAACTTTCTTAAGAAATGTTAAACTATAAAGTCAGCTAAGTAGTACAATGGAAAAATCTGAGTTCAAATATGTCCGTAGATGTTAGTTGACTCTGGGCAAGTCAATTAACCTCTTTCTACTTTAATTTCCTCAAATGTAAAAGTGGAGTTCATAATAGCTCCTACCTCTGATTGTTATGAGGATTGAATAAGATAGTACTTGTAAAGCCTTAGCACAGTTAGTGGCACATAGTAAATATTTCATAAGTGCATATTCCCTCCTTCCTTTCCCAGTGTCAGGAATGTATTACCTTTAGGAGCAACCATTTCACTTTAGGGATACTCTAATAGATAAGAAGTTTGTGGTTCTATAAGTCAGCAGTCAGTCAAGTAGTATTTATTAAGGGCTTACCATATGTAAGACACTGTGCTAAGCTCAGAAGATACAAAGAAAGGAAAAAAAAGACAATTTTGCTTACAATTTAATTGGTGAGAAAATATGTATAATCTTGTGCCATGATTTCCTTTTATTATCCTGATTCAGTTTCCCTAATTTTCCTGACCAGGTTTCTCTAAATTGTTCTGCCTCATTGTAACATCACCCTTCCCTCTTAATCATTACAATGTTTGACAGGATAAAAGTCTTATATCTTAGACATCATTAAAATATCAGGTGCCTCTCCCCATCCCAATTAATTAGAATATCAGGAGCCTCTCCCCATCTCCAATACCTCCCTCCATTATGTCATCCCCATCCTAGGTGCCTGCTCCCATTAGGTCATCCCCATCCCAGATGCCTCCCCCATTATGTCATTGTTCTTGTTACCCTATAAAAGAATCTTTGTAAACCACATTCGGGGCTGGATTCTTGGAGATAATAGTCTCATTCAGCCCTGGAACCAAACCATGTTTCCATTTGGTCCCAATAAATCTCTCCCTTTCAATAATATTAAAAACTCTTTAATCTCTATCTTGCCTCAGTTTCTCCAGCATTATAATACAACTCAATATAAAAAAAAATTATATAGGATAACTATATAGGAAAACTAACATTGGGAAAAATTTAACATTGGGGGGGAATTCAAAAAAGGCTTCTTGTAGAAAGTGAGGCTTTAGCTGAGACTTGAAGTGATCCATAGAAGCTAGGAGGAAGAGATGAGGAGGCAATGAATTTCTGGAAGGGAGGATGGCAAAGGAAAAGTCTTCCAACTGGGAGATGGAGTGTCTTATGTGAGGAACAATAAGGAGGCCAGGGGTACTAATTCTGATTACTTGAAGGGGTGTAATAAAGGAGGGAGTATAATATGTATGAATAATGGAATGCTAAAGTCAGATTATGGAGGGCTTTATAAGCAAAGCATCATTTTACATTTAATCCTGGTGAATAGAAAGAACTATTTGGATTGATTGAATAAGGAGATGATGTGGTAAAACTTGTGGTAATTAATAGTATATTATTGTACCATTAGAAATGAGGAATAAGGACTTCCAGCCAAGATGATGGAGAGGAGGCACACATCTGTGTAAGCTCTGTGTTTTCTCTCAGAATTCATTTCACTACAAGCCTCTGAATTAATGCTTGAAAAAAACCCCCACAAATAATTACCAAGAGAAGACATCCTTGAAATTCACCAGGAAAGGTCTATTTTTGCTCTAGAGAAGGGACAGTTTTAGATCTGGTGCAGGCTGAGGGCAGGCAGCGGCGAGAGCATGGCAGGCAGCTCACACTGAGCAGACTGGAGCGGGGTAGAGTGTAATCTCAGCCATCTCTGCAGGGAGAGCTTTGCTACAGTATTGGATACTTTGCCTTGGCAGCAAGCCAGTAGACAAGCAGAGAAGATAAAAGAGGTGAAGAATACAACCCCGAACAGCTGGAATCTCTTGGGACCTGGCCACTCCTCCCCCACAGTGTCTCAGCACGCTCTCGGAGTCTCAGAGTGCAGGTGCAACACAACCATTGCTGTCCTGCTAGAGCCTCACTGCTGCTCCTCTCCCCTTCCCTCCCTCCCCACAGTTTATAGAAGAAGCTCGATAACACCACCCAGCCCCCCCCCCCCAAAAAAAACAAAAAAAACCAAAAAAAACAAAAACAGATTCCATTTGGGTTTTTTTTTTCCTTTGCTATTTTGTCTTTGATTCTTCTCTGACAAAATGAGCAAAAAAATTTAAATGGACCTTAACCATTGATAGCTACTATACAAATAGAGAGCAGACTCTAAACCCTGAAGAGACTAAAAACAGATTGTCTCCAGATGAATCCCCAAAGGAGGATATCATCTGGTCCTCAGCACAGATGAATCTCATAGAAAATATTTTAAAAGCTGTCACAAGAGAACTAGAAGAAAAATGGGAAAAGGACAGGGAGGCTTGGCAAGAGAGTATGGAGAAGTCATCCCACTCATTTGAATACAGAGTGGATAAAGAAATCAAATCCTTGAAAAATAGAATTAGTGAACTGGAAAAAGAAAATAGCTCTCTAAAAAATAAAATTGGCGAAATGGAAAAAAATTCCATAGGACAAAAGAACTCATTTAAACACTCAATTGGACAATTAGAAAAAAGATATTAAAAAAGTGTGTGAGGAAAATACTTCACTGAAAATCAGAATCGAACAAATGGAATTGAATGACTTGAGGAGACAGCAAGAATCAGTCAAGCAAAACCAAAAAAATGAAACAATGGAAAAAAAATGACACATACCTTCTGGGGAAAACAACAGAGCTGAAAAATAGATCTAGGAGAGACAATCTGAGAATTATTGGACTCCGGGAAAAATATGATGAAAAAAAGAGCCTGGACACTATTTTCCAGGAAATTATCATAGAACTGCCCAGAAGTCATAGAAACAGAGGGCAAAATAGACATTGAAAGAATTCATCAATCACCTACTGAAAGGGATTCTAAAATCAAAACACCAAGAAATATAGTGGCCAAATGCCAGAATTATCAGACAAAGGAAAAGCAAGCAACAAGAAAAAAAAATTCAAATAAATATTACCCAGGATCTAGCAGCATCCACATTAAAGGATCAAAGGGCTTGGAATATCATTTTCCAAAAAAGCTAAGGATCATGGTATGAAACCAAAAATAACTTAACCAGTCAGAATGAGCATGTTTTTCCAAGGAAGAAGATGGCCATTCAACGAAATAAGCAAATTTCACCTATTTTTAATGAAAAAGCCAGAACTTAACAAAAAGTTTGATCTACAAATATAAAACTCAAGAGAAACCTAAAAAGGTAAAAAGAAATCTTGGGAACTATATTTCTGCTATAAAGATATATAAAGAATACATGTATACCTTATTTTAGAAACTAGAGGTGGAAAAGAAATTGTACCAGAAAAAGGGTAAAGTGTTTGTAAAAAAAAAAAGGTTAAAAAAAAGGGTAAAGGGTACACTACATCTCACAAAGAGGCAAAGGAAACCTATTATATCTGAGAGAAAGAATGGAGGGGGATGAATATAGTGTGTATCTTACTGCCATCAACATTGGCTTAAAGAGAAAAATTTTAGACATATTCGACTTATGGGGAAACTTCTCCCACCTCTTTCAAAAGTGGGAAGGGAAAGGTGAAAAGGGAAGGAATAAGCTAAGCAGAAGGGAATATAGAAATTGTGAGGAAAAGATTAAGATGGGGGAGGAACTTTAAGGCGGGGGGAGGAATATTAAAAAGGGAAGAGCAAGTGGTGCTCACACGTTTAATATTGGGAAGGGGGATAAGAGGGAAGGAAGAGAGAAAAGAATAAACAAGGGATAACAAGATGGCAAGTATACCCTTTGATCCAGCAGTGTTTCTACTGGGCTTATACCTCAAAAAGATACTAAACAAGGGAAAGGGACCTGTATGTGCCAAAATGTTTGTGGTAGCCCTGTTTGTAGTGGCTAGAAGCTGGAAAATGAATGGATGCCCATCAATTGGAGAATGGTTGAGTAAATGGTGGTATATGAATGTTATGGAATATTATTGTTCTGTAAGAAATGACCAGCAGGATGAATACAGAGGGGATTGGCGAGACTTACATGAACTGATGCTAAGTGAAATGAGCAGAACAAGGAGATCATTATATACCTTAACAATGATATTGTATGAGGATGTATTCTGATAGAAGTGGATTTCTTCAACAAAGAGATCTAACTCAGTTTCAATTGATCAAGGATGGACAGAAGCAGCTACACCCAAAGAAAAAAACATTGGGAAATGAATGTAAACAGCTTGCATTTTTGTTTTTCTTCCCGGATTATTTATACCTTCTGAATCCAATTCTCCCTGTGCAACCAGCAAACAGCAAACTGTTTGGTTCTACACACATATATTGTATCTAGGATATACTGTAACCTATTTAACATGTATAGGACTGCTTGCCATCTGGGGAAGGGGGTGGAGGGAGGGAGGGGAAAAATAAGAAAAGAAGTGAATGCAAGGGATAATGTTATAAAAAATTACCCAGGCATGGGTTCTGTCAATAAAAAGTTATTAAAAACAACAACAACAACAACAAGATGGCAAGTAATACAGAATTGATAATTTTAACCACAAATGTAAATGGGGTAAACTCCCCCATAAAGAGGAAGCAGTTAGCAGAATGGATTAAAAGCCAGAATCCTACAATATATTGTTTATAAGAAACACACCTGAAGCGGGGAGATACATACAGAGTAAAGGGAAAAGGTTGGAGCAGAATCTATTATGCTTCAGGTGAAGTCAAAAAAGCAGGGGTAGCCATCCTCATCTCAGAGCAAGCAAAAGCAAAAATTGATCTAATTAAAAGAGATAAGGAGGGGCACTATATCTTGCTAAAGGGTAGCATAGGTGATGAAGCAATATCAATATGAAAGATATATGCACCAAGCGGTGTAGCATCTAGATTCTTAAAAGAGAAATTAAGAGAGCTGCTAGAAGAAATAGACAGCAAAACAGTAATAGGGGGAGATCTCAACCTTACACTCTCAGAATTGGATAAATCAAACCAGAAAATAAGAAAGTCAAAGAGGTAAATAGAATACTAGAAAAATTAGATATGATAGATCTTTGGAGAAAATTAAATTGAGACAGAAAGGAGTACACTTTCTTCTCAGCAGTTCTTGGAACTTATAAAAAAAATGACCATATATTTAATAGGGGTCATCAAACTTTTTATTTAATTAATTAGCTAATTAATTATAACTTTTTATTGACAAAACCCATGCCTGGGTAATTTTTTTTTACAACATTATCCTTTGCACTCACTTCTGTTCTGACTTTCCCCCTCTCTCTCTTCACCCCTCCCCCAGATGCCAAGCACTTCTATACATGTTAAATATCTCACATTATATCCCGGATACAATATATGTGTGCAGAACCAAACAGTTCTCTTGTTGCACAGGAAGAATTGGATTCAGAAGGTAAAAATAACTTGGGGAGAAAAACAAAAATGAAAACTGTTTACATTCATTTCCCAGTGTTCTTTTTTTGGATGGAGCTGCTTCTGTCCATCCTTGATCAATTGAAATTGAGTTAGATCTCTTTGTCAAAGAAATCCACTTCTATCAGAATATATCCTCATACAGTATCATTGTTGAGGTATATAATGATCTCCTAGTTATGCTCATTTCACTTAGCATCAATTCATGTAAGTCTCATCAATCCTCTTTGTATTCATCCTGCTGATTATTTCTTACAGAACAATAATATTCCATAACATTCATATACCACCATTTACTCAACCATTCTCCAATTGATGGGCATCCATTCATTTTCCAGCTTCAGCCACTACAAACAGGGCTGCCACAAACATTTTGGCACATATAGGACCATTTTTCTTGTTTAGTATCATTTTGGGGTATAAGCCCAGTAGAAACACTACTGGATCAAAGGGTATGCACAGTTTGATAACTTTTTGAGCAAAGTTCCAAATTGCTCTCCAGAATGGCTGGATGTATTCACAATTCTACCAACAATGTATCAGTGTCCCTGTTTTCCCACATCCCCTCCAACATTCTGCATTATCTTTCCATGTCATTCTAGTCGATCTGACAGGTGTGTAGTGGTATCTCAGAGTTGTCTTAATTTGCATTTCTCTGGTTAATAATGATTTGGAGCATATTTTCATATGGCTAGAAATAGTTTCAATTTCTTTGTCTGAAAATTGTCTGTTCATATCCTTTGACCATTTATCAACTGGAGAATGGCTTGATTTCTTATAAATTAGAGGTAATTCTCTATATATTATGGAAACGAGGCCTTTATCAAAACTTTGACTGTAAAAATGTTTTCCCAGTTTATTGTTTCCCTTCTAAACTTGTCTGCATTAGTTTTGTTTGTACAAAAACTTTTCAATTTGATATAACCAAAATTTTCTATTTTGTACTCAATAGTGATCTCTAGTTCTTCTTTGGTCATAAATTCCTTCCTCTTCTCCAGGTCTAAGAGGTAAACTATCCTATCCTCTTCCAATTTATTTATAATCTCATTCTTTATGCCTAGGTCATGAATCCATTTTGACTTTATCTTGGTGTATGGTGTTAAGTGTGAGTCGATGCCTAGTTTCCGCCATACTAATTTCCAATTTCCCCAGCAATTTTTGTCAAATAATGAATTCTTATCCCCAAAACTGGGGTCTTTGGGTTTGTCAAAGACTAGATTATTAAAGTTATTGACTGTTTTGTCCTTTGAACCTAACCTATTCCATTGATCAACTAGTCTATTTCTTAGCCAATACCAGATGGTTTTGGTAACTGCTACTTTATAATATAATTTTAGATCTGGTACAACTAGGCCATCTTCATTTGATTTTTTTTGTCATTAATTCCCTTGAAATTCTTGAGTTTTCCTTTTTCCATATGAACATTGTTGTTATTTTTTCTAGGTTATTAAAATAGTTTTTTTGGGGAGTCTGATTGGTATAGAGCTAAATAAATAGATTAGTTTAGGTAGTATTGTCATCTTTATTATATTTGCTCTCCCAATCCAAGAACATTTAATATTTTTCCAGTTGGTTAGAACAGACTTAATTTGTGTGGAAAGCGTTTTGTAGTTTTGCTCATAAAGTTTCTGATTTTCCCTTGGCAGATAAATTCCTAAATATTTTATATAATCAGTAGTTACTTTAAATAGAATTTCTCTTTGTAACTCTAACTGTTGGGTTTTGTTAGTGATATATAAGAATGCTGATGACTTATGTGGGTTTATTTTGTATCCTGGAACTTTGCTAAAGTTATGAATCATTTCTAATAGCTTTTTAGTAGAATCTCTGGGGTTCTCTAAGTATACTATCATATCATCAGCAAAGAGTGATCATTTGGTTTCCTCATTGCCTATTCTAATTCCTTTAATCTCTTTCTCAACTCTTATTGCCAAAGCTAGCACTTCTAATACAATATTGGATAGTAACTGTGATAGTGGGCAACCTTGTTTGACTCCTGATCTTATTGGGAATGGTTGCAGTTTGTCCCCATTACATATGATACTTACTGTGGTTTTAAATAGATGCTACTGATTATTTTAAGGAAAAGTCCATTTATTCCTATAGTCTCAAGTGTTTTTAATAGGAATGGATGTTGGATTTTATCAAATGCTTTTTCTGCATCTATTGAGATAATCATATGGTTTTGGTTAATTTGGTTATAAATATGGCCAATTATGTTGATAGTTTTCCTAATATTGAACCAGCCCTGCATTCCTGGCATAAATCCTACTTGATTATGATGTATTATCCTGGGGATGATTTTCTGTAGTCTTTTTACTAATATTTTATTTAAGATTTTAGCATCAATATTCATTAGGGAGATTAATCTATAATTTTCTTTCTCTCTTTTCAACCTACCTGGTTTAGGTATCAGTACCATCCATATCTGTGTCATAAAAGGAATTTGGTAGGACTCCTTCATTCCCTATTTTTTCAAATAGTTTATAAATCATTGGGGCCATTTGTTCTTTCAATGTTTGGTAGAATTCACATGTAATTCCATCTGGTCCTGGGGATCTTTTTTTTTAGGGAGTTGATTAATAGCTTGTTCTATTGCTTTTTCTGAAATGGGATTATTTAAGCAATTTATTTTCTCCACTGTTAATCTGGGAAGTCTATATTTTTGGAGGTAGTAATCCATTTTGCTTAGGTTATCAAATTTATTGGCATAAAGTTGGGCAAAGTAACTCCTTATTATTTCTTTAATTTCCTCTTCATTGGTGGAAAGTTCTCCCTTTTCATTTTTAAGACTACTTTGATTTTCCTTTCTCCTTTTTCTAATCAGATATACAATGGTTTATCAGTTTTATTGGTTTTTTCATAAAACCAACTGTTAGTTTTATTTATTAGTTCAATAGTTTTGGTTTTTACTTTCAATATTATTAATTTCTCCTTTTCATTTTAGAATTTCAAGTTTAGTAATGTATTGGGGGGAGGGTTAATTTGTTCTTTTTCTAGCTTTTTAAGTTGCAAGCCTAATTCATTGATTTTCTCTTTTTCTATTTTCTTCAAGTAAGCGTCTAAGGATATACAATTTCCTCTTATTACCACTTTGGCTGCATCCCACAAATTTTGGTATGATGTCTTATCATAGTCATTATCTTGAATGAAATTATTAATTGTATCTATAATTTGCTGTTTCACCCAATCATTCTTTAAGATGAGATTATTTAGCTTCCAATTACTTTTTGGTATATTTATACCTAACTTTTTGTTGAATGTAGTTTTTATTGTATCGTGATCTGAAAAAAAAAATTTACTATTTCTGTCTTCCTGCATTTAATTTTGAGGTCTTTATGTCCTAATATATGGTCAATTTTTGTGTAGGTTCCATGAACTGCTGAGAAGAAAGTATACTCCTTTCTGTCACCATTCAGTTTTCTTCAAAGATCTATCATATCTAATTTTTCTAATATTCTATTTACCTCTTTAATTTCTTTCTTGTTTGTTTTGTGATTTGATTTATCTAATTCTGAGCGTGCAAGATTGAGATCTCAACTATTATAATTTAGCTGTCTATTTCTTCTTGCAACTCTCATAACTTCTCCTTTAGGAAATTAGATGCTATATCACTTGGTGCATATATATTTAATATTGATATTGCTTCATTGTCTATAGTACCCTTTAGTAAGATTTAATTTCCTTTCTTATTTCTTTTAATTAGATCAATTTTTGCTTTTGTTTGATCTGAGATAAGGATGGCTACTGCTGCTTTTTTAACTTCACCTGAAGCATTATAGATTCTGCTCCAGCCTTTTACCTTTACTCTGTATGTATCTCCCTGTTTTAAATGTGTTTCCTTTTAACAACATATTGTAGGGTTCTGACTTTTGATCCAGTCTGCTATCCTCCTCTGCTTTATGGGAGAGTTCATCCCATTGACATTTACAGTTAAAATGACTAATTCTGTATTTCCTGCCATCCTAATATCCCCAGATTATGCTTTTTTTTTTCTTGCTCCCCCTTCCCTTGTTCCCTAGTATTAAACTTATTGGTCCTATTTGTGTCATGCAATATCCCCTCTTTAGGATCCCTCTCTCCTCCCTTTGAATCCATTTCCCTTTCTTGTACCCTTCCCTTATTAGTCTTTTTCCTTTTCCTTTTTCCTCTCCCAATTTTTAATGAAGTGAGAGAAGATTCTCTGTGAAACAAATGTCAATTATTTACTCTTTCAGCCAACTCTGATGAGAGTAGGATTCATACAATGTTTCTCCCCCTCTCTAAGTTCCCTCAGATATGACAGGTTTCCTTTGCCTCATCATCACATGTAGTTTCCCTCTTTTTATCTCACCTTTTCCCTTTTTCTGACACTATCCCCTTTCCATTTCTACTTCCCTTTTTTATGTTATATCAGTAAAATCAAATTATACATGTGGTTTTTATGTATATCCACAACCGAAATACAGTTCTCAAGAGTTCCTTTTACCTTTTTCTACTTCTCTTGAGTCCTGTTGTTAGAGATCAAATTTTTTGTTTGTCTGGTTTTTTCCTTAGACACAAATGGAATTCCTCTGTTTCATTAAATATCCATCTTTTTCCATGGGAAAAAAATGCTCAGATTAGCTGGGTAGTTTATCCTTGGCTGCATTCCAAGTTCTTTTGCCTTTTAGAATATCAGATTCTAGATCCTTCAATCCTTTAATGTTGAGGCAGCCAGATCTTGAGTGACCCTTATTATGGTCTCTCGGTATTTGAATTGTTTTTTCCTGGCTGCTTGTAATATTTTTTCTTTGGTCTGAAAATTCTGAAATTTGGTCACAATATTCCTCGGAGTCTTTAGTTTAGGGTCCTTTTCAGAAGGTGTTCGATGAATTCTTTCAACGCCTATTTTACCTTCAGGTTCTATTACTTCTGGGCAGTTCTCTTTGATGATTTCCTGTCAAATAGTATCTAGGTTCTTTTTTTTTTTTATCATAATTTTCAGGTAGTCCAATGATCCTCAGGTTATCTCTCCTAGATCTATTTTCTAGGTCTGTTGTTTTTCCAAGTAAATATTTGACATTTTCCCCCAATCTTTCATTTTTTTCATTTTGCTTGACTGATTTTTGATGTCTCAATGAATCAGTCAGTTCTATTTATTCATTTCTGATTTTTAATGAGTTACTTTCTTCATTAGCTTTTTTTACTTCTTTTTGTATATGTCCAATTGAGTTTTCAAATTAGCTGTTTTGTTCTATGGAATTTTTTTCCATTTCACTAAATTTTTTTTTTATTATGTTATTTTCTTTTTTCAATTTACAAATTCTGTTTCCCTCCACTTCTTGGCAGTTTTTTACCTTTTCCAATTCACATTTCAGTAAGTTGTTGTTCTCTTGCATAACTTCTCTTTTCTTTCCCCAGTTTTCTCTAGTTCTCTTTTAAGGTTTTTAATAGTCTCTTCCAGGAAAGCCTTTTGTGTTGGGGACCAACAATTGTCTGGAGACTGTCTGCTATTAGTCTTTTTGGGGTTGAAAAGCTGCTCTCTTTCTGTATAGAAACTATCAATCATCCTTTTGATTCTTTTACTAATTTTGTTAAAGCCTGTAGGGTCTTCCTTCAGAGCCAGAAGTTTACCAGCTTCCTCTGCAGAACAGTGATAGGTGTATGGACGGGTAGTTATCCTGCCAGCCAGCTACAAAAAGCACTGAGGTACTGGAGTGCTCTGGGAAAGAGTTCCCCACCCAGATGTAATTCAGGTCTCCAGGGTCCGAGCTGGGAAAGTGCCCTGCAAAGAACCCTGCTGTGTGGGATAATGACTTCCCTGGGGCTAGACACTGAGCAGTGAGAGTTTCATTACCCCAAGCCAAAGCCCACCCTGGGGCTGTAGGTATTAGCAGCTGAGCAGTGAACCAGAAGTGTCTGCCCTTGGAAGCACAGTCCTGCTCAGGAAGTTCTATTGCCCCACTGTTCAGATTAGAGGCTGCCTCAGGCTGTGTCCCCTTGCCATGCAGATTTGTAACCGCCCCTACAAAAGCCCAGGACTGCAGGATGTGGTGCAGGGCTGCATTACAATATGCTGGACTCACTTCCATATTTGGGTGGTTAAAGCCAGATTTTGTTAGGTTCTGGTGGTTTTTTAGAGTATTTTCTGTTTTAGGCTTTAATTTCTCTGCCAGTTTACTGCTTTGCAATCAAGGCAGAGCAATTAGCCTATAGCAGAGTCATCTCTATAACTTCTCTAGCCACAGAGATCAACCCTGTCCCTGGTCTGTTCAGGACACTAGTCTCATTGCCTGCGCTAGTCTATTTCTGGCCCCTCAGGACAAACCTTTCCTGGTGATCTTCCAGATTATCTTTGGCTGGTAAATTGTAGTTCTAATCTTCATGAATTTTTGCAGTGAAGAGCTATTTTTAGGCTGAATTTAATAGTTGGCTGAGGGGATGAGAGGAGCTTAGAAAGTTGCAGGTGGCTTCTCTGCCATCTTGGCTCTGCCTTCCTCAAATTTTTTAAATAGGGGGCTAGTTCACTGTCCCTCAGACTTTTTGAGGGCCAGACTATAGTAAAAACAGAACCTTTGCTTTGTGGGCCTTTAAACAAAGAAACTTCATAGCCCTGGGTGAGGGGGATAAACATTCTCAGCTGCCACATCTGGCCCTCAGGCCATAGTTTGAGGACCACTGTGTTAGGACATAAAACCTCACACTCAAAGGCAGTAAGACAGAAATAGTAAATGCATCCTTTTCAGACCATGATTCAGTGAAAATTACATTCAACAAAAAGCCAGGGGAAAATAGTCCAAAAAATAATTGGAAACTAAATAATCTTATACTAAAAAATGATTGGGTGAAACAGCAAATCATAGACATAATTAATAACTTCACCCAAGAAAATGACAATAATGAGACATCATGCCAAAATGTGTGCGATGCAGCCAACGTGGTAATAAGGGACAATTTCATATCTCTAGAATCTACTTGCATAAAATAGAGAAAGAGAAGGTCAATGAATCGGGCTTGCAACTAAAAATACTACAAAAGGAACAAATGAAAACCCCCCAGTCAAACACTAAACTTGACATTCTAAAAATAAAAGGAGAGATCATAAAATTGAAAGTAAAAAAACTATTGAATTAATAAAACTAAGAGTTAGTTCTATAAAAAAACAACAAAATAGACAAACCCTTAGTAAATCTGATTTAAAAAAAGGAAAGAGGAAAATCAAATTATTAGTCTTAAAAATGAAAAGGGAGAACTTGCCACTAATGAAGAGGAAATTAGAGCAATAATGAGGAGTTACTTTGCCCAACTTTAGGGCAATAAATTCAACAACTTGAATGAAATGGAAGAATACCTTCAAAAATATAGCTTGCTCAGATTAACAGAGGAAGAAGCAAATAGACTAAACAGTCCCATTTTAGAAAAAGCAATAAAACAAGCTACTAATCAACTCCCTAGGAAAAAATCCCCAGGACCAGACGGATTTACCTGTGAATTCTACCAAACATTTAAAGAACAATTAACTCCAATGCTATATAAATTATTTGAAAAAATAGGGATTGAAGGAGTCCTACCAAATTCCTTTTATGACGCAAACATGGTACTGATACTTAAATCAGGTAGATTGAAAACAGAGAAAGAAAATTATAGACCACTCTCCCTAATGAATATTGATGCTAAAATCTTAAATAAAATATTAGCAAAAAGATTACAGAAAATCATCTCCAGGATAATACACTATGACCAAGTAGAATTTATACCAGGAATGCAGGGCTGGTTCAATATTAGGAAAACTCTCAGCATAATTGGCCATATCAATAACAAAACTAGCAAAAACCATATGATCATCTCAATAAGCGGAAAAAGCATTTGATAAAATCCAACATCCATTTTAATAAAAACACTTGAGAGGATAGGAATAAATGGATTTTTCCTTAAAATAGTCAGGAGCATATATTTAAAACCATCTACTGCATTATATGCAATGGGGAGAAACTGGAACCTTTCCCAGTAAGATCTGGAATGAAGCAAAGTTACCCACTATCACCATTATTATTCAATATTATATTAGAAATGTTAGGCTTGACAATAAGAGTCAAGAAAGTGATTAAAGGAATTAGAGTAGATAATGAGGAACCAAACTATTACTCTTTGCAGATGATATGATGATATACTTAGAAAACCCCAGAGATTCTACTAAAAAGCTATTAGAAATAATTCATAACTTTAGCAATGTTGGAAGATACAAAATAAATCCCCATAAATCCTCAGCATTTTTATACATCACCAACAAAATCCAACAACAAGAGATACAAAGAGAAATTCCATTCAAAATAATTGTCGATAGCATAAAATATTTGTGAATCTATGTACCAAAGGAAAGTCAGGAATTATATGAGCACCATTACAAAAAACTTTCCACACAAATAAAGTCAGATTTAAATAACTGAAAAAATATTAAGTGCTCTTGGATAGGCCTAGCGAATATAATAAAGATGACAATACTCCCTAAACTAATCTATTTATTTAGTGCTATACCAATCAGACTTCCAAGAAAATATTTTAATGATCTAGAAAAAATAACAACAAAATTCATATGGAACAATAAAAAATTGAGAATCTCAAGGGAATTAATAAAAAAAATCAAATGAAGGTGGCCTAGCTCACCTGATCTAAAAAACTATATTATAAAGCAGCAATCACCAAAACCATTTGGTATTGGCTAAGAAATAGATTAATTGATCAGTGGAATAGGTTAGGTTCATAAGACAAAATAGTCAACTATAACAATCTAGTGTTTGACAAACACAAAGATCCTAACTTTTGGAATAAGAATTCATTATTTGACAAAAACTGCTGGGATAACTGGAAATTAGTATGGCAGAAATTAGGTATGGATGCACACTTAACACCATACAACAAGATAAGATCAAAATGGGTCCATGATTTAGGTATAAAGAATGAGATTATAAATAAATTAGAGGAACATAGGATAGTTTATCTCTCAGACTTGTGGAGGAGGGAGAAATTTGTGACCAAAGAAGAACTAGAGATCATTATTGATCACAAAATAGATAATTTTGATTACATCAAATTAAAAAGCCTTTGTACAAACAAAACTAATGCAAACAATATTAGAAGGGAAGCAACAGACTGGGAAAACATTTTCACAGTTAAAGATTAAAGAGTTAAAGATAAGTTAAAGGCCTCATTTCCAAAAAATATAGAGAATTGACTCAGATTTATAAGAAATCAAGCCATTCTCCAATTGATAAATGGTCAAAGCATATGAACAGACAATTTTCAGATGATGAAATTGAAACTATTTCTAGCCATATGAAAAGATGCTCCAAGTCATTATTAATCAGAGAAATCCAAGTTAAGACAACTCTGAGATACCACTACACACCTGTCAGATTGGCTAATATGACAGGAAAAAATAATAACAAATGTTAGAGAGGATGCGGGAAAACTGTCACACTGATGCATTGTTGGTGGAGTTGTGAATGAATTCTGGAGAGCAATCTTGAATTATGCCCAAAAAAATTATCAATCTGTGCTTACCCTTTGACCCAGCAGGGTTACTACTGGGCTTATATCCCAAAGAGATACTAAAGAAGGGAAAGGGACCCGTATGTGCCAAAATGTTTGTGGCAGCCCTGTTTGTAGTGACTAGAAACTGGAAAATGAATGGATGCCCATCAATTGGAGAATGGTTGGGTAATCTGTGGTATATGAATGTTATGGAATAGTATTGTTCTGTAAGAAATGACCAGCAAGATGAATACAGAGAGGCTTGAAGAGACTTATGTGAACTGATGCTAAGTGAAATGAGCAGAACTAGGAGATCATTATATACTTCAACAACGATACTGTATGAGGATATATTGTGATGGAAGTGGATTTCTTCAACAAAGAGATCTAACTCAGTTTCAATTGATCAAGGATGGACAGAAGCAGCTACACCAAAAGAAAGAACACTGGGAAATGAATGTAAACTGTTAGCATTTTTGTTTTTCTCCCCAGGTTATTTTTACCTTTTGAATCCAATTCTTCCTGTTCAACAAGAAAACTAACTGTTTGGTTCTGCACACATATATTGTATCTAGGATATACTGTGACATATTTAACAATTACTGCTTGCCATCTGGGGCAAGGGGTGGAGGGAGGGAGGGGAAAAGTTGGAACAAAAGTGAATGCAAGGGATAATGTTGTAAAAAATTACCCAGGGATGGGCTCTATCAATAAAAAATTATAATTAAATTTAAAAACCACTATAGATGGACCATGAACTAAATCTAGAATAGAATAGGAGTAGAGAGGAGTCTGGATTGCATTTATGATTTTGTGCCAGTGTTTGAACTAAAAGATTATTAAAAAAAAAGAAAGAAATGACAAATGAGTAAAGCAGAAGAGAGAAAAAAAGAAGTTGATTGCAATAATATAAATAACAACAGCACTAAAAAGCAATTGAATGACAATTATCTGTAATGAACTTAAGTCCTGAAGAACTAGTAGAAAAACTAGCTTTTCTCTCTTGAGAGACTGAGTAGTATTCACTACCACATGTAGTTCTTGTTATTTGGTTGTTCTTAAATATTGTTTTTCAATAAAGCTTCTTGTAGAAAGTGAGGCTTTAGTTGAGACTTGAAGCTGAGATTCTTTGTTGAGAGACTGGGCTGTCTTCATTGCCACATGTAGTCTTTGTTATTTGGTTGTTTTTAAATGTTGTTTTACAAATTGCTATGAGGATGGCTTAATAGCTTCATTCTTAGAAGAAAGGGTGACAAGAAGACTATTTAAAATAATATAATTCTCATAACTAAAAAATAATGAATCAGAATAGAATATAGTGAGATGATAATGTCCATTGTTCTGGTTACTATGCCCATATTTTAATGCAACCTGCCTTTTCATCTATGGTTTGTCATACCAGTGATGTATTGTATTAATCTTGTAGTCTGAAGCACATGCAAACTTTTCCATGAGAATTGCCATCTTGCTACATATTCTCCATTCTGTAATTATGCAATTATGTTTGAACACCTACAGGAATTTACATTTCCCCATTCAGTTCCATCTTGCTAGACTTGGATTTATTATACAAATAGCCTAGAATGTTGTTTCTAGGCTATGATATTAATTGCCAAAATAATATAATTTAGTTTTAAAAGAACTCCCATATGATAGAAGATAGATACATTTGGTCTAAAGTTGGGGGAAGTTTGAGAATAAAATAAATTATAAGTGACTGTACACGCATGAAATGATCACATCTCAGTATTCCTGATATGATCACTTCAGTGGCCAAAATGATGTATGGGCATGGCTGCATAGCAGATTTGACTCCAGCTACTTGTATAGATTTTGAAAATAAACACAATGATCTGCTCTATGATGTGTATTTGATTCTTTTGCCAAATTTAGACAAGATCCATAGGAGAATTGGGAAAAAGCCTTTTGGCTTAAGGATTAAAATCCTTTAATAGAATTTTGGAATCAAAACATGAAAGCTGAAAGAAATCTAAGATATCACCTAAGCCAACCTCATCATTTTATAGATAAAGAAACTGAGACACAGGGCAAGTCTTTGTATTAAAGTTATACAGCTATATGACTCATACCTAAAACCAAGGCCTTCCATTGAGTGCTTTCTTCTCTCTGATTTTTTTCTCTTTAAGGAGATACTGCTTCCACATCTTCTCAAAATCTTCCAAGAGTACTGATGCCCATTCCTTTCCCGCACCCCCAGACTCCTTATGTTTATATGGGAAAGTTAGCAGAACTGAGATTCCATGAAATTTGGTCCAGTATAAGGTTAGGGTTACAGAATCAGAATCTTATAGCCACAATAAACTTCTCAGAAGTCATCTAATCAAAATACCTCATTGTACACATTAGGACACAAAGGTCTAGAGGGGGCAATGACCTTTTAAGGTCACACAGTGAGTTAGCAAAAATTGAGGTCATCTTAATCCAATGTTCTTTCTTTTAACCCTTGGTATTTTTTTAAGATTTTCCAGAGAATCATGAAAGTTTCTTTAAAGACTCATAGAAAAAGCAGTGCACATTCTCCTTGTTAGGCAAGGGCCTTTGTTAGAAAAGAATTGTAAATATAAAAGGACACTTGGAAAAATACTCTGAAAGAGTGCTTTACTATTAGGAACAAGAGAACATTGTGAGAAGTGAGAAAAAAGGAATAGCTTTTAAACTCAAAGTACTTGCAATTTTTTTTTCTGATTCTGCAATTTTCAGTAGACAAACCTTTCTTTCATTTCCTGCCTCCTATGTTTCTGTTTCTTTCCTCTGTGAGGATTCAACCTTCAAAGAATAACCCGATATATTGGACTGTGTTAATCTAACCCCATGGGATATTGTCTTCAGCTGAGTAATAGCAACTCCCTCATCTCATTTCATTCAGCTCAACCAAAGGCTCTCCCCATTCCCATCTCCCCAACAGAAAAGAGCCATTTAAAGTAGTAGTTAACAAATAACTTTAAAATTGAAGTTATAAATAATGTTTCTTGGTATATTGTTTTATTAGGTCTCTTAAGCATAGTTCATGGAGTGGTATGAGCACAGTTGTGTGTGTATATATATCTGTGTGTGTGTGTGTGTGTGTGTGTGTGTGTGTGTGTGTATTTAATGAATAAAACTTGTGCATAATTCCAAATGATTTTTCATCAACAAACTCAAACATTATTTATTTAAAATACTATGATTTTAAAAATTATTTTCTTTGCTAGTCCTCTTTTAAAAATACTTTCTTATAAATTTCATACTTTTAACTCTATCAAAATAAAAAGAGAAAACATGTAAATATTTTTGCAAAAAATACTGTCTTCCATATTTCTGAGTTTCCTTTTAATCACTTTTTTTCTGGATATTCATAAAATTTGTTGCTACTATTTTAAAAATATAATCATAGTTTTTAATATTCTTGCTTGATTTTTTCCCTTTTATTTTACTTATTATGCATTTTCCCCTTAATATTCATCTATCATCTAGTAAAAAGCACATGATACATATCACTTTTTTGGTCTCTGTTATTGTAAAATCCTGTCCAACTCTTTATGACTCTCTTTATGGGGTTTTCTTGGCAAAGATATTGGAGTGATTTGCCATTTCCTTCTCTAGTGCATTTTCAGGTGAAGAAACTGAGGTAAATAAGGGTTAAGTGATTTTTCAGGATTATTAGACTAGTGTCTGAGGTTACATTTGAATTCAGGTCTTCCTGACACCAGTCTAGGTGTTCTGTTCACTATGCCCCCTACCTGCTAAATGATCTCTAGGTCTTTAGAGAACAGTCATAAATCATTTCAAGAGAGATCTCTGAAAAACATAAGTATTTTGGAACAAATAATTAGGCACTAATATTAAATATAATGTAAAGTGCTTTGCAAACTTCTAACCACTAAGTAAATGCTAGCTATCATCATCATTATCATCATCATCATCATCATCATCGTCATCGTCATCATTATTGTAGTAGTAGTAGTATTAATTGTAATAGTAGTAGAAATGGGGAGGGAATGTTACACATATACCGGTTTGTTGTATTATTTTTCAGTTATGAGCAACTCTTTGCTACCCCATTTGGAGTTTTCTTGGCAAAGAGACCAGAGAGATTTGCCATTTCTTTTTCCAGCTCATTTGACAGATGAAGAAACTGAGGCAGAATTAAGTGACTTGCCCAGAATCAGTTAGCTGGGAAGTATTTGAAGAAAGATTTGAATTCGGGAAAATGATTAATCCTGCCTCCAGGGCCAGAGCTCTGTGCTACCCTACCTATCCTTGGATAGATAGAATAGAATATAAAAATAGATAAATAAATGAGGCAGGCATAATCAAAGTATGACATAAATAAAATTATTAGAAGTATTAGGGAGAATAATCACTGATGTGGGGGTGGACAGAGAATTATTTAATCTTTTCATAACCATTGATTCCTTCTCTCTTGCCTTCAAATATGCCTATCTCTCTCATCCCGAAAAACAAATGAAAAAAATCTTCATTGGATCTACTATCTCCTCTAATTTTTATCATATTTTCTCCTCCCTTTCTCAACAAAATATCTAGAAAAAAGATGAATACACTGTTATTGCCTTCATTTTCTCTCTTTTAACTCACTTTTTAATTAACCTTTCAATATGGCTCCTAATTTTGTCATTTAATTGAAACTACTCTTTTCAGAGTTACTAATGAATATTCAACCTGCCACATCTCACTGTCTCTTCACAGTGCTCATCTTTGACCTTTCTGATACCTTTAGTATTTCTGATCACTCTACTCTCAAATACTCTTTTCTCATTGGGTTTCCATAAGACTATTCTATCTTGGTTCTTTCCCTCACTATTGGATACTTTCTAACCAACATTTTTTTGCTAGTTCCTAATTCATATTATGAAGTTTTATTTATTTTAATTATGAGTTTCTAAAAGCTCTATTTGATTCTTCTCCCTTTCTTTCCCCTTCTCTTTTCTCTCTCTCCTCCCTTTCCCCTGTTTCTGTCTCTCTGTCTCTCTCTGTCGGTCTCTGTGCCTTGTGTCAGTCTTTCTCTGTTGTCTTCCTATCTTTCTCTTGTCTCCTTTCTCCCCTCTTCCTCTGTTCAGGTCTCTTTCTTTCCCTCCCTCTCTCTTAACTGCCTCTTTTTCAGTCCTATCTCACTTTACCAGCTCCCATGGATTTAATTACCATCTTTGTGTTAATGATTTGCAGATCTATTTAACTGATTCAATCTTTTCCCTGAGCTTTAGTCTGAATATAATAACCAGCAAAATCAAATGGTATATAATAGAGATCTAAACTAACATACAAATTCTCTTGTTTTGTATTTAAAGATACATACAATCTAATTCAAGCCTATTTGTATATTTACTGGACTTTACTTCATATTCTACCAAAGTGACCTACTAAATTTTCCCTGAATTTGACATTTCACTTCTCATTTTCATGAAAATTATATGCAAATATTAATAATTATTGCCATAGAAAGAAAGAGACAAGGTATATGAAAAGGGTTTTCAAAAGAAGAAATACATAATATGAAGAATGATGCAAATTGAAACAACTAAAAAATTTATACAGGATAGTTTTGTGTGTGGAATGAACTAAGTACTAAATAGATTTACAAAAGAAACAGTAGCAGTTAGCACTTGTGCTAAGTAAAGATTTCTAAAATTTAGGTTCAAAGAGTAAATAAAATAAAACCTTGATCCCAAAAGCCCTGGGTTCAAATGCTGTTTCTGATACATTAATTGTGTTATGGAGACACTTTGATCAGTTAATGGCCCAGGAAATTCTCTGCCTTTGAATTATAGACCTGTTTCTGACTCTCTTTGATATAAGAAGTTTCCATATAAGGACTTCTGTACAATGATGCAATTCATAAAAGTTAATTCAAGATCATTAAATCTTTAACTTATAAGATTAAATAGAAGACAAGTAACTATTAAGTAATAATCAATTAATATTTATTAAAAATTTAAAAAAAAAACAAAAACAAAAACAAAAAAAATAAATAAAAAAATAAAAATTTTAAAAAGATGATTTTTATATGTAGTCTTTAATCCTCTTTGGCATATCATGTAATATTAACATAGTTATATTTCTTGATCATTCAATATCACTTATTCAAAATGTCTAACTAAATGCACTTATATGATATATTATAATGTAAAATAAATATCAATCATGTCATCTCATAATGTGGTTTCAAAAATCAGTTTCATCACATATTGATTGTGGTACAGCCTATATGTAATCTTGGTTAAGTGAATTCTTTCTGAATCTCAGTTTTCTTTTCTGTACAATTGACGTGACAAAACTATTTACCTCACAGAGTTACTTTGTGAGGGGAAAATATTTTGTTACTGTGAAGCACTATACAAATAAGCTAGTATAATATGGTCAAAACCGCAAATTATTTTTCTTTACATGAAATTATGAAGTCTAGCTGCCATTTATATCTTTATAATCATTTCCAATTAATAATAGTAGATATATATTTATATATATCTATATCTATCTCTATAGATATAGATATAACACTTGAAGATATGCAAAGTTGATTGAATACATTATACATATTTTTGAACTTTACTACAATTCTGTGAAGTAGGTGCAACAGGTTTTAGTGCTTTTACACAGGAGGAAACTAAGGTATTGAGAGGTTAAGGACCTTGCCCATAGGCACACAACTGGAAAATGTCAGAAATGAGATTTAAGATAAGGTTTTTTCTTACTCAGAATATTACTTATTCTTTTACAACTCATTGTCTTTTAATATCTTTATTCCTATCAATGTCTTAAATAGTTTGAGGAAAGAAAAATTTAAGTGATTATCTACTGATATTCTTTATGTTAAAATTAGCATTTTTGATAATTTCAAAAATGTTTTATTGGCTATTAGCTGAGAGTCCATCTACAGTATAGTCAATAATACAAATCCTGTCTAATAAACATAAAAACTAAATAACTAATAAAATTAAATTTATTAATAGTAAAATAGAATGGACTTATCTTGAAGGTTTAATGTCCTGTGTACTAAATTCTTTTTAACTGTGAGTTTCTAAAAGCTCTATTTGACTCTTCTCTCTTCCTTTCCTCTACTCTTTTCTCTTTCTCTCTCCTTTCCTCCCCTATCTCCTCTCTCTCTTCTCTTCTTTTCATCTCTCTCTCTCTCTCTCTCTCTCTTTCTGTCTCTTTCTCCCTCCCTCCCATTTCATCTGGAGAATTTCAGTAAGCACACAAACATCCATCTAATGTAGTAAATTTCCTGTTATGCAGCAATTTTCAATAGCAATGTGAAAGAGATCTACATTATGGAAGATTGGGGATCATATGGAAAAACTGTGGTTAAATTGAGCATGAATTCCAAAGGGGATTGTTATAAAGACATGAAATGTCTAAAATGTTTACATTATATATGTTACATATGTAAACCTATAAAACAAATGAATTGTGTAGTATAGACACTAATCCTCAAAAAATATGTGCTGTATAACCTGTATGTATTAAGCATGCATATTGATTAAAACTGTCTGATTAAATTCCTGTCCTGGAGGCATAAGTTGAACATATCAAGAATTATTATCTACTTTTTAATTTTCTCAAATTCATCTAATATATTATTTACTTCTCATTAGTCTTTGAGAGAACCAGAATGTTCAAACCATTGTTTGAACAATTTAAAAAAGAAATACAGCTAGGATCTTACTAATAAAATGATAAATCTTTTCTCCTTCTAACAATCTGTCCAACCTATCCTAACAGTACAGCATAGTTAATGGCTATGAACAGATAAGAGTCAATGTCCAAAAACATGGCAATCACATGGGGTCCAATTTGAAAGCTCTTGCTTAGACAACATTCTCTTTGGCTTTACAATTGGACTTGTAACTCTGAGAAGTATGGCAGCCAAAGTCTATTTCAGCCAAAGGAAGCATGGCTGTCTGCCATGGTAAAAGAAAACCAAACAGAAATATGTGCCCACTTGGTATATGGCCAGGAGAGTTAAGCAGAAGAAACATTTGTGCTGGGATACACAGTACTATATATCTACAGAGTCTGGCTTTCCTGAAAGATCAGCTTCCTATGAAATTCATTAATAAAGCCTATTAGCTTCATAGATGAAATTAGGATATTTGTGATCTGATTATGTTTCGTCCACCACAATTAAAATGAATGTCACTTGTCTACATTTTGCATTTAAGGCTCTCTCTCTCTCTCTCTCTCTCTCTCTCTCTCTCTTTTTTTTTTTTTTTGTTAATATGTTGGGCTTGATTCACATGATATAAAATGAAGTAGAATTTGACAATTAAGCATACACAGAAGATGAAATAAGTTGTGTGAAAAAATTGGAAGGAAATCAAGCTGAGGGAACCATAATATATGGCTCCCCTTAACACTTCCATAGTACCTCCTCACCAATGTTGAAATCTTCACAATTAAAAAGCCTTCACGGTTAAAAAAAACTTATTCTGAGTTAGACATAAAGGTAGCAAGATGATGATGATGATGAGAAAGACATAAGGAAATTCCTTTGAAAAATTATAAAGAACTATATGAAAGAATATGTCTCTTCAAGAGGCATATGTTTGAATTTTTTAAGTATTTTGTGACAAAAGAAGTGAATAGAGATCTCCGTTCTTTAACTACAGTATTTTAAATTTATTTGTTTTTAATTGATCATAATCATTTCAAAAGAAGCTGTTCTTGTAGTTTATTTGTAAATCTACTGTGTAAACCTTTTAGTTTCATAAATCAAACCTGATGGTTATTATAGTATTAATATTGTTGTAGAATTCTTATATTTGCTTACATGTTTAATTGATAATTTTTCATCTTCTGTCAGGCTTTCATGGAAGTTCTCATTATTTTAGAATTAAATGTATCTTTTTAAGCAAAACAAAATCTTTGAGGAAATTCTCCCATCTTCAAAAGCTTATGTCCTCAGAAAAGCTTTTCTCATTGAACTTAATATAAATGTTATGAGGCAAAAAAGGAAAGCTATGTGTGTAGAATAAATGTTGACAGGGACTTAAGAACAGAAACTTTTTGAATTTTGAATCTGTTGCTCACTGTGTGGCCTGTAGAATTGTACTTTGTGGCTTTTTTTCCCCCTTCACTTCACCTATTAGTAAAGAGCCAATCATTATTTTTATCCTCATTATCTTGTAAGGGATTTTTTTCTTTACTTTTTTAAATGTTGATAGAGAGCTCATTGTTTCCACAAAAGAATAAGCCTATGCTTAGGACAAATGATGCTGCTGAGGCCATGGGACAGCCCTCTTCTATCTTTCAGTTTCCAACTATTTAGAAATGGATGGGACTTTCACAGGAGCCTAAAAGTCAATGCCTTGAAGGCTTTGTTAAATCAGCCTTGGGGAAGATACTCTTTCTAGAATTTAAGCTCTCTAAGGAAAACATCCACTCTCTATTCCCTAGCAAAATGAAAACTTAGACATTTCCAGCAGGATATGAAAAAAAGACAATAATTGTTGTGGAACTGGGTAGAATAATGTCTTCATTTTACTAGCTGCCAAAGGCTACAGAGCACCTGTGTTCTAGAATACTCATTTATCGAGATATCACCCTAATTACAACACGTGCCAGAGGGACCATGTGTTTCAGAGGAAGGAAGTTAAACTATTGCCTTAGGGACTTGACTCAAATTTAAATCCAGCTGTGTATGAGGGAACTGTGCAAACCTACATCACTTAAAAAGTCAGCCTCCTTGATGTGACTCTGTGTTTTAGAAAAATGGAAATTAGGCCAATGTTGTATTATTTTGAAATGGGTTATCCAGTGTAGGAATTATGGGGTTTTTTGGTTCTCTTTTCCTACCACATGACTTCACAACATGGATATCTGAAGAAAGAAGAAGAAGTGATTTTACTTATTAGTTGCAAGTAAAAGATTTAGTAAGTCATGGAAACACATCTAAAGTGACATTTTATAATATCTTGTGATGTTTTTTGTCATGGTAAATAATGCTGACCTATTTTCCATGAGAAAGCAAGAAACAAAACTAACAACCTGATACAATGAAATTATCCAATAATTATTTTACATATGCAAAATACAATACAATCTATAAAATGAGTTATGAACAAGATCATTCTCTAAAATGGGCTGCCTGATTTAAAGAAAATAAATTGCCACTCGTAGGTTATCTTATTTTTTAAACTCTTTGATTGAATAATAATATAATATTTAATAACAATAATGAAATAATGAAAGATATATACCAAAGAACTGTGTATTGCAGTACAATGCACTGGACAGGGTGCTGAGTTTGGAATTGAAGGGCCTTGATTTAAATCATGGCAATATCACTCTTGATAAGTCATCTATGTGACTTTAGCCAAGTCATTTCTCATCTCTGAGTCTGTTTCCTCTTCTATAAAATGAAGCTATTTGATGTTACATCTCTGAGTTATCTTGAAGCTCTCTTTTCCTGTTTTTATTTTTGTTTGTTTTTGGTTTAGTATAGTTGCAAAGGAAAAGATCAGCTAAAATTACATCTCATTGAAAAGTGGACACCCAAACTTTAGACCATATAAAATCTCATTCTTTTCCTTCCTGTCTGGCATCTTTCCACTAAGATCTTTTTCTCTCTTCCTCCCTCTCTTCCTTCCTTCTTCTCTTCTTTCCTTCCTTTCTTCCTTCTTTCCTTCCTTCCTTGCTTCCTTCTTTTATTTATTTATTTTGTTTTTATATTACACATTTCTGCATAATGAACTCTTACCTTCTAAGCTAACTTTACCTATTAGAGAAAAACAAGTTACACAAAACAGTTGAATTATCAGCAATGTCAGGTGGTACAGACAATATTTCAAACACATTCTTCCTCATCTCTCCACCAAAAAAGAGTCAGGTACATTTATTCATCTTCCAGTAAAGGGACTAAGATTGGCCATTATAGCTGTGCAGCATAGATCTTTATTTTAATATTTAATTTTTTAAAAAAATATACATTATGGTAGTCATTGTGTAGTGTTATATGCATATATTTTTCAAGATTCTACTTATGTGTGATGTATTTATTGTATTTAAATAGATTTTCATCTTTGTTTACATTTGAAAACATTTTTAATTAACTGGAATCTTTGGTATATTTTTTTTTAATTTTAGGGATCAATAAGACCTTGTTCAAATAAAGAATCATAACTTATATTCTTTTTTATTCCTTCATTCTTTTTTTAAAATAAAGTTTATTTTACTCTGAATGGAAAACATTAATGTCATTGTCTCTCTTAAAAAAAAGGAAGATGTGCAGCAATGTAATAAAGATACTTTAAAGCCCTTACATAAAGAGAGTCTATCTATTCTATCTATTATTGCAGATTTAATTAATGCTTTTTGATGATAAAAGGAGATATTGTTTTAACTATTAAATGGATGGAACTTCCATTTCAAAACACATTCCCAAGAGGCCATGGCACCTAAAAGTTTTCAGGATGACAGAGGTCATCCTGTTCCTTGATGTCAGAGAATAAAGTCTGAGTATAAAAAGTATATTCTTCCCCATAGCCCACTGGACAAATAATTATTCTCAGAAGTAATATTATAGTGGATAAATTATAAAGCATAGAATAGAGAAAATAAAGTGTTCAATTTCTCCTTGCAACTACCAGCACAAATCACTAATGAGTTCAATTTAATTTGTTAGCTCTTTCTGGCTAAGTTATATTTAAAATCAGACCTGTCTATTGGAATCAGTATGGTAGAAATTAACCTTTACTAGAAATCTTTCATCTTAAGTGAGTAGATGCATGAATGGATGAAAGCAAATAATATAGTTTCTTAGAATCTTTATCCACAAAATGAGTGGGTTGGAAGTACATGTACAGATGATAAAAGCAAGGGCATATGAATACAAAAATGGGACTTGATCTTAAGAGAATAGTGCTAAAGATCAGAGTGAGCTAAGTCTAGCAAGGATGACTGAAGGCCATAAAGACACTTTTAAACTATAATGACGAAAAGAAGAGGTTCAAATAAGGGATCAGATTGTTGCTACGGGTGTGTGGGATGACAAAGAGAAGGAAGATGTGTTCAGTTTTAATTTTATTTTTTTCTGACAGGGAGGATGATCTTTAACCTAGAAAGTATGTAACAACCATGGGTGTTAGTAGCTAACACAAGTTAGCTCATAAGAGAACCTACCTGAGTTCAAGTCAGCAAGAAAGTCAAATATATGCTGAATGGAATTGCTGAGTCAATATTGAATTACTAAGTTAACTGACCTCTGGATGGATATGTTCTGTTACATAATTCTATAAACTGTTAATAATTTGAAAAACAAACAAAAAACTCAGCCATTATAACCATAATCCTCTTTCAGTTAAATATATATAAAACCCTCAAAAAACAAAACAGAATAATGACTACAGAGAATGGGGAAGACTCCACAAAGATTTGATAAGGGCAAACAATCAATCAATAAACCTTTATTAAACATATATCATGTGCTAGGCACTGGGACTACAAATACAATAAATGAAAAATAAATGCCAATATCTTGATAGTTTTTACATGGAAGAATGTAGGGTTTTAATCCTATAGATCCAGGAACTTGATTTTCAAATCTTTTTGGAACTTAGAACCATATCATCAAAAGAATGGTTAATGAACATATGGAAAAGTAAGCAGAATCGACTCCATATATCAAAAATTAATCTTATTGAATTCCATCTCCTTTCTTGATAAGGTTAATCAATTGGTGTTCCAGGGAATATTCTAGATAAATAGCCTCAGATTTAAATAGAAATGGGATCATTAACACATAAATAAGGATTGTTACTTATATTGATTTAGTTTTAAAATGTAATGTTTTCATTGTTTTATTGTATTTTTATTTATTTTTTCAAATAGTTCCCTTACATTTTGGGACTTTTATCAACTGCTTTTCTTTCCAGGGCATCCCACAATAACTGGTATATAATTAATACAATAAGTGAGTTTGAATTTTATCTAGTCCATGTGTTTCTATAGTAGTTGGTGGCTGTAAACACAAACAAGAAAGCAAAGCAATCAATGAGAGCTACAAGGCAGATATTTAAACTTATGAGTCCTAAGTAGATCTAAAATAGACATCAACCTATCTTCTTTGTGGCTGTTTAAAAGCAACCTGTAAAAGCATGAGGAGCTCAGGTCTCTGTTTTGGCATTCCTAAAATATGATATTACTAATATCCATCATTTATATGGGACTTGAAAGTTTCTTCAATGTTTTATGTATATTATCATGCCAGCTTCATTCATAGCAGCTCTTTGAGGAGAAAACTGAGGATGTCATAGAGGTTAAATGAATTTGTCTAAATAAATGTGTGAGACAGAATTAGAATTCAGATCTTTTTTGAGTCCAAGTACAGATTCTTGGCCATCTCAAAGCCCATGACTTCTTACTATGATTGTAAAGCTGATTTTGTTGGAAAAAGCAGAGGTGCCAGGTGACAACTCTTCTTGGAGATTTTCCTTTTTTGTCCCATTTTTCATTGCTCTCTATTGTGTGTTTTCTCTTATTCTGTAATGAATTCGGATTCCTAACCACAGAATACATTAAAGGGTTAGCCAAAGATTACTCTGCATCACACTCTGTGATAATGTGACAAGACATTGTGAGCTCTTCTCCCAATTTCCTGTCTTATAAAATGAGGTCTTGAGAACTTGAAGCCTTGCCAGTAGTTAGCTCACAAATTTAGTAATTAGAATGCCCAGGTGAGGGTATTTGACCAATGAAAGCTTCAGGAAAATGAGGCAACAATACTGAGTTTTTGTAAGCTATATTAAGTTGGTCCAAAGTAGTTGCTTGGTGGCACAGAACTAATGGGGAACATGCTTTCACTGATGGGAAAATTCAGTTCCTAGAAGGGAAACATTGTTGATGTGTCATTAGGTGCTAGGAAACCTAATGTTGGTAGTTTCAATGTATATGACAGTTTTGGAATCAAATGAGCATTTGCTTATTCTACACAATTCTTTATTGCTTTGTCCCAAAGCATGGCTATCATAGAACTTAAATAGATTTTATAAGGGAAGCTTAATGTCTCAAATATTCCTCTTTCTTTTGATGGTAGAATGGTTCCAAGAATAATTTTAAAAAGGAATTTTGGCTGAATAAATCATTCAACATTTTCTCTGCCACAGAGACATTAGGAAATAGACTAAGATTTTGGACTGTTTGATTATTATTTTCTTATAGGAGGGAATTTAAAGTTAGTTATGGCAGAGGGGAAAGATTCTTGATGTTTTCTTTAGAATGAGAGAACTTGGTTTCAAAAATGAGTTCTATACCTATCAACTGGGAGAAGTCACTTCTGTCTGATTCTTATTCCCTAATCTACAAAATAAAAAGATTAGATTTGATGACCTCTAAGATTTCTTCTAGCTCTAAGCCTATGATACTATAACTCTATAATTTTGGTACACATTGTAATATTTCATCAAAAGCTTTATTTGGAATGATAATAGAATTGCTTGTGTGTAATTTTCTTCTCTAAAATCTAATGTTCTTTGTGATCAGGTTTCTTGGGGGGACTTCTGGGAGCAGCCTTAGTTTCCATTCAGAGTAATAATCACCCCAAATGCAGAAAGAAGTTAAAGTCCAAATCCTTTATTGTCTCCTTCAAAATAACCCAGTTAGCTTTCTTAGAGGCCTATCTCTTTCCTTGGTTCCGAGAGCTCTTACCATTAGTCCTTTGTCTCTTCCAGCTTCAGCCTCTAGCTCCCTCCAAATCTCTAGCCAGCACAAAGGTGTAATATGGAAGGAATCTGACTCCTTCGAGAGTAAATTTGTGGTCAAGTGGGCTTCCTTTACTGGGATCCTCCTTATATATGCTCTGTTAAAGGTGTGATGTGGGACTGTAGCAAGTATTAAGTACATCTAGAGAACTCTTAAGCACCCTGATAAACAACCATTGTCTCTATCAAGTCTACTGACTTAGCACCTTGTAAGAATCATAACACTTGTGTTCACATGGTTTGGGAAAAAATAAAGGCTCTTACCATATCTCCTTCTTTGCCTCAAATTATACCATTTTTGTCCTATGTTTCTGGATCCTGCTGCATGTTCCTTCTCTAGAAATGGAAAATCAGGAAGAATGTCAGAGCTCCTTAAAAACAGGAATCTTTTCCCTTCCTTCCTTCCTTCCTTCCTTCCTTCCTTCCTTCCTTCCTTCCTTCCTTCCTTCCTTCCTTCCTTCCTTCCTTCCTTCCTCTTTCCCTCCCTCCATTCCTCTCTTTCCCTCTCTCTTTTTCTCTCTCCCTCCTTCCTCTCTCTCTCTCTCTGTCTTTCTCTCTCTCTCTCTCTCTCTCTCTCTCTCTCTCTCTCTCCCCTTCTATCTTTCTTTAAATCATTAGTATCTATCACAGTGACTATGTAAAATAAACACAATAAATGAATTTGAATTTTATCTGATTTTAGGCTACCATAGACTTTTCCAAATTTGATACAGATTTCTCTAGAAAACAAGTAGGAGGGGGTAGATTTGATACAAATATTCTTCTCCCTCCTCATCTTTATCATCTGGCTTCTTTCAAATCCCAGCTAAAATTCCATCATCTGTGAGAAGCCAATCACACTTAATGCCTGAGCTTTCCCTCTGAGATGTTTTACAAATTATCCTGTATTGATTATCCATCTATCTATCTATCTATCTATCTATCTATCTATCTATCTATCAATGTCTTATCTTACTGACATATATTTTTTTTCTCCTATTAGGCTGTGAGCTCCTTGATAGCAGAGACTGTTTTATTTTGTTTCATTTTGGCAGTTTTTTTTTTTTTGGTACCCTTATGCTGCCTGACACCTTGTAGGCACTTAATAAATTGCTGTTAATTATTGCCCTGAGAAGAGTGGAAAAAATGCTACAAGTAAATACTATAGGCATTCCAAAAATATTTGTTCTCACTATCTCAACTGATTTTTCTTCTGAACTCTGTCCACTTCTATCTCTATCCTCTTTTTCTTACCAGTATGTCTGGGCCTTCATCAGTCCAAGCCCTTTTTGCTTCTATTTGACTTTATTAGATACTTGGGCATTTGTGCAATGTCACTATTTTTTTTTTCAGCATTTTATGGGGACCCAGTTATTTCAAGAGAATCTTTTGAGAATCACAAAAGATACTTCTTATATCTCCTTTCAACTCTTTATCCCCATGGTACTGTGTTTTTTCTCCTATACTGACATTAAATAATTTTAAAGCATTGTCTCTAAAGAAATCATATAATGAAAAGGAATCATTCCTTATTAAATACATTATACATTTAAAAACAATAAAAAGATCTTCTCCCTGCACAGCAAGAGTTCTGTGGAATTCTTTTTCTTTTACAAGATCTCGGGAATAATTGCCAGGAAAATGCAATACTATTTACTAGCCTAAAAGTGTTGTCCCTTCTTTCCCCTTTTCTGCATCTGTAGACATTTCTACACTTATCTTTTTATTAGTCTTCATTGACGGTTGGGAGATTTGCTTTAGTTCACTTTATAGCTGTCATTTCCTTTTCTGATGATACAATATTATTCATCATTAGACATGACCACTATAACTATACTTTCTTTGAAGAAAAATCTGTACATTTTCTATAATCTGGAGTATTGTACTCCAGATCCTTATTCCAACTCGTTTCCTCTAGCTTATCTCTGCATTTCATGTCATTATTCTATTCTTTTTTTTTCTTTGTGTAGTCTCTTCTTTTCATTTGGCATCATAAGTTAGGAGAAAGCAGCACTAAGTTCAAAATCAATTCCTGACAGAAGAGGGAGGCCCTCCATTCACTATGGTTTCATAGTGGTTTCCAGAAGTTAATGATGTAGCCTAGACCATTAATCAGTCTTTATTGTTCAATAAATTCTGTCAAAAGGTAAAGTTCTTAAAAAGATGTTTCCAAAGATATCCCTTACATATGTATGCACAATTATACTTTATCCAGACAAACCTATGAAGTACATTTCCTTCCAGGTTATTAGAAATAAGGGTCACTTCCAATTGTCCTGATCTCAATTTTGCCACTGGACCCACCTTGCTCTAGAGAAAAAAGGGAGGCTGATGACTTTACACAGCCCCCCCATCACTCAAATCCAATTCAATTACAAGTCATGGCATCACCTCCCTAATGTTGTAGTCCACTTCAAAAATGAAGGACAAACAACAATAGCAATAACATAGCACAACAAATTATAGGCTATGAAGGGATATCCAAAGTGACCTACAGGCACAGGAGGATCAATAGCAGCTGAAGTTAGTGCTGCCCCTATGAGATGGACTTTTGAAGGCAAAACAGGAGTTTTTACTCCTTTTATAGTTGAAAAACTCCCCATCAATCTGTGGGGAAGAGACATTTTACAACAATTGGGATTAAAAATGAGTACTTCGGTTTTTTAAGCAGGGCTGCTGTTGAAGGCCTGCCAATACTTTCACCTGTTCCTATCCAATGGAAAACTGATACACCAGTGTGGATAGAGCAGTGGCCCTTAAGTAGAGATAAAATTCAGGCCTTATTAGATATAGTACAGGAGCAGCTTGAACAAGGGCATTTACAACCTTCTCTAAGTCCTTGGAATTCCCCAGTGTTCGTTGTAAAAAAGGAATCGGGAAAATGGAGGATGCTCACTGATTTAAGAAAAGTGAATGAACAGATGGAAACTATGCAAACTCTTCAGCCTGGACTTCCATCCCCTACTCAAGGGTGGTCGCTTGGCTGGCTGGTAGCAGAAGAGAGTTCAGCTGCATTGGTGAGGAGCTGGTGGCTGGGCTCCTGCACACCCCCCACTGAGACCAAGCTGGTCTGAAAGACTCACCAGAAAGCTAGCCGAGCCCCAAGTGAAGAAGACAAGAGATTCATTCCATCTCTGTGTTGGTTGGAGGCTGAAGAAAGCAGAGGCAGAGGCTGAAAGACAGAACCTTTGGATTTGGAGACATCCGGAGGGCTCTAAGCTAAACCAGCTGTGTTTTGAGAAGAACAAGAACTCCAACATTTTGGAAAAAGATTTCAACAAACAAAAAGATCTGTATTCTCTGCCATTATGGTCCTGTTTGAAAAAAATGTAAAATATATAGAAGGAGATTATGATGGAGCTTATGATATTGATTATAAGCAAAGGTTGACTTTTAGGTCCATTTGATCCATTTGATATCAACTTCCTTTAGTGAGATGATTGGTTTATCCCTTATAGGCATCAACCATATTATAATGCTAAAATGACTTAAAAAAAAAACATTTTAAAGAGTGTTTTGTCTCATCATGATTAACAAAAAGTACCATCCATTAATAATGAAAAAGAAATGAATGTTAGGGAAGAAAAAAGTATTTATTTGAGTCCCTATAGCTTGTCTAATTCAATTAAACCAACATATATTAATCATTTATGATATGCTTGGAACTGTGCTAGGCCCTGGGTTTACAGTGATGTACAACAATATAGTCCCTATCTTCAAGAGCATGTAGACTTCAAGAATCAGAAATTCTGAATCATCTAATCTGACCCACACCTGAATAGTAAGTTTATATAGAACATTCCTGGCAAGTGGGCATCCAGACTCTATTTGAATATTTACAGGTATGGGGAAATCACTTCCTCTTGAGGCAGCCCATTTAGATATAGAAGTCTCTAATAGTATTGAAAATTTTTTGCTTATTTGTAAATTCCACAAAATTATTCCTACTTTTGCTCTTGGCAGGTTTACATAAGCTAACTTTAATCCTCCTTCCACATGATGAAGACAAGAGTTCACCTTCTCTTCTCTAAGATAAACATTCCATGTTTGTATAAATTGATTCTCATAGAGCTTTTTTTGATCTTCCTTACAATGGAAATCCTCTTCTGGATACAGCTCATTTAATCAATCTAATAATGGGTGTGAGACATAAATAATTATAACATAAAATGAACTATGATTAAGAGTGCAGGAGTGGTTATCAAGAATCTACAAATTTGGGATGGTAACTATCCCACTTCTTAATTTAATCATAGGAGACATCATGATGTGAAAGGCACATGAGTTTTGCTCTGTAAGAGCAAATAAATGGAGATGTTGAGGTATAAGGAAACCATGGAAGTAGAAAAGAACAAAATACCAGTCTTAACCTCTTTATGAATTCACAAACCTATCTGCTATGCCTCGAATGCAACACTAACACCAACAATGATTATAATAATAATAATGACTAGCATTGATCTAGCATTTTAAGGTCTGAAAAGCATTGTACATGCCATCTTATTTGATCCGTCTATCTCTCAGGGGTCCTATCTTCTTTTGGAGATTCACTGTAGATATCACCTTTTCCCCAAAATCTTCTCTAATTGATTAAATAATAAATGAATACTTGTCTTTCTGGAAGTTTGGCATTAGAGAGAAATACAATAACTTTGAGTTGGTAATTAGATATTTATTATTGTTTATAAAGAGGAGGAGCTTGTAGGGAAGGAATGATTGAAGATCAGAGGGAAAAAAAAAGAAGTTTAATACATGTAATTAGGTCAGTCTTGACCAGCACTTCACTCCTCCCCCCAACTTCATTCCATGTAGATTAGTCTAGTTCTTATCCTAAAAAGCAAAGAAGCTGTTTACAATACGTGAATGACTCAGGGAGCTAAGTCTAATGCCACATTTAGGGCTTTCCTTCTAACTATGGCCATATTTATGTGGCTTCCTAGTCTCAGTTATGTTCTTAAAAACATTAAAAGGGCCACTCACAGCAAGTCTTTCTGTGTTCTTCAGTTTGGTGACTATCTTGAGGCTGTGGAGTCAACAAACCCTATCATGCTGATCAGATATCTTTCTGTTTGGAGCTTGGGAGTTAGGAGGGTGTGCTTGCCTGAGCTAAATACTCTATCAAGTAGGGTTGAATAACCTTTCTATATTATGGCAAAGTTAACCTCCTTTTACCTATTAAATCACCTGTCTTTTTCATTTCAATATCAGAGTTCCACTTCTAGCATCCCAGTTTCAGACTTGCTTTTAAAATTTTTTTCAATAGTATTTTATTTTTCAAAATACAGATAGTTTTCAACATTTATTTTTGTTCCAAATTTTCTCATTTTCCTACATCTTCTTCAAGACAACAAGCAACCTGATATAGGTTAAAAATGTGTAATTCTTTTAAACATATTTCCATACTTGTTATGTTGTGCAAGAAAAATCAGACCAAAGGGTAAAAACATAAGAAAGGAACAAACAAATAAGCAACATGGTAAAAATACTATTCTTTGATCCACATTCAGTATCCATAGTTCTCTCTCTGGATGCGTATGTGGCAATTTTCATCCCAAGTGTGTTGCAATTGCTTTGAATCACTGCATTATTGAGTAGAGCCAAGTCGATCACAGTTGATCATCACAAAATTTTGTTATTACTGTGTACAATGTTCTCTTTGTTCTGCTTCACGTGGCATCAATTCATCTTTCCAGGCTTTTCTGAAATCAGCCTACTTATAATTTTTATTGAAAAATAATATTCCATTACATTCATACACTTAACTTATATTCATCCATTCCCCAACTGATGGGCATCCACTCAATTTCCAGTTCCTTGTTACTACAAAAAGGGCTGCTATAACCATTTTTACACGTGTGGGTTTTTACTCCTCTTTTATGATCTTTTTGGAACACAGATTCAGTAGTGACACTGCTGGATCAAAGGATGTGCCCAGTTTTTATAGCCCTTTGGGCATAGTTATCAGTTGCTCTCCAGAATGGTTGTATCATTTCATAACTCCACCAACAATGCATTAGTATCTCAGTTTTCCCACAATTTATCATTATCTTTTCATGAAGTGGTACCTCAGAATTATCAGGCATGTTTTTTAATTCAACAAAAAAACAATTTATCAAATATTTGTCACATGGGTCTGGACTATAAAAATTTTCTTTTGCAAAGATTTCTATTTTTATTTCCCCAGCAGAATGCCTCCAGAGAATTCCTTCAGTTTGGGCTTATTACTGGTATTTTACTTAAGTTGTGAGATCTTTTAGAAAATGAATAAAGGGGAAAGGTTAAACCCTCAAGCCCGTAGTCCCAATTCAGCTTCAGTAATTGAATAATAGATATCTTCAGAATGACCTACAGGTACCTAATATTGTTTAATCTAATGAAGAACATCAACTATTCTTTATAGATAAATAATAAAGAATACACATGATTCTTCTTTCCTTGCCTAAACTAAATTATGATTAAAGCATGTATCTTCTCATATATTTCTAATGCCTCAGTGCCAACTTTTAGTTTATATTTTATTAACTTATATTCATTTCTACTCTTTGACTTTTTTTTTTAAATAGTCATAAATTATTCTATGTCATACCTATCTCTCTGAAACAGTACTCCCTGAGCATGCTGCAGGACACAGCTTATGTAGCCTATTAATAGGGCAAAACCTCATTTTCTCTTCTGCTTTCCCTCAATACACTCAAAGGAAACATGAAATTGTTGGGATTTATGGAGGGAGATCTGTCAGCCTTTTCTTATTTACTTGGACTATGAGATATAAATTGTTCTTAAGAACAAATAAATACTTGTTATCAAATAAATTCATGTTAGAGAATCAGACATGGATAAGGTATTTCTATTATAACCTTGTTAGGTGGTTTAAAGTGTTCTAAATTTTTTTTATAATAGTTATCTTTTTTTGTAAACTTAAGAGAATGATTTTCATTTTTGATAACCTCATTTGTGTTATTTGCTATTTGTTGGATAATAGCTGCCTCTTCAAAGAGAACAAATAACTTTTTACAGCTGATGCACAAGTTTGGGCAATTAACTATAGTTAGGAATTGTTACATACTCAATTCACCTACAGTGATCAATCACTGTTCATTGAGAAGATAGTTTATTATAAATTTATAGAGCTGCAAGGGACCTCAGAAGTCATCTCATAGAAGTGTCAAATGTGGACCAGAAAAATTGTGACTTGTTCATGATTCTATAGATTATTAAGTGGCAGACCCAAAATTCCAACCTACAACCTTTGATCCCCAATTCAGTGCCTTTTCTGCAATCCTTTTGCTATCGTTTGTTAGTTTCTGGATGTAAATATTATATTCACAGGTGATAACAGAGGAATGTTATAGCAGTGATATCATTTCAGTATTGCTTATCCATCTTTGGTGGATATCCACTTTTCAGCCAACTCTCACCTGTGACTCCAAGAAACTGTAGCATCTGCAGTGATCACACACTAGTAAAAACTGTCTCAGCAGATGGGCTAAACTAGGTGAGGATAACCAACAGAGCTTAAACCCATCATTGACATAGGGGAATATCTACACCAAGCATATAAAGACTCACCCTGCCAGAAGAGGTAGACAAGAAAATGATTGAAGCAGGTACTTTGGAGATCTTAGAACTTGGTCATACATCAAAGACATGAAGCTCATCCACTGCATCCTATGCCAGTCACTAGTCATGTTGACTTTTTACTTGCAACTGACTTCAATGACTGGAAAATAGAATGAAGCTGATGACTTTGTGCAATTCTGCCTCACTAAAATCTAATTCATATACAGATCAAGACATCACCCCATGATGTCATTGGTCCTCTTTGAAATGAAAAAAAAAATGAATAATTGAGGCAGAGGTCAATTAACTTGCCCAAGTCATAGAGCTATTAAGAGTGTGAAGCAGGATATGAAAGCAGGTTTTCTTGTCTCCAAATCTATTACTTGGTATTACCCACTATGCCACCTAGCTGCCAATGTGCTTTGTTTTTATTTTGTCTTCATTTATCCAAGAATATAAAAATACATAATCTTCATCATTTCTCTCTTCAGTGAAGAGGCATTTCTGACAATTGCAATCAGATTTTGGATTGTGGAGGTTGCCTGCCATTTTCACCAATGTGCTAAACTGTTTTCTACTAGAATCTTAATGTAGCATGAAAGTTCTTTAAAAAGAAAAAAAAAACTTTGAACTTTATATCATTGACACATACACATTTATATTTATGTATATGTATGTTTATACATACAAATATAGATATGTGTATTTTTTCCACTATATATGTATGTGTGTACATATATACATATTCCTTCTACTCAGTGATTTGTATTTCTTCCACTCAGTGGAAGTATACTCCTCAAACTAAACAAAATAACAAACAGAGCCACATCAAATGTCAATATATTCAATACTCTGGACTTTTTCCCCAAGAAAAGAGGGGAAATGTCTATTCTAATGTTTTTCCTCTTCTATTGAATAAAACTCAATTAAAATTATACATTGTTTAATTTCATTTTTGTTTACTTTTCACTTTCATTATTGTGATTATCTTGTATTTTATGTCCTTGTTACTGTTTAATTCACTTTCCATTAGTTTATATCTCTTCTCATATTTCTCTGAATTTTTCATATTTACTTCTTAAACAGAAATAATGTTTCATTATATTCATATATGACAATTTGTTCAGCCATTAAATAGTAGATGAAAACTCACTTTTTTAAAACAGGTTTTTGTTCCCAGAGAAAAACTACTGTGAATACTTTGCTACCTAAGACCTTTTCCCCTATTTTTTCATTCTTTGGAAGATCTCCGAGTTAAAAGGTAGGAATAATTTAGTAACTTTTCTTCCAAATAGTAGTCCAGAATGAATGGAACAATTCACAATTCTAAAAACAACTTATTATGCCTGTTTCACAACAATATGTCACTAGAACTGACAATCTAAATTAAATGGATGAATATTTTGAAAAATACAAATGGTCCAGATTAACTGAGAAAATAGAATACTTAACCTATCTTAAAAAAGAAATTGAAAAATCCATCAGAGAAGCCATAGGAAAAGAGTACAAGACCAAATAAGAGGAAAAAAAAAGATTCATGGGAAGTAAAATGGATAAATATAATAATATTCAATTTAAAATGTATTTTATATACTTTATACTTAGAATGTATTTAAAATAAATATAATAAATTTCTGATTTTCCCTTGGCAGATAGAGTCCCAAATATTTTATACTATCAACAGTTATTTTAAATGGAATTTCTCTTTGTATCTCTTGCTGTTGGGTTTTGTTAGTGTTGTATAAGAATGCTAATGATTTATGTAGATTTATTTTGTATCCTGCAATCTTGCTAAAGTTGTGGATTATTTCTAATAGCTTTTTAGTTGATTCTCTGGGGTTCTCTAAATATATCATCATATCATCTGCAAAGAGTGATATTTTAGTTTCCTCATTACCTACCTACTTTAATTCCTTTCATCTCTTTTTCTTCTCTTGTTACCAAGGCTAGCATTTCTAATATAATATTGAATAGCAATGGTGATAGTGGACAACGTTTTTTTTTTTTTTTTTTTTATCCCTGATCTTATTGGGAATGGTTCTAGTTATTCCCCTTACATATGATGCTTGCTGATGGTTTTAAATAGCTACTACTGACTATTTTCAAAGTGGATAACTCCACTTATTCCTATACTCTCTAGTGTTTTTAATAAGAATGGGTGTTAGATTTTATCAAATGCTTTTTCTGCATCTATTGAAATAATCATATGGTTTCACCCTTCCATTCTTTAGGATGAGATTAGTTAGTTTCCAACTTCTTTTTGGTCTATTTTCCCCTGGCCCTTTATTGAATGTAATTTTTATTTCATCATGATCTGAGAAAAATGCATTTATTATTTCTGCCTTTCTGCATTTGATTTTGAGGTCTTTATGTCCTAATAGTCAATTTTTTTATAGGTTCCATGAACTGCTGAGAAGAAAGTGTTCTCCTTTCTGTCTCTATTCAATTTTCTCCAAAGATCTATCATATCTAGTTTTTCTAGTATTTTATTTATCTCTTTAACTTCTTATTTATTTTGTGATTTGATTATCTAGTTCTGAGAGAGCAAGGTTGAGATCTCCCATTATTATAGTTTTGCTGTCTATTTCTTCTTGCAATTCTCTTAACTTCTTTAGGAATTTAGATGCTACCCCATTTGTTGTATATATATGTTTACTACTGATATTGCTTTATTATCTATGGTATCCTTTAGCAAGATATAGTTTTCTTCCTTATCTCTTTTAATTAGATCAATTTTTGTTTTTGCTTGATCTGAGATCAGGATGTCTAACCCTGCTTTTTTTTTGCTTCACCTGAAGCATAATAGATTCTGCTCCAGCCTTTAACCTTTACTCTGTATGTAGTACTCTGCTTTAAATGTGTTTCTTGTAAACAATACATTGTAGGATACTGAATTTTAATCCAATCTGCTATCTTCTTACATTTTATGGGAGAGTTTACCTCATTCACATTTTCAGTTAAAACTACTAATTCTGTATTTCCTGCCATCTTATTAACCCCAAATTATATTTTTCTCTTTCCTTTTCTCCTTTCCTTCCTCCCCAGTATTTTAATTATGCCACTACTTGTCTCAAGCAGTCCTTCCCCTTTAGAGAACCTCCCCCTTTCTTAACCCTTTCCCTTACAATTTCTGTATTTCCTTTTATTTAGCCTACCCCTTCCCTTTTCCTCTTTCCCCTCCTACTTTTCTATAAGATAAGAGATGTTTCTTGGTGAAACCAAATATATCTAATATTCTTTCTTTGGGCCAAATCTGATGAGAGTAAGATTTACACAATATTCGTCACCCCCCCCCTTTCTTTCTCTCAATTATAATATTTTCTTTGCCTTTTCCTGAGATGTAATTTCCCTCATTTTACCTCTGGTTTATCCCATTTTTTTCTGTTACAATCCCCTTTCCATCTCTAGTTTCTTTTTTATATTATAACAGTAAAAATCAGATTATACATGTTCTCTCAATGTATACTCATAACAGAAATACAGTTCTCAACATTTTTTTTTCTTTTTACCTTTTTAATGCTTTTCTTGAGATCAATATTTGGAGGTCAAATTTTTTGTATAGCTCTGCACTTTTCGTCAAAAATAAATGAAAGTCACCAATTTCATTGAATGTCCAACTTCTTCCCTGAAAGAAAATGCTCAGTTTAGCAGGGTAATTTATTTTTGGCTGCATTCCAAGTTCCTTGCCTTTCAGAATATCAGATTCCACTGTTTGGTTCTGCACACATATATTGTATCTAGGATATACTGTAACCTATTTAACATTTAAGGACTGCTTGCCATCTGAGGGAGGGGGTGGAAGAAGGGAGGGGAAAAATCGGAACAGAAGTGAGTGCAAGGGATAATGCTGTAAAAAAAATTACCCTGGCATGGGTTAAAACTAATAAATAAATTAATTAAAAACAAAACAAAACAAAACAAAAAAACCCAGAATGTCAGATTCCAGGTCCTTCAGTCCTTTAAAAATAGAAGCTGCTAAGTCCTGAGTTGTAGAGGGTGGAACTTTGGAGAAGTATACTTGAAACAAGATGTGAACTCAGTGAAATTTATGATTCTTCTCTAGTTCACATATATACTTAATACTTAGAATATGTAATATTCTAATATATATAATGATTCTCTAAGTTTGCACAAAATCAGTGTGCTGTAATGATGTAATTACAATAAGGTATATAAGAGCTAAGGACTGTAAGATAGACATTCTATCTTTTCCCAGGCTTGTGGTGGCTCTCCTGCCTCCTGCACTAAAATCAAGACTGGGCCAGAATAAAGAATCTAAACTCTGTTCTTGACTCTTCTCATGGTATCTATCTTGCTGAAACCAAACTCATCTGAAGGACTTCCAGAAAGCGAGACTAGACATTATACTGAATAATCCTTATTGTGGCTCCTCGGTATTTGAATTTTTTCTTTCTGGCTGCTTGCAATATTTTTTCCTTGGTCTGATAGTTCTCAAACTTAGCCATGATTTATCTTGAAGTTTTAATTTTAAGGTCTCTTTCAGGAGGTGTTCAGTGAATTCTTTGAATGGTCATTTTACCTTCTATTTTGATGATATCCAGGCAGTTCTCTTTGATGATTTTCTGAAAGATAGCATTTAAGCTCTTTTTTTCATCATGTATTTCAGGGAGTCTAATAATCTTTAGATTGTCCCTCCTAGATCTATTTTCCAGATTGGTTGTTTTCCCAATTAAGTATTTTACATTTTTTTCTATTTTCATTTTTTTAGTTGGCTCATTGATTCATTCATTTCAATTTGTTCAGTTCTGAATTTTAATGAGCTATTTTCTTCCTTTACTATTTTTTACTTCTTTTTGTATTTGTCCAATTAAATTTTTAAATGAGTTGTTTTGTTCTATGGAATTTTTTCCATTTCACAAATTCTGTTTTTTGAGGAGTTATTTTCTTTTTCTGTTTCACAAATTCTGTTTTTCTGGGAGTTGCTTTCTTTTTCCATTTTATCAAATTTATCTTTTAAAAAGTTGTATGCTTTTTCCATTTCACTAAGTCTATTTTGTAGTGAATTTTCTGTGTAGCTTCTGGGTTGTCTTTTTCATACCCTCTTGCTAATTTTTCATTTCCTTTCCCCATTTTTCTTCTAGATCTCTTTTATGATGCTTTTTAATTTCTTCTAGGAGAGTGTTGTATGATGGGGACCAGGTCATTTCACCTTTTGGAGCTTCATTTGGAGACAATCTGCCTTCAGTCTCCTCAGGGTTTGAAATGTATTCTTCTCTTTCACCATAAAAGCTGTCAATCTTTAGAGTACTCTTTATTTTTTTACTCATTTTTTAAAGTTAATGTCTGCCTTTAGGGCAGAAAAGATTTCAGTGCTGATTCACTCCTGGAGCTGGGTGGGCATGACTAAGTCTCATGAAATTCTGGCATTTTGGGGTTAACTAATGATCTTTTGTGTTTGTGTTGAATGTTTCTAACTTCTCTGCTCATCTACTGGCTTGCAACTAGAGCAGAGTGACCAGCACTTCTGTAGATTTTTGTGGATTCCTTCCCCTAGATTCTCTGCCACACAGAGTCAGCAATGCCACTGGAATCAGCAACACCCTGGGACTCTGAGCTGTCTGCACTGGCATTTGCACTCAGCTGTTTGTGTTAGGCTGCCTCTGGCACATTTCTGATTGAAACAGATCTTTTCTGGTCTATTTCCTCCTGTAGATTTCTGCCATGTGGAGTCTGTATCACCATACTGAGACTGCACTGCCATAGGGACTGTGAGATGGCCACCTCCCTTCCATTTTCAACCGAAACAGACCTTTTCTGGTGATCTTCAAAATTATCTTCTGCTGATAATTTGTTGCACTTCCAATATTTGTGGGTTCTGCCAGTCCAGAGCTAATTCAGAGGCTGGATTTTGTAATTATTGTGAGGGCTGTAAAGGTCGGAAAAAACCGTGTGTCATCTCTGCCATCTTGGCTTGGCCCCTAGAAGTCACTACGTACATATTTCAAAATAGCTCTTTATTTAATATTTACAGTGCCAGTTTTCTATTGTCTTGAATATCACACTTTAATTAGTGTTATTTGATGATGAGATTTTTTTTTCTCCTATCAACTATGTCCCTTCAAAATTAACTATATTTACATTTGACCCCAGGACTCAGAGGATTGTGGAGAGCTTTGAGAAGGTTCCTGATTCCCAAAACTCCTTTTCAAGCACTGTACGTAGGTGGTTTAGGAAAGATATCTTACTGATATGGTTCCTCAGATGTGGTCTCTCTCCAGGAGGAGACGGTGCTATGACTTCTATATGGATGTGCAAACAAATATTCACCTATTTCCTTGCATGTTGGATGCCATGCTGGCTAGTCTGATGAATTATTGTGGAAACCCCCACCTTCTTTTTCTTTTTCTTTTTTAAAAATATTTTATTTTATTTAATAATAACTTTATATTGAAAGAATTCATGCCAAGGTAATTTTTTTTACAACATTATCCCTTGCACTCGTCTCTGTTCCGATTTTTCCCCTCCCTCCCTTCACCCTCTCCCCCAAATGGCAAGCAGTCCTATATATGTAAAATATGTTGCAGTATATCCTAGATACAATATATGTTTGCAGAACCTAACAAAAAGAAGAACTGACCAAAGAAGAACTAGAGATCACTATTGACCACAAAATAGAAAATTTTTGTTATATCAAATTGAAAAGTTTTTGTACAAACAAAACAAATGTAGAAAAGATTAGAAGGGAAACAATAAACTGGGAAAACATTTTTTACAGTCAAAGGTTCTGATAAAGGCCTCATTTCCAAAATATATAGAGAATTGACTCTAATTTATAAGAAATCAAACCATTCTCCAATTGATAAATGGTCAAAGGATATGAACAGACAATTCTCAGATGAAGAAATTGAAACTCTTTATAGACATATGAACATATGCTCCAAATCATTATGAATCAGAGAAATGCAAATTAAGACAACTCTGAGATACCACTACACACCTGTCAGATTGGCTAGAGTGACAGGGAAAGATAATGTGGAATGTTGGAGGGGATGTGGGAAAACAGGGACACTGATACATTGTTGGTGGAATTGTGAACACATTCAGCCATTCCGGAAAGCAATTTGGAACTATGCTTAAAAAGTTATCAAACTGTGCATACCCTTTGATCCAGCAGTGTTTCTACTGGGCTTATACCCCAAAGAGATACTAAAGAAGGGAAAGGGACTTGTATGTGCCAAAATGTTTGTGGCAGCCCTGTTTGTAGTGGCTAGAAGCTGGAAAATGAATGGATGCCCATCAATTGGAGAATGGTTGAGTATATGTGAAATATGAATGTTATGGAATATTATTGTTCTGTAAGGAATGACCATCAGGATGTATATAGAGAGGACTGGCAAGACTTACATTAAGTGATGCTAAGTGAAATGAGCAGAACCAGGAGATCATCATATACCTCAACAACGATACTGTTTGAGGTTGTATTCTGATGGAAGTGGATCTCTTCAATAAAGGGAGCTAATTCAGTTTCAACTGATCAAGGATGGACAGAAGCAGCTACACCCAAAGAAAGAACACTGGGAAATGAATATAAACTGCTTGCATTTTTGTTTTTCTTCCCGGGTTATTTATACCTTCTGAATCCAATTCTCCCTGTGCAACAAGAGAAGTGTTCAGTTCTGCACACATATATTGTATCTAGGATATACTGTAACCTATCCAACATTTAAAAGACTGCTTGCCGGGGACTTCCGGGTAAGATGGCGGAGAGGAGTCACATATCTGTGTAGCTGCGCTTTCTCTCATTATCCATTTCATTACAAGTCTCTGAATTAATGCTTGACTGAAAAAAAAAACCCACAAATACTTACAAAGAGAAGCCATCCTTGAGATTCGCCAAGAAAGGTCTGTTTCTACTGGAGGGCTGGGACGGGTTTAGATTGGGTGCAGGCATCGGGCAGCGGCAGTGAGAGCACGGGAGCAGACTGGAGAGGGGGTGGGGAGTGATCGCAGCCATCTCTGCGGGGAGAGCTTCGCTACAGAACTGGATACTTTGCCTTGGCAGCAAGTCAGCAGCCCAGCAGGGAAGCTAAAAACACTGGGGGTGAAGAATACAACCCCAAACACCTGGAGTCTCTTGGGACCTGGCCAACCCCCAACCCCCTCCCCAGTGACTCAGCATGCTCTGGGATCTCAGAGCGCAGGCGCAGCACAGTAGGGCTAGTGCCTCACTGCTGCCCCCGCAGTCTGTAGAGGAAGCTCGGTAACACCACCCAGCCCCTCCCCCAAAGAAAGACTCAAGTTTTTTCTTCTTTTCTTTGCTAGTTTGTCTTTGATTATTAGACAGAATGAGCAAGAAACTGAAGAGGACTTTAATCCTTGACAGCTTCTATACAGACAGAGAGCAGACTCTAAATCCTGAGGAGACTAAAAACAGACAGTCCCCAGGTGAATCCCCAAAGGAGGAGATCATCTATTCCTCAGCACAGATGAACCTCATAGAAGTAATTAAAAAGGCTCTCACAAGGGAGCTAGAAGAAAAATGGGAAAAGCAGAGTGAGGCTTGGCAAAAGAGCCTGGAGAAGTCAGTTAAAGAGAGAGTGGATAAAGAAATAAAATCCTTGAAAAATAGGATTGGTGAACTGGAAACAGAAAATAGCTCTCTAAATACCAAAATTGGCGAAATGGAAAAAAATTCCACAGAACAAAAGAACTCAATGGGACAATTAGAAAAAGATTTTAAAAGAGTGAGTGAAGAAAATACTTCACTGAAAATCAGAATCGAACAATTGGAATTGAATGACTCGAGGAGACAAGAAGAATCAGTCAAGCAAATCCAAAAAAATCAAACAATGGAAAAGAATGTGAAATACTTTCTGGGGAAGACAACAGACCTGGAAAACAGATCCAGGAGAGACAATCTGAGAATCATTGGACTCCCAGAAAAGCATGATGAAAAAAAGAACCTGGACACTATTTTCCAGGAAATTATCAAAGAGAACTGCCCAGAAGTAATAGAAACAAAGGGTAAAATAGACATTGAAAGAATTCATCGATCACCCACTGAAAGGGATCCTAAAATCAAAACACCAAGGAATATAGTGGCCAAATGCCAGAACCCTCAGACGAAGGAAAAAATATTGCAGGCGGCTAGAAAAACCCAATTCAAGTATCAAGGAGCCACAATAAGGATCACCCAGGATCTGGCAGCATCCACACTAAAAGATTGAAGGGCCTGGAATATGATATTCCAAAAGGCTAAGGGACTTGGTATGCAACCAAAAATAACTTACCCAGCTAGAATGAGTATCTTTTTCCAGGGAAGAAGATGGACATTCAACGAAGTAAGCGAATTTCACCTACTTTTGATGAAAAAGCCAGAACTTAACAAAAAAATTGATCTACAAATAGAGAACTCAAGAGAAATCTAAAAAGGTAAAGATTAATCTTGGGAACTATATTTTGGCTATAAAGATGTATAAAGAATACATGTATACCTTATTCTAAAAACTGATGTGGAAAGGACATTGTACCAGAAAAAGGGTAAAGTGGGGGTAGTATATCTCATGAAGAGGCATAGGAAACCTATTATATCTGAGAGAAAGAATGGAGGGGGATGAATATAGTGGGTATCTTACTGCCTTCAGAATTGGGTTTAAGAGAAAAAATTTAGACATATTCAATTTATGGTGAAACTACTCCCACCTCATTGAAAAGTGAGAAGGGAAAAGTGAGAAGGGAAGGAATAAGCTAAGCGGAAGGGAATACGGAAACTGGGAGGGAAAGGGGTAAGATAGGGGGAGGAACTCTAAGGCGGGGGGAGGGATACTAAAAAGGGAGGGCTGTGAGAAGCAAGTGGTGCTCACAAGCTTAATACTGGGAAGGGAGGTAAAGGGGAAAGAAGGGAGAAAAGCATAAATCGGGGTTAACAAGATGGCAAGCAATACAGAATTGGTCATTCTAACCATAAATGTGAACGGGGTAAACTCCCCCATAAAGAGAAAGTGGTTAGCAGAATGGATTAAAAGCCAGAATCCTACAATATGTTGTTTACAGGAAACACACCTGAAGGGGAAAGATACATGCAGGTTAAAGGTAAAAGGTTGGAGCAAAATCTACTATGCTTCAGGTGAAGTCAAAAAAGCAGGGGTAGCCATTCTGATCTCAGATCAAGCTAAAGCAAAAATTGACCTAATTAAAAGAGATAAGGAAGGGCACTATATCTTGCTAAAAGGTAGCATGGATAATGAAGCACTATCTATATTAAACATATATGCACCAAGTGGTGTAGCATCTAAATTCTTAAAAGAGAAACTAAGAGAGCTGCAAGAAGAAATAGACAGTAAAACTCTAATAGTGGGAGATCTTAACCTTGCACTCTCAGAATTAGATAAATCAAACCACAAAATAAATAAGAAAGAAGTCAAAGAGGAAAATAGAATACTAGAAAAGTTAGATATGATAGATCTCTGGAGAAAATGTAATGGACACAGAAAGGAGTACACTTTCTTTTCAGCAGTTCATGGAACCTATACAAAAATTAACCATATATTAGGGCATAAAAACCTCAAACTCAAATGCAGTAAGGCAGAAATAGTAAATGCATCCTTTTCAGACCACAATGCAATGAAAATTACATTCAACAAAAAGCCAGGAGGAAGTAGACCAAAAAATAATTGGAAACTAAATAATCTCATACTAAAGAATGATTGGGTGAAACAGCAAATCATAGAAATAATTAATAACTTCACCCAAGAAAACGATAATAATGAGACATCATACCAAAATGTATGGGATGCAGCCAAAGCGGTAATAAGGGGAAATTTCATATCTCTAGAGGCCTATTTGTATAAAATAGAGAAAGAGAAGGTCAATGAATTGGTCTTGCAAGTAAAAATGCTAGAAAAGGAACAAATTAAAAACCCCTAGTCAAACACTAAACTTGAAATTCTAAAAATAAAAGGAGAGATCAATAAAATTGAAAGTAAAAAATCTATTGAATTAATTAATAAAACTAAGGGTTGGTTCTATAAAAAAACCAACAAAATAGACAAACCCTTAGTAAATCTGATTTTAAAAAGGAAAGAGTCTTAAAAATGAAAAGGGAGAACTCGCCACTAATGAAGAGGAAATTAGACCAATAATTAGGAGTTACTTTGCCCAACTTTATGCCAATAAATTCGACAACTTAAATGAAATAGAAGAATACCTCCAAAAATATAGCTTGCCCAAACTAACAGAGGAAGAAGTAAATATCCTAAACAGTCCCATCTCAGAAAAAGAAATAGAACAAACTATCAATCAACTCCCTAAGAAAAAATCCCCAGGACCAGATGGATTTACATGTGAATTCTACCAAACATTTAAAGAACAATGAACTCCAATGCTAAATAAACTATTTGAAAAAATAGGGATTGAAGGGGTCCTACCAAACTCCTTTTATGACACAGACATGGTACTGATACCTAAACCAGGTAGGCTGAAAACAGAGAAAGAAAATTATAGACCAATCTCCCTAATGAATATTGATGCTAAAATCTTAAATAAAATTTAGCAAAAAGGTTACAGAAAATCATCCCCAGGATAATACACTATGACCAAGTAGGATTTATACCAGGAATGCAGGGCTGGTTCAATATTAGGAAAACTATTAGCATAATTGACTATATCAATACCAAACAAACAAAAACCATATGATCATCTCAATAGATGCAGAAAAAGCATTTGATAAAATCCAACATCCATTCCTAATAAAAATACTTGAGAGCATAGGAATAAATGAACTTTTCCTTAAAATAGTCAGGAGCATATATTTAAAACCATCAGTAAGCATCATATGCAATGGGGAAAAACTGGAACCTTTCCCAGTAAGATCTGGAGTGAAGCAAGGTTGCCCACTATCACCATTATTATTTAATATCGTATTAGAAACACTAGCCTCGGCAATAAGAGTCGAGAAAGATATTAAAGGAATTAGAGTAGGCTATAGGAAACCAAACTATCACTCTTTGCAGATGATATGATGGTATACCTAGAGAATCCCAGAGATTCTACTAAAAAGCTATTAGAAATAATCCACAATTTTAGCAAAGTAGCTGGCTACAAAATAAATGCCCATAAATCCTCAGCATTTTTATACATTACCAACAAAACCCAACAGCAAGAGATACAAAGAGAAATTCCATTCAGAATAACTGTTGATACCATAAAATAGTTGGGAATCTATCTACCAAAGGAAAGTCAGGAATTATATGAGCAAAATTATAAAAAAGTCTCCACACAAATAAAGTCAGACTTAAATAATTGGAAAAATATTAAGTGCTCTTGACTAGGCCGAGAGAATATAATAAAGATGACAATACTCCCTAAACTAATCTATTTATTTAGTGCTATACCAATCAGACTTCCAAGAAAATATTTTAATGATCTAGAAAAAATAACAACAAAATTCATATGGAACAATAAAAAGTCGAGAATCTCAAGGGAATTAATGAAAAAAAAAATCAAATGAAGGTAGCCTAGCTGTACCTGATCTAAAATTATATTATAAAGCAGCAGTCACCAAAACCATTTGGTCTTGGCTAAGAAATAGATTAGTGGATCAGTGGAAAAGATTAGGTTCACAAGACAGAATATTCAACTATAACAATCTAGTGTTTGACAAACCCAAAGCCCCTAACTTCTGGGAAAAGAATTCATTATTTGATAAAAACTGCTGGGATAATTGGAAATTAGTATGGCAGAAATTAGGCATGGACCCACACTTAACACCATATACCAAGATAAGATCAAAATGGGTCCATGACCTAGGCATAAAGAATGAGATTATAAATAAATTAGAGGAACATAGAATAGTTTATCTCTCAGACTTGTGGAGGAGAAAGATATTTGTGACCAAAGATGAACTAGAGACCATTACTGATCACAGAATAGAAAATTTTGATTACATCAAATTAAAAAGCCTTTGTACAAACAAAACTAATGCAAACAAGATTAGAGGGGAGCAACAAACTGGGAAAACATCTTCACAGTTAAAGGTTCTGATAAAGGCCTCATTTCCAAAATATATAGAGAACTGACTCAAATTTATAAGAAATCAAGCCATTCTCCAATTGATAAATGGTCAAAGGATATGAACAGACAATTTTCAGAGGATGAAATTGAAACTATTACCACTCATATGAAAGAGTGTTGCAAATCATTATTGATCAGAGAAATGCAAATTAAGACAACTCTGAGATACCACTACACACCTGTCAGATTGGCTAAGATGACAGGAAAAAATAATGATGAATGTTGGAGGGGATGCGGGAAAACTAGGACACTGATGCATTGTTGGTGGAGTTGTGAACGAATCCAACCATTCTGGAGAGCAATCTGGAATTATGCCCAAAAAATTATCAAATTGTGCATACCCTTTGATCCAGCAGTGTTTCTATTGGTCTTATATCCCACAGAAATACTAAAGAAGGGGAAGGGACCTGTATGTGCCAAAATGTTTGTAGCAGCCCTATTTGTAGTGGCTAGAAACTGGAAAATGAATGGATGCCCATCAATTGGAGAATGGCTGGGTAAATTGTGGTATATGAATGTTATGGAATATTATTGTTCTGTAAGAAATGACCAGCAGGATGAATACAGAGAGGACTGGCGAGACTTACATGAACTGATGCTAAGTGAAATGAATAGAACCAGGAGATCATTATACACTTCGACAACGATATTGTATGAGGACATATTTTGATGGAAGTGGATTTCTTTGACAAAGAGACCTAACTGAGTTTCAATTGATAAATGATGGACAAAAGCAGCTACACCCAAAGAATGAACACTGGGAAACAAATGTGAACTATCTGCATTTTTGTTTTTCTTCTCGGGTTATTTTTACCTTCTGAATCCAATTCTCCTTATGCAACAAGAGAACTGTTCGGTTCTGCAAACATATATTGTGTCTAGGATATACTGCAACATATCCAACATATAAAGGACTGCTTGCCATTTAGGAGAGGGGGTGGAGGGAGGGAGGGGAAAAAAATTGGAACAGAAACGAGTGCAAAGGATAATGTTTAAAAAAAAATTACCCTGGCATGGATTCTGTCAATATAAAGTAATTATTAAATAAAAATTTAAAAAAAAAAAAGGAAAAAAAAACTAATAGCAAAAAAAAAAAAGTTTGATTACATGGATTCTGCAAGAGTCTATGGAGAGATATCAAGAGTTTTGTGTACTTGGATCAGAAATAAATATATATCTTTAATTGGAAAAAAAATAAATAAAGGACTGCTTGTCATCTGGTGCAAGGGGTGGAGGATGGGAGGGGAAAAATTGGAACAAAAGTGAATGCAAGGGATAATTCTGTAAAAAATTACCCTGGAATGGGTTCTTTCAATAAAAAGTTATTTAAAGAATAATAAAAAATCATATAAGTTATAGAAGAAAGAATAGGAATAGTCAAATGAGGAAGCCTGAGATAAAGGAGGAAGACAATGAACAGATTAATGACCATATCCCCACAGGGCATGGAGACTTAATTGAGGCTCAAGAGTATGGTGAATCTGAGGCAACTTCAGCAGCACCTAAAGAGCAAGACTCTCCTCCATCAACTCCACCCTCCAGGATGGAGGGAGGAGAAGTAGTTGGGGGGGGGGCGGAGGAGGGACAGCACTAGCACCTCTCCCCCAGTATCCAGCCGCTCCTATGACTAGATTGCAAAAGGGACTAATTAAGGCCAAGTCAGAAGGGAGATATATATCGGAATTTCAACATTACATTTTTCCTGTAATTTAACAGTTTAATTCTTCAGGTCAAGAAAGTAGAAAATACGCTCCTTTTAATATAAAAGTCTTCAAAGACTTGAAAAAGGCTTGCACTTTTTATGGGGCTACATCAGCTTATGTTAAGATGTTATTACAGAATTTGGCTTTTGAAATCTTGACCCCTAATGACTGGAAATCTATAGCAAGGGTATGCCTAGAATGTATACAAAACTACTTGTGGCTTTCTGAATATAGTGAGCTCTGTAGGATACAAGCCCAACAAAATAGTCAAAGTGGAGTTCATGTTGCAATCACCTATGACCTATTAACAGGTGTAGGTTCCTATGCAGATGTCACAGTACAGATTAATTATTCCATAGCAGCATATGAGCAAATTGCTACTAATGCTATCAAAGCATGGACTTCTCTCCACAATAAAGATGACAGGGGTGAGGCCTTCACAAAAATAACACAAGGGCCAAATGAACCCTTTGCTGACTTTGTGGGACATTTGCAGACAGCTATCACAAGAACTAATGGGGAAAATGCAGTAACAGACATTTTGAAAAGGCAACTTGCTAAGAAAATTCTAATAAGTTTGCAGAAGAATTATACTAGGACTACATAAGGATGTTCCTTTAGAGGAGTCCATAAGATGCTGTGCCACAGTGGGCACAAATGCCTTTTTTAGCCAGGCTATGATGCAGACTTCCCAAGATCCCAACATGGGAAGACAGGGTCCCTTTTGGCAAGAGACTTCCAGAGAGACTCGTAGATGCTTTCAGTGTGGAAAAGTTGGACATTTGAGAGCTCATTGTAGATATGGAGATAGAATGAGAAGACAGGGTGAGAGAATAAAACCCCAATCCCCATGTCCAAAATGCAACCGAGGCTTTCACTGGGCCTCTGAATGTAGATTGACCCAGAGAAATGAGAGGCAAAGCCCAGCTCTAAGGTATCAATCAAAAGATAGGTGGGGCATGATAGCAACTGAGAGAATCTTTAGAAATTCAGGATTCTGATGTCATCAACCAACAGAAAAGCAATCAGGATTACAATTGGGGAGGATACAGGCCTTTTATCACAACAGGGCAGTGTCCATTGCAAACAAGTCCACTATCTTTAGATAATCACCAGGTGATGTGGAGAGATCCAGAAAGTGGTAAATAGAAGGGAATTAGATAGGTTAATTGCTTGGGGAAGAGGGTTTGCTTGTATTTTTATAGGAGGAGAAGGACAAGCCATATTTGCCTTTTCCATTGCAGAGAGATGGAGCAGACCCTTGAAACGAAGGAGCAGACCCTTGAAACGAAGGAGAAGACCCAAGAAATATTGGGTGGTTCTGTTGCTGATAGTGCTCACCGTTGAAAGAGCTTAGCACTTGTGGCGTTTGACTCATGGACATAGAAAATTGTTGGACTTCAAAACCCTCAACCTTCAGGAATCATTGGATTCTCTGAGACATGATAAGATTGTTGTAGGACTTGAAAACCCTCAGGAATCATTGGATTCTCTGAGACGTAAGATTGTTGTAGGACTTGAAAACCCTCAGGAATCATTGGATTCTTTGAGACATAAGACTTGAAAGTCCTCAGGAATCACTGGATTTTCTAAGAAATGATAAGACTATTACAGGACTTCAAAATCTGCTGGAATCATTGGATTCCCTAATACATAAAAAGACTTTTGCAGGACTTCAAAAACTTGGGGGGATCATTGGATTCCCTGATATGTGAAACAATGGACAATAGATTGGTTTTGGACTATCTCTTGGCTGTTGAAGAAAGTGTATGTGTGACTGCTGTTTACATACTCTCTTTCTAGGACTTCTGGCAATCTTTTACAACACCATGTTGATTTATATTGTTTATCACAACAGGGCAGTGTCCAGTGTGCAAACAGCTCCACTATCTTTAGATAATCACCAGATGATGTGGACAGATCCAGAAAGTGGTAAATAGGAGGGAATTAGATAGGTTAATTGCTTGGGGAAGAGGGTTTGCTTGTATTTTTATAGGAGGAGAAGGAATCAGATGGGTGCTAACAAGCCATATTCGCCTTGTCCATCACAGAGAGATGGAGCAGACCCTTGAAACGAAGGAGAAGACCCAAGAATATACCGTTACTTGCATGCACAATTTATGTTTGTTACACCACATCAAGCCTGTACTGACTGTGGGGAGGGTCATCACTTATAGCCTCTGCATTATTGCTATGTGTTTGTGTAATACCTCCCATGCTGATGGGTTTGTGCATAATAAGACCCTTCAGCCCAGAAACCTGCTAGCATTTCATCTCCCTTCCTGAGATCTCAGGGAGGCCATGATTATCTCCTTTTCAATGCTTTCACCTCCTTTCCTGAGAAGTCAGGGAGGGTGTGATCACCTTCCCTTGGGGGCTCTGACCTCCCTGAGGAGTCAGGGATGGCATGACCACCTGTGTTCTAAAACAAAAGAAAGCAGGAGATGTAATGGGCTGAGGCTTGAGTTAATGCACTGAGGTCCCAAGCACATGAGGCTAAATAGCAATTGGACCATACTCTATTAATATATATGCTTGGAGAAAGAATGGCTTCCGCCCACTCTTTGTGTAAGTCCTGATGTGTTGTATAGGAAATGACGATTTTGGTGGGTGGAGGCAGGGGAGTGTAAAGGGAAGCAGAAAGAGAGACTGCTGGCTGGTTTCTTGGCACAGCTGCTCGCATTGCTATTGTGACCCCCTCCCTTCACCTCCAATCCCACTTTCACCTGCAATCCCCCTTCACTTCTGCTGGCTGGTTTCCTGTCACAGCTGCCCATATTGGTATCGCAATCCCCCTTCACCATGAAAGAATAAAGATTGAAGATTTTTCCCTTAACCTGAATTCCTGACTCTGGCTGATTTTAAATGTGTGGTCATTGTTTAAGTATCTCATTACCAACTTAAGAGCTCTTATAACTAGAATGATTAAAATAAAAAGAAATAACATTTTGCTTTATCATTTGCAGACTAACGGGACTAACAGGTCTGTAATTCAGGTATCTTATTTCTGAGAAGTTAAATGAGTTGCTCAAGGTTACATAGAAGTAAGTGGCAGAATTCTGTGTATATTTCATATTACATCCTAGAATGTAATCCTCATGAAGACAGGGATTTGTTGCTTATCTAATATTTCTGTTTTTCTCATTGCCTAGCACATTAATAGTTTTTGAATATTTATCTTTATGAATTCAATCTTGAACTTACATTGTTATAAACAGATATGTTGATGAATCAACAATATAAGATACTACATAATATGTGTATAAGAATACCCTATTACATGAAGCCAAAGAAAGAAAAAATAAGTTGGGGTGAGTGGTGATGTGCTATTGGGATCACATCCATTCTCTTTTTAATATAATAGATTGCTGTACAATGCTGTAAATGCCTTGTATTTCTTTGTTCCTAGTTTTTTTTTTTTCTAGGATCAATAGAACAAAGCTAAGACCTTTTCTATGTGACATTCTTTAATAAAGAAGTAAAAATGGCCCAAGAGAAAACAAAGATAGGGAGTAGAGTTGGAAAAGATAAAGCATGAAGAGAAGTCCATGTTGGAAGTAACATGATTTGACTGATCCTCAGTATATCTATGTGAAAGGAACATATGGCAAAGGCCTGAGGAAAAACAATTAGGACCTTATTGAGAACGAAAAGCAATCAAAATAACATATAATTACTTACGAATCTCTGTAACATCTTTATAAAGGCAATCCTCATAGGCATCAAAGGTCCAAGGAGGAAACATAATTTTGCCTAAGCATAGCAGTTTGTATCTTTACAGTTATGCAATTAACTGAAAGGTAAAGAAAATTCAAAATTATATTTGACTTGCTGTTTGTTGACTACAAAAAAAGCATTTGATTTGATAGAGCAAGGTGTCACCTTAAAAGGCTGTCTTCCCAAAAGAAAGACATATGTCTTTCATATGTTAAAAATCATTCAGGATTCCTTAGAAGATATAACTGCAGAAATTAATTTGTTCAATAGCCCTTTGATTATTATCAAGTGAAGAATAAATCATGGTGATGTCTGCATGCCAAAGGTCTTTGCCAGCATAGTGGAATATGTCCACTACATTTCCAGAGTGTAATTGAAAAGAGGGATTCTTCCAGATGCTTCTGTTTGATGATGACTGTAGTAGGATCTGGAATGTAGCGCTTCCTAAATGATATCCAAAATCAAAGAAATTTTAATCTACCAATTCAAAAATAAATTTAAATTAAGAAAGTATAACTTTTTTTATGATATACAATTGAATGATTGGTCCACAGCACATCAGTATATCTACCTTAGACTGACATTGCAAATGAGCAGTTAATTACCTGGATCTGGAATTAAGAGGAGAAGAAAGTATGGCTTAGGTTGCCTGTGGGAAATTGCACATTGTCTTTCTTGATTTCAAATATCCCTCTGAAATAAAAACACATCATTTTATTTTTGAAGAAGTTTTGAAGCTTCATAATTTTTTATTGTTATTATTACATTATTTAAAGGGAGATTCAGGAGGAACCGGAAAGGTAAAAAGAACAGAAAAATACCACCATAGGGGCACAATCACACATACACACACACACAAACACACACACACACACACACACACACACACACAACTGAAAATATTTTAAAGATGGTTGAATCTGTGCAATATTTTTAACTAATGTTTTTCAAATGATCAAATATTTATTTTTATTTTTGTCCCCTTCCTATGGGTGAGGGGAGAAGAAAAGCAAAATCCTTATAATAAATATGAAAAATACATATTTATATTTATAAAATACATAAATAAAAATAAATATGCACTCATATTGAATAGACAAAAAATGAAAAGCACACAATTTTATCATTAATATTTTTTCCAGTGATACCACACTGCTTCTGTGTCATGCAACAAAACGGATGCCAAACAAGTAAGTTGAGAATCATGGTTAGACTAACTGAGGGGCACATGGTGGGCTTGAATAGACAGAAATGTATTATTAAAAAAAACCCAAAATCAAAAAAAGCAGCATGAAAAATATCTTCAGCAATATGAATGGGAAAGGGTACTCTCCCTGTGGTGGGTTTATAGCAGTGCATGAAGAAGAGATGTGGGAGTGAGATAGTTTGGATAAGTATCAATTTGTATTAGTTGAGAGGGAGTCAAGAGGACCTGATTCTGCATCACTTCTGATGCTTATTTCCTTTGTGTCTTTAGATAAATAGATAAATAAATAAATTATATTTGCAGGATCCCAATTTTCTCAATTCTGTGATAAGATTCCTGGGATCTCTTCAAACTCTAGATCTATGATTCTGAAACCTTAGATAAATAGGTTCTCATTTCATATCTGCTGATTGTCAAAGACTGAAGAGAATAATAGATTCAGAAAATTAACAACTAATTAAAATCAGAAAATAAGATGTATATTTGGGGATTATATCTGCAAATCTAAGACTGTAAGCCTCTAAACTATGACTATTAAGACAAGTATTTACCTGGAGTCTTACACTATAATAAAAAAAAATAAATTCAAAGGGTAGATAATGATAGCATGTAAATCTCCAGATTGTTGTTTCCCCCCCAAATATTCCACTGACTTAAAAATAGGTTGCATTTAATAAATGTTTGCTGACTCATTGACTGAGTCAATATTCATGCAGATTATTCCCTTTTGTAACCTTTTTGAAAAAGTCATCCTGCATCTTCTTCAAGATCTTTGGTGAAAGTAAACTTAATGCCATTGAAGGCATCTTATTCTACTTTTTAGCTGCTTTATTATTAAATGTGTCTTTACATTGAACCCCAAATGCCTGACAGTAAACTCTACCTATTACAAAGGCATCATTATATGGGTAGAACACTGGACTTATAGTAAGAAAGAACTGGAATTGAATTCTAACTTAGATATCACTCAAGACAAAAAAAAAAAAAAAAAAAAAAAACATCACTTCTTCCTTCAGTTTTCCACAGACCTCCTCTGGAATATGTATCTTCCAATCTATCAATGTCCTTTCTATAAAACACATGTCCAGACCTGAATTAAATGCTCCAGATGTGATCTGATTGTGAGTAAAATATGAGTATAGTTTGTATATTGTATATGAGTATAAGTCTCTCCTTTTCCATTGTAGTCTAGATATGATATAATATGTATGATATAAGTACATAAATACATAATACATAATAAATACATAAATAATCATAAGCATTTTTGAGGTCCATTTTACACTACTGAGTCATGTTAAGTTTGTAGTACACTGAAACTATTCCCTAACTAGACCACCTCTAGTCTCTACATATATAGTTGATATTTTAAGATAATCTTTGAATTTTTATTTTTCCTCATATATTTTTTTATCTTAATGATAACAGTCTACCCTTCTAACTTGTTGAGATAGTTAAGGATATCATTTTTTTTGTCATCTAGTTATTAATAGGGTCTGATTTCCTGCTATCTACATACATAATACAAACAGTATTTCTTCTTCCAAGTATTTGATGTGTTAAAAACTAACAGATAAACAAACAAAAATAAGGTTGAAGCTACTTCTAGAGACATTCTTCAAGGCTGATCTCAGTCAATCCACTTTGGTTCTGAGTTAATTAAATTGAAACAAACAAAATTGTGTTATTATCCAAGGAATTGAATTGACGACAATGATGATGAAACAATATAAGGCCAAGAAAAGATCCATCCTGAGGTATTTCATTAGAGATGGCTTTCCACACCGATGAACAACCATTAATAACTATTATTTTTGAGTACATTTAACCACAATTTATGAGTTCATTTAATTGTACTTTCATTTAGCCTACAGTACACCATCTGTTTCTATTAGCTTCATTCTGATTGTACAGTATAGTATCTAAGTAAGTAAACAGCTGACTGGGATGGGCCATATAGTCCAGTTATAGTCGGTTGTGAGTGTGGCAATTATCTGTCTTAAAGAGAACTATTTTTAGAAGTAGTATTTTTAAACTAGCGCCATTTAAGGTGGATAGTTAATTGAAAGAGCCTTAAAGATAAGATTTCTTCTTCTGAAGAATGATGAGTCTCAATAGCCAAGCAATGAAGTTTTGTGTAGTTCAGTTATTTATGAATAGACTAATAAAACTAAAGCCTGAAACAGTTATGCAATCCACTAAGTTCATGTTTTCCTTTTTTTATATATTTAATGCCAGAATCCTAATAAGTTTGTTTCTAGTATTCACTACTTCACAATAGTTACTGAAAACAATACAGAAAAATTGTGATTTAGGTTTTTATATATATTATAATATATTATTTAATATATTAATATAAAAAACATTGTTAATTTTATTATTAAATAGATTTTTCTATTATAATCTAAATGAGTAATAATTGTGACTGGCTATTTTTAAATAACCTTCACTGTATGGATGCATTTCCTTGTGAGTGATTGGTTGTATAGATAGAAAAGACATTGGAAGGGCATCAAGAGCTAAAATGGTGAAAGAACAGATGCATTTCCATTTAACAAGATTAACCCCTAAGAATCTGAGAGAGTTTGGATGTAAGTGTGTTGATGCTCTATCCTAGAGTTAATCTGATAGTATGAGAGCAGGGTGAAGGAATGAGCAAAACCCAAAATACAATGAGAAATCTCGCAATCCTGAATAAAAACTTGAGTCATATGTGGTACAGAAATTAAAACTTTGTTGCATGAAACTATCCCATTATTGTATACTATATGTAATGAAATGATATGAAGAAATTGTTGAAGGAACAACTTCAAGGAAACCTGGACAGATTTATATGAATTGATACATAATAAAATGAGCATAAACAGAACAATTTATATTATGACAATGATCTTTTTAAAATAGAATTGTGAAATACTTCAGACCTTAGATCACTTGGATACCAGCCATCCATCCAGAGTAGCAATTATCAAGAATGCTACCTACCTTCTCCTGTCAGAGAGGTTATGAACTCAATATATAGAATGTGACACATATAATTTTTGCAATAAAATTAAGACAACTCTGAGATACCACTACACACCTGTCAGATTGGCTAGAATGACAGGGAAAGATAATGTGGAATGTTGGAGGGGATGTGGGAAAACAGGGACACTGATACATTGTTGGTGGAATTGTGAACACATCCAGCCATTCTGGAGAGCAATTTGGAACTATGCTCAAAAAGTTATCAAACTGTGCATACCCTTTGATCCAGCAGTGTTTCTACTGGGCTTATACCCCAAAGAGATACTAAAAAAGGGAAAAGGACCTATATGTGCTAAAATGTTTGTGGCAGCCCTGTTTGTAGTGGCCAGAAACTGGAAAATGAAAGGATGCCCATCAATTGGAGAATGGTTGAGTAAATTGTGGTATATGAATGTTATGGAATATTATTGTTCTGTAAGGAATGACCAGCAGGATGAATACAGAGAGAACTGGCGAGACTTACATGAACTGATGCTGAGTGAAATGAGCAGAACCAGGAGATCATTATATACCTCAACAATGATACTGTTTGAGGATGTATTCTGATGGAAGTAGATCTCTTCAATAAAGAGAGCTTTAATTGATCAAAGATGGACAGAAGCAGCTACACCCAGAGAAAGAACACTGGGAAATGAATATAAACTGCTTGCATTTTTGTTTTTCTTCCCGGGTTATTTATACCTTCTGAATTCAATTCTCCTTGTGCAACAAGAAAACTGTTCAGTTCTGCACACATATATTGTATCTAGGATATGCTGTAACCTATTCAACATGTAAAGGACTGCTTGCCATCTGGGGGAAAGGGTGGAGGGAGGGAGGGGAAAAATCGGAACAGAAGTGAATGCAAGGGATAATGCTGTAAAAAATTAACCTGGCATGTGTTCTATCAATAAAAAGTTATTTTTAAAAAAACAAATAAAAAAATAATTTTTGCAATGGTCAGTGCAGGATTTTGTTTGGCTTGCTTATGCATATTTGTTGCAAGGATTTTGTTTTTTCCTTTTCTTGAAAAAAAAATCCACTAGAAATACAAAAAAGCTAAAAAACAGGTTGGACTATCAAGGAAGCTTACCATCTGAGGGGAAACACAATGAGAATAATTATATACAGATAGGTTATATACAGGATAAAATAGAAATAATTCATAGCAGGAGATATTAGAATTAAGGGAGTGGAAGTGTGTCAGAAAAGAATCCCTTTAATTGGTGGAATTTTAGCTGGAACTTTAAGGAAACCAGGGTAACCAGGTATAAGGTATGAGGAAAGAGTACTTTTATAGACATAGGCAACAACCAGTGATAATGCTCAGGACTGGAAGGTCTCTGGTGTTAGTTACAACAGGTATGTCAGTATCAATTTGTGCCAAAGAAGGACCTTTGTTTCTGGAAGTATTAGGAAGTCATGGCAATTGATTGAAAGTGTATTTATGTAGGTTAACATTACTGAACTAGATGAACTTAGGGAGTTATTTTAAAAATGTAATTTTAGGGTTTTATAATTTATGACATTTTAAGTTTTTGTCTTTTCTTTTAGGTCTCTCCATTAAATATGAAAAACACCTAGGTCTTTAGAGAATCCTTATGAGCTATCTGTGAGGAATGAGAGGTGAGGAATGATAAATAGTAACATTAATTGATGTTTACTTTTATTAATTTCAGTTTCAAAGAAAAATTTTCTGATCTTTCTTCCTTTAAGTTTATAGTGAAATATTTTATTTGAGTAGAATCTTTAAAAACTTTTTTCATGAAGCTTTCACATGGCAGAAAGTATTTCACGCATTGCCTGACATATAGTAAATGCTCTTTGACTTAGGTTAGTCATGCATTAATTTGGTTTATAACTTTTTTCTTTACTCTAATTTGTATTAAGTTATTTACTAGAAAAAATAGTTTTTTTAAAATATGAAATAAGAAGAAGTAGAGAATGTGTCAGAAAAATCAATTCAGAGAATACTTTGAATATTGGATAAGTGCCAAAGAGACTAATAAATGCTCAGAAATAGTTATTTGAAGTTGAAATGTTGCTATTTAATAGATTACCTTACCAGGACAATGAACTACCATTTTAGAAAATAGAACATAAAATGAACACTGACATATTGCAGATCCATTCTAAAATATGTGAGATGATCATAAAAAGTTAATAAGTGTTGATGCAACACATAAAAAGATACTGACATATTGCAGATCCATTCTAAAATATGTGAGATGATCATAAAAAGTTAATAAGTGTTGATGCAACACATAAAAAGATACTTAAATTATCATCTATACACACACACACATATATTCATTGTTTCACTCTTACAAAATATTGTATGTAATGAAACTATAATCAAAATAAGTATGACCCATGACCCAGGAATGAGAAATAATGAACTGGAATTTTCTCTTTATTATGTTGTAGGAGAAACTAGATTCCTTTATAACCTATGTATTATAGACAAAAGCATTGTTGACTCAAATAGTCAATGTTTGTTCTCTCACACACAATAAAAACTACTCACAAAAATCCCTCAATGGAATAGTAATGCAAAAATGAACTATGTTCTCTGTTTAGAAGTTTTATTGCCGGAGCCAAGATGGTGGAGAAGGCACATGTGACTTTCTAAGCTCCTCTCATCCCCTCAACCAACTATTAAATTCAGGGTCAAAAATAGCTCTTCACTTCTAAAATTCATGAAGATTAGAAGCACTACAACTTACCAGCCAAAGGTAATCTGGAAGATCGCCATGAAAGGTTTGTCCTGAGGGGCCAGGAAGCAGGCAGCGAGAGACTAGTGTCCTGAGCACAACAGAGGCAGGGGTGATCTCTGTGGCTAGAGAAGTTATAGAGACGACTCTGCTATAGGCTAACTGCTTTGCCTTGATTACAAAGCAGTAAAGAGGCAGAGAAATGAAAGCCTAAAACAGAGAGTATTCTAAAAAACGCCAGAACCTAACACAATCTGGCTTTAATCACCCAAACCCAGAAGTGACTCTGGAAGATTGTAACGCAGCCCTGCAGACAAATCCTGTAGTACTGGGCTTTGGGGGGGAGGGAGGGAGCAGTTACACGGCAGTGGGACACAGCCTGAGGCAGCCTCTAATCTGCACAGAGTGGGGCTCGGCCTGGGGCAAAAGAACTTCCCCAGCAGGACTGTGCTTCCAGGGGCAGAGAAACTTCTGGTCCCTGCAGGGCCATTCACTGCTCAGTTGCCAATACCCACAGCCCCAGGGCAGGCTTTGGCTTGGGGTAGTGAAACTCTCACTGCTCAACATCTAGCCCCAGGGCAGTCATTATCCCACTAAGCAGGGTTCTTTGCAGGGCACTTTCCCAGCTGGGCCCTGCAGGCCTGACTTACATCCGGGTGGGGAACTCTTTCCCAGAGCACTCCAGTATCTCACGGCTTTTTGTAGCCTGTTGGCAGGACAGCTACCAGTCTATACACCTATCACTGCTCTGGAGAGGAAGCTGGTAACCTCCTGGCCCTAAAGGTGGACGCTACAGGCTTTAAAAAAAAATGAGTAAAAAAATCAAAAGGACAATGGATAGTTTCTATACAGAAAGAGAGCAGCTTTTCAACCCTGAAGAGACTAATAACAGATAGTCTCCAGACAATTGTTGGTCCCCAAAACAAAAGGCTCTCCTAGAAGAGACTATTAAAAACCTTAAAAGAGAACTGGAAGAAAAATGGGGAAAGGAAAGAGAAGCTATGTAAGAGAGCAACAACTTCCTGAAATGTGAATTGGAAAAGGTAAAAACTCCCAAGAAGTGCAGGGAAACAGAATTTGTGAATTGGAAAAAGAAAATAACTCAATAAAAAAAAAAAAAAACTCAATTGGACATATACAAAAAGAAGTAAAAAAAGCTAATGAAGAAAATAACTCACTAAAAATCAGAACTGAACAAATAGAACTAACTGATTCATTGAGACATCAAGAATCAGTCAAGCAAAACCAAAAAATGAAAGATTGGGGAAAAAAAGTCAAAAGTCAAATATTTACTTGGAAAAACAACAGACCTGGAAAATAGATCTAGGAGAAATAACCTGAGAATCATTGGACTACCCAAAAATTATGATGAAAAATAAGAGCTTACATACTATTTTGAAAGAAATCATCAAAGAGAACTGCCCAAAAGTAATAGAACCTGAAGGTAAAATAGGCATTGAAAGAATTCATCAAACACCTTCTGAAAAAGACCCTAAAATAAAAACTCCGAGGAATATTGTGACCAAATTTCAGAATTTTCAGACCAAAGAAAAAATATTACAAGCAGCCAGGAAAAAACAATTCAAATACTGAGGGACCACAATAAGGGTCACTCAAGATCTGGCTGCCTCAACGTTAAAGGATCGAAGGGCCTGCAATCTGATATTCCGAAAGGCAAAAGAACTTGGAATGCAGCCAAGAATAAACTACCCAGCTAAGATGAGCATTTTTTTCCATGGAAGAAGATGGACATTTAATGAAACAGAGGAATTCCATTTGTTTCTAAGGAAAAAAAACAGACTTAAAGAAAAAAAAATTGGTCTCCAACAATAGGACTCAAGAGAAGTAGAAAAAGGTAAAAGTAACTCTTGAGAACTATATTTGGGTTGTGGATATACATAAAACCACATGTATAATTTGATTTTGCTGATATAACATAAAAAAGGGAAGTAGAAATGGAAAGGGGATAGTGTCAGAAAAAGGGAAAAGGTGAGATAAAAAGAGGGAAACTATATGTGACGATGAGGCAAAGGAAACCTATCATATCTGAGGTAACTTAGAGAGGGGAAGGAACATTGTGTGAATCCTACTCTTGTCACAGTTGGCTCAAAAAGGAAATAATTGACATTTGTTTTGCAGAAAATCTTCTCTTACCTCATTAAAGGGAAAAGGAAAAAAAGTAATAAGGGAAGGGTACAAGAAAGGGGAAGGGATTCAAAGGAAGAAAGGAGGGATACTAAAGAGGGAGAGCTGCATGATGTAAGTGGGAACAATAAGTTTAATACTAGGGAAGAAAGAAAGGAGGTCAAAAAAAGAAAAGTATAATCTGGGGATATTAGGATGGCAGGAAATACAGAATTAGTAATTTTAACCATAAATATGAATGGGATGAACTCTCCCATAAAGAGGAGGCAGATAGCAGATTGGATCAAAAGTCAGAACCCTACAATATGTTGTTTATAGGAAACACATTTAAAACAGGGAGATACATACAGAATAAAGGTAAAAGGCTGGAGCAGAATCTATTATGCTTCAGGTGAAGTCAAAAAAGCAGGGGTAGCCATCCTTATCTCAGATCAAGCAAAAGCAAAAATTGATTTAATTAAAAGAGATAAGAAAGGAAACTATATCTTGCTAAAGAGTACTGTAGACAATGAAGCAATATCAATATTAAACATATATGCACCAAGTAGTATAGCATCTAACTTCCTAAAGGAGAAGTTAAAAGAGTTGCAAGAAGAAATAGACAGCAAAATTATAATAGTGGGAGATCTCAATCTTGCACTCTCAGAATTAGATAAATCAAACCACAAAACAAATAAGAAAGAAATTAATGAGGTAAATAGAATATTAGAAAAAATTAGGTATGATAAATCTTTGGAGAAAACTGAATGGTGACACAAAGGAATATATTTTCGTCTTAGCAGTTCATGGAACCTACACAAAAATTGACCATGTATTAGGACATAAAGACCTCAAAATTAAATGCAGGAAGACAGAAATAGTAAATGCTTTCTTTTCAGATCACAATGCAATAAAAACTACATTCAACAAAAAGTTAGGTGTAAATAGACCAAAAAGTAATTGGAAACTAAATAATCTCATCTTAAAGAATGATTGGGTGAAACAGCAAATTATAGACACAATTAATAATTTCACTCAAGATAATGACAATGATGAGATATCATACCAAAATTTGTGGGATGCAGCCAAAGAAGTAATAAGGGGAAATTTTATATCCTTAGAGGCTTACTTGAATAAAATAGAGAAAGAGAAAATCAATGAATTGGGCTTGTAACTTAAAAAGCTAGAAAAAGAACAAATTAACCCCCCCAATACATTACTAAACTTGAAATTCTAAAATTAAAAGGAGAAATTAATAATATTGAACGTAAAAAAACTATCGAACTAATAAATAAAACTAAGAGTTGGTTTTATGAAAAAATCAATAAAATTGATAAACCTTTGGTAAATCTGATTAGAAAAAGGAGAGAGGGAAAACAAATTAGTAATCTTAAAAATGAAAAGGGAGAACTTTCCACCAATGAAGAGGAAATTAAAGAAATAATAAGGGGCTACTTTGCCCAACTTTATGCAAATAAATTTGATAACCTAAGTGAAATGGATGACTACCTCCAAAAATATAGGCTTACCAGATTAACAGAGGAGGAGAGGAAGTAAATTGCTTAAACAGTCCCATTTTAGAAAAAGAAATAGAACAAGATATTAATCAAGTCCCTAAAAAAAAATTCCCAAGACCAGATGTATTTACATGTAAATTCTACCAAACATTTAAAGAACAAATACTCCAATTCTTTATAAACTATTTGAAAAAATAGGGAATGAAGGAGTCCTACCAAATTCCTTTTATGACACAGACATGGTACTGATACCTAAACCAGGTAAGTTGAAAACAGAAAAAGAAAATTATAGACCAATCTCCCAAATGAATATTGATGCTAAAATCTTAAATAAGATATTAGCAAAAAGATTACAGAAAATCATGCCCAGCATAATACACCACGCTCAAGTAAGATTTATACCAGGAATGCAGGGCTGATTCAATATTAGGAAAACTCTCAGCATAATTGGCCAAATTATTAATTTATTAATAACCAAATTAACAAAAACCATATGATCATCTCAATAGATGCAGAAAAAGTATTTGATAAAATCCAACATTCATTCCTATTAAAAACACTTGAGACTATAGGAATAAATGGACTTTTCCTTAAAATAATCAGTAGCATCGATTTAAACCAGCAGTAAATATCATATGTAATGGGGACAAACTGAAATTCCCAATAAGATCAGGAATGAAACAAGGTTGCCCACTATCACAGTTACTATTCAATATTGTATTAGAATTGCTAGCTTTGGCAATAAGAGTTGAGAAAGAGATTAAAGGAATTAGAATAGGCAATGAGGAAACCAAATGATCACTCTTTACTGATGATAAGATGGTATTCTTAGAGAACCCCATAGATTCTACTAAAAAGCTATTAGAAATAATTCATAACTTTGGCAAAGTTGCACGATACAAAATAAAGCCACATAAGTCCTCAGCATTCTTATATATCACTAACAATACCCAACAGTTAGTGTTACAAAAAGAAATTCCATTTAAAGTAACTACTGATTGCATAAAATATTTAGGAATCTATCTGCCAAGGGAAAATCAGAAACTTTATGAGCAAAACTACAAAACACTTACAACACACATTAAATCTGATCTAACCAACTGGAAAAATATTAAATGCTCTTGGATTGGGTGAGCAAATATAATAAAGATGACAATACCACCTAAACTAATCTATTTATTTAGCGCTATAATAATCAGACTCCCAAAAAACTATTTTACTGACCTAGAAAAAATAACAACAAAATTCATATGGAAAAACAAAAGGTCAAGAATTTCAAGCGAATTAATGAAAAAAAAAAATCAAATGAAGGTGGCCTAGCTGTACCAGATCTAAAATTATATTATAAAGCAGTGGTTACCAAAACCATCTGGTATCGGCTAAGAAATGGACTAGTTGATCAATGGAATGGGTTAGGTTTAAAGGGCAAAGCAGCCAATAACTTTAACAATCTAGTGTTTGACAAACCCAAAGACCCCAGTTTTGGGGATAAGAACTCATTATTTGACAAAAATTGCTGGGGAAATTGGAAATTAGTATGGCAGAAACTAGGCATCGACCCACACTTAACACCATACACCAAGAAAAAGTCAAAATGGATTCATGACCTAGGCATAAAGAATGAGATTGTAAATAAATTGGAAGAGCATAGGATAGTTTACCTCTCAGACCTATGGAAGAGGAATGAATTTATGACCAAAGAAGAACTAGAGATCATTATTGATTACAAAATAGAAAATTTTGATTATATCCAATTGAAAACTTTTTGTACAAACAAATCTAATACAAACAAGATAAGAAGGGAAACAATAAACTGGGAAAACATTTTTACAATCAAAGGTTGTGATAAAGACCTCATTTCCAAAATATATAGAGAATTGACTCTAATGTATAAGAAATCATTGATTTGATTTGATAAATGGTCAAAGGATATGAACAGATAATTCTCAGATGAAGAAATTGAAACTATTTCTAGCCATGTGAAAATATGCTCCAAGTCATTATTAATCAGAGAAATGCAAATTAAGACAACTCTGAGATACCACTACATACCTGTCAGATTGGCTAAAATGACACGGAAAGATAATGTGGAATGTTGGAGGGGATGTGGGAAAACTGGGACACTGATACATTGTTGGTAGAATTGTGAATACATCCAGCCATTCTGGAGAGCAATTTGGAACTATGCTCAAAAAGTTATCAAACTGTGCATACCCTTTGATCCAGCAGTGTTGCTATTGGGCTTATATCCCAAAGAGATCATCAAGAAGGGAAAGGTTCCTGTATGTGCAAAAATGTTTGTGGCAGCCCTGTTTGTAGTGGCTAGAAATTGGAAAATGAATGGATGTCCATCAGTTGGAGAATGGTTGAGTATATGTGCTATATGAATGTTATGGAATATTATTGTTCTGTAAGGAATGACCAGCAGGATGTATACAGAGAGGACTGGTGAGACTTACATTAAGTGATGCTAAGTGAAATGAGCAGAACCAGGAGATCATTATATACCTCAACAACGATACTGTATGAGGATGTATTCTGATGGAAGTGGATTTCTTTGACAAAGAGATCTAACTCAATTTCAATTGATAAATGATGGACAGTAGCAGCTACACCCAAAGAAAGAATACTGGGAAATGAATGTAAACAGTTTGCATTTTTGTTTTTCTCCCCAGGTTATTTTTACCTTCTGAATCCAATTCTTCCTGTTTGGTTCTGCACACATATATTGTATCTAGGATACACTGTGACATATTTAACTTGTATAGGACTGTTTGCCATTTGGGGGAGGGGGTGGATGGAGGGCTGGGAAAAATTGGAACAGAAGTGAGTGCAAGGGATAATGTTGTAAAAAAATTATCCAATCATGGGTTCTGTCAATAGAAAGTTATAATAAAAAAAGAAGTTTTATTGCCATATATCTACTTCATATAAACAAGATAGTAAGTTCTAAGAAGGATAAGGGTTTTCCATGTAAGTGCTTATTACAGATCAGTTACTTAATTGAATCAGATGATATCCTAGCACTCTGACATTTATTTTCTCAATAAAAACCTTTCTCTAGATACTTCCTCTTATAAGTAATAGGGTAGAATTCAGAAGGACTATTAACTTCCTTGTTCAGGACACAATTTTATGAATGTAACCTAATATTACATTATTATTATCATTATCATTTAATCATCATTATTTTTTGTAGCCACAAAAAAGCAATTGAGCATTCTATCTCAAAAAAAAAAAAAAGAAAGAAAAAGGATAAATGGGACATGCCTCAGTTAGGGACATTTAGTAGCTGAGCACTTCACTAGTGAAGGCATTTACAGGCATTTACCAAAATATTTAGCCATAAGGGCTAGCCATGAGAATAAGCAACAGGATTGATAACGAACTGAAATACTACTTTATTACAAGCATGGAAGGCAAAAAAAAATTTTTATTAAGAAAGAGAGTGATTGTGTTTTTCCAGTTTCAAGCATGAGATCTGAGGTTGAAAAACAGGAGTTAGTCCCTGTGCTAGAGGAAGTTTGTATAGCAGGGGGACTGCATTTCTATTTTTCAACTTACCAAGGAAAATGAATTTATCCTTGAAATAATGGAATAAAATATTTAAATGGGAAGCAACATAAGAAAAAGAATTGAAGAAGATCCCAACTGGTGTTAAGAGAGCATAAAGTAAAAGGCAGCTAGGTGGCCTGTGGATGAAATGTTGCCTTGAATCTAGAAGATCTCAGTCTGAATCTCACTTCAGGTAGTTACCAGCTATGGAATTCTTGTCTAGTCATTTATCCTGTTAGTGTTTGTGAATTGGACATTTTCAAATTGTCAAGTATCATATAAATGTTAGCTCTTAAGAGATAGTGAAATATAACTGGAATATAGTTTGGAAATGTATAAGTTTTAAAAAAGGAATGGAATATAGATAAGGATTTGTAGAATAATAGCATTCCATTCTAAGAATATATGCTTATATGAGAAATTCAGGAACAAGGTGATGAAATCTGGTAAAGAAGAGTTTTGTTCAAATTGAAGGAGAAACAAATGATTTTCATGTGCATTTATTACATATCATCTGGTCAGTTGGAACTGATCACAAAAAAATAGTGGTATCCTAGAGTACTTTCTGGTGAGGAAGCCTGGAGGTTGTCAATTGTCCAGACATATATTAAAGTTATATATATATATATATATATATATATATATATATATTATATATATATATATATATATATATCCTCACTCTACCAAAAATAGATCATATGATACACTATTTACTTGCCTTAATGTCAGCTCAAGAGGAGTTGGAATGCTCTGAAGAATGAAATTCTAAAGGCATAACTGAGTGATTCTAGTGTGAAGGGGAAATAAAGATTAAATGGTTTCACAAAGTTCATCAACCAACAAAGATATGTAGAGAAAAAGAGAAATTGGAATTTAGGTTAAGTAACAGATGAATACAAAAGAATAAATGACCCCACAAACAGTGTTAGGAGCATTAAAAGCTTAGGATCAACTGAAGCTGCTGACAATTATTAAGGACAACAAAACTGACCCTTTAAAGGTATGTTTGAGGCAAGGAGAAAATCATAGAAGTAATGTTGATGGATAAGGATGGAATAATGATAACAGATGAAATTTATTTATTTATTTATTTTATAAATTTTATTTTATTTAATAATAACTTCGCATTGACAGAATCCATGCCAGGATAATTTCTACACGACATTATCCCTTGCAATCACTTATGTTTCGTTTTTTTTCCCCTCCCTCCCTCCTCCCCCCCCAGGATGGCAAGCAGTCCTATATATGCTAAACATGTTGCAGTATATCCTAGATACAATATATATTTGCAGAACCGAACAGTTCTCTTGTTGCACAGGGAGAATTGGATTCAGAAGGTAAAAATAACTCGGGAAGAAAATCAAAAATGCAAATAGTTCACATTCATTTCCCAGTATTCCTTCTTTGGGTGTAGCTGTTTCTGTCCATCATTTCTCCAATGAAACTTATTATTAAGTCTCTTTGTCAGAGAAATCCACTTCCATCAGAATACATCCTCATACAATATCGTTGTCGAAGTGTATAATGATCTCCTGGTTCTGCTCATCTCACTTAGCATCAGTCCATGTAGGTCTCTCCAAGCCTCTCTGTATTCATCCTGCTGGTCATTCCTTACAGAGCAATAATATTCCATAACATTCATATACCACAATTTACCCAGCCATTCTCCAATTGATGGGCATCCATTCATTTTCCAGTTTCTAGCCACTACAAACAGGGCTGCTACAAACATTTTGGCACATACAGGTCCCTTTTCCTTCTTTAGTATTTCTTTGGGATATAAGCCCAATAGAAACACTGCTGGATCAAAGGGTATGCACAGTTTGATAACTTTTTGGGCATAATTCCAGATCGCTCTCCAGAATGGCTGGATTCGTTCACAACTCCACCAACAATGCATCAGTGTCCCCGTTTTCCCGCATCCCCTCCAACATTCATCATTATTTTTTCCTGTCATCTTAGCCAATCTGACAGGTGTGTAGTGATATCTCAGAGTTGTCTTAATTTGCATTTCTCTGATCAATAGTGATTTGGAACACTCTTTCATGTGAGTGGTAATAGTTTCAATTTCTTCATCTGAAAATTGTCTGTTCATATCCTTTGACCATTTATCAATTGGAGAATGGCTTGATTTTTTATAAATTTGAGTCAGTTCTCTATATATTTTGGAAATGAGGCCTTTATCAGAACCTTTAATTGTAAAGATGTTTTCCCAGTTTGTTACTTCCCTACTAATCTTGTTTGCATTCGTTCTGTTTGTACAAAGGCTTTTTAATTTGATATAATCAAAATTTTCTATTTTGTGATTGGTAATGGTCTCTAGTTCATCTTTGGTCACAAATTTCTTTCTCCTCCACAAGTCTGCGAGATAAACTATCCTATGTTCCTCTAATTTATTTATAATCTCGTTCTTTATGCCTAGGTCATGGACCCATTTTGATCTTATCTTGGTATGTGGTGTTAAGTGTGGGTCCTTGCCTAATTTCTGCCATACTAATTTCCAGTTATCCCAGCAGTTTTTATCAAATAATGAAATCTTATCCCAAAATTTAGAATCTTTGGGTTTGTCAAACACTAGATTGCTATAGTTGACTATTCTGTCTTGTGAACCTAACCTTTTCCACTGATCAACTAATCTATTTCTAAGCCAATACCAGATGGTTTTGGTGACTGCTGCTTTATAATATAATTTTAGATCAGGTACAGCTAGACCACCTTCATTTGATTTTTTTTTCATTAATTCCCTTGAGATTCTCGACTTTTTATTGTTCCATATGAATTTTGTTGTTATTTTTTCTAAATCATTAAAATATTTTCTTGGAAGTCTGATTGGTATAGCACTAAATAAATAGATTAGTTTAGGGAGTATTGTCATCTTTATTATATTTGCTCGGCCTATCCAAGAGCACTTAATATTTTTCCAATTATTTAAGTCTGACTTTATTTGTGTGAAAACTTTTTTGTAATTTTGCTCATATAATTCCTGACTTTCCTTTGGTAGGTAGATTCCCAAATATTTTATGCTATCAACAGTTATTTTGAATGGAATTTCTCTTTGTATCTCTTGCTCTTGGATTTTGTTGGTGGTGTATAAGAATGCTGAGGATTTATGGGGATTTATTTTGTATCCTGCTACTTTGCTAAAATTATGAATTATTTCTAATAGCTTTTTAGTAGAATCTCTGGGGTTTTCTAGGTATACCATCATATCATCTGCAAAGAGTGATAGTTTGGTTTCCTCATTGCCTACTCTAATTCCTTTAATCTCTTTCTCGACTCTTATTGCAGAGGCCAGTGTTTCTAATACAATATTGAATAATAATGGTGATAGTGGGCAACCTTGCTTCACTCCAGATCTTACCGGGAAAGGTTCCAGTTTTTCCCCATTGCATATGATGCTTACTGAAGGTTTAAAATATATGCTCCTAACTATTTTAAGGAAAAGTCCTTTTATTCCTATGCTCTCAAGTGTTTTTATTAGGAATGGCTGTTGGATTTTATCAAATGCTTTTTCTGCATCTATTGAGATGATCATATGGTTTTTGTTTGGTTGGTTGTTGATATAGTCAATTATGTTAATAGTTTTCCTAATATTGAACCAGCCCTGCATTCCTGGTATAAATCCTACTTGGTCATAGTGTATTATCCTGGGGATGATTTTCTGTAATCTTTTTGCTAATATTTTATTTAAGATTTTAGCATCAATATTCATTAGGGAGATTGGTCTATAATTTTCTTTCTCTGTTTTCAGCCTACCTGGTTTAGGTATCAGTACCATATCTGTGTCATAAAAGGAGTTTGGTAGGACTCCTTCAATCCCTACTTCTTCAAATAGTTTATTTAGCATTGGAGTTAATTGATCTTTAAATGTTTGATAGAATTCAGATGTAAATCCATCTGGTCCTGGGGTTTTTTTCTTAGGGAGTTGATTGATAGTTTGTTCTATTTCTTTTTCTGAGATAGGAGTGTTTAGGATATTTACTTCTTCCTCTGTTAGTTTAGGTAAGCTATATTTTTGGAGGTATTCTTCTATTTCATTTAAGTTGTCGAATTTATTGGCGTAAAGTTGGGCAAAGTAACTCCTAATTATTGCTCTAATTTCCTCTTCGTTAGTGGTGAGTTCTCCCTTTTCATTTTTAAGACTAACAATTTGATTTTCCTCTTTCCTTTTTTTAATCAGATTTACTAAGGGTTTGTCTATTTTGTTGGTTTTTTCATAGAACCAACTCTTAGTTTTATTAATCAATTCAATAGTTTTTTTACTTTCAATTTTATTGATTTCTCCTTTTATTTTTTGAATTTCAAGTTTAGTGTTTGATTGGGGGTTTTTAATTTGTTCCTTTTCTAGCATTTTTAGTTGCAAGCCCAATTCATTGACCTTCTCTTTCTCTATTTTATACAAATAGGCCTCTAGAGATATGAGATTTCCCCTTATTACCGCTTTGGCTGCATCCCATACATTTTGGTATGATGTCTCATTATTATCATTTTCTTGGATGAAGTTATTAATTATGTCTATAATTTGCTGTTTCACCCAATCATTCTTTAGTATGAGATTATTTAGTTTCCAATTATTTTTTGGTCTACTTTCCTGTGGCTTTTTATTGAATGTAATTTTCAATGCATCATGGTCTGAAAAGGATGCATTCACTATTTCTGCCTTACTGCATTTGAGTTTGAGGTTTTTATGTCCTAATATATGATCAATTTTTGTATAAGTTCCATGAACTGCTGAAAAGAAGGTGTACTCCTTTCTGTCCCCATTACATTTTCTCCAGAGATCTATCATATCTAATTTTTCTAGTATTCTATTTATCTCTTTGACTTCTTTCTTATTTATTTTGTGGTTTGATTTATCTAATTCTGAGAGTGCAAGGTTGAGATCTCCCACTATTATAGTTTTACTGTCTATTTCTTCTTGCAGCTCTCTTAATTTCTCTTTTAAGAATTTAGATGCTACACTACTTGGTGCATATATATTTAATATAGATACTTCTTCATTATTCATTCTACCCTTTAGCAAGATATAGTGCCCTTCCTTATCTCTTTTGATTAGATCAATTTTTGCTTTAGCTTGATCTGAGATCAGGATGGCTACCCCTGCTTTTTTGGCTTCACCTGAAGCATAGTAGATTTTGCTCCAACCTTTTACCTTTAACCTGCATGTATCACCCCGCTTCAGGTGTGTTTCCTGTATACAACATATTGTAGGATTCTGGCTTTTAATCCATTCTGCTAACCGCTTCCTCTTTATAGAGGAGTTTACCCCGTTCACATTTATGGTTAAAATGACCAATTCTGTATTACTTGCCATCTTGTTAACCCCGGTTTATGCTTTTCTCCCTTCTTACTCCCTTACCCCCCTTCCCAGTATTAAGCTTGTGAGCTCCCCTTGCTTCTCACAGCCCTCCCTTTTTCAGTATCCCTCCCTCTCCTTAGAGTTCCCCCCCCCAACTTGCCCCTTTCCCTCCCAGTTACCGTATTCCCTTCCACTTAGCTTATTCCTTCCTTTTTCACTTTTCCCTTCTCACTTTTCAATGAGGTGGGAGAAGTTTCACCATAGATTGAATATGTCTAAAATTCTTCTCTTAATGCCAATTCTGAAAGCAGTAAAATACTCCCTCTCCATTCTTTCTCTCAGATATACTAGGTTTTCTTTGCCTCTTCATGAAATGTAGTACCCCCACTTTCCCTTTTTTCTAGTACAATGTCCTTTCCACATCTAGTTTCTAGAACAAGGTATACATGTATTCTTTATACATCTTTACAGCCGAAATATAGTTCCCAAGATTAATCTTTACCTTTTTAGATTTCTCTTGAGTTCTGTGCTTGTAGATCAAATTTTTTGTTAAGTTCTGGCTTTTTCATCAGAAATAGATGAAATTCGCTTATTTCGTTGAATGTCCATCTTCTTCCCTGGAAAAAGATGCTCAATCTCGCTGGGTAAGTTATTTTTGGTTGCATACCAAGTTCCTTAGCCTTTCGGAATATCATATTCCAGGCCCTTCCATCCTTTAATGTGGATGCTGCCAGATCCTGGGTGATCCTTATTGTGGCTCCTTGATACTTGAATTGGGTTTTTCTAGCCGCTTGCAGTATTTTTTCCTTTGCCTGAGGGTTCTGGCATTTGGCCACTATATTCCTTGGTGTTTTGATTTTAGGATCCCTTTCAGTAGGGGATCGATGAATTCTTTCAATGTCTATTTTACCTTCTGTTTCTATGACTTCTGGGCAGTTCTCTTTGATAATTTCCTGGAAGATAGTGTCCAGGCTTTTTTTTTCATCATACTTTTCTGGAAGTCCGATGATTCTCAGGTTGTCTCTCCTGGATCTGTTTTCCAGGTCTGTTGTCTTCCCCAGAAGGTATTTCACATCCTTTTCCATTGTTTGATTTTTTTGGATTTGCTTGACTGATTCTTCTTGTCTCCTCGAGTCATTCAATTCCAATTGTTCGACCCTGATTTTCAGTGAGGTATTTTCTTCACTCACTTTTTAAAGATCTTTTTCTAATTGTCCAATTGAGTTCTTTTTTTCTGTGGAATTTTTTTCCATTTCGCCAATTTTGTTTTCCAGTTCACCAATCCTATTTTTCAAGGATTTGGTTTCTTTATCCACTCTCTCTTTAACTGACTTCTCCAGGCTCTTTTGCCAAGCCTCCCTCTCCTTTTGCAGAGCCTCCCTCTCCTTTTCCCATTTTTCTTCTAGCTCCCTTGTGAGAGCCTTTTTAATTTCCTCCATGAGATTCATCTGTGCTGAGGGACATAAGGTCTCCTCCTTCGGGGATTCACCTGGGGACTGTTTGTTTTTAGTCTCCTCAGGGTTTGGAGTCTGCTCTTTATCTGTATAAAAGCTGTCCAGGGTTAAATTCTTTTTCAGTTTCTTGCTCATTCTGTCTATTTATCAAAGACAAACTATCAAAGAAACAGAAGGAAAAAAACCCCTTGAATGGAGGCTGCTTTCTTTGGGGGAGGGGCAGGGTATTCGTGAGGCACGGGTCCTACTGTGCTATGGCGCCTGCGCGCTGAGATCCGAGCGCTCTGAGATCCGAGCGGGCTAAGACACTGTGGGGGAGGGGTGGCCAGGTCCCGAGAGACTCCAGCTGTTTGGGGTTGTATTCTTCACCCCCGGTGTTTTTAGCTTCTCTGCTGGGCTGCTGACTTGCTCCTGTAGCAAAGCTCTCCCGGCAGAGACGGCTGCGATCGCGCCCCACCCCCTCTCCGCTCTACCCGGTTCTGAGCTGCTATCTGTGCTCTCGATGAAGCTGCTGCTGCCCGCAGACTGCTTCCAAATACCGTCCCCGCCCTCGCGCAAAAACAGACCTTTCTTGACGAGTCTCAAGGATGGTTTCTCTTGGTAAGTAATTGTATGGTTTTTTTTCAGTCGAGCATTAATTCAGAGGCATGAAATGAAATGAATAGTGAGAGAAAAACACGGAGGTTACACAGAAGTGAATACACTTCCGCCATCTTGGCCGGAAGTCTCAACAGATGAAATTTAGAAGAAAGAATGAAAGAACTACTAAATCTATCTCCTCCACTTTTCACTTCTATTTTGCTCTCTAAGAAAAATCATTTTTAAAGGAAAGAATAAAACTAAAATTATTAAGGAGTTACCCAAGAAAAGTAGAGAAATGGTCAGAAAATACCTTTGCTATCAGTAAGCTTAATTAATTGGAATATAGACAAACTATTCAATAATGTAACCAGGTCTGTATGTCTCTTCTCTTACTCTTCTTCTTTTTATTCATCTTCTTTCTTCTCTAACCTAGGCCTTGTCAAGATAACTCACTTTTTAAAAAAACAATTTGTATTTTTAAAAAATTTTATTTTATTTTAATTTTATTTTATTATAACATAACAAAAAAAGGATGATTACACATGAAACTGCAAGTCTAAAAAATGGCAATTTTACTCAAACTACTTTTTTGAATACTATCCATCCCTATTAGATTACTAAATAATAATTTTACTGAATTAAAAATAATAACAAAATTCACTAATCTAGAGTGAAATAATTAAGGAAAGAAATAATGAAAAATATAAAGTAAGGAAGAGAGTACCTTAAATTATATAAGGCAATGATTACTAAAATGGAAGAAATTAAGGATTCTTCCAGCTTCAAGAATGTGTGATATTTAAGAGTTACTTGGATAATCTGTAATTTTCTAGTAGTCACCAATATCTGTAGCAAAAATTGGAAAAATCTGTAAATTAATCTTTGATCTAGTGATGGCTAATAAAAAGATACTACTCTACTAAGCCTCTATTTATATTATCAGATCCAGAACAAAATTACTTTGATTTCCCTCAGGGTAATGAAAGACATCTTGAGAATTTTGAGTTGTCTTTTTTTGTTTTGTTTTGTTTCTTCAATACGACAAGAGTTAATTGATGCAAGAAATTTTTAATAATTTGATATTATAATTTTAAAATAATATCTCCTACCTCCACAAAATCAGTTTAAATACAAATAAACACAAGCAGAAATTATAGTTTTACTTTCAAATGAAAATGTTCATCCTCTCTCTAACATGTGCAAATGCATTGTTAACAATTGACCCAACTTGATAATTTGAGGTATTAAATTCAGGTACATTTTGGGACCTCATGAGCCCACACTAATCTGTTTTGTCTCATGATTACATTTGATATCAAGCAGCCAGATTTAATTGGCTTTTAAAAGGAGGTAAATAGTAAATTGATATAATAAGAAAGATTGGTACAAACCCATTCCCCCCCTGCAAAAATAAAAGTATACAAGTGCAATGTATTTTCCTTCTCCCTTCCCAAGAATGATCACATACTTGATTGGAAAATTTTTATTTTTATTATTTTTACCACTCAACTTTTCAGATTAGATTATCTCTGATTTCTGAATTAGCTTACTATTTTATAGACCACCCATGGGGTATGACTAAATTTCCTTAGTTAATACTGCTGTACTTCCTGGGTAATCTAATTCCCTTTCATCCAGAAACTTTTAAGGGTTTCCAAATTAACAAAGAATTTTTCTTTAGTCTAAAGCTTATTATTTATTGATTCATATAAACATTCAGGTCTTGCTTAGACTTAGTTTTTACCTCCAACTGATTGAGCATTCTTACCAAATAAAGGGATCAGGGCATGACATCTTATTTACTTTAAGTGAATGTGAGGTAATTGATTTATTGACTCCAACTTTTATATTAGGAATGAAAACACAGACATAAATGATTGCTGAGCTACTATAAGTGATCTCTTAAGAATTAAGGAGAATAAAAAATATATGATAGCAGTGTACAGGGGACAAATATTGCCCATATTTTGAAATTAGGGGAGATGGTGGGGTATTCAAACCACATGCTTGTGATCTTGACTTTGATTTTTGACAAACTTCATAAGTTATTATTAATATGATTGTAAGCATTTTGAAAAGGAAATAGTAATAAGTAAGAATTAGTATAGCTTCTTGAAGAGCAATTATTGCTATACCAATTTCATAGGTCATGTCTAATCTAGAGAAAACTTAGATGTACATAAAATCTTACTTTAAGTATTTGAAATTGACTTTGGAATTTGGGATTGAATTTAATGGAATTGAATTATAATTTCTTTTGGAATTGAAATTATGTTCTCTTATTTCCCGAGAATACAATTTTGTACAATGCGTGGAAGTAATGAATAGAATTGAACTGAACCTAATTTAGGCAGAAAGGACTGCTTTAGGAGGGGATGAGTTACCTTCCATTGAAGTTCTCTAAGTGGAGGATGAATGGTTATTTGCTAAGGATTCTGTGGAGCAGAGTGCTATTCGAGTTTGAGTTGGATTAAATGACTTGAAGATTTCTTCCAGCTTTAAGCATGTGTGATATTTAAGAGTTACATAGATAATTTGTAATTTTCTACTAGTCACCAATGTCTGTAGTAAGAATTGGAAAAGAATTGTAAATTAATCTTTGAGATACTACACACATTTTTTTCTCTGTTTATGGAACCAAAATAACTGAATCAAAACACAGTCTATCTTATTTTTCTGTTGTCATAATGGTACAGGATGGGTCTGATGGATTATGTTATGATTCTCTTTTAATAAGGCAGAAAAAACAGTGCATCAGTGCAGATAAATTCAGTAGCTACATGTAGATATGACTATTACCCCATTTTTACTAACCCAATTTATTTTGCAAACAATTTTTTTAACCTATCCCCTCAGAATGTCTTCTGCAACTTTTTTCAAAGATGGCAATCAACTATTATTCCTTTGGGAACAAATGGAAAATGGCTTAATTTAATCCACATGCATTTTGATTCAATTTTGAAAAGCCCAGAACAAATGGAATGCTAGACATTAGGAATTCTTATTGGGGAAGAAAACCCATAAAATGTTTACTGGTATTTTTTAGAAATCTTATTTTAGACTTCACTAACTGCAGTGTATTTATGAATAACGATTGACCTGAACTTCCTTTCCATCTGATCATCATGCTTCATGTGATTTATTTTTAGCCATTGCTTCCATATCTCTATGTATATCAATAGATTTCACTCTTTCTGTATGTATGTACATATACATACATATGTGTGTGTATATATATGTGTGTGTGTATATGTATGTGTATACGTGTCTGTATACACACACACACACACACACACATACATATATATGTTTAACATGTCTTTTTCCAAACTGATTTATAGTGAAACTCAATACAAATTTTATGCAAAAGACTAGCATAGGTCTCTGGTGGATGACTGATTCCCTGAATTCCTTCAGTGATAGCTAAATTACTTAGTTTGCTGAATAAATCCATTATTTCATTACAATGACTACTTTATGCATAGAACTCCTAAGATGGGAAAGAAAAAAGTCATGGCAAAGGCTTATAAATATCCAAAGAGAAATTGAAATTCTAGATCAGGAATTCAAAGCTGGGGTCTTTGAAATTTTTCTCATATTTTGATAGCTTTATTTCAATATAACTGATTTCCCTTATAATCTTATGTACTTTGCCATTTTGCATTTAATTATATTCTGATAAGAGATTTATAGACTTTATTAGATTATCAGAGTCTATTGTACAACAAAAATTATCTTTGTTCTAGATCATTTAATGATGTCATATACTTCCAAATAATTAAAGTATTTTCTAGTGAAATATAACTAGAAGAATTGGGGGGCAGCCTAGAGGATCATTAATCCCAACAAATCACTAATGTGTTCTCTAAATCTTGAGATCAGTGGGTGCATTATAATCTATAGTCCGAAAATATTACATTTCTACTATAACTTATATTCTTGTGGCAAAAGATACATGTATGAATTATTTTCTCCAAACTCCATGAAGTACTTGTGATCATGTAATCATTCAGGCTTTATGAATTCATGGAAGCTTTTAAAACATTTTTATTATTAATGGCATATTCCTATCCAATGAGAGGAGTCAATTATCTTTTATTTCTTTAATCATTAGTATCTTTACTATTTCAAATTTTCTAAATATTTGCAATCTTGAAAGTAACATGAGTATTTAATATTTCTGATAAAAATGATCAATATGTTACATAAATGTAAAAATTACCTTTTTGTACTCTTTATCTCTGTTAACTTTCTGAGCCCTATTTGTGTTTATACACAAAATAGTATTATATTTCTTAAAGTACCACTTGATTTTAAAAAACCTTTTCTTTAGCAAACTGCAACATGTAATCCAATGACAAGTATGCCTTTTTTGAACTTTAATGGGCTCTTGCAGAAATTTCTGTTCCAATGCCCTTTCGTGGTGTGGAGAAGACCCTTATCAGAGAAAGAAAAGTAGTAAAAATTTCTACTATGTTTGAAGAGCTTTGAGTATAGTCAAAACTAAAGATTATGCTTTCCAAAAATTAGCCTAAGTACTATCCAGGCCTGATTCATGGTCCACTCATATTTTTAAAAATTAATTTAATAATGGACCATATTTTTACATTCAAATATAAATGAGTAATGAGCATTTCTCAGCCTTTAGTATTTGTTTGTTTGTTTTGTTCTTTTCATGGTTAGGTTGAATATAGTTCTAGTGTCTACAAAAATGGAGAACCTCATCACAAAAACCTGGCCAGTTGGAGATAAATTCTTTTTTTTCTGGGTGGGGAATTCATAGAACAAAGAAAATTCAAAATGGGTCTCAGTCTACTTCTTCAGTGAGAATAACAGAGAGGAAAAAGGACATTTTTTTAAAACTACCTATTTATCTGAACTCAGATATTACACTGTAATTGTGGAATATTTGACTAATGATTAGTTTAGATGATGAGTACCAAAAAACATTACAAAAATGAAATTTATTATGTTGTAACTTGATTACTTATTCGGGACTTAGTTCTGTATAGTCATACAGTTGACTTATTGGAAAGATTAGATGATCAAAGATCAAAATCAATATTACCTTAGAAGAATAAAAATGAGAAAATATGGCATGTAATTGAAATGATTCAGACTTAACATTTAAATATTTTTGTTTCTCAAAAGCAGAAAATGTATTTAAAATACATATACACATAAATATGTCACAAATAGGTTCATTTCCTATACAAGTTAAGTTAAGATAAAGTTTGACACAATACAACAAGGAGATCAAAGGAATCTTGAAAGTACCTTAGCCTGAAAACTCAAAACCTTACAAAAGATAGACATGTCAGAAGAAATACTAGTTTGGAATATAAATTTGTTTGTAAAATGTTAGGGAAGTAGAAAATAATGAGCAATTTTACCTTGAAAAATAGGAAACAGTGGAGGGAGATGTTTTTTAAAAGTTTGAAGTAGAATCCAATTTAATTTAACCTTTGAATGTTTGAGTATGAATCTAGAGGAAATGAGGGGAAAGGAATATTAATATGTAGTTTACCATTATTTAGCCTATTGCTATTAGCATTATGAAGCCTCAATATCTTAAATCTCAGGCAGCTCACAACACAGGCAGTTGTACCAAACTTTCCCATAGACCAAGATGAACAGATAGACACACAACAAACACCAGTTCCCTCCAGCCAGTTGTCTGCCACAAACAAGTTTCCTTTGGTTCTTTTGTTCTGTTTCAGTGAACATAGTACACTCTTCAGCTGCAGCATAAAGGGAATTTTCTAGAACATAGCTTAGATGTTTTAGATCTCTCTGATTTTATCCATAACTTACAAGTAGCCTCAGGATGAGAGGATAAACTATACATTTTATTCAAGTTATTGGTAGCAGCTACTGTCTATTCCCCTAAATTTAATTTACTAATTTAATTACTTTTACTCTCTCTAGTAAAAAGCTTATTCTCCAAGGATTCTTATTCTCTGAAGACAGGAAAGTTGTGCATTTATGATTTTCTATGAGACCCAAGGATCAATTAGGTGGTGCAGTAAGATAGAGTACAGACCTGGAGTCAGGTCTTATCTTCCTAAGTTCAAATCTAGACTCAGCTACTTACCAGTTGTAAAAGCAAGTCTCTTTGCCTCAGTGTTCTCATCTGTAAAATGAGGAATGGTTCCAGTATCTTTGCCAAAAAGCCCCAAATGGAGTCATGAAGAATCAACTTGACTGAATATATATATATAGATAGATATAGATATAGATATATACATATATGTATGTAAAATATCGATCTAAATTTATATATATACAAATTATATATATGTATATACACAATTATATACATATATATATATATATTTCTTTTTATATAATACACACACACATACGCACACACACACACACACACACATATATATACACACAAAAATATATTTTTTGTGCAAAAAATAACAATAATTCCAGATGGGGTCATGAATAGTCAACAAGACTGAACAACAATATGAGTTCTAGGATGATATATTTTTGTGTGTCCACAGACAAGTTTTCCAATCTGGAAAGAAACTTTTTAGTTTTTTTAGCAGTTTTAAAATTGTGTTTCCCTTAAAACTGTGATATTTCAGGGAGCAGATGAAATTCAGTTTAAATAATTAAAACAGGGTGTGAAAACACAGTGCTAGTCTGCTTTACTCAGATATGTGCATTGGTATTGTGAGATGGTGTGACAAAAACTTGCTCTTTCTGCTGCATTTGTGAGACCAGAGTTTCTTTGACTCATGTGCACTACTTAGCAAGATGTCTGAAGTAGAAATATTCTGCCTTGGGGGCTGGACAGAATGGGAAACAAGTTTTTTTGTGTGTGTACTCCCATCTCCCTGAACCATTAGCAGGAACAGTAAAACAAGGCAAAAGTTGGCTTTGGGGAAGCAGTTTATGCTATCTGGCCATCTCTGAGACCTTTTCCTAATTATACTGCAGTGTTTCTTTGATTAAAAGTTCTTGTTATAACTCCTGCTTTGGCCATCTTGTGGTTAAAATTGTGTATCTCATTGCTTCCTAAATATTGTTGGATTAGACTGAAATAGTGGATGACTAAGGGTGAAGAGTTCTATAACTTGTTTTCTTCTTCACAGAAATGAACTTCCTTAACTTCTTAGCCCCCAGGGCAGATAGCTATTGTATATCGGCTGAGCAAAGGTCATGAGGAGGTGTATAGAGTTTAGAGAAACCACTTAATAAATATTTTAGACATTGCAGATCATCAATGGGACTTACACAAACACATCAATTTGGACATCCACCCTCAAGGCTACTTTTCCGTTGAGAGTTCACTAATAGCAAGAATTGCAAGAGAAAAATGAAGTTCTTTTATTAAATTTATCTGACACACAAGACACACATTTTGCCAAGTTTAGTATACTTATATTTGTTCAAAAAGGAAGGAAACCAAATTGTTATAAGTAGATGATCAAAATTTTTTACACATACACATATACATGTGTATATGTACATATATCTGTATGAGTATCTGTATATAAACACATGCACATACCTACATAACTCTACACATACTCATAGATAGATATATAGTGGGTTTTTTTTTTTTTTTTGAGTAACAGAAAAGAGACTCTTATATGGTCATGACATTGGCTTTAGTATTAAAACATTATATTATTACAGGGAAAGCATATCAATACCAAAGCACAAAGAAGAAATATTCTTATATATAATATGCAATAGCTTAATGTAGATTAGCATGGTTAGTAATAATGATATAAATATATCTAGCTGGGAAGTGTGTACAAGGAAAAGGACTTATGTTAAAGTCAAAGGACTGGAGTTCAAAATCATGCCATATGGGATATGGGCCAAGTCATTCAATATCTCTGAGGTTCAGATTATTTCAAGTCAGTTCCTGGCCATGCTCTTTTAAGGCTGTGCTTCTGGATCTCATTTCAACAAAACCACCTGGCTTCTGCTCCAAGGTGCGTGGGATCACATAGGTGAATCTTCTCAATTTACTTCGATTTCTAACCATTTCACTCACTCTTTTCTCTTCCCCCTCCTAGTTTTTCTTTATGTATTTTGGTCCATTAGAATGAAAATTCCTTAAAGTCAGTAAGTATCTTGCTTATATTTATTTTTTGGGTGTTTTGCATAGGACCCATTTAAAATGGGACCCAGAACTGATACTGGTTCAGTTCTCTGACTTTGCTTGGTGTTTCCTTAGCAACGATATGGGAATGGTTTGCCATTTCCTTCTTCAGCTCATTTTACTGATGAGGGACTGAGGTAAACAGAATTCAGCGACTTGCTCAGGGTACCCTTAGTAAATGATACATACTTTCTCATCCATTTATCACTTGGAAAAATAAGGAGCATGAGACCCGATGACTTTTGAGTCCCCTTTAGGTTTTGCTCTGAACTGGACATCTTATCACTTAAATATATCCATGCGTTTGTGCTTTAATTGATTGACTTTTTGCATGCTTAAAAATGTGAATGTTTTAAATACAGTGTAAACATTGCCACTTTGATCAAAGAATGAATTTCTATTTAAGTCACCTCCTTCTGAGCATTGTTCTCTCCTTTTCTTGTCCTTTTCAAATTTACAGAGATTCCTTCAAAACAAAACCTGAATAACTCTTAGAAGCCAATAGACTTGAAAAGGCTATAAAATACTGCATCACAAATGAAGCAGCAAATCTTTGTAGCTGGAATTAACTGAAACTCATCTATAAGGGGGACTTAGATGCTTTTCAGACTAGGAGAGTACATGCAATGTAAGGCAATGAGGTTTATTTTACATACTGAGCTTAGTAGTGCTTTGGTATTCTACTGGAAGCAATGTATAAGATTGAAATCATACACCCTGGGACATATTAGTATGAGCAAAAAAAAAATAAGATGGAGTAATGTGGCATCAAAAAAGTTATTGGAAGAATATAAAAATATGTGTGTATATACACATATATAATATAATGCATACAGAAAAAGAGGGAGAAAGAGAGCAAGAAATAATGCAAAAGTCAGACTTCAAAAAGGATATTACAAACTTCATGCATACATATAAGCACATACATACATATTCACTTAAAAGTCAATTGTTCAGAAATTAAATAATCACAAGGATATATTTACCAACAAAAATACAGAGGAAGATTAGAGAAATTCCATTTAAAATAATTAAAGATATCATAAAATATTCGAGGGACTAATTGCCAAAACATAAAAGAACTATATGAACACAATTACAAAATGCTTTTCATGCAAACAGATTTAAGTAATTGGAGAAATATGTAATTATTCAAAGATAGGCTGAGTCAATATAATAAAAATAACAATGCTACTTTATTTTATTCAGTGCCATACTAATCTAAGCAAAGAATTATCAAGCTTAAAAACATGACAAAATTAATATGAAAGAACAAAATGTTTTACAAGGGATCAATGGAAAAATATGTAAAGTAAGGAAGCTTAGAGTACCAGACTTTGGACTATGTTACAGAGTGGTGCTATCAAAACAATTTGTTACTCAATAAGAAATACAATGGTTGAACAATGAAATAAATTTAGTATACAATATGGAGATGCAAATTAGTACAGTAGCCCAGTATGTAATAAATCCAAAGATCCCAGCTATTTGAGTAAGAACTGACTAACAAAAACTGCTGGTAAAATTACAAAGAAGTTTGTCAGAAACTAGGCATTGGCTAACATCTCACACTGTTCATTAAAGTAAGCTCAATATGGGCACAAGACTTAGACATTAAATATAACATCATAGGCAAATTAGGTTATTGTTGAATAAATTATCTGTCAGATCTATAAATAGGGAAGAGCTCATATAACCAACAGGAGACAGATTCACAGGAGATAAAAGGGAAATTTTTGGAATGGCTATTGTATAGCCATTGGCCGTTGCTATTTGAATGTTATGGAATACTAATGTGTTGTGCAAAGTGAGTAGTACACAGTAACAGTAAAGTTGAAACAATAAGGTTTCCGGCCAACATGGCGGAGAGGAGGACAACAGCTGTGTAAGCTCTGTGTTTTCTCTCAGAATCCATTTCATTACAAGCCTCTGAATTAATGCTTGACTGAAAAAAACCCACAAATAGTTACCAAGAGAAGCCATCCTTGAAATTCACCAGGAAAGGTCTGTTTTTGCTCAAGGGTGGGAAAGGTTTTAGAACAGGCACAGGCTGAGGGCAGATAGCTGCAGTGAGAGCACGGGAGGCAGCTCACAGCTGAGCAGACAAGAGCGTTATGGGGTGTGATCTCAGCCATCTCTGTGGGGGGAGCTTTGTTACAGGATTGGATACTTTGCCCTGGCAGCAAGTCAGCAGCCCAGCAGAGAAGCTAAAAACACCGGGGGTAAAGAATACAACTCCAAACAGCTGGAGTCTCTCGGGACCTGGCCACCCCTCCCCCACAGTGTCTCAACACAGTCTCGGAGTCTCAGAGCGCAGGCGCAGCACAGTCTGGCTAGTGCCTCACTGCTGGCCCCGAAGTCTGTGGAGGAAGCTTGGTAACACCACCTAGCCCCTCCCCCCAAAAAAGCAGACTCCATTTAAGGGTTTTTTCTTTTTTTTCTTTGCTAGTTTGTCTTTGATTCTTCTCTGACAAAATGATCAAAAAATTGAAAAGAACCTTAACCCTTGACAGCTTCTATATGGATAAAGAGCAGACTCTAAACCCTGAGGAGACTAAAAACAGACTGTCCCCAGCTGAATCCCCAAAGGAGGAGATCATCTGTTCCTCAGCATAGATGAATCTCGTAGAAGAAATTAAAAAGGCTCTCACAAGAGAGCTAGAAAAAAAATGGGAAAAGGACAGGGAAGCTTGGCAAGAGAGTATGGAGAAGTCATCCCACTCATTTGAATACAGAGTGGATAAAGAAATCAAATCCTTGAAAAATAGAATTAGTGAACTGGAAAAAGAAAATTGCTCTCTAAAAAATAAAATTGGCGAAACGGAAAAAAAAAATTCCATAGAACAAAAGAACTCACTTAAACACTCAATTGGACAATTAGAAAAAGATATGTAAAAAGTGAGTGAAGAAAATACTTCATTGAAAATCAGAATCGAACAAATGCAATTGAATGACTCAAGGAGACAAGAAGAATCAGTCAAGCAAAACCAAAACAATCAAACAATGGAAAAGAATGTGAAATACCTTCTTGGGAAAACAACAGACCTGGAAAATAGATCCAGCAGAGACAATATGAGAATTTTTGGACTCCCAGAAAAATATGATGAAAAAAAGAGCCTGGACACTATTTTCCAGGAAATTATCAAAGAGAACTGCCCAGAAGTCATAGAAACAGAGGGCAAAATAGACATTGAAAGAATTCATCGATCACCTACTGAAAGGGATCCTAAAATCGAAACACCAAGAAATATAGTGGCCAAATGCCAGAACCCTCACACAAAGGAAAAAATACTGCAAGGAGGATCCACAATAAGGATCACCCAGGATCTAGCAGCATCCACATTAAAAGATCGAAGGGCCTGGAATATGGTATTCCAAAAGGCTGAGGAACTGGGTATGCAACCAAAAATAACTTACCCAGCCAGAAGGAGCATCTTTTTCCATGGAAGAAGATGGACATTCAACGAAATAAGCAAATTTCACCTATTTTTGATGAAAAAAACCAGAGCTGAACAAAAAGTTTGATCTACAAATATAGAACCCAAGAAAAACCTAAAAAGATAAAAACAAATCTTGGGAACTATATTTCTGCTATAAAGATGTATAAAGAATACATGTATTCCTTGTTCTAGAAACTAGAGGTGGAAAGGACATTGTACCTGAAAAAGGGTAAACTGGGGGTACTACATTTCATGAGAGGCAAAGGAAACCTATTATATCTGAGAGAAAGAATGGAGGGGGATGAATATAGTGGGTGTATTACTGACTTCAGAATTGGCTTTAAGAGAAAAATTTTAGACATATTCAATTCATGGTGAAACTTCTCCCACCTCATTGAAAAGTGAGAAGAGAAAAGTGAAAAGGGAAGGAATAAGCTAAGCGAAAGGGAATATGGAAACTGTGAGGGAAAAGGGTAAGATAGGGGGAGGAACTCTAAGGTGGGGGGAGGGATACTAAAAAGAGAGGGCTGTGAGAAGCAAGTGGTGCTCACAAACTTAATACTGGGAAAGGGGTAAGGGGGAAAGAAAGGAGAAAAGAATAAACAGGGGTTAACAAGATGGCAAGTAATACAGAATTGGTCATTTTAACCATAAATGTGAATGGGGTAAACTCCCCCATAAAAAGGAAGCAGTTAACAGACTAGATTAAAAGCCAGAATCCTACAATATGTTGTTTACAGGAAACACACCTGAAGCAGGAAGGTAAAAGGTTGGAGCAAAATCTACTATGCTTCAGGTGAAGTCAAAAAAGCAGGGGTAGCCATCCTGATCTCAGATCAAGCTAAAGCAAAAATTGATCTAATTAAGAGAGATAAGGAAAGGCATTATATCTTACTAAAGAGTACTATAGACAATGAAGCAATATCAATATTAAACACACACACACACACACACACACACACACACACACATATATATATATATATTATATATATATATATTATATATATATATATATATGCACCAAGTAGTGTAGCATCTAAATTCTTAAAAGAGAAATTAACAGAGCTGCAAGAAGAAATAGACAGCAAAACTATAATAGTGGGAGATCTCAACCTTGCACTCTCAGAATTAGATAAATCAAACCACAAAATAAATAAGAAAGAAGTCAAAGAGGTAAATAGAATACTAGAAAAATTAGATATGATAGACCTCTGGAGGAAACATAATGGAGACAGAAAGGAGTATACTTTCTTTTCAACAGTTCATGGAACCTATACAAAAATTGACCATATATTAGGACATAAAAACCTCAAACTCAAATGCAGTAAGGCAGAAATAGTAAATGCATCCTTTTCAGACCAGGAGGCAATGAAAATTACATTCAACAAAAAGCCAGGGGGAAGTAGACCAAAAAATATTTGGAAACTAAATAATCTCATACTAAAGAACGATTGGGTGAAACAGCAAATCATAGACATAATTAATAACTTCACCCAAGAAAACGATAATAATGAGACATCATACCAAAATGTATGGGATGCAACCAAAGTGGTAATAAGGGGAAATTTCATATCTTTAGAAGCCTATTTGCATAAAATAGAGAAAGAGAAGGTCAATGAATTGGGCTTGCAACTAAAAATGCTAGAAAAGGAACGAATTAAAAACCCCCAGTCAAACACTAAACTTGAAATTCTAAAAATAAAAGGAGAGATCAATAAAATTGAAAGCAAAAAAAAAAACTATTGAATTAATAAAACTAAAAGTTGGTTCTATGAAAAAACCAACAAAATAGATAAACCTTTAGTAAATCTGATTAAAAAAAGGAAAGAGGAAAATCAAATTGTTAGTTTTAAAAATGAAAAGGGAGAACTCACCACTAACGAAGAGGAAATTAGAGCAATAATTAGGAGTTACTTTGCCCAACTTTATGCCAAGAAATTCGACAACTTAAATGAAATAGAAGAATACCTCCAAAAAATATAGTTTGCCCAAAGTAACAGAGGAAAAAGTAAATATCCTAAACAGTTCCATCTCAGAAAAAGAAATAGAACAAGCTATTAACCAACTCGCTAAGAAAAAATCCCCAGGACCAGATGGATTTACATGTGAATTCTACCAAACATTTAAAGAACAATTAACTCCAATGCTAAATAAACTATTTGAAAAAATAGGGATTGAAAGAGTCCTACCAAACTCTTTTTACGACACAGACATGGTACTGATACCTAAACCAGGTAGGTTGAAAACAGAGAAAGAAAATTATAGACTACTCTCCCTAATGAATATTGATGCTAAAATCTTAAATAAAATATTAGCAAAAAGATTACAGAAAATCATCCCCAGGATAATACACTATGACCAAGTAGGATTTATACCAGGAATGCAGGGCTGGTTCAATATTAGGAAAACTATTAGCATAATTGACTATATCAATAACCAAACAAACAAAAACCATATGATCATCTCAATAGATGCAGAAAAAGCATTTGATAAAATCCACCATCCATTCCTAATAAAAAACACTTGAGAGCATAGGAATAAATGGACTTTTCCTTAAAATAGTCAGGAGCATATATTTAAAACCATCAGTAAGCATCATATGCAATGGGGAAAAACTGGAACCTTTCCCAGTAAGATCTGGAGTGAAGCAAGGTTGCCCACTATCACCATTATTATTCAATATTGTATTAGAAACACTAGCCTCTGCAATAAGAGTCGAGAAAGAGATTAAAGGAATTAGAGTAGGCAATGAGGACACCAAACTATCACTCTTTGCAGATGATATGATGGTATACGTAGAGAACCCCAGAGATTCTACTAAAAAGCAATTAGAAATAATTCATAATTTTAGCAAAGTAGCAGGATGCAAAATAAATCTTCATAATCCTCAGCATTTTTATACATCACCAACAAAATCCAACAGCAAGAGATACAAAGAGAAATTCCATTCAAAATAACTGTTAATAGCATAAAATATTTGGGAATCTATCTACCAAGGAAAGTCAGGAATTATATGAGCAAAATTACAAAAAATTTTCCACACAAATAAAGTCAGACTTAAATAATTGGAAAAATATTAAGTAGTCTTGGATAGGCTGAGTAAATATAATAAAGATGACAATACTCCCTAAAACAATCTATTTATTTAGTGCTACACCAATCAGACTTCCAAGAAAATATTTTAATGATCTAGAAAAAGTAACAACAAAATTCATATGGAACAATAAAAAGTCGAGAATCTCAAGGGAATTAATGAAAAAAAAAATCAAATGAAGGTGGCCTAGCTGTACCTGATCTAAAATTATATTATAAAGCAGCAGTCAACAAAACCATTTGCTATTGGCTAAGAAATAGATTAGTTGAGCAGTGGAATAGGTTAGGTTCACAAGACAGAATAGTCAACTATAGCAATCTAGTATTTGACAAACCCAAAGATCCTAACTTTTGGGATAAGAATTCATTATTTGATAAAAATTGCTGGGATAACTGGAAATTAGTATTGCAGAAATTAGGCTTGGACCTGCACTTAACACCATATACCAAGATAAGATCAAAATGGGTCCATGATCTATGCATAAAGAACGAGATTATAAATAAATAAGAGGAACATAGGATAGTTTATCTCTCAGCCTTGTGGAGGAGAAAGAAATTTCTAACTAAAGATGAACTAGAAACCATTACTGATCACAAAATAGAAAATTTTGATTATATCAAATTAAAAAGCCTTTGTACAAACAAAACGAATGCAAACAATATTAGAAGGGAATCAACAAACTGGGAAAACATCTTCACAGTTAAAGGTTCTGATAAAGGTCTCATTTCCAAAATATATAGAGAATTGATTCAAATTTATAAGAAATCAAGTCAATCTCCAATTGATAAATGGTCAAAGGATATGAACAGACAAAGATGATGAAATTGAAACTATTACCACGCATATGAAAGAGTGTTCCAAATTACTATTGATCAGAGAAATGCAAATTAAGACAACTCTGAGATACCACTACACACCTGTCAGATTGGCTAAGATGACAGGAAAAAATAATGATGAATGTTGGAGGGGATGCAGGAAAATGGGACACTGATGCATTGTTGGTGGAATTGTGAACGAATCCAACCATTCTGGAGAGCTATATGGAATTATGCCCAAAAAGTTATCAAACTGTGTATACCCTTTGATCCAGCAATGTTACTTCTGGGCTTATATCCCAAAGAAATACTAAAGAAGAGAAAGGGACCTGTATGTGTCAAAATGTTTGTGGCAGCCCTATTTGTAGTGGCTAGAAACTGGAAATTGAATGGATGCCCATCAATTAGAGAAAGGCTGGGTAAATTGTGGTATATGAATGTTATGAAATATTATTGTTCTTTAAGAAATGACCAGTAGGATGAATACAGAGAGGCTTGGAGAGACTTACATGAACTGATGCTAAGAGAAATGAACAGAACCAGGAGATCATTATACACTTCAACAACGATACTGTATGAGGATGTATTCTAATGGAAGTGGATTTCTTTGACAAAGAGACCTAACTCAGTTTCAATTGATAAATGATGGACAGAAGCAACTTCACCCAAAGAAAGAACACTGGGAAATGAATGTAAACTTTTTGCATTTTTTTTCTCTTCCCAGGTTATTTTTTACTTTCTGAATCCAATTCTCCCTATGCAACAAGAGAACTGTTTAGTTCTGCAAACATATATTGTACCTAGGATATACTGCAACATATTTAACATATATAGGACTGCTTGCCATCTAGGGGAGGGAGTAGAGGGAGGGAGGGGAAAAATCGGAACAGAAGCGAGTACAAGGGATAATGTTGTAAAAAAAATTATCCTGGCATAGGTTCTATCAATAAAAAGTTATCATAAAAAAAAAAGTTGTAACGACAACCATTTATTAAAGACTTGGCAATTCTGATCAATATAATGATTCACCACAATTTCAAAGGACTTTTGATGAAAAATGCTATCTTTCTCCAGTTAAAGAACTGAGGTACTTCAGTGAAGATTGAAGCATATTGCTTTTCTTTCTTTCTTTAGCCTGTTCTCATTCCACCTACCCTATCGGAACATGGGTAATATAGAAAGGTTTTGCATCACTTCATATGTGCAATAGGTATTGTATTCTTTATTGTGGAGAGAGAAAATTCATAACTGAAAAGAAAAAATAAAATTGAAAATGAAAAGAAAAGAAAAGAAAGAGACTTTGTGGTCTATAGAAATCTCCTTTATTCTGACTGTATCATTCATGTATTATTTATACCTACTATTATGTCATTCTCAACTTTGATGAGCCTTGAATATTAAAAAGCACAAAATCAATCAAATTTCCTTGGAAATTTCCCTAAAGTTTTTCAACTATATTAATATTAAAACACTAATGGATACAAAGTTCAGTCAATAGTAATTAATTTTATTATCTATCCACATATTTTATCCTTTTCACAGGAATAAAATTTGATATCTTATCAAATTTTTTCAACATAGAGGTAAATTATATATGCACTATTCTCTGATCTACCGTGTTTCCCCAATAATAAGACACTGTCTTATTATTTTTTTTTTGGACAGAAAAACACCAGAGAGCTTATTTTCAGGGGAGGGCTTATTTTAATGAACATTGACAGCATTTTTAATAAACAGGTAAATGTGAACAAAAAAAAGTACCTTTATTCAATAATGATCTTGTCATATTCTTCAACATCGTCATAAGTGTCCATACTCTGAATTCCGTCCTGGATGTCTTGCGCCTCTATTTCCTTCAGAAGAAGTGGACCCAATCTGTCATGTCCAGCAATATAGCTCTCTTTAAATGAACATGTCTTGTCCAGGTAACCTGCTCGTAGTGCCTTGGCAACACAGCTGTCAGTAATTTTATCACATGACTTCTTCACCCAAGTCACGATTTCTTGCAGACAGGGCTTCACAAAGTTTCCACTCTGATTTCTTTCCATTCTATTTTCAATGTAGTCATTGACTTCCATGTGCAAATGGTCCTTGAATGGCTTGTTTATTGCACTATCAAGGGTGTGGAGATATGCAGGAATCATTATTTGATCTATTCTTCTCTCTGCAAGGAAGTTCTTCATTTCTTTAGCACAGTGAGTGCTGGCTGAGTTCTTCTTTTATCCTCCATCATGCCCCCTGAATTCTTCTTTTATCCTCTATCATGCCCCTTTTATCCTCCACCATGCCCCCTCACTCCCGTTTACATACTGGGTTTTTATGCCTTAGCTCTCCTCCGCAGCACTGCTCTCAATGGCGCCAGCAAGCAAATCACTGGGGAAGAACAGGATGACGCGCTCACTGCTGCAGCTCTGATTGGATGCAGCTCGGAGCGTGGCGTGCATTTCACCCAGGCGGGGGGTGGAGGGGAGGGTGGAAAGGGGACGGTGCATACAGAGGGTACCGTAATGTAGTGTAGATCCTCTAGCGCAGAGGATCACCTTCACTACAGTAGCAATCTCAATAGGGCTTATTTTCGGAGGAGGGCTTATTTTAGAGGAATCTTACACAGTAAGGGGAGGGCTTATTTTCAGGATGGGTCTTATTATCGGGGAAACACGGTATTAGTTTAATATCTTATGCCAAAAGGAAATAATGAGCCTTTTCTTGATGAAGCCATGGTGACTCTTTGAAATTGTCACTTTTCTTTGTAAATGTTCATGAACCATCTCTTCAGTGATAGTCTTGGTTTTCTTCTCATTTTTGAAAACTGGTTAAGAAGCAGAAGCTACTTTTCAACAATGAGATGATTCATGCCAATTCCAATGGTCTTGTGATGAAGAGAGCCACCTGCATTCAGAAAGAGAAGACTGTGGGAACTCTGTGGATCACAACATAACATTTTCTTTCTTTCTGTTGTTTCCTCTCATTTTGTTTTCTTTCTCATTTTTTTCCCTTTTTGAAGAAATGTACATGTTTAACATATATTGCATTATTTACCATCTAGGGGAGAGGGTGCAGGGAAGGGAGAAAAATTTTGTAAAACAAAGTTTTACAAGGGTGAATGTTGAAAATTATCCATGAATATGTTTTGAAAATAAAAAGCTTTAATATAAAAAAGAAGGAGCAGCTAGATGGTTCAGCAGATAGAGCACCAGCCCTGGAGTCAGGAGGACCTGAGTTTAAATCAGGCCTCAGACACTTAACTTAGCTGTGTGACTCTGGGCAAGTCACTTAACCCCAATTGCCTCACCAAAAAAAAAAAAAAAAGATAGATTTGAAAACTAGTTAAGAAACCTTGTGGTCCATTAAAATTTCCTTAGAGATTCTGACTCTATCCCTCATTGAATTATCTGTGTCTCTTGCTATATGTCATCCTTAAATTTGGTGAGCATACTGTGTATTATTAAATAGCACAAAACCAAGTATAGATACTTGGGAAATTTCTCTATGGATTTCTATCTAGTCTAGTCATTTTACCTCTCCAGAATTGTCATCATGTCTATTAAGCATCCAACTTTGGTTCTTATGCCTTTTAAATGAAACTCCTGGCTTTTGTTCCCATTGGCTACTGGCCTGTGGTTGGAATCCATTCTTGTGTATTAATGGGGTGTATCTCAAAAACAACAATAAACAGAAGACATTTTTCCTCCTTATTTTACCCTTCTCCAGAATGGAGATGCACAAGAATGGTTGGCTTAGTTCATTGCTTCACCAACAATGCATTAATATCCTTAGTGGTCCATTTCTGGGTTACAGTCTTTCTGATACAGCCATTACATGGTTTCCTTTAATATGTATAAAACATGTTTCCCCCTCATCACACAAAAATGGTGGAAAATTTCTCCTCTGGGGTGTGTTGTTTAATATTCAAGTAGCCTATTAAGCAGCTGCAGTAGTGATTTGGTCAAGTCAGGTCATTGATTCCAACTAGTTTGGGCTGGATGAGGTATTATCTTCAGTTTGTGGTTTTCTCAAAACCACAAGACTCTTTCTGATTGGCTGAGTCCATCTGTGCCTTCCTAACCCCCAATTCCATGTTTGCTCAAGGTTTCTATTGATCACTTAATTATTCTGTGGAATCTTAACTTTCCTTAACCTCACACATTCTGAAAACCTCTTGGTCAGTGGTATCCACTATCCCACAATACCTTGAAGTTTGCAATATTGGGGAAACCCAACTTTTCAACAATTCTCACATTAGCTAAAGTGGTGTGTAAGAAGTGGTATTTCAGAATAATTTTGATTTTCATTTCTCTAATTATTAGTAATTTAGATAATTTAAATTTAGAGTAATTAAATTAATTTAACTGTATTATTTCTCATTCTACATCTTTGCATCTTTTCCACAAGAAAATGTGATATTTGTTCTCCAGCCCTATAGCACCTTCCTCTTTGGCTATTGTGTTTTGTATACCATTGAAGTGATGTATTAACTGCATATGAATAGTTTTTTAAGAACCTTAAAAGTTTAGTTTTTCTGAAACAGGTGACTTGAATTCATCAGGAATAGCCAGATGTTTCCTTACTATCACTTTACTATATGACAAATATCAAGTTTCTGTTACCCCTGTCTATTCTGTCACTTCTAATGCAAAGCCCACTCTCTTTAGCAGTACAAAAGCAAAGCCCATTCTCTAGCAGTACAAAAACAACCAATATATACATTGAGTAGCTCTGTTTTTTTTTTTTCTCTGATGTCAGTTATCAATATCCCATCCACTAGAAGTAATGGTATTACATTTCTGTGAATTTCTTCTTTCCTTAATATAATTAGGAAAACCTTTGTGGTTATGCTTAACTTTCCTTACCAATCTCAGCTTTATTAGGAGTATTTTTTTACAGGATCATGCTCTGCTATTCATTCTGTTATTTGCCCTCTCTTTCATATTTATGCTTTTAAATAATATTCCAGGTTAAGAATCTAGATATGCTGCTATGGTGACAAATGCTAAAGAAAGCCTTAATTAGTTGAATGGGTCAAGTCAGATCAAGGGCCATGTCATCTAACAGAATCCTGCTCATTTGTTTTATACTCATTTGCAGTACTAGTCAGAACACATCATTTCCCAGTGACTAGAAAGACTATTAAAAGGGAATCAATCATTAAGACCTTCATCATTACTGTTAAGCACTGGACTTTGGTCCTTAAGCCTCTCAGTTAAAGCTTTTGGCTTCCCTCTCCACTGGCTCTCTGCCTGTGCCTGGAAGCCATTCTTATGTATTATTGGAGGTCTGCCCCTGAAGCTACAATAAACCTTTGTTCTCTTCTTGAGAACAAGAATGATTCTCTTCTTATTTTTCCCTTGCTTGATGAAGCTAAAACCGTGCTTGACAGGAACCCTAATCCTTACCTCTTTACTTTCTCCTACCCATCCCTCTCTTGTAATCAGGTTCCTAAAAGATCTTTGCTTCCAAGCCTCTTCTGAGATTTCCTGCTCTATTCAATTTGCTATCTGCTCTTTTAAGAGATTACATTATAGATAAGAGATTTTCCAAGAGAGGAACCTATTGTGGCATGTGTTCTATGGCAAAATTATTTCAGCGCAAATATATTAGACTTTCTTTTGCAATGATAATGATAATAATAATATAATTCCTTCAAAAATAGAATGCCTGACAATAAAAAAAGAAGTTCATACTTAAAGAAAATAGCTGAAATAAGGAAAGAATATTAAAATGTGCTTAGGCAATAAAGAATAAACCCATAAGAGAAATTCTGAGTTATAGATGTTGCTCTACCTTTGAAATGGGAGCCATTGCTAGGTATATATTATCTTTCAATAAACTTTTCTATCTAATTGGCAGAGTCTGCATTATTTCATTTTACTCTTGATATAAGAAAGTACAGTATAGGGGAAAGTGCAGAGGATTGAGGTTCAGGGGCAAAGGGTCCTATTCCTATTTTTGTCTTAATTCAAAGTGGAACAGTAGATTTGGAAAGTCATTTCAAGCTTAGGAATCTCACTCTCCTTATCTCTAAGATGAATAGGTGGAGCTGGATGAGGTCTGTATTCCTTTCTAGATTTAAAATACAAGTGGTTAAAGAAAAGCAAGAGGGAAAGTGACAGAGACAAAGAAAGGAGAAAAGAAGAGGAAGGGAGAAAGAGAGGAAGGGAGGGAGGGAGGGAAAAGGGAAGGAAGGAAGGAAAGAAGAAAGGAAAAAAAGAAGAAAGGAAGGAAGGAGGGAAGGAGAAAAGGAAGAAGGGAAGGAGGGAAGGAGAAAAGGAAAAAGGGAGGGAGGGAGGAAGGAAAGGAGAGAGGAAAGAAGGGAGAGAAAGGAATGATAAGCAAGGGAAGAAAAGAGAAAAAAGAAACTGAGCACTCACGGTTTTATAACAATCAAATCTGACCCTTAAACATAGAGGGAAAAAATGATCCTCTCTGCCTTCTTTGCAGAGATAGGAGATCATGGGTCTGGAATAGTTTACATACTGTGAAACTAGGATAGTTTTTTTTTTCCCTTTCTCTTTCTTTTTTATTCTTTATCACAACAGATTCCTTTTTTGGAGGATACAAGATACAGGAGGTAAAGATATATATTTGGAAATGAAGATGGTATAAATATAAAAGATAACACAAATAAAAAATGCTTGTAATAGAATATAATTTTTTTTTGTCTGTCAGCTCTATTCTGATAAAATGGGCAGGTATAACTAATTCCATTGTACAATAGAAGGAACTTTGGTATTATTAAATGGCATGCCCAAGAGCATACAGTAACTTCATGATATAACAGTCACTGAAATTTAGAAATTCTCATTCAACAAGGAGGTGAGTAGGTTTCTGGGTCACAGGGGAGAAAAAGTCATAAAATCATAAAATTTTCCAGCTAGAACAGACTTCAGGGACTGTCTAATAATAGTAGGTGGCACTCATATGGCACTGTAAGGTTTGTGACACATTGTTTGCATATTATTTCATTTGATCTTCACAACAACTTTGTAAGATAAAATAGGTCAATAGTAGGAATCAATCACAGCTCACCTGTCACATGCTCATCATGTACCTCAGAATGTTGGCTTTAGTGTCAGAAGCCTGGAGTTTGAATTTTCAGCTTTGCCACTCACTATCTATGTGACACATTTTAAATCTCTCTTGGCTTCAGTTACTTTTTCTGTAAAATGGAAAATTTGTATAGATTACCTCTAAGGTCCCTTTTAGTTTGAAATCTTGAATCTAAATCTAGCTGTCATTCAAAGTAAATAATATAGAGATTTGCACATCTTAAAGCACCATATAAATGCTAATTTTATTTCTTCCCCTCTCATATATGGTTTCTAAGTCTACCCACTCTCCTTATTTTATTGATGAGTAAATAAAAAGACTAGAATAGTGAAGTGACTTGTACAAAGTCACATAGTGAATTAATAAATTAGTAATTTGGTTTAAAGTCAATTTCCCTTTTAAATATAAATATTTTAAATTGCTAAATGGAAGGTCTTATATTTTAAATTATGTTTTCCTTTGTTGTATTTCAGTTATCCTTTTATTTTGTCAGAATTTGCAATCCTATCCCCTGTTATATTTCAGATACTGAATTTCCACTACCTGTAGGCATTTCTACTCTGAAAAAATGACTGATTCTCATCCTCCTTACCCCAAACTTTTCAGCTTTCTTTAAGACATGATGAATTAGGAAATGAAATGAACTCTCTTCAACCTGACAGATGCACTTTGGGAAAAGGATATGTGTACTTCTGACTCCCTACTGAGTTATTGTAAGAAAAACTGAAAAAGGGAGAAAGTGGGTTTTAACTTCCCATCAGGAAAGAATTGCAGTCAGACTAGTAGACAGACAAAAAATCACAGAAGAAACTGGAGCTTCAGCTTAGTGATGAACAGTACAAGTGCTTGTTCTATGTTGCTCTCAAAGTATAATGCTGAATATAAAAGGACCTGACTTTTCTAAGATGCATTTCAGTTGGAAAACTAAGAAAAGAAATCAAATTTTAAAATATATTTTCCCATTCATCTCTTAACTATATGGATTCAGTGTACTATGGTGGAAAAAGTAGGGAACTGGGAATTTGGAGATCTGGGCTTTTTGTTTTTGTGACTATGAGCAAATCCATTTTTTTAAGAACTCAATTTCCTTTTCTATAAAACTAATGGATTGGATTAGATTATCTCCATGGTTTTTACTAGTCAGAAGGATGCTAGAACTGGCTTATAAAATTTTTAATGTGAGCTTTTATAATTCAATGTAATTCAATAAACAGTTATTATGTGCTTACTATATGCCATCCTTTAAGTTTTGGGGATACAAAAAGAGACAAGACAGTCCCCCTAAACACCAAGGAGGTGACAATCTAATGGAAGAGATAACATACAAGCACATATATAAAAAGAAAAGCTATGTCCACCTTAATTATTAAAAGGAGAAAGTCACTAGAATTGTGAAGCTGGGGGTATCTTCCTCTAGAAGGTGAGCTTTTAGTTGGTATTTAAAGGAAGCCAAGGAGATCAGTAATTTGAACACAGAAGGCAGAATATTCAAAGCTTGGGGGACAGCCAAAAAAAATGCCAAGATCTGAAAAAAAGAGAATATCTTATTTGAGGAATATCCAGGTCAGTGTCACTAGATTAAAAAGTACAGAGAAAGTAAGGTAGAAGAAGATTGGTAAAGTAGGAGAAAGCTAGGTTATAAAAGGCTTTGAATGTCAAGCAGAGCATTTTGTATTTGATGCTGGAGATAATAGGCAGGCACTGGTGTTTATTAAATAGGGGGTAATATGATCTAACCTGTCCTTTAGGAAAATCACTTTAGTGGCTTAATAGAGGGTAGATTGGAGTGTGGAAATTTTGAGGCAGATATACCTTCTTTCGGCTATTGCAATAGTCTGAATGGGAGATGATGAGGCCAGCACTAGAAAAGGAAAGAAAGTATTATATTAGAGATGACATCAAGATGAGTTCTTGCCCACAGACTGAATATGAGTGATGAGAGATGGTGAAGAATTCAGTTGAACCTGAGGGAATCGAGTTCCCTTCTATAGTAACAGAGAGAATAGAGGAGTGGGGAAATGGTTTAGAGTAAAAGATAATTTATTCTACTTTGTATATTCTGAGCTTTAGAGGTATATTGGTCATTGTGGTTGAGATGTTGTAAAGTCAATTGAACATATGAAATTGGAGGTTATCAAAGAGTTTGGGGCATGACAGGTAGATTTGAGGATCATCAGCAGAAGAAGCTGGAAAATGAATGGATGCCCATCAATTGGAGAGTGGTTGAGTAAATTGTGGTATATGAATGTTATGGGATATTATTGTTCTGTAAGGAATGACCAGCAGGATGAATACAGAGAGGACTGGAGAGACTTGCATGAACTGATGCTGAGTGAAATGAGCAGAACCAGGAAATCATTATATACTCAACAACGATACTGTATGAGGATGTATTCTGATGGAAGTGGATTTCTTTGACAAAGAGACCTAACTCAGTTTCAATTGATAAATGATGGACAGAAGCAGCTACACTCAAAGAAAGAACACTGGGAAACGAATGTGAACTATTTGCATTTTTGTTTTTCTTCCTGGGTTATTTTTACCTTCTGAATCCAATTCTCCCTGTTCAACAAGAGAACTGTTCGATTCTGCACACGTATATTGTATCTAGGATATACTATAACCTATTCAACATGTAAAGGACTGCTTGCCATCTGGGGGAAGGGGTGGAGGGAGGGAGGGGAAAAATCGGAACAGAAGTGAATGCAAGGGATAATGCTGTAAAAAATTACCCTGGCATGGGTTCTATCAATAAAAAGTTATTAAAAAATAAAATAAAATAAAAAAAGAGAATCATCAGCAGAGAAATGGTAATTAATTTCTTGGAAAGTGAAGAGATCAACAAATGAAGAAGTATGGAGAAAGAAGACAAAATGGCCCAGTTCAACCTGAGAGTTACCTGTTGTTAGAGGATTTCACAAAAGAGACAGAGAGGGAGCAGTTAGTTATCTAAGTAACTTGGGAGAGAAACAGGAGAGAGGATTCCCAAAATTAATGACAAAGTATTATCAAGGAGGAGAGAATCATCAGGTTTGGAAGAATTTAAAATGGGAAAAGACCATTGGTTTGGGTAGCTACCAGATCATGAATCTCATTGGAGAGAATATATTTACTGGAATGATTAGATTGGAATTTGAATTGGAAGGTGTTAGTAAGAGATTGAAAACATAGAAAGTGGAGGCATCTATTCTATTTTCTTTTGGAAGCAATAGGGCTTAAGTGACTTGTGTAGGGTCCCATAGTTAATTAGTATCTGAGACTGGATTTGAATGCAGGTCCTTAATTCCAAGGCTGGTGCTCTATCCACTGTGCCACCTACCTGCCCTTCAGAGACATCTATCATAGAAGGTCCTTTCAAGGAGTTTTACTACAAAAGGCAGAAGAAATATAGAATGGTGGTTAGCAGGAATAGAAGGACCAAATGAGGGTTTTTCAGGATGGGAGACAGTGGACAGGGAGAGATTGAAAATACTTGGAAGGGAAGGAATAATAGAAGGAGCAACATGGTGGAGGAGACAAAATAGAATGAAATTATTTGAACAAGTAGAGATGGTAAACTTGGTAAGGAATAAGCCAACAATTGTATGAGACAGGATAAAAGAGGAAAAAGTAGTAGAAGGCATCTGAGTGATAAGAAATGAGGAAAGGAGGCAGGAGAGGAGATTATGGCAAAAGGCCTATTTTTTTCTGTAAAATATCAAACAAGTTTTTTAGCTGAAAAAATGGGGTTAGGGGAAACCATGGAAGGTCTAAAGAGAGATTAAAATGTTTGCAAGAGATACAGTAGAGAATGGGATAATGAATTGATAAGAGAAGGATATTAAGATTTCCTAGTAGCAGTGAGATTCTAGTTAAGGTTGTATAACATAAATTTTTAGTGAATCCAATCAGAACAGTTGCAGAATCTTTATTCAGTAATACATGTATAGGAGCAATGACAGTAAATGGTGGGAGTGATCCAAGGCTGAGGTTAGGCTGGGTATAATTGGTGATATATTATAATTGGTGTTATATTAAGAGGGCTAGTGATTCAAGAGAATAGAACAGTGTAGAGTTGAATTGATTGACCAAAGGGTCAAGATAGGAAAAAAAAAGTGAGTGATTAGTACAGGGGAGAAGACCTGGAAGAGAATTGAGGGGTTAATGGATGGGAGATCATAGTGTGGATGAAGAATAGTGTTTTGTAAGGAAAGTGAGGAGAAGAGGTGAAAAGCCAGTAGATTATAGTAGGATTCAGAATTCTTGAACATGGAGGGAGCCAACACTTGTGGGTGATCACAAGGTCAAGGATATGCCCATCTTTAAGTGTAAACTTAGACTGAGTGAAGGAATAGCTCATAGGAGTTTAGTGGATTGAGGAATTAAGTACTTGAGGTATTTTAAGGAAAATCAATATGTATGTTGAAGTTTGCTAGTATGGCAGGAGTTGAGGAAGAAAGAAAAATTGTAAGCCAAATATTGAACTCATTGAAGAAGGAAGGGAGTGACATGGGGGAGGGGGAAATGTGTCTACAATAACAATTATTATGATTTTGAGTGGGTGGTAGATATAAATTGTGTGATCCATAAAGGAAGAGAGATGAATTAGAATCATCTCATGTAGAGAGCCAAAATTCTGGAGAAGTGTACTTGAAATAAGGATTCTTACAACAAAGTATTAACTCAGAAGAATTGATAAGACAATGATTATCTAGGTTAGCATGGTGATTAATAGTTCTCTAGTTCAGTATGATTGAATTAATCTTACAACAAATAATGGTTTCCTAGTGATATAATGATTGGCTTATACTCAGTATGATGAATGCATTTAATTGTAATAGAGTATTTAAAAGGTCAGAGTCAGACCTTGAGACAGACTTGAAGATAGACACAGAGAAAAGACAGAGGACTGAAGGCTGGAGCTCAAGCTCTCAGACTCAAAGCAACTTCAAGAGAGAGACATTCCATCTTCATCAGTCTCATGGTGGCTCTCCTGCTTCCTCCACTGAGATCAAGGCCCTTCTGAAGGGCCTCCAGAAAGCTAGCCCGGGCCTCAGGCAAGGAGACAGACTGTGAAGGAGACAATAAAGAATTTGGACTTTATCCCTGGTTATTCTCATGGCGATTACTCTGCTGAAAGAAAGGCTGGTCCCAAGACCTCCAGAAAGCTAACCAGAACATTACAATCTCAGATGATAGTATGCATAGATACTTTGATTATAATATGGTTTTAAGCATGAACTACAGGATATTTGATACTTGGGATTCCCCACTCCTACCCCTTCCTCTCCCTCAGCCTAAAGGGTAATTTCCTTCTACTTAGACTTGGCTTTGCTTCACTCTTGCTATGAATTTAGTCATTTAGGGCTTCTATTTTTTCAGTTCTCCAGAATCAGTTTTTTTAGTCTTCATTTACATCTATAAACTAGAAGCACTTGAGGGGAGAGCTACTTTCCTTTTCTAAAAGTGTTGTGAGGAAAAAAAACAAACCTTAAGAAAGATCTGTACAAATATGAAATTCTAAAAAAAAAAAATAACAACAAAAGGTAATTTAAAATTAGAGAAGAAATAATTAGAGGTTAAATGAATTTCTCATGGCCATACCATACAGCCAATATGTCTCGAGTGCTACTTGAACCTAGGTCTTCTTGGTTCTAAGACTAAGTCCTCTATCCAGATCACTTCTGCATCACATCCCTTTTACATGAGGAAACTGAGGCTCAGAGAGGTCAAATGATTTGCCTACAAATAATTGTAAGTGTCTGAGATTAAATTTGAATCCAAATATACTCTCTCTTACACTCTAATCCTAAGCATTATAAGATCATAATTAGAAGAGACCTCAGAGTTATCTAGTCAAAACTGTTTATTTCACATAAGAAAAGACAAAGGAAATTGAATGACTTACCTAATGTCACACAGGTAGTAACTTTCAAAAGTGGAATATAAATCCAGAACCTCTGTCATGAACATCTAAAATCCATGTTCTCTGTCTCCCTTTGTAAGGTAATTTCTGAATCATATAATTTTGTCTAGTATTACATAGATACATACATATATATATCACGGTAACATTCCCAACAAGGGTTTGCCACATTCAAGTCAAGTCAACAAGTATTAAGTACTGAGTTAAGCTCAAGGTTTGTGAAGTATAAATTGCCTCAGTAGCTCAGAGCCTTGTCATGAATATAACATTAAAAAAAAAAAACACATATCACTTGCTTAATGTGTACAGAGCAGTGGAAAGGAAATATGTACTGCAGCACAAAGAGTAGATTTGTATTCCTATTTATTTCATTGTGACATAAATGACTAACTTAATATTCCATGTGCCTCAGATTCCTTTTCTGCATATTAGAGAATTGTACTGGATGTTCTTTGAATATCAAATCCCATGGATTTATCAGCCACAAAAAATGGTTAAATAATAAACTGTGGAACTTTTAGCCTATTGAGAGAATAGTGGGAGGATAAGATTCATACACACACACCCACACAAAATAGACACTTGATGAATGAATTAAGGAAATAATGAACAAAGCACTAAGTGAAGTCCAAAGATAAAGGCCATTGTTACCAACAATGAGAGAAAAAAGAAGGCTAAAGGGGAAAAATTACATTCAAATCACTTTTTTTTAAATAACTTTTTATTGATAAAACCCATGCCAGGGTAATTTTTTACAGCATTATCCCTTGCACTCACTTCTGTTCCAATTTTTCCCCTCCCTCCCTCCACCCAGATGGCAAGCAGTCTTATACATATTGAATAGGTTACAGTATATCCTAGATACAATATATGTGTGTAGAACCGAACAGTTTTCTTGTTGCACAGGGAGAATTGGATTCAGAAGGTATAAATAACCCAGGAAGAAAACCAAAAATGCAAGCAGTTTATATTCATTTCCCAATGTTCTTTCTCTGGGTGTAGCTGCTTCTGTCCATCTTTGATCAATTAAGACTCTCTTTGTCAAAGAGATCCACTTCCATCAGAATACATCCTCAAACAGTATTGTTGTTGAGGTATATAATGATCTCCTGGTTCTGCTCATTTCACTTAGCATTAGTTCATGTAAGTCTCGCCAGTCCTCTCTGTATTCATCCTGCTGGTCATTCCTTACAGAACAATAATATTCCATAACGTTCATATACCACAATTTACTCAACCATTCTCCAATTGATGGGCATCCATTCATTTTCCAGCTTCTAGCCACTACAAACAGGGCTGCCACAAACATTTTAGCACATACAGGTCCTTTTCCCTTTTTTAGTATCTCTTTGGGGTATAAGCCCAGTAGAAACACTGCTGGATCAAAGGGTATGCACAGTTTGATAACTTTTTGAGCATAGTTCCAAATTGCTCTCCAGAATGACTGGATGTGTTCACAATTCCACCAACAATGTATCAGTGTCTCTGTTTTCCCACATGCCCTCCAACATTCCACATTATCTTTCCCTTTCACTCTAGCCAATCTGACAGGTGTGTAGTGATATCTCAGAGTTGTCTTAATTTGCATTTCTCTGATTCATAATGATTTGGAGCATATGTTCATATGTCTACAAATAGTTTCAATTTCTTCATCTGAGAATTGTCTGTTCATATCCTTTGACCATTTATCAATTGGAGAATGGCTTGATTTCTGATAAATTAGAGTCAATTCTCTATATATTTTGGAAATGAGGCCTTTATCAGAACCTTTGATTGTAAAAATGTTTTCCCAGTTTATTGTTTCCCTTATAATCTTTTCTGCATTTGTTTTGTTTGTACAAGAACTTTTCAATTTAATATAATCAAAATTTTCTATTTTGTGGTCAATAGTGATCTCTAGTTCTTTGGTCATAAATTCCTCCCTCTTCCACAGGTCTAAGAGGTAAACTATCCTATGCTCTTCCAATTTATTTATAATCTCCTTCTTTATGCCTAGGTCATGAACCCATTTTGACCTTATCTTGGTGTATGGTGTTAAGTGTGGGTTAATGCCTAGTTTCTGCCATATTAATTTCCAATTTTTCCAGCAATTTTTCAAACCACTCTTAAAAGAATATGTAGGGATTGAATAAGCACAGAGATTGAGGAAAGGCATTCCAGACATAGTGAGAAGAATAATGAAAAAAAAAAAGATACAAAAGATAGGTAAAACATAGAGAATAATCACAGAGTAGTCTAAGTTTGCTGAGTCAAAGGATGCATGAAATGTAGTAAGCAGAAAGTAAAATTAGATTGTACTGGAAAGGTAGAGAAGCACCAGACTGTGGAGAGCATGGCATAGCTAACAATTAGAGTGTAAGCTTTCTTATTGGGCAATGAGGAACCACTGGAGTTTTTTAGAGAAAATAAATGGTATGATGGGTATATTGGAAAGAGAAAAATGTTGTAATAAATGATAACTAGTCTTTTTTGACTCTGTAATTCTCATATTTTATGAATACTTTACAATTCCAAAGATTTCTTCAAAACTTACAAACTATAGTGACATTCTTGCACTTGTCATTTTTTTTTTTTGAATCAACTAAAGACATAAAAAAACAGAGTACTTCCCTTTAGGAATTTATAGTGTAGTATTAGGGGATGACATAGCACACTGTTTTATATTACATTTATGCACACATATGTACCAGCATTTGTGTGTATGAATGAGAAATTACATGAAGTTCAGAAAGTAGGTGATTTAGAGAGAATGTGAGTTTAGTAACACAGGCATTTCTTTAGTAGTTGATTTTGCTGTTTTCTTCAACAATATAGATCAAAACAATCCAAGCCTTCTTATCTTTATGCTACTCTTGTCCACATCCTCCCATAAATCTTTTACAAGGAATTCAAACTTGCTAGGAGCCTCACATTTGTTCTTATAACATCATCCAGACTCACTATATAACTGACCCATCTCCATTTCTGTACATTCATCTTATTTTTTATAAATCCTTTATCCCTGTACTTGTAAACCACCATCATTAGTGATATATTACATCTTAATGACATCCATCTTATGTATCCCTTTGAGTGACCTGTAATTTCTAAACTCTTTGCAAACTCTAGTGTTGTATGATTCATAGTCATATGGCATTAAGGAAAAAAATATTTTAAATAGCATTTCCCCCAGTTACATGTCAAAAAATTTTTAACATTCATTTTTGCAAGATTTTGGTGTCAATTTTTTCTGCCTCCTTCCTTCTGTCCCCTCCTCTTTTCTGAAGATGGTTGGCAGTTTGATATATTTTATGAATGTGCTATCATATAAAACATTTTCATATTAGTCACAATGATGAAAGAAGAACTAGATCAAAAGAAAAAAACACAATAAAGTGAAAAAAATATCCTTCAATCTGCATTCTATGTCTATCCATGCTTTATCTAGTGATGGATAGTATTTTCTATCACAGACCATTGTGCTGCTGAGAATTGAGTTAGTCATAGCTGATCACCACACAATGTTTCTGAGACAGTGTACAATATTTTCCTGATTTTGCTCATTGTACTTTGTAGCATTTCATACAAGTCTTTCCAGGTTTTTCTGGAATCTGATTGTTCTTTATTTCTTGTTGCACAATAGTATTCCATTACACACACATATCATAGCTTGTATGGTCATCTTCTGTTGGAATCTTTACAAACTGCTAACTCATTAGAATTGATAGATTATTGATCTGATCTTACAAGAAGATGTTTTGGGCCAGAACCTGAAACAAGGTACTAAGTGGAACTAATTAATACAAGGCTTGTGTTTACACCTTTACTCATTGGAATTCACAAGTATGGGAGATTCACAAAGTAAACTTTATAACTTTGTGAATTCACACTTCCCTTGAAGCTCTTAGGGCCAGAGAGCACTATGGGAGAAACCCATAATCCCTCTCTTTCACATCCCACAATTCCTCTCTCTCTAATAAATAGACCTTCAAAGGGGCCAGTCAGAAGAGTTTTCAGAGGAAGAAGCTACAAGTCGAGATTTCAGCTGAATTATGCCAGAAGCCTTCTCTCCGAGGCAAGACAGATTCAACTTGGTGCTGGCTCTAGAGGCTGAAGAAAGCAGAGGCAGAAGCAAAAGACAAAGCTGCAAGAGCTCTTGGAACCAAGCAGAGAGATAGGCCTCAACTAACCAGGCTATTTTGGAAGGAGAAAATAAACGTTTGCATTTTTACCAGCTGGCTGCATTTGGGTGATTATTACTTTCAACTGAAACTGACTGCCTCCAGAAAATCTCCCCCAAGAAACCTACCTTCTCCTAGAGAGAACCATTCATATTATTATTATTTTAAAGAAGAACAAGAACTCCAACAATCTTCCAATTGCTAGTCATTCCTTAAATTAAACTATAGGTTACTTTTGTTATTGACTATTGTGTCTTGTGTCTTTTTCACTGATCCATCACTCTATTTCCTAATAAGTACCAGAATAATTTTGAGGAATACTGCTTTATAATATAATTTGAGGTCTTAGTTGCCAGGCCACCTTCCTTTGTATTTTTAAAAATTAATTCCCTTGATATTCTTGACTTTGTTCTTTCAGAGGAGTTTTGTTGTTATTTTTTTTTTTTTAACTTTTGAGATTTATTTTTAGTGATTGATTGGTATGGCACTGAGTAAGTTGAGGCAAAATTATCATTTTTATTATATTGGCATGGACTGCATATGAGCAATTGATGTTTTTCTATTTGTTATATCTTACTTCAATTCTGTGCAAATGTATTTTGTAATTGTTTTCATATAGGTCCTGGGTTTGTCTTGGCAGATAGACTCCTAAATATTTTATCTTGTTTATAATTATTTTAAATAGAATTTCTATTCCCTGCTGCTGGATTTATTGATCATGTAAAGAAATGCTAATGAATTATGTGGGTTTATTTTATGTTCTGCAGCTTTGATAAAGTTGTTAATTATTTCAAGTAATTTTTAATTGATGCCCTACGATTCTTTAGGTATGTTATCTTATTATCTGCAAAGATTGATAGTTTTGTTTCCTCATTGCTTATTCTAATTCCTTCAATTTTTCCCCCTCTTTTATTGTTAACCTTTTTAGTACTGTACAAATAATAATGGTGATAATGGGAATCCTTGCTTCACCCTTGATCTTTTTAGGAAGGCTTATCCCATTACAGATAATGTTTACTGATGGTTTTAGATAAATACTGCTTATCATTTTAAGGAATGTTCCCTTTATTCCCATTCTTTCTAGTGGTTTTAAGAGGAGTAGATGCTGTATTTTTTCAAAATCTCTTGAGATACTCATAAGATTTTTGCTGGTTTTCTTATTGATATTGTCAATTATGTTAATGGTTTTCCTAATATTGAGCCACTCTTGAATTCTTAGTTTAAATAGTCTTTGTAATATATTGTTGTAATTGCCTTGCTAGTGTTTTGTTCAAAATTTTTGCATCAATATTGGCCTATAATTTCTTTCTATCTTTTAGCTCTTCTTGGTTTAGATATCAATGCCATATTTGTGTCATAAAAAGAGTTTTATATATAGTATATCATTTAATTATTTTTGTTTTTGATTTGACTGAGATTAGGATTTTTTTTTTTTTAACAACTGAAGCATAACAGATTCTGCTCCAGGCTGTTACTTTTACTCTTTTGTGTCTCTGCTTCAAGTGTTTTTTCTTGTAAACAACATATTGTTGGATTCTGTTTTTAATCTACTTTGCACTACACTTCCATTTTATGGGACAATTTATCTCATTCATTCTCATTCATGGTAATAATGATTATCATCAGATCTTTCAATCAAATCTTTATTACTATACAGGGAAGTAGTAGAAAAGATTTCTATATTCAATTGATTGTGTATATTATTTCCTGTTTGAGTGAATAAAGAGAAGAATAAATTTCAAATAATGGTCATTACCCATTTTTCTGCCATTTCCCCCTTTATGATAATAAATCTTTTGTGTCCCTTCATATAAAATAACTTTTTTTCGTCTACCTCTCCCTTCCTGCTGCACTGTGGTGTTCTCTTCTTTTGTATAATATCTGATGGTTCTCTATGGGAGCAGATTTCTTGGGGAGGTTTTCTGGAGGAAGCCTTAATTTCAGTTCAAAGTAATAATCACCTCAAATGCAGCCAGGGATTAAAATACAGTCTTTTATTGTCTCTTTCAAAATAGCCCGGTTAGTTTTCTTAGAGGCCTATCTCCTTCCTTGGTTCCAAAAGCTCTTGCATCTTAGCTTGTTCTTTGTCTCCTCCAGCTCCCTCTGAATCTTGGTTCAAATTCCTCTAAATCCTTGATTCTTCCTGACTGCAGTCTCTAGCTTGTCAATCTCCTGAACGGACTTTCAATCTCTTTCAACTGAGTGACTCACTGACTGAAGCTCTAAGAGCTTCTTATATATGAGCTCTTAAAGGTGTGAACCCAAAGATTGACTCCTCCTCTGAGAGAGTGGGATTGTGAGTTTCTGACTTGTGCATCTCCCGAACTAATGTGTGAGCTAATGTGTGAACTCTCAAAGGTGTGAGCTTTAATGTGTGAATTCTCCCAAAGGTGTAAATCCTAAGCACACAAGCACTGTTTCCATCAACTCTAATGAGTTAACACCTTGTTTCAAATTCTGTGCCATAATACTGTACCCAGTGTACTTTTTTTTAAATCATTTTTTAAAATGCTGTTCCCTCAAGTTTATTATATACCCATGGCTTCTGTCTATGCATATTCTTTCTAGATATACTATTAGTGACATAATTATTAAAAATTACAAGTGTCATTTTCTTATGAAGGATGTAAACAGTTTAGCTCTATTGAATCCCTTATGTTTTCTTTCCCCTTTGTCCCTTTTTATGTGTCTCTTGGATCTTGATATTGGGAGATAATTTTTTAAAATTCTGGTCTTCTTATAAAAATAGAATAAAATAGAAATTCTTCTATTTCATGGTGTGTGGAATGGAGAGAGAGAGAGTGAAGAACTTACAGGAATGTTTAAATTCTTTTTCTATTTTTTTTTTTTATTATTTCTATGTCTCTGTGACCTGCATAAGTATGGTGTGTGCAGCCAATATTTACTTAAAACTTTAGATATATTTACTTAACTAGAAATGATGACATCTATCCTTGTTCAGTGATATCAATACTTAGATTATTAAATGCCATCAGCTCAGTAATCTGAAGTTTGAAGGTCTAACTGATGATTCCTCTCAGAATCAGGGAAACAAAGCATTCTGTTCTAATCTGCCTTTAGCACCAATGTTTTAACATTCAATTAGGGGAAAGGGCACCTATTTCTCAATGCTCCCCAACCTATGATGTAATCCTTTGTAACCAAACCTATAAAAACTGTATATCTTTCCTAAATCTTTAGCCCTCCTACTGCGAGCTTTCTCTTTTTCCCTCCTCGCAGTGGAATTGCTCATTCTCATGAGAATTTATTAATAAATAAATTTTCTGCTTTCTACTGAATGATCTCTGAGTAGTCATTTTGGGTAAGGGTCTTCTTCATCCCTCACAATGGAATGACTATTTCTTCCCTTGAAGTATTATGCTTAATTTTCTGGACAGGCAATCCTTTTTATAATTCCTAGTTCCTTTAACTCTGGGACAATATGTTCCATGACCACTAATCCTTTTATTTGCAGTTGCTAGGTCCTGTGTAAACCTGATTGTAGTTCCCTGATATTTGAATTTTTTTTTTCTTCTGGCCATTTGTAGTAATTTTTCCTCTGATCTGATAGTTCTGAAATTTCACTATTATGTTTCTTGGAATTTTTATTTTGCGTTCTCTATCCTGAGGCGAATGGTATATTCTTTCATTGTCTATTTGTTCCTTTAATGCCAGGATACTAGAGGAGTTTTCCTTGATAGTTTATTGAAAAATTCTGTCCAGGTCCTTCTCTTGATTATGGTTTTCAGATAGTCCAGTGATTCTGATGTTGTCTCTCCTGGATCTATTTTCCAGGTCAGTTGTTTTTCCCATAAGGTATTTAACATTTTTATCCATTTTTTCATTTTTTAAAAATTTGATTCTTGATGTCCCATAGAGTTATTAACTTCCATTTTCCTCATTCTATTTTTTAAGGTATTTTTTTTCCATTAACTTTTGTAAGTTTCTTTTTCATTTGGCCAATTGATTCTTTAAGGAGTTGTTTTCTTCAGTGAATTTTTGTATCTCCTTTTCTATTTGTCCAATTCATTTTTTAAAGAATTTTCTGTAATGGGCCAGAACTCTGCAGAAAAGTGTTAACTCAGTGGAATTGATAAGACAATTGTTATCTAATTTAACAAGGTGATTAATAGTTCTCTAGTTCAGTATGATGGATTTAATCTTATAACAAATAATGGTTCCTTAGTGATATAATGATTGGCTTATACTCAGTATACTGTAATGATGTAATTGTAATAGAATATATAAACTGGGGACAAATTCAGCAGAGAGAGAAAGAAAGAGAAGACTCGACCACCATCCTGGTGGCTCTCCTGCCTCCTGCATTCTTCCACTGAAACCAAGACCCATTTTGGAGGGCTTCCAGAAAGCTAGCCAGCCCCCAGGCTAAGGAGACAGACTATGAAGGAGATAATAAATTCTTTGGACTTTATCCCTGACTATCCTTTGTGGTGATTATTCTGCTGAAACCAAGGCCCATTCAGAGGACCTCTAGAGAGCTAGCCAGTTTTCCATTCCAGTTTCCATTACAGTTTTCCAAGTTATTTGTTCTTTTGCATCATTTTCATTTCTTTTTTCAATCTTCCTTTTACTTCTTTTATATAATTTTTAAGATACCTTTTGAACTTTTCTATGTGTTCTTTCTGGACTTGGGACCATTTCCCATTTATCTTTGAAGTTTTGTCAATAGATGTTTTGACACTTATCCTCTTCTGGATTTGTTGTGTCTTGATCTTTCTTATCACCATAATAACTTTCTATGGTCAGAGTCTTTTTGTTTTTCTTTGCTTCTCAGTCCCTGTCTCTCTGTCTCTATCTCTGTCTCTCTGTCTCTGTGTGTGTCTCTCTCCTTCTCTTTCTGTGTGTCTGTTTTTTTCTCTCTTTTCCTTCCTATTAAAATTGAGCTCTGCTCCCAGGTAGAAGTACTGTACCATCTCAGACTTTTTGTGTCAGTGGCTAAAGAACCTGTGTACACTATATAATTATATGTAAGATTTTTCTGGCATTGCACTGATGGGTTGTCCTGAGGCCTATGTCAGAACTTTCAAGTCTGGTATTGGCTGAGGACATGGGCTGACACTGCTGGAGTGTGTAGGGGTCTGTCAGCTCACCTGATGCTGAGCTGGGGTTCTAGTAGTAGTGTCTGACATGAGCTGAGGTTAAATAAATTATTTCTTTTTTTCACAGGCTACAGTGATGTACATGGTTGGCATTCTCCTACTCCACCACCCAGAAACTTCTACTGATTTATTGAGGTGAGACTTGCTGCTGGTTTGCTGGGGAGCTTCCTATGTGCCCTATCCCTAACCTGAATGAAAGAGACCTCTTCTGTTGTTAATTTAGCTAAAGGATTGTCTCCTTTTTGATTGTGACACTCAAGACCTTGTCTTGGGATACTGTTTCATAATTGGAATATGGCAGGAATACAGCAATTCACTGCTTACTTCATCATCTTGGTTCCTGGAATTGAAGAAGCAAAAATAATTATTTAAAAAATGGATTTTTTTTAAAGGAGAAATTAGAGGTCACTGAAAGTTTTGTTGACTTTCCCAATTCAATCATTTTCCCAACTTTGTATTTCTGAAATTATTTCTGAAACTTTTTGTCAGTCTATCAAAATTTTATACATCAATGGACCAATAGGATCTCATTTGTCTACCCAAGTCTATTATATTATTTGAGATAAATTTGTGAAGTAATTTTAATTTGTAGTTATCTTATTGCAGGTGATTTAGAGCATTAAAAAAATTCTTGAGTATTCATTTCACCGGGTAGCAGGTGGGGCCCAGAGCACTGGGCTTGGAATCAGGAAGATCTGAGTTTAAATTTGGAGTCTGACATTTACTACTTGTGTGAACCTGAGCAAATCACTTAATCTTCTTCCTCCATTAGAAAATGGAGATAATTATAAGCACCTAAATCCCAGGTTTGTTGTAAGGATCAAATGAGTTAATAATTATAAGAAGTGTTTAGCCTAAGGCCTGGAATATTGTAAGTAATATTGAAGTACAATCATTCTAAAATTATTCTATTCTCTTTTGCATTTTTTTGTAAATTTTATCTATATACTTTGATGACTTATCTGCTTCTCTTTACATATTGCTACATTTCTGACTTTTTTCTTTCATAATAATTTCCCTAGTGTTTAGACCTCAAAGCACCTAAAGCCCATATAATACTATGTATGTTCATAAGCCGTGGTCTCAGCTCCAAGTGATTTTGAAGGGAAGGAAGAAGAGAGGGAGGAAAAGAAAGGACCCCAGCTCAATGTTCTTTTCTTTAGATTTAGTGAAGTATCATAATCTATCTAGTACCCCCCCATCACAGACATACAAACATTTGTCCTGCTCTTATTCCTTCTGATCTCTAATCCATTTGAAAGAGCTCTTCCATCATGCTATTGCAGTCTCAGCAAATTCCTGTCATTAGAAGTATGTGTCTAAAACAGTGGGAGGAGGGATGGCATAGAATAAAGTTTTATTATAAATTATAGGTACAAAAAAAAAAAAAAAAAAAAAAAAAAAATAAATAAATAAATAAATAAATTATAGGTACACTTGTGCAGAAATGTGGAAGTGTAAATGGGGAGCTTGGTGAGTGGTGGAGGTAAGCTTGCTGACTGAATTAATACATAGTGGTAAAGGATTCTTTTTAGTTCTTAGGTTTTCAAGTTTTTGTCTTTTTTGGGTTTTATGTGTTTGAGATCTCAGAGAGAGTTAAAATTGCTTTATCTCTAGCATATAATTCCTATTTTGAAGAGATCTAAGAAGTAATGAGGGTTAGAGAAAATATTTATTTCCACATTTAATTGACAACATAATCTGGAATCTCTAAGAAGTAACAATTTCTTTTATATATTTTTGTCAATATTCTTTTATTTAATCTTGCATATTAAGAGTTTTATTAGAAATATTGGATTAATATTTCTAATTTTAAGGTGGTTGAATTGATGTTTTTTGTGCAAAAGCTTTTAAATTTCATAGAATTTAAATTATCTATTTTACATTAATATATGTTTTTCCTTCCTCTTTATTTCTTTCATTACTTAAATTATTTATTTATTTTTTCCTTCCTTCACTTTCCACCACCTCTCCACCATCAACTAAATGCTCCACATCAGGGTTGCACAAGTCGACTTATAACTTCCTTCCTTTTTTCCTTTCTTGCTTCCATCTTTCCATCCTTCTTTCTATTCTTTTCTTAATGAAAGTGTACACAATATAGTGACATAATGCTTCCAGATCTTCAGCAAAGTTTTTTTTTAATTTCTTTTTATTATATCCATCTTATAAATGATGAAAAAGCATAGCAGTTCATACACAAAATTAGTGAATTTCAAAGACAAGAATCCAATCCAAGTCTATCCTTAATCTGAGTCCATTGTTCTCATTTTACATCATAGTTGTGTTTTTTTTTCCCAATAGTATATTAAATATCTAGTTGGTACTGCTGTAATTGTACTATTGTTTCAGTCATGTCTTATTCTTAGTGATCCCCATTTAAAGTTTTTCTTGGCAAAGATATTGGAGTCATTTGCCATTTTCATCTTCAGTTTCTTTTATAGATGAGAAACTGAGGCAAACAAGGTTAAGCAACTTGTCTAGGGTCACACAGGCATTTGATGGTACTCATAATATATGATATAAAAATCTATTTTCATGTATATTATACAGGCATATAATTATGCATATATGGTGTGAATCATTTAACCCCTGTCAGCCTCAATTTGCTCAGATAATAATACCACCCACTTTAAAAAGTTGTTGTGAGGATCAAATAATGTAGCATATGTAAAGCATTTTGCAAACCTTAAAGAACTTTATAAATGTTAATTATAATTATTTTTATAAAAATTCTCCTGAATAGACACACGTGCATATATACTACATAATTATATGTAAGGTTATATATGCATAAATAGAAACAGAAATATGTATACATGAATATGCATGTATAGTAAAACTCATGTATGTATATATTTTTATATTTGAACATGAAATTGAAAATGAACAAAATTTTAAAAATAAGACCTTCACTTATCTTTTTCTTTAAAAAGTCTCTTCGCATTTCAAAATATTAGAAATAAAAGGCCATTTAGAAATTGTTTAGTCAACTATCTTCACTTTGAATGTAAAGCACTATGAGACCAAATAAATTGCTAGTCACATTGCTAGTTGGTAAAAGGATTGAGCCTAGGTTTCCAGTTTTCCTGCCTTTATGAAGTTTTATTTCACTACTTCCAGTTTTAATTACTGTAAAATCTTTTTCTATGAATTACAAAATAATTTGATTGAAACTTAATTTTACTAATCCTTTCCCCCTCGATCAATGAAATCACATTCTCTCTTTCTCTCTCTGTCTCTCTGTCTCTCTCTGCCTGTCTCTCTGTCTCTCTCTCTCTCTCTCTCTCTCTCTCTTTCTTTTTCTCTCTCTCTCTCTCTCTCTCCTTCTCTCTCCCTTTGTTTTTTTTCCCTATTCAATTGAACAATACTTTGGGAGAGAGTGTTCATTTATTTGTCTGAACTCAAATCCTCTAAATTTATGCAGTTGTATTTTGAGAAGATTAAAGACAAGTCAATTCTATTTAATTTAATCAACACTTATCAAACTCCTATTTTGTGACAGACATAGTAGTTCATACCATAAACACTGCATATGACTTTATATTTATGAAAACAAACAAAAGGAAATCGAGTGTCTTAACTAGTATTCTAAAAAGCTACAGTTGGAACTCAATCACATGAACAGTTTTCACTTTATCCAATAGCATAAAAATATTACTTATGCTCTTTTATCTATTCCTTGACATGTTGCCAAATGGCTTACCAGGAATATAGTGAACAGTGAAGCTGAGAGTAGTTGTTTATGTTTTAAGAGCTGTTTGGTTAAAAATCCTTTGTTTCCACCCTTTCTTCCTTTAATGTACTTTAATTAAAGGTAAGAAGAAAATAAAAATGTGATGGAGAAAACCAAAAGCAGCTGTAATGTGTGGGTATAAGATACTATATGGGATTTCAAGTTGGAAACTGCTTTCTGCTAGTTTGAAAAGAGGAAAACAGTGATTACAAATGTATTTCTAAATGAGATTTCACATAAATCTAGCTTTGCACATGTGACAGCATTAGTGAGAAAGACTTTGACTCCTTAGGGAAATGCCCTGGATTTTCTTGAAATTTAATTAATTTTAATAGTTCTAAGATGTAAGCACTCATTTAAGGGACTGACTAGTCTGACTTACAAAAAAAGATAAAATACTGTGCAAATAACTGCCACATAAATACTTATGGTTAAAAATACTGTCAACAATTTAGATAATGAAAACTGCAAGGGTTTTAGGGCCCAGAATCGCTTAATATATGCAAAATAGTGTTGGAGAAGGTGAAGTAGAACAAAGAGGCAGTAGAAGTCCTAAATGTTTCTCAATCAAATCAGGTGTCTCTGGCAGTATGAACTACTTTGCAGGATTTTGAAAGAACTTACAGATGATATCATAAAGCTACTATTGGTGGTGTTAATTTTTTTCAGAGAATAGGAGAGATATGGCAAAACAAGATATTATCAAATGTTTTCATTTTCACAAAAGTGAAGATGGATTTTTGATGTTACAGATCAGGGAGTTTGATTGAAATTCCGTTGTAGAGGCCGCTATTGAAAGATGATTTTTGAACCCTTGAGATGCAGAGATCAACAAAGAGTTAGGAAGGTTTCATAAAGAACAGGTTAGGCCAGACTAAATTCATTTCTCTTTTTGACAGTTACTAGACAAATGATATATTAAGGGAATTCCAAAGACATGGTATACCAAGATTTCAGTAATTCAGGGCACAAAATCTTTCACCATATTTTGATAGAAACGGTAGATTGGATGATAGAATAGTTAGATGAATTCAAAATTGATTGCTTGATTAGGCTCAAAGGGGAAGGAGCTTTCAGTTCTTCGGAAAAGTTCTATTTTGATGAAATCATAATACCATGAAAGTTTTGGCGCCCTGAATGTGGGACTGACAAAATCCTGATCCAGTGGAAAAGCCTCTGATCCTGATCCACTGGAAAAGACTCTTCAACCCAGAAATTAGGGTGAGTGCAATAAAGAAATTTTGTTAGAAAAGTTAAAGTAGAATTTCATCTAAGATGGGACAGATGTTTAGAAAACAGCCTTCTGTTTCTGTTCAAGGAAAATGTTTAGAGAGCATTGTCAAAGTTATGGAAAGCCAAGGTTTAATTCTAAGTTTACAGCAAATCACTGGACTTTTACAAACTGTAAAAGACATATGTCCTTGTTTCTCTCTAGAAAAGGAATTAGATCTAAATGAATGGAAATTGGTAGGAGAGGATCTTTGTCAATTCTATAATAAAAATGGGCCTAACTCAATTTCCAAAGACATACTTAATACATGTAATTTAATACAACTAGCTTTAGGAAATTTTATAAGTATTAAAAATAAGGAAAAAGAAGAAACAGCAGCAGGGAGAGGTGTCAACTATACCAGGTGAAAAGGAGCAAGAATCAGATAAGAATGGAGTTAAGTACAATTATGAGTATGATACTTCCCAGCAGGAAGAATTAGGTGATGCCACATCTTATGACCATCCCCCCTCAATTAACCCTTCATGGGTAGAGGAAGAAGGGGGAGGAAGAAAGGCAGAAACACAGTCAGCTTCTCCTGTAAAGCCGAATTTGACAAGATTAGAAAAAGCATTAATTAATGGAAAAAATGAAGGAGAAGATATATTTGATTTTATAAATGCATATCCTGTGATTGAAGAGCTCAACTCCTCAGGTCAAAAAGAGAGAAAGTACACTCCTTTTAATTTGGAAAAAATTAAAGATTTGAAAAAGGGTTGCACTCTTTATGGGACTACCTCATCTTAGGTGAAGATGTTACTAGATAATTTGTCTTAGGAAATCCTAACCCCGAATGATTGGAAATCCATAGCAAGAACATGTCTAGAACCAGGACAAAATTTATTGTGGCTTTCAGAGTTTCATGAATTATGTAGGATTCAAGTCCAATGCAATAGACAAACAGGAACTATTGGACAAATCACTTTTGACCAACTAGCTGGTCAAGGTCAGTATGCAGAGAGTCCAGAACAGATTTATTATCCCATAACAGTGTATGAGCAAATTTCTAAGACTGCAATAAAAGCTTGGTATTCTCTCCCTGAACAGAAAGATGGAAATAATGCTTTCACAAAAATAGAGCAAGGTCCCAATGAACCTTTTGCTGATTTTGTGGGACATTTGCAAACAGCTGTAATAAGAACCATTGGAGATAATGCTGCCACAGAAATAATGACTAGACATTTGGCTAAGGAAAATGCCAATGAAGTTTGCAAGAGAATTATATGGGGGCTAGACAAAAATGCTCCTTTAGAGGAGATCATAAGATGCTGTGCCACAGTGGGCACAAATGCTTATTATGCCCAGACTATGATGAATATGGGAAGACAGGGTCCCTCTTGGAAGGGACTTGTAGAGAAATTCGTCGATGTTTTCAGTGTGTAAAAGTTGGACATCTAAGAGCCCAATGTAGATACAGAGATACAATGAGAAGACAGGGTGAGAGAATAAAACCCAAAACCCCATGTCCAAAATGTAACCGAGGCTTTCACTGGGCCTCTGAATGTAGGATGACCCAGAGAAATGAGAGGCAGGACCCAGCTCCAAAGTATCAATCAAAGGACAGGTGGGGCATGATTGCAGCTGAAGTTACACACAGAGAGACTTTAGAATTTCAGGACTCTGATGTCATCACCCAACAGAAAAGCAATCAGGATTACAGTTGGGGAGAATACAGGCCTTTTAAGACAACAAGGCTCCAATGTAATTACCAGATGATGAGGAGAAATCCCAAATTTGGTAAATAGAAGGGAATTAGATAGGTTAACTGCTTGGGGAAGAGAATCTGCTTATATTTCCACAGATGGAGAAAGAATCAGATGGCTGACAATGAGACTGTTAAAAGGACTTTTAAAATCCTCAGGAATTATTGGATTTCCTAACACAAGATGAGACTGTTTTAGTTCTTGAAAAACCAGCAAGAATCATTGGATTCCTTGAGATGAAAAATTGTTGATGAAGCTATTACAGTACTTCAGAGCTTACAGGAATTATTGGATTTCTGGCACATGAACTAATGGACAATGGAATCCTTATGGACTATTTCTAGGACTTAGGGACATGTGTAAATTTTCAGGATGATTCATGTTATTTGTTATATTACTACTAGCCTCTGTTAAATTGCTATGTGCTTATGTATTTTATGTAATTGCAAGAATCACTGGATTTCTTGAGATGAAAGATTGTTAATGAGACTATTGCAGTACTTAAATTTTCATGTTGATTCATGTTATTTGTTACATTACTACTAGCCTGTGTTATATTGCTATGTGCTTAAGTAAATTATGCATAATGCCTCCCATATTGATGGATTTACATATACCATGTATATCTGTTTCAAAGTTCTGGCCCATATTGATGGATTTATGTGTACCTGTTTCAAGTGAGCCCCTTCAGAAACCCGCTAATCTGATTTGACTTCCTATTTCCTTTGGCATTTTCATCTCCCTTCCTTAGGTGTCAAGGAAGGCATGATCACCTTTTTGGGGGGGTTCTTACCTCCTTGAGAAGTCAGGGAGGTCATGACCACCCTATGTTCTAAAATAAAAGAAAGGGGGAGATGTTGGAATCTTTACAAACTGCTAACTCATTAGAGTTGATAGATTATTGATCTGATCTTACAAGAAGATGTTTTGGGCCAGAACCTGAAACAAGGTACTAAGTAGAACTAATTAATACAAGGCTTGTGTTCACACCTTTACTCATTGGAGTTCACAAGTATGGGAGTTTCACAAAGTAAACTTTGTAACTTTGTGAATTCACACCTCCCTTAAAGCTCTTAGGGCCAGAGAGCACTATGGAGAAAACCCATAATCCCTCTCTCTCATATCCCACAATTCCTCCCCTCTTGTATAAAAGAAACAGACAGAGGCTCTCGGTGAGATTTCAGCTGAATTACGCCAGAAGCCCTCTTTCCGAGGCAAGAGTGATTCAAGAGAATATTTTCCACTTGGCTGACTGGTGGCGGAAGAAGAGTTTTCAGAGGAAGAAGCTACGAGTTGAGAGTTCAGCGGACAACCAGATTCATCTTCATCTCACACCACTGTGGTTGATGGCTGGGCTCCTGCACTCCCCCCACTGAGACCAAGCTGGTCTGAAAGACTCACTAGAAAGCTAGCCAAGCCCCAAGTGAAGGAGACAAGTGATTCATTCCATCTTTGTGCTGGCTGGAGGCTGAAGAAAGCAGAGGCAGAGGCTGAAGGACAAAACCTTTGGATTTGGAGACATTCGGAGGGCTCTAAGCTAACCGGGCTATATTAGAGACAATAAAATATCTGAACTTTTATCACCTGGCTATGTTTTGAGAAGAACAAGAACTCCAACATGAAAGTATCAGGACATGTTAATAGATCTCAATGGTGTGCATTCTACCTTCACTGGTTCAGATTACAATGATCTACATGTCATGCTGGCAAATTCTTATTGGTGTTTTCCCATAAAGTTCTTATAATGGCATTTCTCAATACATTGAGGAGAATGCTTTGTTTTTTCCCCATATATCAGAGTTCCCATTTATCATATTTCATTCTTGGTACTTTATAAGCTTGCTATATTTCATAGGCTTACTTTTTTTTTTTAATGTATTTCAATCCATTTCTTGGAACAGGTAATTGTTGTTAATATGCTGTGGCTAATTTATATCCACCATAGTTCTTTCCATTTTGTTTCAGGATGCTTGCACAGTGTCCCAAGATTAGTAATACATAACCCAGGCTATAAATAGAATATATTATGGTGGGTAGGATGCAGAGCTGATCATGGAATTAGGAAAACCTGGGTTCAGGTCTTACCTATGACATATGTTGAGTAAATAATCCTGGCAAGGTTACTTAACCTCAAAAATGCCACCTGCTTTTCTCTAAGACTATGTATTGCATTGATGGGACTAACTTTCATTAGGAAAAATTCCTCACTGAGAGGGATGTAAAGGGATGTAAGATATTGTTCCATTCATAAATGAATATGCCTGAAAGAAGGAAGAAATTTGGCTTAATAAAAACTGCAAAAAATATGTGTCTAAAGAAATACAGTATTTAGATAAAATTTAAGCAGTTTGGGACAGAAAACAAATTGTGGTATTCAAAATCCCTTGTAAATGATGTATATATACATGAATTATTGTTTAAAAGTCAGTAAAAATTTTAAACTCATACAAATTTGAAGAAATAGTGTTGTTTGCAGAATATGATGAAGGATAATTTTGATAATTGATTAACTGTTGAAACTACAAGGCATGATGGTCTGTCAATTCATTTGCATGTAAGTATATTAAACTTTAAAAAGATAAGACAAAAATGAAAAATAATATTACTTATTGGAGGGGAAGAGATAATTACACATAGACTGTTGATTTCATGGATTGAATTTTTTTTTTTTTTTGCTTCAGAAGTGAAAGATGTGCCACTGAATATTAGTAAACTCTTATTTAAATTATTGAAAATAAAACATTTAACATGTATTGGTCCCCCTGCCATCTGGAGGAAGGGATATAGGGAAGGAGGGAAAAAATTGGAACAAAAGGTTTGGCAATTGTCAATGCTGTAAAATTACCTATGCATATAACTTGTAAATAAAAAGCTATAATTAAAAAAATATTGAAAATAGGCTTAAGAGTCTGAGGGTGAAGGTTATGGTAGAGATTCAAGAATGTGGCAAGAAAAAAAAGACTGGGGACAGGGAGGCATGTCAAAAAACAATTTTGTTGGAGCTAATTGGGATCAGTAGTAGGAACAGTCAGCTGACAAGTAGGTTTGGGCAGCTAGTTCCTAACTAGTTATATGAAGATGGGGGGACTTATTGGAAGAGGCCATTAGTTCACAAGTGCAAATTCTTAATTGAACCTGTTGCTCTTTATTGCCCCTTGTGGTTTTAGAGAGAAAAGCAGAAAGGAAAAAGTTTGTAAAATCTGTTTTAGTACATAGGAAGTGATTGTACATGACAAAATCTTAGGAACTGAAGAACTGACCAGACTGGTTTGAATTGCCCAGATATTTAACCTGACCCCTTTTTCTATAAACTCTGTTTGCTGTGATCTGATTGAATGGCACAAAATCTTAGTGAGTGGAGGATTAGATTTGTATATATCCCAGACATAGCCAGGTAGGTGGACTTTGAAGTTCATTCGATTTTCTGGCTTTTTAAAAAATTGTTACTTTTATTGACCTTATCTATCAGAGTAAAAATATGTTGGTACAAAATGAAATATTTGTTATTGTAGCTTTTGCATCAAAAATCTAAACAGATTAAACAACAACAAACAATAGTAAACTTTGTCAAACCCCAAAACATAAGAATCATTAGTTTTCCTGAAGCTACAGTAACATTTAAACAATTAAACATAAAACAAACAATTCAGTGCAAGACTGGAAAGGTAAGTAAGTTTCCAACTTAATCAACATGGAAATACAAAAAAGCAAAATTGTGTTTTTTCATAGAGACACAGTATACTGGAAACCACAAATACCAAATAATTGATAGAGTATTTAGAGTCCTGAGATAACATGTAATCTAACAAGTCCTTAAATAGTCTGCAGTTATTGGTTCTTTTGAATCAGAGATTTATTGATGTGTGGAATCACATTACTACCAGAAATCATTCTTTTTATCACCATTTATGCTAAATGTGACAAAGAATATGTGCTTCACCTTTAAGTCTCTTGATATATTTCCTGCCAGTTTGAGTAACCCAATAGTTAAATATTCCAGTGTGGTAGCACTTCATAAAGTGTTTGTAGTTGCTTCCACACACTCATGGCTTGTATCCTGTACTTTCAATGATGATGGAGATAGCTGTTAAGAACTCTTAAGTCAACTCTTTGCAAGTGGGAATCTACCATTATCCTTGTCCTTTGTAATTTTATCACTAGCTATTTTGAGTTGTTCTTTCTCCCATATACTCTTTACAGAAAGTAGACTAAGCAAACACCCAGATGAAATCCTGCAGGCCATTACTCCTGCATATTGAAATTTAAACTGCCAAATTGCTATCCAAATGAAGATGAAACACTTTCCCCATGCTCTTTTGGGAGGGACTATTGTTTGGAAGAGTTTATAAATGCTTTGGTGGTTTGAGAGTAGAAAGGAAGATGATTCGCATAGCTGGAGAGCAAGGAGAACCGGCAGACAAGCAAGAAACAAAGAAGCGACTTCCTGCAGTCCAGATGTTCATGAACAGACAAGAAAGGGTGTAAGTTGCCAATGTGACTGCTGTAAGGCTCCACATAGTGAGAAACTGTCCATGAATGGACTGGACTAGCATTGAGAAAAATAAGTTTTATACCAGGGCATTTAGTAGTACTTTGTCAGGGACTCGCCTAACCTCATCTTTATGGTGATTTGATGACTTGTCTCACTGCTCAGCATAGCTGTGGTGCTCATCTTCCAGTTCCCACTTCCTTTTCCAATGTCTGTGAGGCAAAACCAGATTATTCTTTCTATAGGTATTACAGCCCCCACAGTAAAAGTGTCCTTTGTAATATCTTCTTCCATCCCAATTGTTTTTTTTTTTTTTCCTTTCTGGTTATGGCCTTACATAAAACATTACAGGGAGTACATAGGTTATTAAAAGATCCATCTTTTGTAGCAGTGAATAGCTTGGGATAACTAAAAGTACTTTGTAATTTCCAAAATGCAATTTAACCTGATCTCTTCTGCCTAATTAGTTGTAAGAGGTATAAAGAATATAAATTGATCCTGCTGTGATCTTTTATTTGATCATTACAAAAGAACATTTAACTTGATAAAATAAAATATAGCCTTAAATTATCTTCTCAAAAAAAGTATATGTTCATATCATGAAACTTTCCATAACACTTAAAACTGATGGCACAATCAAGCAAGGTATAAAATAATCAGAAAAGGGATCCTGAAACTGTTTGCAGGCTTCTCAGAGGAGGGTCATAGTGACAACATCTCTGGGATTCAATTTTCACATAACTATAATAAAAATCGTAGGATATATGATCTCTGGTGTCCCTTTTATATGTTTCTCTAGTTTAATAACTGCTTCTATTTTAAAATGACATAGTGTTAATGGCATAGAATTCTTGAAAGCTACAAGAATACAGAGGATATCAAAAGAAAACTAGCTAGACATTCACATGAGAAAAACAAAGTGGAATAGGAATATGCATTGCAGAGATTATGATATGCAATTGGTCCTGAACTCAATCAGATTGCATCACATATATGGTTGAAGACTGTTAATTGACTATTTGTGGACCCATAAAGTTTTATACTTTATAGAAATTGGAATTAAAACTAACCTGAAACAGAAGTTCCTAATCTGGGATACCTGGATTTGTTTTTATTTAAGAAATATTTTTATAAAAATCTCAATATAATTGTTATTTTTTATAATTTTATATATTTATATTTTAGATATAATTCCAGATATTTAGATATAGATTGATCAAATGACCTACCTATCTACTGAATCTATTGTTCTGTTTTTCTGAATCCAAAAACTTCATTGCATTGTCAATGGAATCCATAGTAGGTAATATGATAAATCTCAAGTTCATCCAAAAGTAAAAAGGAAGCACAATGACTCTCTAACAAAACACTTTCAAATATTGCATAAATAGCATTATTTAGGGAACTAAAATGACTCAAATTAATTCAGATCTACTTTGTGAAAAAAATAAATTGATTAATTCAATTCAGTCCAGGCTAGCTCCCTGGAGGCCTCAGGATCAGCCAGAGTCAGGAAAAGTAAAAGTTGTTGTTCTTTAGGAGGAAAAGTGAAAGAAGCAAACTGCCACAAGCTCACCAAAGATGCATCCTTGATTCCCCAAATTTTTTCCTCCTTGTCTTGCCACAAAGTGAGTCTCTGGTCTCTGTCCCTCCACCCTCTAATCCTTGCCTACAATAATCTGAACAACAAACATTCATCCAGCATCAACTGTGAGAAGAGCCATTTATCCAAACATATGCTAATAGAGTCATTGTCTCATATCAAATTAGGTAATTAGCCTTAAGTGCTCAGTTGTCTGATTCAAGCACACCTTTTTCAGAGTTTCATCCCTTTACATGGAATGTATAGAAAGTAATTACTATTGAAGGAAACATAAGTTTGTGGCCAGCTTTTAGGATTTTTAAGAAAAATTTTGATTCAGTGAAAACAATAATTCTCTATACATAATTAGTTTCAGCAGCATATTGTTGTGAATTTCAATTTTTGTTTCACAATTCAGCAGTAACATTTCCTTTCTCCTCCACTCCTGACTAGTCTCCTCACTTAAATTTAAATTCTAGCTAAATTCAATCTTTTCCTGAAAACCTTCCCTATCTTCTATTAATTTTTATGCCTTCCATAATTATGTTTCCAATTATTCTATATAATTTGCTTTGTGATATTTGTTTTTCGTCTTGTGAGGTTGTAAGCTCTTGCTTCTTTTTATATCTGTAATACTTAGCACAGTTGTTGGCACATAGTAGGCTGAGCCTTGATTGAGACATAAGATTACTGACCTTTTATATATTTTAAATGTGTCCCCTATTCCCCCCTGGTATTTTCTTCAGTTCCCACTTAATTTGATGGCCTAGCTCTCCAAAGAGTGATTAACTACTAACCCTTAACCTCCTAGGCATGACTTTGAGCATATTGGTTTCTAGCATTATCATTCAGAAACTGTCAATATATATTTTCTATTGCCAAATGTCCAGTCAGTTTTAATTGGCTTTCAGAAAATTTATTTAGTGAGAAATTATTGAAAAAACAGTACCAACAAAAATAATTGCCTTCAAACTAGTGGCATAAACCTCACCCCTCCATCTTGTACAGGCTGTGGATTCAAAGTTAAAGTACAAAGTAGTGAGGCACATACTTAGAAAATACACATGAAAAAAGGAAATGACACAGATGCTTGTTACATGTAATACTTTTTTTCTCTTTGTAAATATTCTTTTTCTTTTTAATTTTATTCTTTATTATAGCTTTGTATATTAAAAAATATGCATGGGTAATTTTTCAACATTGACCCTTGCAAAACCTTCTGTTCCAACTTTTCCCTTCCTTCCCCACACCCTCTCGCCTAGATGGCAAGTAGTCACATACATGTTAAATATGTTAAAGCATATGCTAAATACAATATACCCATACATATTTATACAGTTACCTTGTTGCACAAGAAAGATTGGATTTAGAAAGAAGGTAAAAATAACCTGAGAAGAAAAAAACAAAAATGCAAGCAAACAATAACAGAAAGAATGGAAATTTTATGTTGTAGTCCATACTCATTTCCCAGTGTTCTTTCTCTGGATGTAGCTAGTTCTGCTCATTACAGATCAATTTGAGCTGATTTGGACCCTCTCATTGTGGAAGAGAGCCACATCCATCATAATTGATCATCATGTAGTATTGTTCTTGAAGTGTATAATGATCTGCTTCTGCTCATTTCACTTAGCATCAGTTCATGGATGTTTCTCCAATCCTCTCTGTATTCATCCTGCTAGTCATTTCTTATAGAACGATAATATTCCATAACATTCATATACCACAATTTACCAACAATTCTCCAATTAATGGGTATCCCTTCAATTTTCAGTTTCTAGCCACTACAAAAAGGTCTGCTACAAACATCTTTGCACATACAGGGCCCTTTCCCTTCTTCAATATCTCTTTGGGATATAAGCTCAGTAATAATAAGGCTGGATCAAAGGTATGCACAGTTTGATAACTTTTTGAGTATAGTTCCAAATTGCTCTCCAGAATGGTTGGATCTGTTCACAACTCCACCAACAATGCATCATTGTCAAATATAAACTGCTTGCATTTTTGTTTTTCTTCCCGAGTTATTTATACATTCTGAATCCAATTCTCCCTGTGCAACAAGAGAACTGTTCTGTTCTGCACACATATATTGTATCTAGGATATTCTGTAACCTATTTAACATGTAAAAGACTGCTTGCCATCTAGGGGAGGGGATGGAGAGAGGGAGGGGAAAAATCGGAACAGAAGTGAGTGCAAGGGATAATGTAAAAAATTACCCTGGCATGGGTTCTGTCAATAAAAAGTTATTTAAAAAAAAATGCACCATTGTCCCAGTTTTCCCACATCCCCTCCAACATTCGTCATTATCTTTTCCTGTCATTTTAGCCAATATGATAGGTGTGTAGTGGGAATTCTTTGATCAATAATGATTTGGAACACTTTTTTTGGGTTCTTGTTCTTCTTTATAATAATAATATAAGATGAGATGGTTTTCTTTGGGGGAGAAGGTTTCTCGAGGAGGTTTTCTTGGAGGCAGCCTTAGTATCAGTTCAGATCAATAATTACCCCAAATGCAGCCAGGTGATAAAAGTTCAGATCTTTTATTGTCTCCAAATTAGCTCAGTGAGTTGAGGCCTATCTCTCTGCTTGGTTCCAAGAGCTCTTGCAGATTGTTCTTTGCTTCTGCCTCTGCTTTCTTCAGCCACCAGCCAGCTCCACTCTTCAGGTAAGTCTGCTGAAATCTGTCTGAGAGCCTCTGTCTGTTTTTTTTTTATATGAGAGAGAGGAATTGTGGGATACAAGAGAGAGGGATTATGGGTTTTCTCCCATAGTGCTCTCTGGCCCTAAGAGCTTCAAGGGAGGTGTGAATTCACAAAGTTACAATTTGCTTTGTGAATCTCACATACTTGTGAACTCCAGTGAGTAAAGGTGTAAACACAAGCATTGCATTAATTAGTTCTACTTAGTACCTTGTTTCAGGTTCTGGCTCAAAACATCTTCTTGTAAGATCAGATCAATAATTTATCAACTCTAATGAGTTAGCAGTTTATAAAGATTCCAACACTTTTTTATATGACTAGTCACATGACTAAAACTAGTAGTTTTAATTTCATCATCTGAAAATTATCAATTCATATCTTTTGACCATTTATCAGTTGAGAATGGCTTGATTTCTTGTAAATTAGAGTCAATTCTCTATATATTTTGGAATTGCGGCCTTTATCAGAACCTTTAACTGTAAAAATGTTTTCCCAGTTTATTGCTTCCCTTCTAATCCTGTCTGCATTAGTTTTATTTGTACAAAAGCTTTTTAACTTAATATAATCATTTTTTTTTATTTTGTGATCAATAATGACCTCTAACTCTTCTTTGATCACAAATTCCTTCCTCCTTCTGAGGTCTGAGAGGTAAATGATCCTATGTTCTTCTAATTTATTCATAATCTCATTCTTTATGCCTAGATCATGAACCCATTTTGATCGTATTTTGGTGTATGGTGTTAAGTATGGGTCAGTGCCTAGTTTGTGCCATACTAATTCCGGTTTTTTTCTAGCAATTTTTGTCAAATAATGAATTCTTATCTCAAAGGCTAGCATTTTGGGGTTTGTCAAACACTAGATTACTATAGTTATTGACTATTTTGTCCTGAGAACATAACTTATTCCACTGATCAACTAGTCTATTTCTTAGTCAATACCAAATGGTTTTGGTGACTGCTGTTTTGTAATATAGTTTTAGATCTGGTACAGGTAGGCCACCTTCATTTGATTTTTTTTTTTTTTTTTTTTTAGTTCCTGTGAAATTCTTTACCTTTTGTTTTTCCAGATGAATTTTGTTGTTATTTTTCTAGGTTATTTTTCTATTTTAAAATAGTTTCTTGGGAGTCTCATTGGCATAGCACTAAATAAATGGATTAGTTTATGTAGTATTGTCATCTTTATTATATTATCCAGTTATTTAGATCTGACTTTATTTGTGTGGAAAGTGTTTTGTAGTTTTGCTCATGTAGTTTCTTGGCAGATAGATTCCCAAATATTTTATACTATTGACAGTTATTTTAAATGGAATTTCTCTTTGTACCTCTTGCTGTTGGATTTTGTTAGTGATGTATAAAAATGCTGAGTATTTTTGTGGATTTATTTTGTATACTGCAACTTTGCTAAAGTAGTGATTATTTCTAATAAATAGAATCTCTGGGGTTCTCTAAGTATACCATCATATCATCTGCAAAGAGTGATAATTTGGTTTCCTCATTACCTACTCTAATTCCTTTAATTTCTTTTTCATCTATTATTGCTGAAGCTAGCATTTCTAATACAATATTGAATAGTAATAGTGAAAGTGGGCAACCTTGTTTCACTCCTGAATGGTTCCAGTTTATCACCATAACATATAATGCTTACTGATGATTTTAAATAGATGCTACTGATTATTTTAAGGAAAAGTCCACTTATTCCTATCTAAGTGTTTTTAAGAGGAATGAATGTTGGATTTTATCAAATGCTTTTTCTTCATCTATTGATATGATAATATGTTTTTTGGTAACATTTGATTATTGACATAGTCAATTATGCTATAGTTTTCCTAGTAGTGAACCAGCCCTGCATTCCTGATATAAATCCTACTTGATCATGGTGTATTATCCTGGAGATGATTTTCTGTAGTCTTTTTGCTAAGATTTTATTTAAGATTTTTACATTGATCTTCAATAGGGAGATTGGTCTATAATTTTCTTTCTCTGGTTCTATCCTACCTGATTTAGGTATCAGTACCATGTCTGTATCATAAAAGGAATTTGGTAGGAGTCCTTCAATTCCTATTTTTTCAAATAGTTTATATACCATTGGACTTAATTGTTCTTTAAATATTTGGTAGAATTCACATGTAAATCCATCTGGTCCTGGGGATTTTTTTTTTTTTTTTAGGAAGTTGTTTAATAGCTTGTTCTTTTTCTAAAATGGGACTATTTAACCAAATTATTTCTTCTTCTGTTAATCTGGGCAACCTATATTTTTGAAGATATTCATCCTTTCATTTAAATTATCAGATTGATTGGAATAAAGTTGGGCAAAGTAACTCCTAATGATTGCTCTAATTTCCTCTTAATTAGTGGAAATTTCTCCCTTTTCATTCTTAACACAACTTGATTTTCCTCTTTCCTTTTTCTAATCAAATTTACCAAGGGTTTATCTATTTTGTTGGTTTTTTCATAAAACCAACTCCTAGTTTTATTTAGTAATTCAATAGTTTTTTTTTTAACTTTCAATTTTATTGATCTCCCCTTTTGTTTTTAGAATTTCAAGTTTAGTCTTTGATTGGGGATTTTTAATTTGCTCTTTTTCTAGCTTTTTTAGTTTTAAGCCTAATTAGTTGATTTTCTGTTTCTCTATTTTATGCAAGTAAGCCACTAGAGATATAAAATTTCCTTTTATTACTGGCTTGGCTACATCCCACACATTTTGGTATATCTTCTCATTATTATTATTCTCTTAGGTGAAATTATTAATTGTGTCGATGATTGTCTGTTTCACCCAGTCATTTTTTAGCATGAGATTATGTAGTTTCCAATTACTTTTTGGTCTGTTTTCTCCTGGATTTTTTAAATATAATTTTCATTGCATCATGGTCTGAGAAGGATGAATTTACTACTTCTGCCTTTCTGCATTTGAATTTGAGGTCTTTATGTCCTAATATATGGTTAATTTTTGTATAGGTTCCATAAACCTGTCGAGAAGACAGTGTCTTTCTGTCTCCATTCAGTTTTCTCCAAAGATAGATCATACCTAAATTTTCTAGTGTTCTATTTACCTCTTTAACTTTTTTCTTATTTATTTATTTATTTTTTTTTTGGTGGTTTGATTTATCTCGTTCTGAGAGTGCAAGGTTGAGATCTCCCAACTATTATAGTTTTGCTGTCTAAGAATTTAGATGCTATGCCACTTGGGGTACATATGTTTACTATTGATATTGCTTCATTATCTATGCTATCCTTTAGCAAGATATAGTGCTCTTCCTGATCTCTTTTAATTAGTTCAATTTTTGTTTTTTTGCTTTATCTGAGATTAGGATGGCTGCCTCTCCTTTATTGGCTTCACCTGAAGCATAGTAGATTCTACTCCAGCCTTTTATCTTTATTTTATTTCAAGTTACCCTGTTTCAAGTGTGTTTCCCGTAAACAACATATTGTAGAATTCTGGCTTTTAATCCAGTCTGCTATCAGCCTCTGCTTTATGGGTTAATTTACCCCATTCACATTTATGGTTAAAATGACTAACTCTGTAATTCCTTCCATCTTATTATTATTCCCAAATTATGCTTTTCTATTTCCTTTTCCCCTTACTCCCCTCCCCAGTATTTGACTTAGAGTACCACTTGCCACATGAAACTCTCTCTCTTTAGAATCCTCCCTCCCCCTTGAAATCCCTCCCCTTTTCTTAAACCTTTTCATTACTATTTCTATATTCCCTTCTATTAACCCTAACCCTTCCCTTTTCATTTTTTCCCTCCCACTTTTCAATGAGGTGGGAGAAGTTTCTATGTAAACCAAATATGTCTAATATTTTCTCTTTGAGCCAAATCTGATGATAGTTAAGATTCATACTGTGTTCATCCCCCTCCTTTCATTCCCTCAGATATAATAAGTTTCCTTTGCCTATTCGTGAGATTTAATTTCCCTCTTTTTACCTCCACTTTTTCCTTTTTCTGATACAATTTCCTTTCCACCTCTAGTTCCTTTTTTTATAACAGTAAAAACAAATTATACATGTACTCTTTATGCATACCCATAACAGAAATTCAGTTCTCAAGAGTTCTTTTTACCTTTTTATGCTTCTCTTGAGTCCTATATTTGGAGGTCAAACTTTTTGTTTAGCTCTGGTTTTTCGTCAAGAATAAATGGAATCCACCTATTTCATTGAATGTCCATCTTATTCCCCGGGGGAAAAAATGCTCATTTTGGTTGGATAGGTTATTCTTGGCTGTATAACAAGTTCTTTTGCCTTTTGGAATATCAGATTCCAGGCCCTTCAAACCTTTAATGTGGATGCTGCTAGATCCAGAGTGATCCTTATGGTGGCTCCTTGGTATTTGAACTGTTTTTTTTTTTTTTTTTCCTGGCTGCTTGTAGTATTTTTTCCTTGACCTGATAGTTATGGAATTTAGCCACAGTATTTCTTGGAGTTTTGATTTTGGCATCTCTTTCAGTAGGATATCAATGAATTCTTTCAGTGTCTATTTTGCCTTTTGTTTCTATAACATCTGGGCAGTTTTCTTTGATGATTTCCTGAAAAATAGTTTCTAGGCTCTTTGTTTCATCACAATTTTCAGGGAGCCCAATAATCCTTAGATTATGTCTCCTAGATCTATTTTCTAGATCTGTTGTTTTCCCAAGTAGTTATTTAACATTTTTTCCTATTTTTTCTTTCTTTCTTTCTTTCTTTTTTTTTTTTTTTGGATTTTGCTTGATTGATTCTTGGTGTCTCCTCAAGTCATTCATTTCCATTTGTTCAAGTCTGATTCTTAATGAATTATTTTCTTCATTTACTTTTTAAATTTCTTTTTGTATTAAATGAGTTGTTTTGTTCTATGGAATTTTTTTTTTTCCATTTCGACAATTTTATTTTTTAAGGAGTTGTTTTCTTTTTCTAATTCACAAGTTCTGTTTTCCTGGGAGTTGTTTATCTTTTTCAACTCACAAATTCTGTTTTTCAGAGAGTTGATTTCTTTATCCACTCTTTTAATGAGTTATCCTGACCCTCTTGCAAAGCTCTCCTTTCCTTTCCCCATTTTTCTTCTAGCTCTCTTTTAAGATCTTTTTAAATTTCTTCTATGAGAGCCTTGTGTAATGGAGACCAGGTTATATCCACTTTTGGATCTAAAGACAAATTATTTTAGTCTTCTCAGGGTTTGAAGTCTGCTCGCTTTCTGTATAGAAGCTATCAATAGAGCGCACTTTGCCTTTTTGCTCATTTTGAAAACAAAAACAAAAACCTACAGTCTGCAATGGGGTATTTCCAAGCTGCCTCTACAGACAATAGGAAGTGGCAGTGAAGGAGCAGTGGGATAGCACTCACTGGCTACACTGGGACCTGAAATCAGGTCCTGAAATTGGCAGCAGTGGAAAGGCAGCTACTAGGACTATGCTGGGTCCAACTACTGAGGCTGTGCCTGGTTCACATTGAGTCACTCTGGGTGCTGTGTGGGTATGACCAGATCCTGAGAGACTGTAGCGTTTTGGGGTTATAGCCTTTACCCCCTGTGTTTATAGCTTCTCTGCTGATCTACTGTCTTGCTGCCAGGGCAAAGTGGCTCACACTGTGGTAAAATTCTCCCCCAAGAGATTTTCCACCAGCAGAGAGCACACCCCACCCCCTCTGGTCTGCTCAGCTGTGAGCTGTTTTCTGTGCTTGCACTGCCTGCTTGAAGTCTGTGCCTGGCCTACCTTCCTTCCCCCCATCCCCCATCCTTTCCATCCCTGCCTGCAAGCAAAGCAGACCTTTTCTGGTGAATTTCAAGAATATCTTCTGTTGGTAATGTGTTGTACTCCCAATACTTGTGAGTTTGACAGTCAAGCACTAATTCCGAAGCTGAATATTGTTAAAATAGATTGAGGAAAAAGGAGAGTTTAGGACAACGCATGTGTCCTCTCTGCCATCTTGGCTTTCCTCCCCCTCTCCCCCCCCTTTATAGATATTTTTAATGGCACTACTTTAAGGTAGAACTTTCTTTGGGGCCATGAATTTTGTGTCATTGGTTGAGTTTATTATCTGTGTTTCTCTCATGTATAAGGAGTTTTTGTCTTTGAAGATCCTTCTTCCCCAAAGTGGATTTTCTTTTAAATCCATTTATTTGTGTTTAAGTTTATATGTCCTAGATGTATCTCCTGCTTTTTGCTAGTATCTTGTCTCCTAATTTCCTTTCTCTCCTGACAGTCAATGAATCAATTTCCTTTCAGGGACTTAGGATACCTAACTTCCAAATTTGGAGTCTATCACTTAGGACATCAGGGAGGTGATGGAGAAGAAAAGACAAATAATAATCTTTGTGAATAAAGCTGGCCCACAAATTAGAATTGATCAGCTGAAAGACTCCCTCTTTCCCTTCCTGTGATGACCACATATTTAAAATCAGCCAGAGTCAGGAATTCAGGTTAAGGGAAAAATCTTCAATCTTTATTCTCAGTAGAGGTGAAGAAGGATTGCAATAGCAATATGGACAGTGAAGAAGGATTGCGATAGCAATATGGGCAGCTGTGACAAGAAGCCAGCTAGCAGAGGGGGATCGGAAGTGAAGGGTGGTCATGATAGCAATGTGAGCAGCTGTGACAAGACACCAGCCAGCAGTCTCTCTTTCCGCTTCCCTTTCCACTCCCCTGCCTCTACCCACCAAAATTGTCATTTCCTATATAACACATCAGGACTTGCACAAAGAGTGGGTGGGGGCCATTCTTTCTCCAAGCTTATATATTAATAGAGTATGGTCCAATTACTATTTAGCCTCACATGCTTGGGATCTCAGTGCATCAACTTGAGCCTCAGCCCATTCCATCTCCTACTTTCTTTTGTTTTAGAACATGCCATCCCTGACTCCTCAGGAACATCAGAGCCCCCAAGGGGAGATGATCGCACCCTCCCTGACTTCTCAGGAAAGGAGGTGAAAGCACCGAAAAGGAGGTGATCATGACCCCCCTAACTTTTCAAGAAGGGAGGTGAAAACACTAAAAAGGAGATAATCACACCCTCCCTGACATCTCAGGAAGGGAGATGAAAAGCACCAAAGGGAAGTGGGGGTTGCTAGTGGATCTCTGGGCTGAAGGGCCTTATTAGAAACAGATATGCACAAACCCATCAGCATGGAAGGTATTACACAAGCACATAGCAATAATGCAGAGGTGATGACTCTCCCCACAGTCAGGGCAGGCTTGGTGTGGTGTAACAAACACCACATGAATTGTACATGCAAGTAGTGGTATAACAAACAATATAAATCAACATGGTGTTGTAAAAGCCAGAAGTCCTAGAAGGGGAGTATGTAAACAGCAGTCACACATATGCCTCTTCAGCAGCCAAGAGATAGTCCAAAACCAATCTATTGTCCATTGCTTCACATATCAGGGAATCCAATGATCCCTCCAAGTTTTTGAAGTCCTGCAAAAGTCTTTTTATGTATTAGGGAATCCAATGATTCCAGCAGATTTTGAAGTCCTATAACAGTCTTATCATTTCTCAGAAAATCCAATGATTCCTGAGGAATTTCAAGTCTTATGTCTCAAAGAATCCAATGATTCCTGAGGGTTTTCAAGTCCTACAACAATCTTATGTCTCAGAGATAGACACAGGTGCAGATCATACAGTCATTAGAGGGGCCAATTGGCCCAGTCACTGGCCAAAGATTAAAGCAGACACCTACATGTCTGGAGTAGGAGGATCAATAGCAGCTGAAGTTAGTGCTGCCCCTATGAGAAGGACTTTTGAAACAGGAGTTTTTACTCCTTTTATAGGTGAAAAAATACCCATCAATCTGTGGGGAAGAGACATTTTACAGCAATTAGGGTTTAAAATGAGTACTTTGGTTTTTTAAGCAGGGCTGCTGTTGAAGGCCTGACAACACTTTCACCTGTTCCTATCCAATGGAAAACTGATACATCAGTGTGGATAGAACAGTGGCCCTTAGGTAGTGATAAAATCAGGCCTTATCAGATATAGTACAGGAGCAGCTTGAACAAGGGCACTTACAACCTTCTCTAAGTCCTTGGAATTCCCCAGTGTTTGTTGTAAAAAACAAATCTGGAAAATGGAGGATGCTCACTGATTTAAGAAAAGTGAATGAACAGATGGAAATTATGGGAACTCTTCAGCCTGGACTTTCATCTCCTACTCAGTTGCCTAGAGAATGGCCTCTTTGGGTCATAGATATTAAGGATTGTTTCTATTCTATCCCTCTGGATAAGGAAGATATGAAAAGATTTGCCTTTTCAGTGCCCAGTGTTAACTTAGCTGAGCCTTATAAAAGATATGAATGGACAGTTTTGCCACAGGGAATGAAAAACAGCCCCAAGTTGGGCACCAAATGTGATGACCGCGTATTTAAAATCAGCCAGAGTCAGGAATTCAGATTAAGAGAAAAATCTTCAATCTTTATTTTCAGTAGAGGTGAAGAAGGATTATGATAGCAATATGGGCAGCTGCGACAGGAAGCCAGCTAGCAGAGAGGGATCGGAGGTGAAGGGTGGTTGCAATAGCAATGTGAGCAGCAGTGTCAAGACGCCAGCCAGCAGTCTCTCTTTCTGCTTCCTTTTCCACTCCCCTACCTCCACCCACCAAAATCGTCATTTCCTATGCAACACATCAGGACTTGCACAAAGAATGGGTGGGGGCCATTCTTTCTCCAAGCTTATATATTAATAGAGTATGGTCCAATTACTATTTAGCCTCATGTGCTTGGGACCTCAGTGCATCAACTCGAGCCTCAGCCCATTACACCTCCCTCCCTTTCTCTTTCCCTCCTTCCTTCTTCCATCCCTTCCTCCCTGCATTCCTTCCTTCCTTTCTTCCTTCCTTATTTCCCTCCCAATAAATCTTGGAGTTTACTGACTTGTTAACCAGTCTGATTCTAATTAGCCACCAATAGCTCCTAGGTCAATCCCCATTTGGTCATTGTTTAAATCCTGATTGATTGAGATTGAATGTAAATAACAATCATTTCTGCTTGGGCCAGAAACTTTGAGGATCTTTGGCTCCTTTAGTCATCCATTTATTTATTTAGATTTTTTGGAATTAAGTGAAAAAGGAGACTCTTTGCCTTGATTGCTATCTATTAATCACTGACTAGATGCAGCCTCAGTCAATCTGAGATCTGATTAAAAAGTTTAAAAAGGCCAAAATATCTCATTGCATCTAGGGCCATCTCTCTCTTTAAAAAAAAAAAAAAATATATATATATATATATATATATATATATATATAATATATATATATATATATATATATTATAACTTTATATTGACAGAGCCAATGCCTGTGTAATATTTTTTTACAACATTATCCCTTGCACTCACTTCTGTTCCGATTTTTCCCCTCCCTCCCTTCACTCCCTCCCCCAGATGGCAAGTTGTCCTATATATGTTAAATATGTCACAATGTATCCTAGATACAATATATGTGTGCAGAACTGAACAGTTCTCTTGTTGCACAAGAAGAATTGGATTCAGAAGGTAAAAATTACCTGGGAAGAAAAACAAAAATGCAAGCAGTTTGTATTCATTTCCCAGTGTTCTTTCTTTGGGTGTAGCTGCCTCTGTCCATCTTTGATTAATTGAAATTGAGTTAGATCTCTTGTTCAAAGAAATCCACTTCCATCAGAATACATTCTCATACAGTATCATTGTTGAGGTATATAATGATCTCCTGGTTCTGCTCAGTTCATTTAGCATTTAGTTCATGTAAGTCTCACCAATTCTCTCTGTATTCATCCTGATGGTCATTTGTTACAGAACAATAATGTTCCATAACATTCATATACCACAATTTACTCAACCATTCTCCAATTGATGGACATCCATTCATTTTCCAGCTTCTAGCCACTACAAACAGGGCTGCCACAAACATTTTGGCACATACAGACCCCTTTCCCTTCTTTAATATCTCTTTGGGGTATAAGCCCAGTAGAAAGATTGCTGGGTCAAAGTGTATGCACAGTTTGATAACTTATTGAGTATAGTTCCAAATTGCTCTCCAGAATGGCTGGATGTGTTCACAATTCCACCAACAATGTGTCAGTGTCCCTGTTTTCCCACATCCCCTCCAACATTCAGCATTATCTTTTCCTGTCATCCTAGCCAATCTGACAGGTGTGTAGTGGTATCTCAGAGTTGTCTTAATTTGCATTTCTCTGATTAATAATGACTTGGAGGATCTTTTTATATGGCTACAAATAGTTTCAATTTCTTCATCTGAGAATTGTCTGTTCATATCCTTTGACCTTTTACCAATTGGAGAATGGCTTGATTTCTTATAAATTAGAGTCAATTTTCTATATATTTTGGAAATGAGGCCTTTATCAGAACCTTTGACTGTAAAAATGTTTTCCCAGTTTGTTGTTTCCCTTCTAATCTTGTCTGCATTAGTTTTGTTTGTACAAAGACTTTTCAATTTGATATAATCAAAATTTTCTATTTTATTAGGGTCATCTCTTGATCTATATCTTGCCACTGCACTCAGGTGACTCCCAGAGGGGAAAATGAGGTAGATGACCTTTCTCATTTAAATCCAATTTACTTGCATGTGAGGACAAAGAAAAAACAACAACTTTCAATCAATTTTAATTTGAATGGACAAGTGCTGGAAGCTATGGAAAATTGCCCATAATATAGTTTGGATTTTACTCCTTTTTTTTTTCCCACTTTTCCTTTTTTTTTTTTTTTTTTTTTCATTGAATTGAAGAAGGCTTTGTACTGGATAAAGTGATCACAGAATGTAGATAATCTATTTTTAAAACTTAATCATATCTCTGCATGATTTGATTGAATGAATTGATTATGACAAAGCCAATTTTTTCTGTAAGAGATTAGCAACAAGACTGAGATAAGTACATAAGATTTACTATTGGAACCAAAAAAAATAAAAATTAACAATGGCATTAATTTGGTACTTTTTGGATGCATGATTTTTATTCTGTCACATGAAAATTAAGCTTAATTACAGTAAAATATATTCTCACCTATATTTAGAAAATAACTTCAACTTTTCTCCAAATGATATATCAATGATTATTCCTTGACTTCTTTGTAATCAAAGTTATTGTTATTGAATATTTCTCTGAAAGATTTTGTTCAGGAAAACTTGCCTCTTGAATTACATGGGATCATTAGAATTTCAGAAAAATCAGCATATATATATATATATATTATATATATATATATATATATATATATATATATATACACTAGATTTGTACACAGAAAATATGATTGAAGGGAAAAAAATCAACAAACCCATTCAGGTTACTGATGTTTTTATTTGTTTTGGAAAAGTGAGTAATTGAATTTGCAATGATTCTTTGGAAATCACAAAGATATTAAAGTATCTAGAGGGAAGTCACCAAATCATTAAATAGAGAATCTTGCCTCATGTATCACCAATCCTTCCCCCAAAAACAAACAAAATAAAACAAAAATCCAACCCTGATTCTATCTGTCATGAGCTCCCTTTTCTCCCTTCCTTCTCATTTTACATAACTCAGGCTTCTTTCCCAATGATCTCATTACTTCTGTTTATGTAACATGATTACTCTTTCTCCTTATCACAGTCAACTAATACGAATGCTCTTTTTATGCCATTCTCTTTCATATTCTTCAGAAGATTGTACCTACTATCTTTCTCTTTCTCTATCTCTGACTTTCTCTGTGTGTGTGTCTTTTTGTTTCCTTGTCTCTCTGTGTCTCTGATTTTTAATTTCCTGCTGCTTACAAATATGTCTTTATATAAATCCTTACTTGGTCCTACCATTCCCACTATCTAAGATTTTATATCTCTTCCTTCTTTTTCAGGTAAACTGGCTTGAGAAAGATACCTATACATGATGCCTTCACTTCTTCTTTCTTTTCCTTTTGAATCTTCAATCTCACTGTAAACTTCATTGTTCAACAGAAATTGCTCTCTCCAGTTACTAACGATGTTGTAATTCCCTTTTCACCATCCTCATTCTTCTTTGCCTCTCTATGGCACTTTATTATTCATCACATTAGAGTTGTTGTGATAAAACTCTTTCCTGGTTTCCCTCCTATCTGTCTATCAACTCTAAGTTTCTTTTCTAGTTCTTCATCCATTTCATTTCCACTAATCATGGATATCCTCCAATTTCTGTCCTGGATCCGATTTTGTTTTTGCTTTCTATATTTCTCTTTATAATTTCATTAGTTACTATGGGCTTAACAATCCTTTTTGTAAAGATGATTCCTAAATCAATAAATTTATTTCTAATCTTTCTTCTAAGTTGCACTTCCACTACTAGATGCCTTTTGGACATGTCAAACTACAGCTTTTTAAGGCATCTGTTGTAGGTGAGCCTAATGCCTACTTTCTCTGAATTCAGATATTAGGAAGAAATGAGGTACTAGCAAGTCACTGAACAGTTAATAAAATGAGATTTACTTTGCTCAAAACTGTAAGAATAGCTAACAAGAATATAGTGGCTTAATTTCTCAGAATCTCTTTCCACTTACCTCTCCTGATCTCCATATGGCAATTTGTCTGATCAGTGGGGCAGCCTATGATAACTCGTGTGGTTTTCAGAAATACACCCAACTCCACAGAATTAGGATGTTTCATGCACTTAGGGACCAAAAAAATTATGTCAGTGGAGGAAAGGCCAATCAAATCCCAGGAACAGCTTTGTTATCTTTTAAGAAAATCTAATTTCTAGAGTGATAGAATGTAGAACTAGCTGTCATAGTGTTTAGATTTTGGGAAGTGGAGGCAGAAAGACCCACGTTTAAATCCAGTATCTGTAATGGGCTGAAACTGAGTTGATGCACTGACGTCCAAGCTCTTAAGGCTAATTACCAATTGGAGAATATTCTATTAGCATATGCTTGGAGAAAGAATGGCCCTGCCCACTACTCCGTGCAGGCTTGAGCTGTTGTATAGGGAAATTGGGTGGAGGATTTAAAGGGTGGAGTAGGAAGAGCAAGATGGCTCAGAGTGGGAGAAGAAAGGGGAGATACCTGTGTCTGTGAGCTCTCCTCTCCCTTTGATAAAGAATAAAAATCAAGGACTTTCGCTTATGCTGACTCTGACTGATTTTAAAGTATCCAGGGTGCTAACACAGTCCTCACATTTGGCACCCGAACGTGGGACCAAGGACCCCACTTTCCCTGAAGGAGTCCCTGGTGACCAGGAAATAGGGTATTTTAATAGGCAAACAGGGAACTTGCTTTGTTAAGGGCTGAACTAGTATCCTTTTCTAGCTGAAATGGGGCAGATATTGGGAAAAGATTCTCCCCCAAGCCCAGCCCCACCCCCATCCCCAACCCCACCCTAAAGGAAATCTGCAGGAAGCATACTCAGACTGATAAAGAGACAAGGCTTATTTATGACTTGGGAGCAGATTGATGAATTCCTGGATACATTAGAACATATGTCCCCTTGCATCTCCAATGAAGAAGAGATAGGTTTAGACAATTAGAAACTTGTACAAGATCAGCTATGTGAAATTATAATGATAATGGTTCTGAGTCAGTTTCCAAAGAAACATTATATATATACAACATAATACAATTGGCCTTAAAGAATCCTGCAAATTATAGAAAAAAGAAAAGTTTTCATAACAGCCAGATGAGGAAGTGTGAGGACAGAGAGAACAAAGACAAAGAACAGTTTAATGACTATATCCCCACAGGGCATGGAGATTTAAGTGAGGTTCAAGGGTGTGGTGACTTTCCATCTCACCAGGCAGCTTCAACCCAGCCTAGGGAGCAGGTAATTGACCCTCCCCCATCAACTCCACCTTCCAGGATGGAAAGAGGAGGGGTAGTGGGAATGGCAGTCATGCCACCAGTACCTCCTCCTCTTCCCCCTCTTCCCCCCCAGCAACCACCCCCTCCTATGAGTAGATTGAAAAAGGCAGTACTTAAGGTCACTGAGGAAGAGAGGGATATAGGTGATCTGAAACTCGGTATGTATCCGGTGATTCAATAGTTTAACTCTTCAGGTCAAGAAAATAGAAGAAACACTCATTTTGATATAGAAATCCTCAAAGACCTTAAAAAGGCTTGCTTTTGGGGGGCTCTTTATGAGGCTACATCAGCTTATGTTAAGATGTTATTACAGAATTTGGCTTATAAAGTCTTAACCCCTAGTGACTGGAAATCTATAGCAAGGATATGCTTAGAACCTGGACAAAACTTGTTGTGGATTTCTGAATATAGTGAGCTCTGTAGGATACAAGCCCAACAAAATAATCAAAGTGGAGTTAATATTCCAATCACCCATGACCAACTAACAGGTTTGGTTCTTATGCAGATATCTCAGTATAGATTAATTACTCCATAGCAGCATATGAGCAAATTGCTGCTGTTGTTATCAAAGCGTAGGCTTCTCTCCACAATAAAAATGACAAGGGTGAAGCCTTCACAAAAATAACACAAGGGACAAATGAACCCTTTGCTGATTTTGTGGGACATCTGCAGACTGCTGTCATATGAACTAATGGTGAAAATACAGTAACAGACATTTTGATAAGGCTACTTGCTAAAGAAAATGCTAATGAGGTTTGTATAAGAATTATACTAGGACTACGCAAGGATGCTCCTTTGGATGAGATCATAAGACACTGTGCCACAGTGGGCACAAATGCCTTTTATAGCCAGGCTATGATGCAGACTTCCCAAGATCCGAACATGAGAAGACAGGGTCCCTTCTGGCAAGGGACTTCCAGGGATACTTGTTAATGCTTTCAATGTGGTAAAGTAGGGCATCTGAAAGCTCAATGTTGGTATAGAGAAAGAATGAGAAAATAGGGTGAGAGAACAAAACCCAATACCCCATGTTCAAAATGCAACAGAGGTTTCCATTGGGCCTCAGAATGTAGACTGATTCAGGGAAATGGGATGAGAGGCCCAGCTCCAAGGCCCCAGGCAAAAAATACTTGGAGTATGATGGCAGCAGACGGTGTACCAATCAGTGACCAATCAGTCAGGAAGCCATCTGATGGGAGAAAGGGATTACAATTGGGGAGAATAAAGTTATATGCAGCTGGGGCAACTGAGATTCCCCTTGGAGAAGTGAAATCTGTTCCTCTCCATGCTATGGACCCCTTGCCTCCAGGAGGCATAGTAGGCTTGACCATTTCACCTCCTGAGAGTACTTACAAAATAGTGCTCATCCATACAGTAATGTGGGAAATTGGGGAATATGTAGATAATATCCCAGTCACTAATACAGGTACACAATGTGTGACTTATCACTGAGGAGAAGTAATAGCATCAGGTTTACTGGTCCAGATTCCTAATAAGCAATCTGGTGAGAATTGCCTAGATTCTGACTCCAAGCAAAAAAATTCAGGAATATACTGGACAGCAGCTGTGACAGCTGACCGACCTATGCTCACTATCTATATAAATGGCATACCATTAGAAGAATTGGTAGACACTGGTGCAGATCGTACAGTCATTAGAGGTGCCAACTGGACCAGTCACTGGCTAAGGATTAAAGCAGACACCTACATGTAGAAGGATCAATAGTAGCTGAAGTTAGTGCTACCCCTTTGAGATGGACTTTTGAAGGCAAAATAGGAGTTTTCACTCCTTTTATAAAAACCTGTCTCCCAGAGCCAGTGCATCTATGTCAAAAATCAAGAAGTTAATACTATAAAGAGCTAAGTTTAGAAGTTCTCTAGGGTTACCTGTGACTCCTTCTTTCTTTTGTTTCTGGAGGAGCATCTTAATGTCTCTGTTTCTCCTCTCTACTATTGCCTGTCCTTGATGATTAAAAGGCATGCCAGTGGTGTGCAAAATCTTATACTGTGCACAAAAGTGTGCAAAATGTTTAGAAGTCCATTATCTGTTTTTAATGCTTGTGGCACACCCACAATTGCAAATGCTTGGATAAGGAATTCAGTGACCACTCGGGCTGTCTCTTTTGCTGCTGGTATTGCAAAAGTGAATCCTGAAAAGGTGTCTACCACAATAGCTCTCTAAAAAATAAAATTGGTGAAATGGAAAAAAATTCCATAAAACAAAAGAACTGAATTGGACAATTAGAAAAAGAAGGTTTCTATCCTATCCCTCTAGATAAGGAGGATATGAAAAGACTTGCTTTTCAGTGCCTAGCATTAACTTAGCTGAGCCCTATAAAAAGATAATATTTGCCACAAGGAATGAAAAACAACCTTACTATGTGTCAAATGTATGTTGCTGCTGCTCTTACTCCAGTAAGAAAAGCATTTCCAAAAGTAATGTTATTACATTATGGATGATATATTGGGATGTGCACCTGAGTAACAAATGTTAGAAGCATGTCTGCAAAAGACCATAGAAATACTAAGGAACTACAAATTGTACATAGCTCCAGAAAAAATTCAAAGACATGCTCCATTTCAATATTTAGGATATGAAGTATACCCTAAGGGGCTTACAGTACAAAAACTGCCCTTAAGAACAGAGAAGCTAAACACCTTAAATGATTTTCAGAAATTGATAGGAGATATCTAATAGATGTAACCAGTATTAGGCTTGATTACCTATCAATTGCAACCATTATATGACATTTTAAGGGGAGACAGTGCTTTAAATTCACCATGCCAGCTTAGACAAGAACCCAGAAAGTGGTGAATGGAAGGGATAGATAGGTTAACTGCTTGGGGGAGAGGGTTTGCTTGTATCTCTACAGATGGAGTGTAATGACCACGTATTTAAAATCACCCGGAGTCAGGAATTCAGGTTAAGGGAAAAATCTTCAATCTTTATTGAAGTGAAGAGGTGAATAAGGATTGCGATAACAATATGGGCAAGAAAGATTGCGATAGCAATATGGGCAGCTGCGACAGGAAGCTAGCTAACAGAGGGGGGTCTGAGCTGAAAAGCCATTGCAATGGCAATGCAAGCAGTCTCTCCTTCCTCTGCCTTTTCCACTCCCCTGCCTCCACCCACCAAATTCGTCATTTCCTATACAACACATCAGGACTTGCACAAAGAGTGGGCGGGGGCCATTCTTTCTCCAAGCATATATATTAATAGAGTATGGTCCAATTACTATTTAGCCTCATGTGCTTGGGACCTCAGTGCATCAACTCAAGCCTCAGCCCATTACAGTGAAGAAGAGATCAGATGGGTGCCAACGAGCAGTATTCACCTTCTCCATCAGAGAGAGACTGAAATGAAGAAGAAGAACCAAGAAACCTCGGGTGGTTCCATTGTTGACTGTACCCACCACTGAAGGAGCATGGCAGTTATGGCATTTGAATCATGGACATCAAAAATTGTTGGACTTCAAAATCCTTAGGAATCATTGGATTCTCTGAAACATGATAAGATTGCTGTAGGACTTGAAAACCCTCAAGAATCATTCTCTGAGACATAAGACTATTGTAGGACTTGAAAACCCTCAGGAATCATTGGAATCTCTGCAAAATGACAAGACTGTTGCAGGACTTCAAAATTTGCAGGAATCATTGGATTCCCTAACATATAAAAAGGCTGTTGCAGGACTTCAAAAATTTGCAGGGATCATTGGATTCCCTGATACGTGAAGCAATGGACAATAGATTGATTTTGGACTATCTCTTGGCTGCTGAAGGAGGCATATGTGTGACTGTTGTTTACAAACTCTCCTTCTAGGATTTCTGGAAATGTTTTACAACACTATGTTGATTTATATGTGTGACTGTTGTTTATATACTCTCCTTCTAGGAATCCTGGAAATGGTTTACAATAATGTATTGATTTATATTGTTTGTTATATCACTACTTGCATGTACAATTCATGTTTGTTACACTACATTGAGCCTACACTGGCTATGGGGAGAGTCATCACTAATAGGCTGTGTGTTATTGTTATGTGCTTGTGTAATACCTCCCATGCTGATGGGTTTGTGCATACCTGTTTCTAATAAGACCCTTCAGCCCCAAAACCTGCTAGCAATCCCCCTTTCCCTTTGGTGCTTTTCATCTTTCTTCCTGAGAAATCGGGGTGGGGGGGATCATGATCACTTCATTTTCTGTGTTTTTACCTCCTTTCCTGAGAAGTCAGGGAGGGCATGATCACCCTTCTCTTGGGGGTGCTCACTTTCCTGAGCGGTCAGGGATGGCGTGACCACCTGTGTTCTAAAACAAAAGAAAGCAGATGTAATGGGCTAAAACTGAGTTGATGCACTGAGGTCCAAGCTCTTAAGGCTAATTACCAATTGGAGAATATTTTATTAGCATATGCTTGGAGAAAGAATGGCCCTGCCCACTACTCTGTGCAGGCTTGATCTGTTGTATAGGGAGATTGGGTGGAGAATTCAGAGGGTGGAGTAGGAAGAGCGAGATGGCTTGGAGGGGGAGAAGAAAGGGGAGATTCCTGTGTCTGTGACCTCTCCTCTCCCTTTGATAAAGAATAAAAATCAAGGACTTTTGCTTATGCTGACTCTGGCTGATTTTAAAATATCCAGGGTGCTAACATGGTCTTCACAAGTATCAGATGCTTAGTAGCCATGAAACCATTTGGAAGTCAGTTCTTGGACTCACTCATCTGTAAAATGTAGATCATGATAGCACCTATGTGCTATTATTGTTGTCTTGGGTTTTTATGAGGATCAAATAAGATAAAATTTACAAAGCAAATTTGAAAAAAAAAAACTAGCTGTTATTTAGTTCTGTACTCTTGATTTATCAATGAAGAAAATAAAGGGCAGAGAGGAAATCTGAGAGGACTTGTCCAAGATAATATCTTATTAGTGGTAGGCACAGTATTTGAAGCTATGTCTCTGCACTACAATTCTTTGGTTCCATAAACTCCACTCTGCTATATGAGTAAATAGTTATTTATTGATAATTGTTAATATAGTTGGCTATATTGAATTGTTTCCTAAAAATAAAATAGAATAATTAGTATAATCTGTATGATTAATGCTAAAGAATTTGAAGATTTTGCTGAATGACAATTGGGCGAGTTTTCTTTCTATCTGGCTCATGTATTTTTAAATAAATAAAGTTTTATTGAAAGATAAATATGTATCTTCCTATGTAATCATTCATACTATTTGACAGCAGATATGTTATTGTGTATATCAATTTCAAACACAAAAATACATATTTGAGAACAATTCTCATTTTGTGAACATTGATAATTAAAGTATAAGAAATAATTAATGGTTATAGTAGAATAATCAATGTTTTGTCTGGGAGGGCCATTTTTAAGAATAAACACTCTATTTTAGTCCTTTCAAAGTAATGTTGTTTGAGAATAAAAGCTAAACAAACAGGAAAATGTAAACAAGTTTGATTCTCCCTTTGCTTCATGTAGTACATGATTTTCAAATGTTCAGATGAGCCCAAACTTGCCTTTTAGCAGATTAGAGATATGTTTCAAATAATGTTCAGAAAATTCCTGGGAATAGGAATAACTTTTCTGAATTCATCCCCCCTTTCAATACTTTACAGTTTAGTGTGCATAGAATTTACTGTGCTTTGTTTCCCTCATGGTTCAGTGCATAAATTTGATTAATGTGAATGCTTAGCAATCTCAATTTTTATTCCCCCAAATGAAATAAATTAGTGATGTAAATATAAGGGCAAATATAGGAAGTTCATATGTATATATCTTAGATTATCTGTACTGTTTTTAAATGTGTTTCTTCTCATTAATTAAATTGAATATCATTTTTCTGTAATTGAATTCAAATGGAATATACCTAAATAATTAAATTTCCTTAATAGATGAATGTCTAAAGTAACATTTGAAATACACAGGGTAACACAACATTTGAATGACATGGAATCTTTTCACTGCCTATTCCTGCTTTCTTAGCATACCATGGAGTATAGTAAAATAATTTAAGAACATTTTTTTTAAGTTAAGTCTAATATTCTTTTAAAGCAATATCCAGATTATGATTTCTTGCCAACTTTGAGGATTATAGAATTTTTCATATAGCCTTAGTAGGGTTCTTTGAGGCAATCTGGTTCAATCTTATCATTTTTTATAATGAGGAAACTGGGATCCAGGGAGGCAAAGTGATTTTGTTCAAGGCCAAATATCAAATGGGGGAAATTTTGTGACTTTACTGATAAGGAATGTTCCCTCTAATATTCAGAGAAATCTCAGCACTTCTTCTGTAATTAGGGTCTCAGAAATTTGTCTGAGTAAGTAGGTAACTTACTCTTGGTCCTACTATATCAGAGGAAAGACTTGGAATTGGCTCTTCCTGACTCTGAGGATGACCTTTCATCAGATATGCCATGCTGCTTCTCAGAAAAGACAGTGATAGGCACATATGTGCAACTACTACAAATAAGGCATTTTATACAGGATTCATTTGAAGCAGTTCCTGCCCATATGGTCACTGATACATTTGCCAGTAGTAAATGTTAATTTTATGGTTAGTGTGAAAACATACATTTTTAAAAATAGAGCTACCTCTGATCTTAGAAAATCATATGAATCTCTTTGTGGTTATAATCTATCTCATTTTCCATATTTCTTCATATCTTCAAACAGTTAATCTCAGAGCCATGTAGATCACCTAGTATAATTATATCTTTTCTCATCTCATTTTGTACTTTATGTAAATCTCATGACATGAATTTATTTTAAATTTAGAATATAATTTTTGATTTTGTGATAATAAAAAAATAATTGAGAGAATCAATGGATAAACAGTATTTATTAATTACCTTCTATATACAAATCATTGTATTAAGTACTGGGGATTACATCAATAACTATTAACCAATTGGAACACGACTTTTAGCAAGGGCTAATGTTGAAGAATTGTCCTCGCATATGTTTTTAAAAATAAAAAGTTTTATTAAAAAAAGAGAAAATGTTAGAGAAAAAAAGTGAATAATGCAGTTATTAAACTTAAAAGTGTTTGCTGAATGATTTTTCCTTCATAGAAGTGGTTGTTGAACATTCACTAGCATATATCTGCTAATGGGGGATATGAAAACTACCAAGATTACTTTGACATATAATTTTAAGGGAATGAAAGATGCAAGTAAAGTACTGTGTAAGATCAGAGTGATGAAAAGGGGAGGAGGGACTTTTGTTAAGATAGTAAATGCCCCATTAGTATTTTTTCAATGTCAATCTCTATCGTTCAGTAATTAAAAACAGCAATAATTATTGTTGAGAAGAAAATATTCAGGAAGAGATAAATAGCTCTATTCAATTACCTTTGACCATCTATCTCCTTATAGTCACCAGCTCTCTCTGGAACTGTTGTAATTTGATAATGCCCTTCCTAAATTTTGAAGTCCACATTTCTAAATAAGTATTCAATGTATGTTCTGAATAAAACCAAGTACAGTGGGATTATAACTTCATTCATTTTGGACACTTTGCCTTTATTAATGATGCCTAAGATTAACTGCAGAGACAGAATGCCATAGTAGATAGAAGACTAGCCTTAGAGTTAGGAAGAACTGTTTTCAAGTTCTTCCTCTTATATTCAATGACTCTGTGATCCCAAGAAAGCCTTAACATTTTTATGTCCCAGTGTCCTGAGGCAGGAAAATCACTGGAGAGATGCTGAACTCTATCAAGGGAAAGAAGTTCGTGTATTTTATGTAGCAATGTTCACCAAATTGAAACCAAAATCTTAGTTCTAGACCATCAAACAACACATACTTTTTTTGGCTACCATACTATATTTTTGACTCATACTGAGTCACATGAAATCCCCAAATACTTTTCCAATGAACTGTTGTCCAGTAGCACCTCTTCCTAGTCTACATTTACATCTGAATCAAGTGGATGACTTTATGTTTTATTTTAGGGTTCTATGCATAGATTTCAGGAAGCTCATTGATAAGAATAAGAAACATTTCAAACCCTTCTTTTCTAATTCTGTATGTTTTATCTTATACATCTAAAATAGTATTGTAAGAGGAAGTCTAGTGACATAGAATATCACCCAAAATGGTTAAGAAGTCATGTCCTAGATTGTCAATGTCCTTTGGAACCATAACTGTCATCTGACATATTATCCATTTCATCTTTATGTGACCTGCATACTTAATAACTATTCAGTCTATTCTTTCTTCCATGTGATTGATAAAAATATCTAATACTACCCTAATCATTAGCATTTATTTAGCACACAGATCTTTGTTAAATACCTTATATATATAACATCGGTGGAAGATTGTGCTGACCGCTTATTTAAAATCAGCTGGAATCAGGAATTCAGGTTAATGGAAAATCTTCAATCTTTATTGAAGTGAAGAGGTGAAAAAGGATTGCGATAGCAATATGGGCAGCTGCGACAGGAAGCCAGCTAGCAGAGGGGGATTGGAGATGAAGGGCAATGCGAGCAGCAGTGTCAAAACACCAGCCAGCAGTCTCTCCTTCCGCTTCCCTTTTCCACTCCCTTGCCTCCACCCACCAAAAACGTCATCTCCTATACAACACATCAGGACTTGCACAAAGAGTGGGCAGGGCCATTCTTTCTCCAAGCTTATATATTTAAATAGAGTATGGTCCAATTACTCACATGCTTGGGACCTCAGTGCATCAACTTGAGCCTCAGCCCATTACATCTCCCGCTTTCTTTTGTTTTAGAATACAGGTAATCATGCCATCCCTGACTCCTCAGGGAGGTCAGAGCCCCCAAGAGTAGGTGATCACACCCTCCCTGACTTCTCAGGAAAGGAGGTGAAAGCACTGAAAAGAAGGTGATCATAACTCCCCTGACTTCTCAGGAAGAGAGGTGAAAGCACTAAAAAGGAGATAATCATGCCCTCTCTGACATCTCAGGAAGGGAGATGAAAAGCACCAAAGGTAAGTGGGGGTTGCTAGCGGGTTTCTGGGCTGAAGGATCTTATTATACACAAACCCATCAGCATGGGAGGTATTACACAAGCACATAGCAATAATGCAGAGGCTATTAGTGATGTCTCTCCCCACAGTCAGCAGGCTTAATGTGGTATAACAAACATGGATTGTATACACAAGTAATGGTATAACAAACAATATAAATCAATATCGTGTTGTAAAAGATTGCCAGAAGTCCTAGAAGGAGAGTATGTAAACAGCAATCACACATACGCCTTCTTCAGCAGCCAAGAGATAGTCCAAAACCAATCTATTGTCCATTGCTTCACATACCAGGGAATCAAATGATCCCCCCAAGTTTTTGAAGTCCTACAAAAGTCTTTTTATGTGTTAGGGAATCCAATGATTTCAGCAGATTTTGAAGTCCTGTAAGGGAATTATCATTTCTCAGAAAATCCAATGATTCCTGAGGGCTTTCAAGTCTTATGTTTCAAAGAATCCAATGATTCCTGAGGGTTTTCAAGTCCTACAACAATCTTATGTCTCAGAAAATCCAATGATTCCTGAGGGTTTTCAAGTCCTACAATAATCTTATCATGTCTCAGAGAATCCAATGATTCCTGAGGGTTTTGAAGTCCAACAATTTTCTATTTCCAAACGCCATAACTGCCACGCTCTTTCAATGGTGAGCACAATCAGCAACAGAACCACCCAATATTTCTTGGGTCTTCTCCTTCATTTCACGGGTCTGCTCCATCTCTCTGCGATGGACAAGGCGAATATGGCTCGTTGGCACCCATCTGATTCCTTCTCCACCTGTAGAGATACAATCAAACCCTCTCCCCCAACCAGTTAGCCTATCTTGTCCCTTCCATTCACCACTTTCTGGGTCTCTCCACATCACCTGGCAATTATTTAAAGATAGTGGAGCTGCTCCCACTGGACACTGCCCTTCCGGTAGGTTATAAAACTTGTGTGGTGGAGCCAGTGCATCTTTGTCAAAAATCAAGAAATTAATAGTATAAAGGGTTAGATGTAGTACCTCTCTAGGGTTACCTGTGGCTCCCCCTTTCTTTTGTTTTTGGAGCAGCATCTTAATGTCTGTTTCTCCTCTCTACTATTGACTGTCCTTGAGGATTAAAGGGTATGCCAGTGGTGTGTAAAATCTTATACTGTGCACAAAAGTGTGCAAAATGTTTGGAGGTATATGCAGGACCATTGTCTGTTTTTATTGTTTGTGGCACACCCATAATGGCAAATGCTTGTATGAGAAATTCAGTGACCACTCTGGCTGTCTCTTTTGCTGCTGGTATGGCAAAAGTGAAACCTGAAAAGGTATCTACCACAACATGGATAAAAGACAGATGACCAAAAGAGTTATAATGAGTCACATCCATTTGCCAGATTTCATTGGGTCTCAAACCACGAGGGTTCTTCCCTGGAGGCAATGTAGGACGTGGAAAGGAAGGCAAGCTGTACAGCTTTTTACTATGCTCCTAGCTTCCTCTTTTGTTATCCCAAATTGTAAACGCAAAGCTTGAGCAGCCTGATGGTATTTAGAATAGGATTCCTGGGCTCTTGAAATAAAGGCGTACTGACTAACATAATTAAAAGGCTATCTGCCTTTGAATTCCCATCAAAAATAGGACCTGGCTTCCGGCCAAGATGGCGGAGAGGAAATACACTTCTGTGTAATCTCCGTGTTTTTCTCTCACTATTCATTTCATTTCATGCCTCTGAATTAATGCTCGACTGAAAAAAAACCATACAATTACTTACCAAGAGAAACCATCCTTGAGACTCGTCAAGAAAGGTCTGTTTTTGCGCGAGGGCGGGGACGGTATTTGGAAGCAGTCTGCGGGCAGCAGCTGCAACCAGAGCACAGATAGCAGCTCAGAACCGGGTAGAGCGGAGAGGGGGTAGGACGCGATCGCAGCCGTCTCTGCGGTGAGAGCTTTGCTATAGGAGCAAGTCAGCAGCCCAGCAGAGAAGCTAAAAACACCGGGGGTGAAGAATACAATCCCAAACAGCTGGAGTCTCTCGGGACCTGGCCACCCCTCCCCCACAGTGTCTTAGCCCGCTCGGATCTCAGAGCGCTCGGATCTCAGCGCGCAGGCGCCATAGCACAGTAGGACCCGTGCCTCACGAATACCCTGCCCCTCCCCCAAAGAAAGCAGCCTCCATTCAAGGGGTTTTTTTCCTTCTGTTTCTTTGATAAATAGACAGAATGAGCAAGAAACTGAAAAAGAATTTAACCCTGGACAGCTTTTATACAGATAAAGAGCAAACTCCAAACCCTGAGGAGACTAAAAACAAACAGTCCCCAGGTGAATCCCCGAAGGAGGAGACCTTATGTCCCTCAGCACAGATGAATCTCATGGAGGAAATTAAAAAGGCTCTCACAAGGGAGCTAGAAGAAAAATGGGAAAAGGAGAGGGAGGCTCTGCAAAAGGAGAAGGAGGCTTGGCAAAAGAGCCTGGAGAAATCAGTTAAAGAGAGAGTGGATAAAGAAACCAAATCCTTGAAAAATAGGATTAGTGAACTGGAAACAGAAAACAGCTCTCTAAAAAACAAAATTGGCGAAATGGAAAAAAATTCCACAGAACAAAAGAACTCAATTGGACAATTAGAAAAAGATCTTAAAAAAGTGAGTGAAGAAAATACCTCACTGAAAATCAGGGTCGAACAATTGGAATTGAATGACTCGAGGAGACAAGAAGAATCAGTCAAGCAAATCCAAAAAAATCAAACAATGGAAAAGGATGTGAAATACCTTCTGGGGAAGACAACAGACCTGGAAAACAGATCCAGGAGAGACAACCTGAGAATCATCGGACTTCCAGAAAAGTATGATGAAAAAAAAAGCCTGGACACTATCTTCCAGGAAATTATCAAAGAGAACTGCCCAGAAGTCATAGAAACAGAAGGTAAAATAGACATTGAAAGAATTCATCGATCCCCTACTGAAAGGGATCCTAAAATCAAAACACCAAGGAATATAGTGGCCAAATGCCAGAACCCTCAGGCAAAGGAAAAAATACTGCAAGCGGCTAGAAAAACCCAATTCAAGTATCAAGGAGCCACAATAAGGATCACCCAGGATCTGGCAGCATCCACATTAAAGGATCGAAGGGCCTGGAATATGATATTCCGAAAGGCTAAGGAACTTGGTATGCAACCAAAAATAACTTACCCAGCGAGATTGAGCATCTTTTTCCAGGGAAGAAGATGGACATTCAACGAAATAAGCGAATTTCATCTATTTCTGATGAAAAAGCCAGAACTTAACAAAAAATTTGATCTACAAGCACAGAACTCAAGAGAAATCTAAAAAGGTAAAGATTAATCTTGGGAACTATATTTCGGCTGTAAAGATGTATAAAGAATACATGTATACCTTGTTCTAGAAACTAGTTGTGGAAAGGACATTGTACTAGAAAAAAGGGAAAGTGGGGGTACTACATTTCATGAAGAGGCAAAGAAAACCTAGTATATATGAGAGAAAGAATGGAGAGGAATGAAAATAGTGAGTATTTTACTGCTTTCAGAATTGGCATTAAGAGAAGAATTTTAGACATATTCAATCTATGGTGAAACTTCTCCCACCTCATTGAAAAGTGAGAAGGGAAAAGTGAAAAAGGAAGGAATAAGCTAAGTGGAAGGGAATACGGTAACTGGGAGGGAAAGGGGCAAGTTGGGGGGGGGGAACTCTAAGGGGGGGAGGGATACTGAAAAAGGGAGGGCTGTGAGAAGCAAGGGGAGCTCACAAGCTTAATACTGGGAAGGGGGGTAAGGGAGGGGGTAAGGGAGTAAGAAGGGAGAAAAGCATAAACCGGGGTTAACAAGATGGCAAGTAATACAGAATTGGTCATTTTAACCATAAATGTGAACGGGGTAAACTCCTCTATAAAGAGGAAGCGGTTAGCAGAATGGATTAAAAGCCAGAATCCTACAATATGTTGTATACAGGAAACACACCTGAAGCAGGGTGATACATGCAGGTTAAAGGTAAAAGGTTGGAGCAAAATCTACTATACTTCAGGTGAAGCCAAAAAAGCAGGGGTAGCCATCCTGATCTCAGATCAAGCTAAAGCAAAAATTGATCTAATCAAAAGAGATAAGGAAGGGCACTATATCTTGCTAAAGGGTAGAATGAATAATGAAGAAGTATCTATATTAAATATATATGCACCAAGTAGTGTAGCATCTAAATTCCTAAAAGAGAAATTAAGAGAGCTGCAAGAAGAAATAGACAGTAAAACTATAATAGTGGGAGATCTCAACCTTGCACTCTCAGAATTAGATAAATCAAACCACAAAATAAATAAGAAAGAAGTCAAAGAGATAAATAGAATACTAGAAAAATTAGATATGATAGATCTCTGGAGAAAATGTAATGGGGACAGAAAGGAGTACACCTTCTTTTCAGCAGTTCATGGAACTTATACAAAAATTGATCATATATTAGGACATAAAAACCTCAAACTCAAATGCAGTAAGGCAGAAATAGTGAATGCATCCTTTTCAGACCATGATGCATTGAAAATTACATTCAATAAAAAGCCACAGGAAAGTAGACCAAAAAATAATTGGAAACTAAATAATCTCATACTAAAGAATGATTGGGTGAAACAGCAAATTATAGACATAATTAATAACTTCATCCAAGAAAATGATAATAATGAGACATCATACCAAAATGTATGGGATGCAGCCAAAGCGGTAATAAGGGGAAATCTCATATCTCTAGAGGCCTATTTGTATAAAATAGAGAAAGAGAAGGTCAATGAATTGGGCTTGCAACTAAAAATGCTAGAAAAGGAACAAATTAAAAACCCCCAATCAAACACTAAACTTGAAATTCAAAAAATAAAAGGAGAGATCAATAAAATTGAAAGTAAAAAAACTATTGAATTGATTAATAAAACTAAGAGTTGGTTCTATGAAAAAACCAACAAATCTTAGTAAATCTGATTAAAAAAAGGAAAGAGGAAAATCAAATTGTTAGTCTTAAAAATGAAAAGGGAGAACTCACCACTAACGAAGAGGAAATTAGAGCAATAATTAGGAGTTACTTTGCCCAACTTTACGCCAATAAATTCGACAACTTAAATGAAATAGAAGAATACCTCCAAAAATATAGCTTACCTAAACTAACAGAGGAAGAAGTAAATATCCTAAACAGTCTCATCTCAGAAAAAGAAATAGAACAAACTATCAATCAACTCCCTAAGAAAAAAACCCCAGGACCAGATGGATTTACATCTGAATTCTATCAAACATTTAAAGATCAATTAACTCCAATGCTAAATAAACTATTTGAAGAAGTAGGGATTGAAGGAGTCCTACCAAACTCCTTTTATGACACAGATATGGTACTGATACCTAAACCAGGTAGGCTGAAAACAGAGAAAGAAAATTATAGACCAATCTCCCTAATGAATATTGATGCTAAAATCTTAAATAAAATATTAGCAAAAAGATTACAGAAAATCATCCCCAGGATAATACACTATGACCAAGTAGGTTTTATACCAGGAATGCAGGGCTGGTTCAATATTAGGAAAACTATTAACATAATTGACTATATCAACAACCAACCAAACAAAAACCATATGATCATTTCAATAGATGCAGAAAAAGCATTTGATAAAATCCAACAGCCATTCCTAATAAAAACACTTGAGAGCATAGGAATAAAAGGACTTTTCCTTAAAATAATTAGGAGCATATATTTTAAACCTTCAGTAAGCATCATATGCAATGGGGAAAAACTGGAACCTTTCCCGGTAAGATCTGGAGTGAAGCAAGGTTGCCCACTATCACCATTATTATTCAATATTGTATTAGAAGCACTGGCCTCTGCAATAAGAGTCGAGAAAGAGATTAAAGGAATTAGAGTAGGCAATGAGGAAACCAAACTATCACTCTTTGCAGATGATATGATGGTATACCTAGAAAACCCCAGAGATTCTACTAAAAAGCTACTAGAAATAATTCATAATTTTAGCAAAGTAGCAGGATACAAAATAAATCCCCATAAATCCTCAGCATTCTTATACACTACCAACAAAATCCAAGAGCAAGAGATACAAAGAGAAATTCCATTCAAAATAACTGTTGATAGCATAAAATATTTGGGAATCTACCTACCAAAGGAAAGTCAGGAATTATATGAGCAAAATTACAAAAAAGTTTTCACACAAATAAAGTCAGACTTAAATAATTGGAAAAATATTAAGTGCTCTTGGATAGGCCGAGCAAATATAATAAAGATGACAATACTCCCTAAACTAATCTATTTATTTAGTGCTATACCAATCAGACTTCCAAGAAAATATTTTAATGATTTAGAAAAAATAACAACAAAATTCATATGGAACAATAAAAAGTCGAGAATCTCAAGGGAATTAATGAAAAAAAAATCAAATGAAGGTGGTCTAGCTGTACCTGATCTAAAATTATATTATAAAGCAGCAGTCACCAAAACCATCTGGTATTGGCTTAGAAATAGATTAGTTGATCAGTGGAAAAGGTTAGGTTCACAAGACAGAATAGTCAACTATAGCAATCTAGTGTTTGACAAACCCAAAGATTCTAAATTTTGGGATAAGATTTCATTATTTGATAAAAACTGCTGGGATAACTGGAAATTAGTATGGCAGAAATTAGACAAGGACCCACACTTAACACCACATACCAAGATAAGATCAAAATGGGTCCATGACCTAGGCATAAAGAACGAGATTATAAATAAATTAGAGGAACATAGGATAGTTTATCTCTCAGACTTGTGGAGGAGAAAGAAATTTGTGACCAAAGATGAACTAGAGACCATTACCAATCACAAAATAGAAAATTTTGATTATATCAAATTAAAAAGTCTTTGTACAAACAGAACGAATGCAAACAAGATTAGTAGGGAAGTAACAAACTGGGAAAACATCTTTACAATTAAAGGTTCTGATAAAGGCCTCATTTCCAAAATATATAGAGAACTGACTCAAATTTATAAAAAATCAAGCCATTCTCTAATTGATAAATGGTCAAAGGATATGAACAGACAATTTTCAGATGAAGAAATTGAAACTATTACCACTCACATGAAAGAGTGTTCCAAATCACTATTGATCTGAGAAATGCAAATTAAGACAACTCTGAGATATCACTACACTCCTGTCAGATTGGCTAAGATGACAGGAAAAAACAATGATGAATGTTGGAGGGGATGCGGGAAAACGGGGACATTGATGCATTGTTGGTGGAGTTGTGAACGAATCCAGCCATTCTGGAGAGCGATCTGGAATTATGCCCAAAAAGTTATCAAACTGTGCATACCCTTTGATCCAGCAGTGTTTCTATTGGGCTTATACCCCAAAGAGATACTAAAAAAGGGAAGGGGATCTGTATGTGCCAAAATGTTTGTAGCAGCCCTGTTTGTAGTGGCTAGAAACTGGAAAATGAATGGATGCCCATCAATTGGAGAATGGCTGGGTAAATTGTGGTATATGAATGTTATGGAATATTATTGCTCTGTAAGGAATGACCAGCAGGATGAATACAGAGAGGCTTGGAGAGACCTACATGGACTGATGCTAAGTGAGATGAGCAGAACCAGGAGATCATTATACACTTCGACAACGATATTGTATGAGGATGTATTCTGATGGAAGTGGATTTCTCTGACAAAGAGACTTAACTGAGTTTCATTGGAGAAATGATGGACAGAAACAGCTACACCCAAAGAAGGAATACTGGGAAATGAATGTGAACTATTTGCATTTTTGATTTTCTTCCCGAGTTATTTTTACCTTCTGAATCCAATTCTCCCTGTGCAACAAGAGAACTGTTTGGTTCTGCAAATATGTATTGTATCTAGGATATACTGCAACATGTTTAGCATATATAGGACTGCTTGCCATCCTGGGGGAGGGGGGAGGGAGGGAGGGGAAAAAACGAAACATAAGTGATTGCAAGGGATAATGTCGTGTAGAAATTATCCTGGCATGGATTCTGTCAATGCGAAGTTATTATTAAATAAAATAAAATTTATTATTAAAAAAAAAAAATAGGACCTGGAAGTCCATTATGTGAGTGGACATGCAAGATATAAATCTTTCCTGGATGCTTTCTCACTTGCTCCTGAAGTTTCTTAAAGAGCTGATATATATTAGAAACTGCTAATTTTATTTGGGCTGTGGCAATTCTTTGTACCATACCTACTGAATAGGCTGAATCAGATATTATATTTATTTCTCCTGGGTAATAAGTGAGAGCTAGCATGATCACATATAATTTGTTCTGCTGAGTGGACTGAAAAGGAGTTCTCACTTATAGTTAAGTCATGAGAGTATACAGCATAAATATTGTGTTTGGATGCATCTGTAAAGATAGTTGGTCCTTTAAGAGGAACTTTAGAAACTTTTTCTTCAAGAATCCATCGCCAATTATGTAAAAGTCTGGTTATCTTTAATGGAGACCCATGTGTAAAATTTGGAGCCATGACTAATAAAATTTGCCACTCTGGGATGGTCTCACAGCACACATTAATTTGTGTATTGGTGTAAAAGGTGTATATCTTATCAGGTCTTGTCCCAGATAATTGTACTGCTCGTTTAATGGCCTTTAATAAAATTCTAGCCACAAGCACTGGGTAAGGAGTAAGGCTTTGTTCTGGTTGTGCCGGGAGGTTCACCCACTCTATCACACTGTCTCCTTGATGAAGGACTGCTGTGAGTGCCTCTTGTGTGGCAAAAACTGATATTTCCAAGGGTTTTTAAGTGACTCTTTCAACCACATTGGATAAAGCCAGTTCAACTTTTCTCAAAGTCTCTTGAGCTTCTTTTGTAAGCTGGCGTGGCAAATTTAAAGCACTGTCTCCCCTTAAAATGTCATATAATGGTTATAACTGATAGGTAGTCAAGCCTAACACTGGTTGCATCCATTGGATATCTCCTATCAATTTCTGAAAATCATTTAAGGTGTTTATCTTCTCTGTTCCTAACGACAGTTTTTGTATTGTAAGCACCTTAGGGTATACTTCATATCCTAAATATTGAAAAGGAGCATGTCTTTGAATTTTCTCTTCAGCTATGTGCAATTTATTGTATCTTAGTGTTTCTATGGTCTTTTGTAGACATGCTTCTAGCATTTGTTCCTCAGGTGCACATCCCAATATATCATTCATGTAATGTAATAGCATAACTTTTGGAAATGCTTTTCTTACTGGAGCAAGAGCAGCAGCAACATACATTTGACACATAGTGGGGCTGGAGAAAGAATGGCCCTGCCCACTCTTTGTGCAAGTATTTATATTAATAGATTATGGTCCAATTACTATTTAGCCTCACGTGCTTGGGACCTCAGTGCATCAATTCGAGCCTCAGCCCATAACATCTCCTGCTTAGCCCCACATTGGGCGCCAAATGTGCTGACTGTGTATTTAAAATCAGCTGGAGTCAGGAATTCAGGTTAAGAGAAAAATCTACAATCTTTATTGAAGTGAAGAGGTGAAAAAGGATTGTGATAGCAATATGGGCAAGAAGGATTGCAATAGCAATATGGGCAGCTGTGACAGGAAGCCAGCTAGCAGAGGGGGTTTGGAGATGAAGGGCCATCATGATAGCAATGCGAGCAGCTGTGTCAAGATGCCAGTCAGCAGTCTCTCCTTCCACTTCCCTTTTCTACTCCCTTGCCTCCACCCACCAGAAACGTCATTTCCTATATAACACATCAGGACTTGCACAAAGAGTGGGCGGGGCCATTCTTTCTCCAAGTATATATATTAATAGAGTATGGTCCAATTACTATTTAGCCTCACGTACTTGGGACCTCAGTGCATCAATTTGAGCCTCAGCCCATTACAGAAGACTTCCTTAGAGACCTCTTGTAAGTTGATTTTATTTCATTAATCACTATTCTGTGGTGTTAACAGATTAGGGCTGAGTCAGCTTACCTCTCTTATAACTCTTTTGTTGTCAACAACACGAGAGAATCTGTTAAATGTCTTGCTAAAATTCAGGAATATTATCTAAAGTAATTTCTAACATATCAGTTTAGAACCCTACCAAAAATTTAATGTGTTAATCTCATAGAATTTCACTAGATGATTCTAAAAAGGCTCATTATTTACCTTTCTAAAGGCTCACACTTTTATATATACATTGAATATGTGTTCAAAAATGTCATAAGGAATCAGTCAATTGTCCAGTTTAGAGATCTTCATTTTCTTCTCTTTTGAAAATAATAATGCTTGCTCCTTTTCTGTATAACAGCACCTCTCAACATTCCCTTTGAATTTCCCAACTACGGCTGATTACTACAATTGCTTTCTAACTGGTCTTCCATAATCCCATATTTCTCTTTTAATGCAGCCTCCATAGTTCCATATTCTTTACCTGCTTATAAAATGCTTTGAACTTCCCATTTTCTACTGAATAAAACACCTTCAGTTTTCCATATTCCATCATCTGACTCTAAGATCCCTTTATAATTTTGTTTTACTTAATATCCTTCAAGTGTCTGCTATATCTTCTCATCAAACCATTACTGTTGCCTAAACTTATATATTTTTCCCCCTGCGGCTTAGTGATTTTCCTTATGGTTGGAATACCATTCTGCATAATATTTGCTTATTTTGTTAAAGTAGGGCTCTGTTTCTGGGGTCGAGGGTGTACTGTTCCAAGCAGCTGATTCAGAAATCTTTCTAAGGTCCTGACAATGAGCACTCCTTTCTTCCCTGGAGTTGTGAGGAGTGTCCCTGCTCCACTGTAATATAAGTTCTAGTGGGATAAAGCAACAGAGTCCTTCTTCAATGCTAGTAAAGAGACCTTCCATGAGTTCAGTTCAGTGTGCACCAACACAGGCCACACCAGTGCAACCCTGCTCCCAACCCTGGCAAAGTATCAGCAAAGCAGGACTCTTGCTTTAGTCTGCTAGAATTTACAGTCACAGTATTGCAGGGACACTGCCCAGAGTTCCTGGTAGAAAAGGCAACTTGTGGTCAGGTCCCTAGAAGAATATATGAAAACAGCTGCAAAAAAACCCCGAAGCATGGGACATTGCATCCTCCACTGGGAAACAGAGACAGCAGTCACGGATTATAACAATAGAAAATTATTATGGTGACAAGGAAGATCAAAACACACACTCAGAAGATAATAAAGTCAAAGATCCTACATCCCAAATCTTCAAGAATCATAAGAATTGGTCTCAGTGAAGAACTTTTTGAGAGTGACGCAGAAGGAAATACAAAAAGCTAATGAGGAGAATCCCTTAAAAAGCAAAATTGGCCAAATAGGAAAGGAGGTACAAAATCTAAATAAGAAAATAATCCTTAAAAATTAGAATTGCAAATCAATGGACTTTTTGAGAAATCAAGATACAATAAACCCAAAAAAATGACAAAAATAAAAAAGTGAAATATCCCAATGAAAAAACAACTGACCTAGAAAATAGATCCAGAAGAAAAAACTTAAAATTATTTGTCTACCTGAAAGACATAATCAGGAAAAGAGCCTAGACTACATCTTTCAAGAAATTATCAAGGAATACTGTCCTGATATTCTAGAATTAGAGAGTAAAATAGAAATGGAGAAAATTTATTGATCACCTCCTGAAAGAGATCCCAAAATGAAAACTTTCAGAAATATAAGTCAAATTCTGGAACTTCCAGCTTAAGGAGAAAATATTAGTCAAATACAGTGGAGTCAGAGTCAGCATAATATGAGATTTAGCAGCTTCTATATTAAAGAATTGGAGAACTTGGAATATGATATTCTGGAAAGCAATGGAGTTAGGTTTATAACCAAGAATCACTTATTCAGTAACACTGAATATAATTGTTCTGGGGGAAAAGGTAGAAATCCAATGAAATAGAAGACTTTCAAATATTTGTGAAGAAAAGACCAGAGTTAAATAGAAATTTTGATTTTCAAAAATAGGATTCAGGAGTAGCACAAGGAGGTAATCAAGGAAGAGTTATCATAAGGAACTTAGTAAGGTTTATCTGTTTACATTCCTACATGGAAGGATGATTACTTGTAAGTCATAAAAACTTTCTTCATTATTATGGCAGTTAGAAGGAGTTTATATAGATAAAGAGTATAGGTGTGAGTTGAATATGTAGGGATAATATCTTTAAAAATACACTTAAAGGGTGAGAGAGAAATGTACTGAGAGAAAGGCTCAGGGAGAAGTGGAATGATATAAATTATTTGCCATAAAGAGGCAAGAAAAAGCTTTTACAATGTAGGGGAAGAGGGGGAGTGAAGGGGGAATGAGAGAACCTTATTCTTATCAGAATTAGATCAAAAAGGAAATAACAAACACACTCAATATGAATTTAAGAATCTAAGTTACCCTCCAGGAAAGTAGGAGGAGAAGGGGATGATAGAAGAGAGTGCATATTGGGGGAGAAGTGATCAGCAGCAAAACACTTTTGAGAAGGGTCAATGTGAAAGGAGAAAGAATTAAATAAACAGAAAGGTGAGGATACAGTTAGTAGTAGTTATTGAGAAAATAACTCGTTTTTCTGATAAAGACCTCATTTCTCAAATGTATAGGGAACCCAGTCAAATTTATATAAAAAAATCAGAGCCATTCCCCAATTGGTAAATGATCAAAAAACATGAATAATGCCCAAAGGACTATAAAAATCACACATGCCCTTTCATCTAACAATATCCCAATCCCAAAAGAGATTTTTTTTAATAAAGGAAAAGGATCTATATGTACAAAAATATTTATGATAGTTCTCAAGACAAATAATTGGAAATTGAGGGGATATCCATCAATTGGGGAATGGCTGAATAAATTGTGGCATGGGATTATAATGGAAAATTATTGTTCTATGGGAAATTATGAGCAGGATTCCCTCAGAAAAACCTGAAAAGTCTTCCATGAACTCATGCATAGTGAAATGTATTATATACAAGGTAATAGCAATGCTATTTTCAACAATACAATGATCCACAACTACTCTGAAGGACTTTTGATGAAACATGGCATCAATACTTAGAGAAAGAACTACTTGTGTCTGAATATAAATTGAAGCATTTTTTTAATACTTTTTTTCTTGAGAGTTTGTTGAGGGGGGGAGGGAGATCTATTTTTTTCTTTCATAACATGACTTTTATAGAAATATTTTTGTATAGCTTCACAAAAAATCCACTAGAACCCAAAAGTTTTAAAAACAAATATTAAAATTTAAATTAAATGTAATTGGGGAAAAATAAAAAAAAATAAAAATATTTACTTTGCTTTTGGATAGACACAATATAAATAATCTTAGTTTTCATTTTTATTTTTTTATTAGGTTAACATTTTTCAAAGTCTTACTTGTCTTAATTTCTAAAATTTCTCTGTAATGTAAGAAAAAAAAACAAGAATTCCATGAGAAAACTTTAATGCTAATGATATTTTCTGTTTCAAGTATTTAATATAAAATTATATATGCATTCAACATAGAAAAAATAGGTTAATCTCCTCCACAAAAAGAATAAATTGCTTCAAAAAAATTTGCACCAAAATCTCTTGTTCTCTTTTATCAAGAGAGCATTCTTTGATTCTAGAACTCCCCCTTCCCCCGAAACTAGCATTTGTGCATTGCATTAATATTTTGAGCCCCAAAGTATTCTCTAGCCAAATTAGTGGCTGAAAAGCTATTCTATGATGTTCCAGTTGAGTCTTGACTTGGAAGTGGTACAAAATCTAACATATAAGGGAATGAATGCTAGGCAAAGCTTCAGGAAAAGACTGATAACAGAAACAATCATCTCTTATGCATGGTTAGGATGCTATCCATGGAAAGGAGAAGCACTGTGCAGTTTTCAAACTGGACCATTGAAAACTCAGGGATAATCATGAGAATAGTGTAGAAACCAAGCCTCAGCAAGGGACTGAATCTAATTTCATGAAGTATTTCTATTACCTCAAGGTTAGTCAAAGGAGTTATATAACTTTAAGCTAAATAACAAAAAAAATTTAAGTACTTAGAGAAATATAACTATATATTCTTAGGCTAAAAAATTAACTGAGTAGCAAAACTCAAAAATCTTACTTAGACAAGCTACCTGGAAACACTGAAAATATAATAGAGATCTGCAGCTAATCATCCTTTCAACCATTTCCAAGTCTAATTTAGTTCCAGTGTGGGGATAGGGATGAGATCAGTGATTTTATTGGTACAAAAAATTCCCTGAAGGAAACCTCTTTTTTAAAAAAATAAAATTTATTTTATTCTGAATTTAAGAAATTAAATAGGCATTTTCATAACATAGTAAAATAGAAAAAAGATGACTATACATGAAACTACAAATTTATTGTGTATTGCTATTTCTTTTAAATATATAATAATTATGTAACTTTCTTTTTTCCCCTTTTTTTCCTTTCCCTTTCATGAAAGAAATGACTACCATCAGACATAAATATTTATATGTGTACACATAAACACACTTATGTAAATCATTCTATAGATCTACTTATCAGTTCTTACTCTTGGATTCAGATAGCATTTTAAGAATAACTTTGTTAAAATTATTTGACTATCATAAATATTCATATTACGAAGAATCTATGAAGAAAGATGCTATCTGTATACAGGATAAGAAATCCTCTTTCAAAGTATGTTGGAAATTTCTCTCTTAGAATTTTTGAATATTGAGTAGAGCAGAGATGTTGAACACATGGGCCAGAGTATTAGGCTCAGATGTGGCCTAGCCAGATAAATATCTGATTTGGAAATACTTAATGAAATAAACAAAAACATAATAAAAACACTTAATTTTTTTTTTCTAAATCTATATTCAGGGATCTTTTTGTATACTTTACTGACCCCTGTTTTTATTAGGGTTGGACACCAACTGAATGAGAGCTCTGGAAGGTTCAGTTCTTGGCCAGAGTCATAGAACCAGCATCTGTAGGAGGGGGGGGACTTGAACTTGGGTCGAAGGCTCTGAGATAGGCTCCACTAGGCCACACTATTTCTTTTTTTTTTCTTTTTACTTTTTTATTGCTTTATCTTTTCTGATTATACATGTTCATTAATTTTCTTTAAATACACATTTGTTTATGAATGATGTTGGGAGAGAACAATCAGCACCAGAGTTAAAAATCACATGAAGACAAAAAGAAGCAGAATAAAAAAGAAAAATCGTGAATATAGCATGTGTTGATTTACATTCATTTTTTTATAGTTCTCTCTCTGAATGCAGATATTTATTGGGATTACCTTGGATCACTGAACCACTGAGAAGAAGCAAGTCTTTCATGGTTGATCATCTTACATTCTTGTTGTTACTGTGTACACTGTATTCCTGGCACTTGTTTTGCTTAACATCAGTTCATGTAAATCTTTCCAGTCCTTTCTAAAATCAGCTTGTCCTTCATTTTTTATAGAATAATAACATTCTATTTTCTTCATATACCATAACTTATTCAGCCATTCTCCAACTGATGGGCATCTACTCAACTTTCCAATTCTTTACTACCACAAAAAGAGCTGATACAAACATTTTTGTATATGTGAGTCCTTTTCTCTCTCTTATAATTTTTTTGGGATATAGACAGTAGTAGCACTGCTAGATCAAAGAGTATGGACAGTTTTATAATCCTTTGGGCATTGTTCCAAATTGCACTGTAGAATGGCTGGATTATTTCACAATCCACCAATAAGGCATTAGTGTCTCAGTTTTCCCATATCCCTGACAACATTTATTATTACCTTTTCCTATCACCTTAGCCAATCTGAGAGATGTGAAGTGATACCTCAGAGTTGTTTAATTTGCTTTTCTCTAATCAATAGTTATTTAGAGCATCTTTTCATATAAGTATAGATGGCTTTAATTTCATTATCTGAAAATTGTTCATATCCTTTTATTATTTTTCAGTTGGGGAATGACTTGTATTCTTATAAATTTGACACAGTTCTTTATATATTTTAGAAATGAAGTCTTTATCAGAAGCACTTACCATAAACATTTTTCCAACTTTACTTTTAATCTTGTTTGTATTGATTTTGTTTGTGCAGAAACTTTTTAATTTAGTGTAATCAGAGTTGTCCATTTTGCATTTCATATTCCTTAATTTCTTAATTTGCTTATGACATCACCCTTTATGCTTAAATCATGTATCCATTTTGACCTTATTTTGGTATGGAGTGTGAGATGTAAGTCTCTGCTGAGTTTCTAACATATTATTTTCCAGTTTTCCTAGCAATTTTTGTGAAATAATGAATTTGTACCCCAAAGCTGGAGTTTAGGGCTTTATCAAATAGAAGATTATTATAGTCATTGATTATTGCGTCATGTATCTATAATCTATTTCACTGATCCACCACTCTATTTCTTAACCAGTACCAAATAGTTTTGATGACTGCTGCTTTATGATATAGTTTTAAATCTGATACTTCTAAGCCACTATTTTTTGTATTTTTTAAAAATTAATTTCCTTGATATTTTTGACCTTCTAGATGAATTTTGTTACATATTGTTTCTTTAGAACAAAATCACAGCACAGAAATGTATGCCATTTTAAGAGATATTTCAGTTTACTTTTGGTGATTCTAAGCAGACTATAAGAATGAATATTTTAACCAGTCAGAAAATATTAAGTTCCTGGGGGGAGCAGGGTTGGTTCAATGAATAGAGAGTTAGCCCTGAAGTCAAGAAGATCTGCGTACAAATCCAACCTTAGATATTTACTAGCTGTGTGACCCTGGGCAAGTCACTTAACCTTGTTTGCCTCAGTTTCCTCATCTTTTAAAATAAGCTGGAAAGGAAATGTGAAACCACTTTAGTATTTCTCTCAAGAAAATCCCAGATGGGGTCACAAAGAGTCAGAAATGACTGAACAACAACAAAAACATGACAAACACTGTGTTAAGCACTGGAGATACAAAAAAGAGGCAAAAGAAAGTTTATGTCCTCAAGGAGCACACATTCTAATGAGCAAGACAAGTAAACATTTATGTACTGACAAGTTATTTGCAAGATAAATAGGAAATAATTAAAAGAGGGTAGGCATCAAAATTAAGAGGGGTAGGGAAAAGATATAATTTCATCTATTCATTTGGATATTTCAACAATTTTTTTTCTCTTGTAGTAAGTAATTGAGAGGCAGCAATGAAGTAGTGGTTAGAGAGCTGGTCTAAGAGATAGAAAGACTTGAGTTCAATTCTTTTCTCTGATAGATGTGAGCTTTATACCCTGGGTGGAGGTCATTTAACTTCTCAGTGATAATACAATATTTTTGAGGTTATATGTTACAGAAAGGTTCCTATCTCCATTGGCAAAAAAAGGAGTTACTCATAAGGAATTCTGATCATAAAAAAATCACAGATTTAGTAAAAAAAATAATAAGATTATTTAGCTGTTGACCATATTGTGGGTATCTTTACTATAAATGTCTAATTAACTATTAACTGTTTCTATTCTGCCATACTACAAAGAAGTAGGACAATAGTGGCAAAAATGGAAAAAAAAATACTATCTTCTATGCTTTATGACATTTCATTTTAAATGTTATGTAAAATATGAAATATTTTATTAAATATCACAAGTATATGTAGCAAATAGACCAGAATTCAAAAAAGAAACCATTTTAAATGAAAAGATGCTTAGTGAAATGAACAGGGTGATGGTAGCTAGTACACTTTTACCTAAGTAATCATTACATTATCCTTGGAAGAGCATATGGTACAGGGGGATGACACCTTGATCTGGAATCAGAAGAAAGGGTAGGCTTTGCCACTTAACAGCTTGACTGAACTCAGTCTAGTGACTCATCTCTGATTTTCAGTTTCCTTATCTATAAAATAAGAGGATTTGATTAGATGAACTCTAAGGAAGATCCCTTCCAATCCTAAATCTATGAGATCATTTATTGTATCTGGTAGCATCTTTCTGTACATACCAATACGTAAAGTTTTATAGTAACATCTTTTTTGAGTTATTCTTGGTGCCAGTCACATAAATATGGAAGCAGCCCTAGTATGTAAAAGAAATGACAATCAATATGGGATTAGAAGACCTAAATTTGAATCCTGCATTAATCAGTTGCTGCCTGTGAAACCTTGAGTAACTAATTTTTCTAAGAACTCAGTTTTTTCATTCTTTAAATGAAAGCATTAGACTAGATTAATCTCTTTAAAATTTTAAAAATCATTTTATTTTCAAAAAATATGCATAGATAGTTTTTAGCATTCACCCTTGAAAAACCTTGTTTTCCAATTTTTTTTCCTCCATCCCTTTCCCCTACTCTCTCCCCTAGGCAGCAAGTAATCCAATGTATGTTAAACATCTGCCATTCTTCTATACATATTTCCATAATTTTCATTCTGCACAAGAAAAATCAGACCAAAAAAGTGAGAAAGAAAACAAAATACAAGCAAATAACAACAAAAAAGTGAAAATACTATGTTGTGTTCCACACTTAGTTCCCACAGTCCTCTTTCTGCATGTAGATGGGTCTCTCCATCACAAGACCATTGGAATTGGCATGAATCACCTTCCTGTTGAAAAGGGCCATGTCCATTAGAATTGATCATTGTATAATATGTTTCTGTGTACAATATTCTCTTGGTTCTACTCGCTTCATTTAGCATCAATACATATAAGTCTCTACAAGCCTTTCTGAAATCAAGCTGCTGATCTTTTCTTATAGAACAATAATATTGATGAGGTTTGGCTCAGGGCAGAGAGTTGTGGGAACCCCTTTTGGTTGGTGCAGGTCCAACATGAAAGAATTCACGAACCTGAAAAGTTAGACTGGCAAAAAGAAGTTTATTGGCATTACAAAGTCAGCTTTTGCTAGGATGCTGACTTCCTCAGTGACAAGGTCCTGACAGAGAAGTAAAGGTCTAGCAGAGAAATCCTAGCAAAGAGAAAGAGAGAGAGAGAAAGAGGTGAGAGAGAGAGGGGGAGGGTCTAATGCTGAGAAGGGAATATCTTCTCAGTGGGCAGGGGTCCTCTCAGACAGCTATGCCAAGGAGAGGTTCCTTGGACTGGTGTGGTCCTGCTTTTGGGCTTTTGCAAAGAAACGAGCCCCAAAGTTACCCTTTAAAAGAGATCTGAAGTGAATAAGATTACTGCCCCCAGGCCTAGATTTCCAGTAGAAGGAAACTACTTACTGGTAGTCCTGAGCCAATTTTCAGATCAATAGAGATATAAGGTCCAGATTTCCAGCTCAGGCTAAGTAGGAGTGGTTCTGGACTCAACTCAAAAAAGGGTGTAGCTAGTCCAAGTAGGAGTGGTTCTGGACTCAACTCAATAAAGGGTGTAGCTAGTCCCCCCAAGATAACAGAATGAAACCACTTTATCTTTATTCCCTGAGGCATGCCTGTCCCAGAGGAGAGTTTCTCCAGAGTTCAAGAATAGTCCTCAAGAGCTTCCCCCAAAGTCAGAGGAGAGCTTCAGGATTTTCCTTCTCAGTATTCCATAACATTCATATGCCATAATTTATTCAACCATTCCCCAACTGAGGGGTATCTACTCAGTTTCCAATTCTTTGCCCCTACAAAAAAAAACTGCTACAAATATTTTTTACATGTGGGTCCTTTTCGCTTTTTTATGATCTCTTTAGGATACAGACCCAGTAAAGATACTGCTGGATCAAAGGTATGCACAAACTAGATTAATCTCAAAGGTTATTCCATCTTTGAATTACATGATCTGTAAAGGGTTGAAACTCTGAATAGGTGCACTTGAATCAGACAATCTAGCACTTAACGCTAATTACCTATTGGATAATAACTATTAGCATATTTGGAATTTCTCTTCTCACAGTTAATGCTAGCTCAATGCTTGGGGTTAAGAGAATTGTAAGGAGACATTAGAGGGTAGAGTGAGACGAGCCAGAGTCACTTTGGAAGTGGACGAAAACAAGAGAGATTGTGGAGAGCTTGTGGTAGTCTTGTTCATCTCTTTCACTTCTCCCCCTAAAGACCAAAGACTTTTGCTTATCCTGACTTTGGCTGATTTTAAGGCCTCCAGGGAGCTAACAACCTGGATCTTACAATGATCCATTTATTTTTAAGTTTTGAGTTCCCAATTCCATCCTTCCCTCTCTCCCTCCCTTCCCTCCTCCCTGAGATAGAAACAGATTAAACATTTGCAATCATGTATAACATTTCCATATATTCCAGGAATTTTCTGACCTTCCCCCATTTCTGAAATATTCTTTCTCCTCTATTCCAAATACTCATTTCCCTGAATTCCTTTAATTTCCAGTATTTTAAAATCCTTTCTTCCATAGAAACTGTCCTCAGTTTCTCTGAAATCCAGTGCTTTCTCCCTTTTGATTATTTTCTGTCTAAAAAATGCTATATTAAAAAGGCCAAGGTTTCCACTGCATTCAGGACCATCTCCAGTCATCCTGATCTATAGTTTTCCATAGGACCCAGATGACTCTAGAGGAGAGTGAGACTGGTTGATGGAGGTGGGAGGAGCAATTCCTAGTACAAAATACAAGGCACATGAGAAAAATTCACAATCACATTACATCCTCTTTGCCAAAAGCTACCTTTATTTATGAGAAGAGGTTATGGATGAAATAAGAGGTATAATAGACACCAGGAGTGGTAAAAACAAAGTAGATGTGGGAAAGCAATAGAAAGAATATTATAGTTAGTAAGGAAAGGGGTTTTTAACAATCAACAATGGAAAAGACAAGTTCCTTAGTGGAACTCACAATTAACAGGAGAAAGTGAATGTACCATGAGGTGGGAATACACCACTGAGTGGCAGGCCAGAGCCATAGAGTTTAGCAGATCCAAAAGATTTAGCAAGGGAAAGAGATTACAACCATTGATTGGTGGGCTAATCCTAAAATGGATTTAGTATCCTAAAAGAGTTGGCTATAATAAAGAGAAAGATGCCCTAAGGTGAGGGGGGGTGGGATAGAGTAAGAAGAAAGACAAGACTGTGGGCTAAAGGGGGATTTCAGCAAAGATAGTGTAGGCCAAGGGCAGATTTACAAGGGAAATTTCACCTGGGAGGTTTGATAATATAACTTGGCTTTCTTATTGAATACAGCAAAGTGGGATTTCCAAAGACCTTTGCAAAATAGGGGAGAGCATGAGGGGATGAGAATAGTACTATAATGAAATCCACTTGAACAAAAGGTCTACTTAAGAACAAAAGACTTAAGCAAGGCTGAGATGATCCTATCAGTGTTCTCTGTTTCCCTCTAGGAGAATTATAATCTTATCAATGTTTCAGTTTTTCTCAGTTTATATCCACTTTGATACCCAAGACTTCATCTTGGTTACTTTGCAGGGCCTTCCCTCATTTAAATCCAATTCATTAACCATTCATAGTATTTTCTAGATGTCATGTTCTTCCACAATGAAGGACAAATAGCACTATATCTTGAACATTGCTTCCTTTGTATATATTTGTTTGAATATTATCTCTTCCACTAGATTGCTAAATTCCTTTAGGACAGGCACTATCTTTAGCCTCTTGGAAAAGTGTCTGAAACATAATAGGTACTTAATAGACATTTATTGAATTGAATTGAAAATTGAATTGATCCTACTTAATATAGGCTAAAATTAGCCTCTGACAATCTCCTAAATTCCACATTGCTATTATAAATTCAACATATCTTTTCATTGAATGCCTCCTATGATAAAAATCAGATTAAAGTGGGGATCAGGATCTCTTTAAATGTCCCATTCAGAATTTACCTTGGTGGTCTTGTACTTTCCCCATTCCTTTATTGCCTGTTTGATTAAGGACAATCACCCTATCTCTTTTTAATTTGTCTTCCTAATCAGAGAGATTTGACTTATAGTCTCTTTCAGCTTTAAATCTATGATCTCATTATGGTCCAAGAGACTGGTCCTGAATGTCAATTTCTACTGCCATTGTTTTTTCTTAAAAGAGAAAAAAAAATCAGTGCATTTCATGACATGAGGAAAGGTGACAAATTGTCTTCTGATATGACTTTTCTTTAAAATATTTGATTCTTCTTTTTCTTTGTATGGAGTCCTGGTATCTATCTTCTATAAAGAGTATATTTTTTGAATCTCAGAGGTAGTAAAACTGTCCCACATTATAGCAATTATTCTAAGTCTAGATTTCTTAGTGAATAGCAGAGAAGAGTTGTATAACTTGTGCAACTTGATGTTGTCTAAATGTTACCCTGGGGTTGCTCTATGCTACAGTTTGTCTTTTATATAAGCTATATTTATTTTTCATAAATACAAATGGCATGTGTTATGCCCTAAGGCCAGGTAGATAGTCTTTTATGTTTGACTTGATACCTCCTTAAGGTGAACTATAATGCTGAAAAAATACAAAGGGACTACACTTTGATGCATTATATGCTAGAGAAATTTACAATGGACTGAAAACAAAACTGAAGCTAAACTAACAAACTTCACATCATTCACAAGGAAAAATTAAAGATCTGGAGAAAAACTTTGGAAATAATTATGTTTATTATCTTTTAGGGGAAAGTTCAAAGAACTTCATACCTTTTTCTGATAACTTAAAGATACAATGTAGCAAGTTGGTGCAGTGGATCGAGTATGAATGAAGTCAGGAGGATCTGAATTCAAATCTCACCTCAGACACTTAACACTTCCTAGATGTGACCCAGGACAAGTCACTTAATCCCAATTACCTCAGCAAAAACAAACAAACAAACAACAACAACAAAAAAAAACCCTTAAAGATACTTTTATTTTATTCAAAAATAAATTATAATGCAAAGGTTTGAATGATCCTCTATTTTATGTTATAATATGGAATGCAAATGGATACATAATTTAAATTGTCACATGTCCCTCCATGATCTCAAAAAAAAAAAGCCTAATATTAAAATCATCATTTCCACTGAATGCTTATCATTTTCAACTTCTCCATGTCTTTTTGTGGTATCAATGTTCTTCTAGTCACTCAGAATAAAAATTTAGGTGTCATCTCATGCGTGCAATTAGTAGGTAATTTTTAAGTGTTCTTTTGCTGAGGATTCTTACAGATTTACATTTTCTTCTCTATTCCCATTGCAATAACCCTGGCAAGAGTGGACCATGACAGCTGGAAATCTAATAGTATCTTAGTGTAAAAGGATTTCAGATTTCTTTTGCTATGCTCGGGCTGCAACCAGAAGAACAAGCTACATTCCCTCTTCCTCCCACCCATGCCTACCCACATAACATCCACTACTTGTAATTTCACTTTTGTGTCCTCATGAATAGTACTATGGATTCTGTCCTTTGTTTCTTACATGTCTCAGCTCTAGTAGATCAGCTTTTGCTTAATTTTTCTAGAATCAAGTCTTTCACTCTTTGCTAGCTCCATATCATGCTAAACATATGCGTACTATCTTTTCAACCTCTCCTTTCTCTCTTTCTATATCTACCTCTCCATCTTTGTCCCTCTGTCTCTCTATATATATATGTATTTATCTCATCATCATCATTATCAATATCATTATGCTGTGTCTATCTGTTATCCTTTACTTTCAGTATAGGAGCAGTTATTTCCTTTTTGGTCATATATTTGGAGGCCATGTGGAACACTGAGATTCAAAGAATAAATATGGGTGTGTGTGTGTGTGTCAAATGGCATCTCTGGAAACTATCAGTATAGTACTTTGCACATAGTAGATACTTAATAAGTAGTCACTGACTAGTTTGTTACTACATATGTGATATTTGACAAATCATCATTACAGTTCCATTTATGCAAATTCTTATGAATAAAACACAGTAGATATATGTGTAACATACTTAACCTATTAATGGAGAGATGCTATACAAGATGCTATTTCTGAATAACTTTGTGCAAAGTGCACTGAGTTCTGGAACAATATGGTCTGGAATAATAAAGTTTCCTCAAAGAAATACATAAAAATGCTCTAGCAATCTACAAGTTCAAAACAAAGTAGATGAGGAAAACATTTTCTAACTGCTGAAATGCACTCTGACCAGTTTACAGGATTAATCTGCCTCTATATGTATGCATAATCATATATATATACCTATATTTTTTTTTATCTATCTACCTCTATATTTCAGACATGTACTACAGATGCCTAAAGAGCTATCTTCAAAGAAAGATAAATTCAAACTAGAGTTCATTTGGAATTTTTTCTAACAAATTTAATGTTTTTAAACGTTCTTTTCATTTTATATTTTGAATTATAAATTATCTCCCTCTCTCACAGCCCTCTGTCTGCCATTGAGAAGGCAAGCAAAATTATATCAATTATACGTGTGAAATCATGCAACACGTATTTTCTATTAGCAATTTAAAAAAATCATAAAAAACAATCTTAGAAAATCATACTTTAATTTGCATTTGAGAGTTCACCAATTCTCTCTCTGGAAGTGGATAGCAGTTTTTCATCATTAGTCCTTCGGAACTTTCTTCCTTTCAATAATCACAGATGCTTGGTTCTGGAGGAGATTTTCTTTTTAATATTGTCCTTGTGATGCTATATGGAATAGATCATGACCTTCATCCAATATTGACCTCCAATAATATTTTACGCTGTCTTAACAAAAGTCAATTATTTTGGAATAATTTTGTCTTAGCAAGATATTTTGTACTGTTTTTAATATTAAATCAAATTGTTTTGTGGGCCCCATTTTTCAGGAGAGAGATTGGCAAGCCGAATTGTGTTCAGAGGAGTATGATCATGATGATGTTGGGACTAAAAATCATACTGTATAAAAGTCTTTTGAAGCAACTGGGAAACTAAGCTCAGAAAAAAAAAAAAGTGTTTTGTTTTTTTTTTTAATGAGGGGGGGTTATGGCTTTCTTTTAAAAAATTGAAAGACAATAGGATGGAAAAAAAAAGATTTGGAGAGAAATATTTATTTCTAATAATTAAAGGTATCCAAATGTAGAATGAACTATCTCAACCAAAATTGATCCCTAATCATTTTAGGTCTTCAAGAAAATATTGGAGAGAGCTTAACAAAGATACTATAGAAGGATTCAAGATCAAGTATAGATTGAATAGTATAATGGATCAGTAAAAAGCAGAGTTGGATCTGAAATGAGAAGAACTGAGTTCAAATCCCAATTCTGCCACTAGGTTACAATCATTTCAACAATTGAAAAATGAAGGGCTCATATTCCATGATTGCTAAGGTCTCTTTTGTGTCAAAAAAAATGTACCTTTGAGATTCTTTCTAGCTTTGAAATTCTGTGGTTTTGGTAAACACTAAATAAATACTTGTAATTAATTATTTGTTGTATAATCTATTTTGATTAATGATTTTTTCCCTCACATTTATCACTTTATATTTAACAGCAGATCAAGATGACATACTGCTTGTGATTTACAAATTATTTCCCTTTCAAATAACCTATCTGGTAGTAGCAAAAGTGTTGCTATTTCTATTTTACAGATAAGTAAACCAAGACTCTGGATAATGTATGTTATTCATGATTATACATAGTAAGTGCTAGAGTTGGGACTAGAATTCAAATCTACTGGTTTCATGTTCAATGTCCTTTCAACTAAACACACTAAAACATAGGCTTATATTAAAAGTGTAATGGCCCATGGCTGAAGCGGGATCTTTCTTGTAACAAGTAAGAATTGACCATTGAACTACAAGTCCAACCATCACTTTTCTACTTTTCCTTCTTTTAGTTTTTGTTGAACTTCTTTCCTCATTCACACAATTGAAGGAGAAGGCAAGGTAGGAGAAAATACAAAGCAAGTTGAAGCTGAGGAAAACAAAACATTGATTTCCTTGCACTGCATCTTCTCATCTATCCCACTTTTCCTGATTACATTTATTGCCAATTGGAGAGCAAAGATTTTCTGACAGAAATGTTTCATATCAAGTTAGCCTTGGGTTGTGTTTCTGTAGAGCATACCCATGTGCTACTTATTCTATTTCTTATAAGATTTTCCTTAATTAAAATTCTTTTTTTTTTAATTTTACAATAACTTTTTATTGACAGAACCCATGCCAGGATAATTTTTTTTACAACATTATCCCTTGCACTCACTTCTGTTCCGATTTTTCCCCTCCCTCCGTCCACCCCCTCCCCTAGATGACAAGCAGTTCTATATATGTTAAATATGTTGCAGTATATCCTAGATACAATATATGTTTGCAGAACCGAACAGTTCTCTTGTTGCACAGGGAGAATTGGATTCAGATGGTAAAAATAACCTGGGAAGAAAAACAAAAATGCAGATAGTTCACATTCATTTCCCAGTGTTCTTTTCTTTGGGTGTAGCTGCTTCTGTCCATCATTTATCAATTGAAATTCAGTTAGGTCATTTTGTCAAAGAAATCCACTTTCATCAGAATACATCCTCATACAGTATCGTTGTTGAAGTGTATAATGATCTCCTGGTTCTGCTCATTTCACTTAGCATCAGTTCATGTAAGTCTCTCCAAGTCTCTCGTATTCATCCTGCTGGTCATTTTACAGAATAATAATATTCCATAACATTCATACACCACAATTTATCCAGTCATTCTCCAATTGGTGGGCATCCCTTCATTTTCCAGGTTCTAGCCACTACAAATAGGCCCGCCACAAATATTTTGGCACATATAGGTCCCTTTCCCTTCTTTAGTATCTCTTTGGGGTATAAGCCCAGTAGTAGCACTGCTGGATCAAAGGATATGCACAGTTTGATCACTTTTTGGGCATAATTCCAGATTGCTCTCCAGAATGGTTGGATCCATTCACAACTCCACCAACAATGCATCAGTGTCCCAGTTTTCCTGCATCCCCTCCAACATTCATCATTATTTTTTCCTGTCATCTTAGCCAATCTGACAGGTGTGTAGTGGTATCTCAGAGTTGTCTTAATTTGCATTTCTTTGATCAATAGTGATTTGGAACACTCTTTCATATGAGTGGTAATAGTTTCAATTTCATCATCTTTGTCTGTTCATATCCTTTGACCATTTATCAATTGGAGAATGGCTTGATTTCTTATAAATTTGAGTTAATTCTCTATATATTTTGGAAATGAGGCCTTTATCAGAACCTTTAACTGTGAAGATGTTTCCCCAGTTTGTTGCTTCCTTTCTAATCTTGTTTGCATTAGTTTTGTTTGTACAAAGGCTTTTTAATTTGATATAATCAAAATTTTCTATTTTGTGATCAGTAATGGTCTCTAGTTCATCTCTGGTCACAAATTTCTTTCTCCTCCACAAGTCTGAGAGAGAAACTATTTCTCTCAACATATATATGCATGTGTGATATACATACAAAAGATTTCCTAAGCAGCCCCCAGACTTTTTGCAATTTTTGAGCATAGGCCATAGAAACCACCATGGAATGAAGTACTAAATAATTGCTCAGGACCCAGACAACTCTCTGGATATTGTTATCATTTATTAGCCTTCTCAGTATTGAAGATTGTAGAGTTGTACTGAAAAGTAGTCAGCCTTTGAAATACACATACACACACAGAAAGAAAAAGAAAGAGATAGAGAGGCAGAAACAGAGACAGAGACAGAGAGATAGACAGGGATGGAGCAGGGGAGAGGGAGAGGAGAGAAAAAAGAGAAGACAAAAAAAAAGAGAAGAGGAGAGAAGAAAAAAGAGAGGAAAGGAGACAGAGAGAGGAAGAGAAAGGGAGGGAAGAGAGAAAGGGTTTGATGATATTGATATGGAGATAGCTAAAAATTGTAAATTATAAATAAATAAATTATAAATATGCCCACATAGAATAGATGATATGTATATTATTGTGTGTGTGTGTGTGTGTGTGTGTGTGTGTGTGTGTGTGGAGAGAGAGAGAGAGAAAGAGAGAGAGAGAGAGAGAGAGAGAGAGAGAAAGATCCACATACAAGATCTTCCAAAAGTCAAGTATAGCTTTTGAGACATTCTGTATATCTTACATATATGCATGAATGCCATTGTTCACATACACACATATACATATATATAAACACATTCACTATATAATATGTTGATATGTAATATATATATATATGTATAAACTTATATAGCTCTCCCTCTCTCTTTCTGTTTTTCTCTCCATACATACATACTCTCACACACAGGTAAAAGGAAGAATGAGGTGTAAAGAGAAAGTGGGAGAATGGAAAGAGACAAAAAAGAAATTGGGGTGAGAGGCAAAGGCAGAGAAACAAATAAGATGTAGCAGGCAAAGATTTTTTGTAATTAAACATTCATAGTTTGCATATATGAGGCTGAATCCCAAATTTCTGATCTCTAATCATCCAAGTGACACCAGATAATTCATAGCCATTATAAGACCTCATGAAGTCTCCTTTGCCTGAGCTTCAGGTAAGTCTTACATGATGTCAAAGTAGCTAGATTCTTGTATAAAAAGGGAAAAGATTCAGGCAATGAATTAGCTCTTAGGCCCAGCACTAAAAATTCGGGGAATTCAAGGTGTTGAAATACAAAATACCAAAGCACTGGGCATCAGGGTATTTTATACTGTGTGGAATTTATGTTTGTACTCACAATATTGTCCTTTTACTTTTGTTATGGAATAGATATAGGCTATCATACAGAAATTAAGTTTTTGCAACAAATACCACATTTCTATTCTGTTTTCAAAGTGTTTTACTTGTATGGTTAAGAAATAGGGTTAAAGAATTATTTGATTCCAATATGAACCCATTTTGTAAGGCATTAAAATAAGTGCTGAGATGAGAAAAACAAAACAAAACAAATTAGAGTAGACAATAAAACAAGTTCCTGTCTTTAAGGAATTTATATTCCATTGAGTCAAAATTTAGGGAAAGAAAAGTTAGACTTGATGCTCAAATGTTTTTCATTGTTCTACCAAAATGACAGAATTTTTTCCCTAAGAATCTCGGTGCTCAAGTTCAGTGAGTCTAATTTTCAAGGACCAAAGACAGAGGTATTAATTTGGAAGAAGAAATAGAGACAGAAAGAGATTCCTAGATAGTGATGCTGGGATAGTGGTATCTGTCATAGCTAGGGTGCTAGGAGTGCTTCCTGGCCAACAGTAGATAGAAATTATTTTGATAATTGAAAAAGTTGAATATGTTGAAAAAGTGTAAACTCCTAGGAAAATGTCTGACTTCAATAATGCAACAAGTCTGTCAGAAACTCAACAGCAGGATCTGTACTTTCTGGCCAGAGAAGCATAATATGTGCAGAGATATTCTAATTTGCTTTCCAAGGTATCAAAAAGGAAAGGAATTCTCTATTTCACCATTTCATAGAGAGTTCTGAATTGAAGAAATAAAAATCTCAGAGTACAAAAATATAATAGTTTCCTTATTAACAAAAGTCATGTAATTCATTAAGAATGTTAGTTAAGGGGACTTCCGGCCAAGATGGCAGAGAGGAGGCACATAGCTGTGTAAGCTCTGCATTTTCTCTCAGAATCCATTTCATTACAAGCCTCTGAATTAATGCTTGACTGAAAAAAAAAAAAAACCATAAATAGTTACCAAGAGAAGACATCCTTAAAATTCACCAGAAAATTCACCTGTTTTTGCTCAAGGGCGAGGATGGTTTTAGATCGGTGGCAGGCTGAGGGCAGGTAGCGGCACTGAGAGCACAGCAGGCATCTCACACCTGAGCAGACCAGAGCAGGGTGGGCTGTGATCTCAGTGTCTCTGGGGGGGGGGGGGGAACTTTGCTATAGGATTGGATACTTTGCTCTGGCAGCAAGTCAGTAGCCCATCAGAGAAGCTAAAAACACCGGGGATGAAGAATACAAACCCAGACAGCTGGAGTCTCTTGGGACCTGGCCACCCCTCTCCCACAGTGTCTCAGCACACTCTCGGAGTCTCAGAGGCAGGCCCAGCACAGCCATCGCTGTCCTGCTAGTGCCTCGCTGCCCCCGCAGTCTATAGAGGAAGCTCGGTAACACCACCCAGCTCCTCCCCCAAGAAAAGCAGACTCCATTTAAGGGTTTTTTCTTCTTTTTCTTTGCTAGTTTGTCTTTGATTCTTCTCTGACAAAATGAGCAAAAAATTAAAAAGGATCTTAACCCTTGACAGCTTCTGTATGGATAGAGAGCAGACTCTAAACCCTGAGGAGACTAAAAACAGACTGTTTCCAAGTGAATCCCCAAAGGAGAAGATCATCTGTTCCTCAGCACAGATGAATCTCATAAAGGAAATTAAAAAGGCTCTCACAAGAGAGCTAGAAGAAAAATGGGAAAAGAAGAGGGAGACTCGGCAAGAGAGTTTGGAGAAGTCATCCCACTCATTTAATGACAAGAGTGGATAAAGAAATCAAATCCTTGAAAAATAAGATTAGTGAACTGGAAACAGAAAATAGCTCTCTAAAAAATAAAATTGGTGAAATGGAAAAAAATTCCATAAAACAAAAGAACTGAATTGGACAATTAGAAAAAGATATTTAAAAAGTGAGTGAAGAAAATACTTCATTGAAAATCAGAATGAAACAAATGGAATTGAATGACTCAAGGAGACAAGAAGAATCAGTCAAGCAAAACCAAAACAATCAAACAATGGAAAAGATTGTGAAATACCTTCTTGGGAAAACAACAGACCTAGAAAACAGATCTAGGAGAGACAATCTGAGAATTATTGGACTCCTGGAAAAATATGATGAAGAAAAGAGCCTGGACACTATTTTCCAGGAAATTATCAAAGAGAACTGCCCAGAAGTCATAGAAACAGAGGGTAAAATAGACATTGAAAGAATTCATCGATCACCTACTGAAAGGGATCCTAAAATCAAAACACCAAGAAATATAGTGGCCAAATGCCAGAACCCTCAGATGAAGGAAAAAATACTGCAAGCAGCTAGAAAAAGCCAATTCAATTCAGACTAGATATTAGCCAAAGAAAAACTGAAACAAAACAGGAATAAGGATGAATACTTATGGAACACAAATCTGTGTTCTTTTAGTTCTTTTAAAAATTCTTTTAAAAAGCACAACCTAGAAATTCATATGCAATACATATACACAGATATACCATAGGCAACATCTGGTCAAAAGAGCAAATCAGACACAAATAGTATGAGGTGAAACTGAGAGAATGGAAAAAAACCGAAGGATGCAGATCAATCCTCCAGTTTATCACATCAGATGAAGCCCTGACAAGTGGTGACATTGATGAAAAGCTACTGCCAGACAAGTCATGTGTTGATTTCAATGATCATTCATTGTTTGAGTTAGGTAATTTCCTGCTTAAAAATAGAGGAAAGAAGCAATGTTATCATTATCCTATCTGGTTCATGCTTTTTCAAAGACTTGGGCTTATGGTCTAAATTAATCATGAAACCTCTCTTTGAAAAAAAAATGTTTTACTGCATCTAAAGTCATGACTTTTAAAGTAAATATAAAAGCTGGAAAAGCCAGTTAGTCTATTTAGAAAATGCTGCCATATGAAATAATAGATCAGTATTTTAAAATGTTTTTTAAAAAAACTAAAAATACAATTAATCATATCAACAACTCTAATGTGATTCTTTTAAAGTTATAGCAAACCTAAATGCAGAACTAAAATGGAAAATTTTAATAGAATAAAATTAATAAATAAAGGAATAAGGTAGAGTGGATAAAGTTAATCTTGATACCAGAAAGAGGTGCTTCAAATAATGACTGAAATATACTGACTTGGTTATTTATTATTTAATTTCTTAGTGCTCTATATAACACTCTTAGGTCTATAAATTGCAGAGAAGGTGCTGACTTGCATTAGTAAACTTGTTAATTCCCAACTGCAAAAAGAATCACAAAAGTCCAAAGGGACTTTAAAAGACATCTAAGGCACCAATATAGGAACTATTAATGATGACAATAAGTTACATAAATGGCATTAATCTGCCAGACATTTTGCTAATTGCTTTACAAATATATTATCTCATTTAATCCTTACTTGTAAGTCATCATTATTATTATTGTTCCTGTTTGACAGCTGAAGAAAATGAAGTTAAATTACTATCCTAGGAACAACACAATTAGAAAGTTTTGACTGTAGGCTTAGGCCCTTTATCCAATGTGCCAACTAGCTGCTTCAACAATTTGACAATTTATTTTCCAATCTCTGTTTGAAAGTTGCCACTGATGAAAACTTTCTGCAGCTACTTATTCTTTTTGGTCATCTCTAGTTTAAATTTCTTTTCCTCCTTATATCAAACCTAAATCTATCCCTTATTAAATTCAATTAATTACTCGCAGTCTTGATGTGGTCAAGCAGAAAAGATGTAATCCTTATTCCATATAATTTGATTACAATTATATCTCTTAAAATCTTCTTTTATCTAAGATAAATATTCCTACTTGTTTCACTTATTCTTCCTATGGTATGGTTTCCATATTCCCTCTTTCTTTCCTGATGATACTGTTCAACTCCAACTTATTAATATGCTCTAAGTATAGTCGATGTGACCAGGATGGAATACAGTGAAATTCTCATTTCTTATTTTGGACAATGATAATATGGACAATTTTTGTCCATATTAAGATTACATTTTTTTGGGGGGGGGTCTGCTATGTTATTCTGTTGATATATTCAACTTACAGGCCATTAAACTTCTTAGACATTTTTCTTAAATGAGCTGACTCTTCAACCTGTACATATGTAAGTGACATCCAATATATTAAGTCTCGCTCTAATTTGACAAGCATGCCATGTTTGCCTTCCCATAATTAACTGACTGATGAAAATGTTGTATAGTACATAATCAAAGATTGTTGAAATCTTTACAAACTGTTAAGTCATTAGAGTTGATAGAGACAATAATTATCTATTATATATCTAATATATATATCTAAAATATATATCTAATATTTTTAGTATGATTGCTCTGATGTTACAAGGAGATACAGGGGCCAGAAGAAACAAGGTACTAAGTAGAACTGATAAAAACAATGCTTGTGTTCACACCTTTAGAGAGCTCATATAAGCAAGAAGTATTTAAGTACTCATTGGAGTTCACACATTTGAGAGATTTCAGGGTTTAGTATAAAATATCCAAATTCACACCTCCCTTAATCCCTGCCTCCAGAAGGAGGAGTCAACCTTTGGGAGATCATATATAAAGAGGCTCTTAGCTTCGGGTTAGTGAGTTACTTCAGAACACTGCCAGGGGTTGGAGAGGAGCACTCTGGGAGGAAGCCCACAAACTCTCTCTCAGAGGCAAGAGAGATTCATTCCATTTTCCACCTGGCTGGCTGGAGGCTGAAGGACAAACCTTTGGATTTGGAGACATTTGGAGGGAGCTTTTGAAACCAACCAGAAAGATAGGCCTCTAAGCTAACTGGGCTATTTTGGAGGAAGCAATAAAAAATCTGAACTTTTATTAGCTGGCTGTATTTGAGGTGATTATTACTTTTTGAAACTAAGGCTGTCTTCAGAAAACCTCTCCAAGAAACCTGCTCCCAGAAAGAACCATTATTATATTTTAAAGAAGAAAAACACCACAAAAGACATATCATTGTAGCACTCCACTTTTTCCAATTAGACATTGATCCATTATTGATTTTGCATTGGGTTATTCAAGCAGTTGTGAACTCTCTTAATTGTATCTTCACTGAGCTCACATATCTCCATCATAAGAATAGTGTAACAGACTTTGTCAAATGCCTTGCTAAAGTCTAAAGATTCCATCTGTACAACATAACCACAAAGAAAATGAAGTTAGTCTCCTGTAACATGATCAGATCAACTCAACAAATATTTATTGAGTACCTACTATTAGGAAAACGTAGTTTAGGAAAAATACATATCCTTTCTTCAAGAGAATTTACACTATACTGGGAAACATGAAATGTACACAGAAGCATGTATGAAGAGTAATTTCAGGGAGAGAAAATAGCATTGATTTAGTGGTAGCCTCTAATAGACTATGAAATATTTTCTTTCACATAGAATAGAAATGAAAAACTATGGAGGAATAGCATATAGGAATAACATATATTGGGGATATTTCCAAGACAGGTTGAAGGTGGACAATTTTTTCCCCAAAGCAATAATACTTTGAAGCAACTGTTATGTGATAACCTAGTTATCATTTCCTGTAGGGCAGAGACATAAAAGATAATTTTTGTGTAATTATCCTATGGTGACAAAAATAATTATGAATCTTGTTAATTGAATTGAATTACTGAGAAAAATTGTTAAATTACTTACATTTCTGTTAAGAGAATTACATACACTCATGAACTGGTTTTTATTTTATATGAAATATGCTATGGAAACTTTAAATTTACACACCCTCTGTGTAGGTTCTAAGAAAAGCCTATAAAAATAGTCTATTTCAGAGAAACCTTACATATAACAATCAAAATTTTTGAAGAAAAAAGGACTCATACACTACAAAATTCATTACACATTACCTTTGAGACATGTGCAAGATTTAAAAAAAAATTTCTCAAAATTACTAATTATATAAAATATGTCACATGTTTAGACTATTTAATACTAAGCTAATAAAACATCAAAACATTTCTTTCCTATTGTATTCTTTAATAAACCTTTTGTGTTGTATGCTTTTTAAATGAAAAAGATTGCATTGAACCAACTTGGAACTTTGGGAAACTTACTATATATATGGTAAGAGATCATTTCAACTCAAATATATACACACAAACATGTATATGTTTATATACATAAATATATAGATACATATATACACAAATAACATACCTACCACATAAATATAAGACTATATATATATATATGTATATATATATGCATGAGTGTGTATATCTATTTTATATTCATGAAATTATTATTATTTTTAAATGCTGCTAATGCTTTACATATAGTAATAAACCAAAAATGTTAGGAGATAATAAAAAAATTATTTCATAGAGACTGTTCAAGCATCATGATACAATGTCTTTTGGGGACATTGATCCAGAGCATCTGGTAGAACCAAGTGAGTCAGAAGAATACTTCTAATGCTCTATGACCTGAGTCAAGTCAACTAATTTCTCTTGCCTCAGTTTTCTTATTTGTACAATGAGAAAGTTGGATTACCTGCTCTTTTATTTAGGTGCTTTCTATCGCTAGACTTATTACAATGCTCCAAATGTCAATTTATAACTGTAGCAGAAAGGTAGATACAAAATGCTATGTGACTTATAGGATTAAAAAATGTGGGAATCAGAAAAGAAAAACTTCTTGTAGGATATCACATCTGAATTGGATTTTAAAAATTGGGTAGAATTTTAATAGGAGGAAATTAGGAAGTGGTGGTGTTGGGGATTATACATGTGTATAGGAGGTAGTGAGAAATACATTTTGTCTTAACAATAGAGGAAATGGGAAAAAGTTGTCTGAAATAAGCCTGGAAAATCATTATCAAATCAGAAATGTCTTTGCCAGGATAAAAAGTCTGAATTTTATTCAGGAAGCCATCATGATTCATTGAAGGGTTTTAGCAAAGCAATATGACCCAAAGTAAGATTGTGGCAGCAGTATAAAAGATGGATTGGTGTGGGAAAGTAATGGAAATTTGAGCTTCAATTAAGAGGATATTTGATAATATGATGAGGGCCTAAATTAAGGTGGTGGCAGTAGAAAGAATAGAAGATATTAAATTGACACATTAATGCAAAAGGAATTTTTAGAATGGAATTTTAAAAATTAAGCACTTAAAATGTTTTGAGCATTGTGCTAAGTATCGACAATACAAATAAAAATCTAAAAAGTTTCTGATCTAAAATAACTCAATTTTTGGGTTTTTGTTCTTCCTTATTGAAGAGAATCAAAATAATATCACTACAGTAGAGCTTAATTATAGCATGTCTGGCTGTGGTTGATCAGATCAATATGATCTTGAAATGCTTCCAAGGGTCCTCAAACTTTTTAAATAGGGGGCCAGTTAACTGTCCCTCAGACTGTTAGAGGGCTGGATTATAGTAAAAACAAAAACTTTGTTTAATGGGCCTTTAAATAAAGAAACTTCATAGCCCTTGGTGAAGGGGATAATCATCCTCAGCTGCTGTATCTGGCCAGCGGGCCGTAGTTTGAGGAACCCTGTACAAGTTGTATACAAATTGCCTATGAATTTTGGGTATTATTTGTCTAAATGTGCACATCTTGTATTTCTTTTGAGATGTTTCATTTGCTCATAGAGCATCTTTCTGACAAGCTTATGTTTGGCATTTGAAAAATGTGACCTGCCCAACAAAGTTTTGCTCTCTGCAGTAGAGTTTGAATGCTTGACAGTTTAGTTCAAGAAAGGACCTCAGTGTCTGGTATCTTCTCCTGCTAGGTTATCTTCAGAATCTTCCTAAGATAATTCAAATGGAAGAGATTCAGTTTTCACAGCCTACAACAATTGAAGGAAACAACATCTTAAAAAGAGTATAATGTACCTTGCAAATTAAAAAAAATCAAGACAAATGAAAAAAAATCAATATAAAAGTGAACAATTGAAAGATTGCTTTAGGGATAGGAACCACATAGAGAAAGGTCAGAAAAGTCAAAGATTATGCCAAAGATTGAGAGATGATAAGAATAATAGTACTATGTATAATCAAAAGGAAGAAGAGGTTTTGATTGAGAGATAGTAAGCTTTGTTTAAATGTTTATTGATAGGATGAGTTATCATTGGATTATGAGAATTTAAATGTCTTTTAAGTTGTTGGAGTTGCAGATATGGAGCCTTGGAGAAGAATCAAAGTTTGAGGTTGAGATTTGTCAATCAAATGTACAATGTTGACAATAGAAACCTTAGAAACGGATGATGCTGTAACTTAGTGAGAGAATAGGACCAAGGATAGAATCTTGAGAAACAAACATTATAAATAAAAAAAGAAGATACAGATTAGATCTTAAAATGATAGTAATACAACTTAAGCATGTGGTGAACAGAGACCAAAGGAGAAGACATTATCCAAAAGAATGGAGAAATAAAAAGATATCAAATGTATAGAGGTCAAGAAGAGGTCACAATTTTTTCAATTACAAGGTCATTAATGATTAATTGAAATAGAAGCCCTCTTTTAATAAGCTAAGAAGAATTTGGGTTAAATTTAGAGAGAAAATATATTTGTAAGACAAAGGTCTATAATCCTAGAGTGCCCTATATAGATTCAATAAAATAAACAATTCATAAAGATAAATAGTCCAATTAATGAGATGAGGATAAAAGGTGTTGATCTGCAGATAAAATCAATCAACAGGTTAAAAACTTAGAAAGATTTCTACATAAAATAAGGTTAGAAAAATGCAGTGGAAAGCTTTGCCCAAGTAAATGGTGAATGAGGGATTGTGCCAGGCAAATTCTCCATAAGAGATATTATATTTTTATTATAGTAATGCACCAACTTCACCTGTTCCTCCATTACTTTGAGATCCTTATAGATTCATAAAGTAAGAATGAAAAGTGAAGCAAATGATCCTATATTAGTAAAAATAAATGAAATATGAGGAAAAGATGATTTGTTTATTTCACTTAATGCATTTCCTGGCCTATTTGGAATAGGGCATATTTCTTTTCTTTCTTTTTTTTTTAATTATAACTTTTTATTAAGTTATAGACCCCATGCCTGGGTAAATTGTTTTTTTTACAACATTATCCCTTGCACTCACTTCTGTTCCGACTTTTCCCCTCCCTCCTCTCACCCCCTCCCCCAGATGGCAAGCAGTCCTATATACATGTTGAATATGTCACCGTATATCCTAGATACAATATATGTGTGCAGAACTGAAGTTCTCTTGTTGCACAGGAAGAATTGGATTCAGAAGGTAAAAAATAACCTGGGAAGAAAAACAAAAATGCAAAGTTTACATTCATTTCTCAGTGTTCTTTCTTTGGGTGTAGCTGCTTCTGTCCATCCTTGATCAATTGAAATTGAGTTAGATCTCTTTGTCGAAGAAATCCACTTCCATCAGAATACATCCTCATACAGTATCGTTGTTGAGGTATATGATGATCTCCTGGTTCTACTCATTTCACTTAGCATCAGTTCATGTAAGTCTCTCCAAGCCTCTCTGTATTCATCCTGCTGGTCATTTCTTACAGAACAATAATGGAATAGGGCATATTTCAATTTTACTTCACAGAGCTGTGATCTAATCTATGTTCCCTACATTGATGCCAATCAGTACCCATCCATATCTGTTTATCATGTCTTGCCTACATCCACCCATAGATTTGCTTCCTGGCAATCTGTCCCCTTCCAGAGGACCTCCAGAAAGCTAGTCCAGACATTACTCTTATAATGGACTGAAGCATTCTTGGGCCCATCATAGCATCTGAATGTTATTTTATTTATTTTGTTTTCATAGCAATAACTTTCTTTTACTTAATAGAATTTTATTTTTTTCCAATTATATATTAACTTTCAACTTGATAAGATTTTGAGGCCCAGCTTTTCTTCCCTCCCTTTTTGTTTCTACTCACTAACATAACATGTAATTTGATATAGGTTATATATGTACACCATGAGTCCCTCGGTATTATTTCAGATCATCGCATTGCTGAGAACTAAATCCATCATAGTTGATCATCACACAATCTTGCTGTTACTGTGTAAAATGTTCTTCTTATTCTGCTTACTTCACTCAGCATCAATTCATGTAAGTCTTTCCAGGCTTTTAAAAAATTCACCTATTCATCAATTTTTATAGAACAATTGTATTTTTTTATATTTATATACCTCAACTTGTTCAGTCATTCCCCGATTTGAGGGGTATCCCTCAATGTCTAAATTTTTGCTACCACAAAAAGAGCTGCTATAACATTTTTGTTAGATCCTTTTCCTCTTTTATGATCTCTTTGGGATACAGACTTAGTAGTAGCATTGCTGGATCAAAAATGATGCATAGTTTTATAATCCTTTTGGAATAGTTCCAAATTGTTCTCCAGAATAGTTGAATAAGTTCAAAAGTCCATCAATAATACATTAGTATCTCAGTTTTCCCACATCCCTGCCAACATTTATCATTTTCCTTTTCTGATATATTAGCTAATCTGATAGGTGTAAGGTAGTAATATTTAGTAATATATTAGACTAATAGTTTTAATATTACTGAGTAATATTTTACACATTGTTATGTCCTATAACTTGTAGCAACACAAAACAAATAATAGAAAAGGATATTAAAAAGATGAGTTCAGCAATCTACTGATAATTATTTAATAATTGAGCTCTCTGAAAAATATGCAAGGCACTTTTAAGTTTAACCTGCACAAAAATGGGGAAACTTTTTATATCTAATAGTTTTTGATAAAGTCCTCATTTCTAAAATATATAGAGAATTAATTCAAATTTACAAGAATATAAGTAATTTCTCCAAATGATAAGTGGTTAAAGGATATGAACAGACAATTTTCAGATGAAGAAATTGAAACCATTTCTAATCATATGAAAAAAATGTACAAAATCACTATTGATCAGAGAAATGCAAATTAAGACAACTCTTAGGTATTACTGCATACCTCTTAGATTGGCTAAGATGACAGGAAAAGATAGTGATAAATGTTGGAGGGAATGTGGGAAAAGTGGAAAACTAAAACATTGTAATGGAATTGTGAACTGATTCAACCATTCTGGAGAGCAATTTGAAACTAAGCCCAAAGGGTTATCAAATTGTGCATGCCCTTTGATCCAGCAGGGTTTCTACTGGATCTGTAGCTCAAAGAGATAATAAAAAAAAGGGAAAAGGACCTACATGTACCAAAATTTTCCTCAGCGGGGGAATGGTTAAATAAGTGATGGTATAAGAATATAATAGATTATTCTATAAAAAACAATCAGCAGCATGACTTCAGCTCATGACTACAACTGCCATGACTTCAGGCAGGCCTAAAAAGTTTTACATGAACTGATGCTAAGTGAAGTGAGTAGAATCAAAAAAAAACATTGTACATAGTAACAACAAGATTATGTGATGATCAACTGTGACATACTTGACTATTTTCAGCAATGAAGTGATTTAGGCCAATTCTAATGCTCTTGTGATGGAGAGAACCATATGCAACCAGAGTGAGGACTGTGGGAACTGAGTGTGGAACACAATATAGCATTTTCACTTTTTATTGTTATTTGCTTGCTTTCCATTTTCTTTCTCATTTTTTTCCTTTTTTGATCTAATTTTTCTTGTGCAGCATGTATGATAAATGTGGAAATATGTATAGTATAATGGCACATGTTTAACATATATTGAATTACTTGTCTAGGAAGAGGGTGGGGGAGGGAGGGAGAAAAATTTGAAACACTAGGTTTTGCAAGGGTGAATGTTGAAAATTATCTATGCATATGTTTTGTTAATAAAAAGCTATTATTTAAAAAAATTCATCTATATCATTAATATTTTCTTAAGTAAACACAATCATCAAAATAATAAATAAAATTCTGATTTGTAGTGATTGTTCATTTCTGAATAAAAGAAATCAGGATCAAATGAGATTTGTTGGAATCTTTACAAAGTCAGTAGAGATAGAGACAATAATTATCTAATTTAGCATGGTTCAGTATGATTGATCTGATCCTACAAGTAGATGTTATGGGCCAGAAATTGAAACACAGTACTAAGTAGAATTGAGGAGACAATGTTTAAATCTAGTTTAGAATTGATCTAATCCTACAACAAATAATGGTTTCCCAGTGATATAATGATTGGTGTGTACTCAATGTACAGCATATAAGCAAGAAGCTCTCAGGGCCAAAGAGCACTCTGAGAGATTGAGAGCCAGGAGTGAGTGTAGATATCAGTTGAGAAAATTCAGAGAGAGCTAGAGGCAGAAGATGGCAGACAAGCTGCAAGAGCTTTTGGAACCAAGGAGTGAGATAGGCCTTTAAGAGAGCTACCTGGGTCCAAGGAAAGAGATAAGACTTGGAAGGAGAAAATAAACATTTGGATTTTAAAAGCTGGCTGCATTTGAGGTGATTATTACTTTGAACCGAAACTAAGACTGCCCCCAGAAAACCTCCCCAAGAAACCTATTCCCAGAGAACCATCATATTATACAAAAGAAGAATACCACACAGATTAATATTCATAAATTACATAGTATCTGACAAACAGTAGGCACTTTAATAAACGTTTATTCCCTCCCCTATCTTAAATGCTCAAACTAAAAATTTGACAATCGGTTCTTATCAACTTGATCCCTGGATTAGCTTTTAGATCAAGAAAATGTATTCAGTGATGAAAAGAACTTCACAATTTTTTCCAAAGATAATTGAGCCCAGTTTTCTCCTCTATAAATAGAATGTTAAGCCTGGAAGCAGAAAGACTCATTCTCCATCAAATCTGGCCTCAGAAACTTACCAGTTCTATCACCCTGGGCAAGTCACTTAACCCTGTTTAGCTCAGTTTCTTCATCAGTAAAGGGAGGTGAAGAAGGAAAAGGCCAACCACTCCAGTATCTTTGCTAAGAAAAATCTCAAATGGGGTCACAAAGTTGGATGCAGCTGAGACAATTGAACAATGCAAAGGAAAACAATTTTCCAAAATATAGCTTAGGTCTCTGTATCATGTACTTTATTGACCTCTAACTCCAGAGATTAGAGTATAAGATTCATTGTCCAACTTTGAAAAATTAAATTTTATAGAAATTGAAGTTTTATTTCTTTTATAGTTTTCACAGAAGATTTGGTCATAAATAAACTTATACTTCTAGTTTGAGAGAAATATCTTCAAGTACAGAAAGGCCTATAGTTACCTTTTTAGAGAAAATTATACAATGAGACCTGAGAAAGACTAGATTGTATTGGCAGGGGAAAGTGGGACAAAGGTCACCAGCCCTGCTGGCCTTCACAGCCATTGCTATTTGAACAGAACAGAGGATCACGATAGAGGAGTGCTGAAAAGTTCCTCATTATAGTGTTACTGACCTCCTTTTCAAAAAGTTTATGGAAGTATAGCCCTGGGTATATTTGCTTTTCCACATTCCATGGGTAATAATAAAAGCAAGCCTTGCTACAGCATTTTAGGGATGGTAAAGCTCTTTATAAATATTATGTCATTTGATCCTGAGGTAACTTGTACTTCTCTGGACATACCCAATTTTCCTAAGAGGTAGACATTCTTTAGGGACCTTTGGAACATGCCCAGTTTGTCTAAAATGGAGCTTGCCATGTCTCCTACCCCATGGGTAGAAGTAGTCTCTTTTGACAGAAGGATTGAGCCAGTCCTTTGTTCTAGGCTTTGTTCTTTTCAGGGATTCCTATTTGCTTTAGTCCAGAGGGTGAAGATCACAGTTCACCCACAGCAGGGATATGAGAGAACTTTCCCTGCTCTCCTTCTTTTACCCCTGCTCCAAGAAATGGGCTTGGAGGTGTTTGTTTCTTTTCTGTGTTGTTTCTTTTCCTCAGTTTCACGTGCTTGATAATCACTTGGGATTGAGTTTGAGCCATGATGACCTTGGAGTTAGAATTGCAGGCAGGAGGGTGCATCAAGTCAACCTTACCTGGGAAATTGAAAAGCCAGGGAGCCTGAGATTTGAGCCTGAGGTGGGTTTTGATTTAGAATTTTATGGTACTTGAGCTAAATTGTAAACCTAATCCTTCTTTTCTGCAACACATTGGGAAAATGAGATTATAGATTTGTGGACATATTTTCAGAAATAAAGACTTCTGTTTAAAAGTCATTTTGACTATTTGTAGCTAAATGGTAAGAGGTGTCAGAGCCCACCCCTACATTTGGGGGAATACAATCTGCCAGAGTTAGAGCCTTTGCAGAGATTCTAGACATTTCATAATCCCCTAAGAATACTAAAGCTTCTCAGGGCTTCTGTATGAGGTGGGCTTGTTGCATCATCTTGTGCAGTCCTGGTCACCATTACTCAGATTCCCAGTCCCATATGGATCACTTCTGGCACAAGAAAAGAGTGAAATTTTAAATTAGCTAACCTTTAGGCAGTGATGGCTAGGATAATTTGGCAGGTGCTACGATGATCCTCATGAAGAACTAAAAATAAAATTTTTGACCATAGATTAAATGAAAGTTGAATTGAAAAACTGAGAAGGGACAGTAATCAAGAACTGAAAATAGAAAAAAGACAAAGACTTTCTCTGTATTTGAGCTCTGTTGCTTTTTGATCCAGCCTACAAAATAGAAGAGAGCTCTTCATAGTCATAGAATAAAGGCATTGGTTGGTGAGAATTATATGTGTTTTGTTTTCGGGACATTTTTACTTATTATAACCCTTTCAAGAGATGGAAGATAGTGTAGCAGGTGGCCTGAAATACAACTCTAGAGCAAGGGTTATGAGCAAAGCACAGCTTGAAAGAATAGCATAAAGGAGTTGTGGTTCTTTCCCAGGGGAGAGTCTTAACTAACCACAACATTCTTAGTATATGAATAGAGGTAATGAGTATCTTTGAAGATAGCTGGAGAGTTGAAGATAGGCTAATATAGAAGTAGAACATCTAAAGATAAATAGATAAGATAATAAGCAACCTAGGAGGAAAAAAATATGCAGAAGAAAGGGACCCAATGACAATCAGATTAAGTCCTTAGAAACTTTACAGCACTAGTGGCATGTATTATTTTCCAGTATCTGTTTGCCCTTGCCAATGGACTTTCTGTTTATTTGTAAAAGAGCTTAATGTTTATGTATGTGTATTCCTGGTGCTACTTTTTTTTTCTTGTTTCTCTGTCATTTTGGGGGGGAAGGAGGAGAAGGAGAACTGAACAAGCCTTTTACCTGACTAGTAAAAATCAGTACATTGGTGTGGGGATTAAGGAGCTAAGATTTGGAAATAATTTTGGCTCATAAAGTATCTAAAATATATGGTAGTTAGTTGGGGATCTCTTGAGGTTTGTGTGCCACAATTATAATAGGGAATAATTGTATATGTAAAATATGCCAAATATTGATCCTTGATCCTATCCCTTTCTGTTTTACCTATCATATTATCACAATCCCTTTTCTGTATAATTTTCAGTCTTCTTATGTAAAATCTTTCTATAGCCTACATAATTATGTCTCTCTATCCTTAGAACTAGATCTGCAGGCTAAAATATCATATCCAGCAAAATTATGTATAATATTGAATGAGAAAAATGGATTCAACAAACTTGAAGATTTTCAGGACTTTCTATCAACTAAACCCAAACTTAAATAGAAAATTTAACATATAAGAGCCAATATCAAAGATCAATTTAAGGAACTCAACATGGACATATTGCTTTTTTATTATAGCTTTTTATTTACAAAACATATGCATGAATAATTTTTCAACACTGATCCTTGCAAAACCTTCTATTTCAAATTTTCCCCTCCTTCTCCCCACCCACTCCCCTAGATGGCAGGTAGTCCAATACATATTAAATATGTTAAAATATGTTAAATCCAACATATGTATACATATATTTATACAGTTATCTTGCTGCCCAAGAAAAATCATATCTAGAAAGGGAAAAAAAAACTTGAGAAGGAAAACAAAAATGCAACCAAACAATAACTGAAAGAATGAAATGTTTTGGTCCACACAGTTCCCATAGTCCTCTTTTAGGGTGTAAATGGTTCTCTTCATTACTGAACAATTGAAACAACTCTCATTGTTGAAGAGAGCTATGTCTATCAGAATTGATCATCATATAGTCTTGTTGTTGCCATGTATAATAATCTCCTGGTTCTGCTCATTTCACTTAGCATCAGTTCATATAAGTCTCTCCAGACCTCTCTGAAATCATCCTGTTGGGCATTTCTTATAGAACAATAATATTCCATAACATTCATATGCCATAATTTATTTAGCCATTGTCCAGTTGATAGGCATCCATTCATTTTCCAGTTTCTAGCCACTACAAAAAAGGCTGCCACAAACATTTTTGCACAGGATATATTGTTTGTGTGTTTTTGTTTTTGTTTTTTTACATAGGGAATGCATACCATATGTTTGCCATTCACATCAAAAAAAAAAAGATTGGTAGTGTTAAGGTAAAAATTATGTTATGCAAATTATGTTATACAAATGAGGAAGACTAGACACAGAGGCATTAGAGAGGAGAGGATTTTTGAAAACCTATTCACATCAGGAATGGGTTTAATAGGCAACACTACATGTATACCATGAAGGATATAGCAACCTCCAAAATAAAGGAAAAGGTATGAGTGTATGGGGAAGCAAAAGGTAAGGGAAGAAGACAAGGAAGGGACCCTTGAGTGGGAGGAGGTTAAGTAATAGCAAGGCAATTTAAGGAGGAGAATTAAAGCAAAGAGTTAGTGGGGATAGGAATGATATGTGTGTATGTGATGTGTGTGTGTGTGTGTGTGTGTATTTACATACATATTCATAAATTTATCTTCTCTTAACTATAGCTTGCTTAGAGGTAGTGTTAGGAATGAAACAGGGAAAAGGAATAAAGTAAATAAGATGCACAGAAGAGAACAAAAGAACAATTTGTAATGAAGTAAAGAAAAATGAACATTCATGAATATAATTCCTTCTATATATATATACTTTCTTGATCTGGCATTTTGTTGTTATATATTTTTAATTCTCCCTGATGTTCTGCATATAACAACGTTCTCTTTTGTTTTATTTAGTTTTGTATTCCTTTTCTGTTTTTTTCAAAAAAAAAAAAAAAGAAAGAAAGAAAAAAAAGCCCTTATGTCAGGGAGCTGTTGCAAGAAATGGAAAAAGAAAATCCTTATCTAATCCAACCACTCCTATTCATGACTGTTGTATATCTCTTCTTCCCTTTTCAGTTAAACTTATTCTCAAAACGGTTTACCATCAATGTCTTTTCATTCTCTCCCCACATTCTCTTCCAAAACTTAAATCTTATTTCTAATCTGTTCATTCAAATGAAAATTGGTCCCTTCAAAGCTACCAATGATCTTTTCTTTAATACATTTCATTAATACATTAATACAATATAGTATTCTATAGTACTTGACATTATCATCACCTTCAGGACACTTTCTCCTTTCTAGGTTTTCATAATACTGTTCTTTCCTGTTTTTCTTATCTGCTTAATCTACTCCCCCACCCTCCAATGTACTTGTTTGGTTCTTCATCCATGTTCTTCATATACTAACTGTATGTATCTTTGAAGAACTCCATCCTTCTCTTTTTGCTCCATTTATTCTTTTTTGTAATCTCATCAGCTACCATGCATTCAATGATATTTTTAGATAAAAGACCCCTAGCACCTATTTAACCTGAGTCTTCTGCTGAGCTATAGACATATATTTCCAATTTCCTCTTGGACATCTTGAAAATTTCATAGCTATCTCAAACTTAACATGCTCCAAAGAGAATGCATATTTTCTCTAAAACCCTCACTTCTTCCAAAATTTCCTCTTATTATCAAGGGGACCAACATTAACTCATAAATTCAATGTCATCTTTACCTTTTCCCTATTACTCTCTTCACAGAATCACTATGTTGTCAACTATTGCCCTTTCTACCTGTATATTATCTTTCTTAATGTCACCTTCTTTCTAATTAGGTAGGTGTAGTCCTCATTTAAACTTTAATGATCCCTTTTTGGGATTATTACTAGTGTCACTTATCTAACTAGTCACCTTACAAGAAGTTTCTTCTCATTCCAATTCATCTTCCTCTAATTTTTCTAAAGTGTAGGTTTGACTATGTCATCTTTTGCTTACTTCCTACCCCCATGCAATGAGCTCCAGTAAATCCCTTTCATTGTGAGCATCAAATATAAAGTCCTTGTTTACATATAAAACTCTTTATAATCTGACTCCTTCCTACTAGTCAATCATTTATACATTTTCCCTCCTCCCTAGCTACACTATTCACTGACACTGTTGTCCTACAATTTCTCAAACATGACACCCCACATTCCATCTCTATTCTTTTGTATTGGTGATTCCCCATACCTGGAATGGTCTACTGAAGTGATCAAACTCAAATAGAATGAATCTCTGCAAATAACATTTAACTTGTAAAATCATAAATTAATATTATCTCTATTGTTTCATATTTTTATTTATTTTGCAAAACATTTCCCAATCAAATTTTAATCTCTTTTGGGGCCACTCTGTATGATCCGTTGTTGGCACCATTGCCTCTGACTCTTCCCTGATTTTCTTTCATATTCAGCTCAAAATTGATCTTTTTCCTCTTAGCCCAACTGCTAGTGCTTCCTTTTTTGGGCTTACTTTTATCAACAACTCTGAACATTTCTTATATATGCCCATTTATGTGTTGACTCATTAGGACATATGCTCCTTAAAGTGTGTGGTCCATGGGAAGTGTTTAATAAATGCTTATTGATTAAATGATTGACTGACCAGGCTAAAGTGCATTGGGACTATATCACTGTAGGATTTTCCAACTTTAACACTGAATGATTGTCTCATTTTTACATATAGAATTTTATAGTTGCAGAGAGGCAGGATTTCCCCTCACTGCTAGGAAAAATGTGATCTAATTTGGACATACATTTTTTGTTGATCCTTCTTAAATCATTCCTTCTACTTATTCAGCTACCAACTTAATGTTTTCTAAAACCTCCTTCCTCTCTGACCAGATCTGTCTTAAACTTTTCCTGATTTTTCTATTTCCTTTCAGTCCTAGACTTAACACAAATCCAAATCTTCTAACAAATTTTCTTGGCTCTTGGGAACTTTCTGAGGAATTCCATTTTGCCTCTTTTGGCTTAAAGTTATGAAAAGAAGAAAGGCGCTTTAGAAAGTGTATTGGAGCAAACCAATAGCCCCATAATGTCTGCTAGACTATCTCCACATGTAGACTGAAGGAAACATAGAAAGTTAGAATTAATTCTCTAAGATGTTTTCTTGATTTGGTTTTCTATGTTTTTTACATGGACAGGTATAATCTACTGGACAATCATTTAACCATGTCTATTATGGGCAAGACAGTCTGCCTTTGGTATTATGAAAGTGGCAAAAAAAATATAAGGGGACAGATCCTGACAAGGAATGCTATGATCCTGTTAGATATCCAAAAAGGGGATGTGTGATTGGTTGGCACTCTCTGAGGTTATTGATTGCAGATTAACAATTCACAGCACCTGAAAACACACTTACAGAATTTACTCTGATTTTCTTTATTTGTTCTAGATACTGATCCTGCTTGAATTTGACACTGTCATTGGCCTTCTCCATTTTGATTCTTTTTCATTGCTGTCTAGGACCCAGTTCTTTTCTAATTTTTCTCTAATCTGACACCTTGATTCCAATCTTTGTTGCTGATTCATTTTCTCTCTCCCTTTTCCCTGAGTCTGGGTGTCCCCCACAGCTCTCTCTTGAGTCGCTTTCTTTCCTCAATCTACTCTCTTCCCCTTGCCATGTCATCCACAACCACTAGTTCAATTAACATTTGTGTGTGGCTATGGAAGGGCAGCATAATATGTGGACAGACTGATTAATTTGACACAAGAAAACCCTGAATTTGAATTTTGTTTCAAACATTTAATTTTAGGCATTATTGTTCAGTCTGTTTATTTGTGACTGACTCTTTGTGAATTGAGTGGACAAACCTAGATTTTTTTTTTTTTTTTTTTTAACAAAGATAATGGATTTTTCGTTTCCTTTTTCCCTCCAGTGACCTGCACAGGGTTATATAGTGAGTTAGCACCTGAGATCTGATTTGAACTCAATTTTTCCTAATTCCAGCAGCAGCTCTCTATTTACTTAACTGCCTTCAACTTCTATATCATATTGGGAACATTATTTAACCTCTTTGGGTTAGTTTCCTCATCTGATAGGAAAATGGAATTTGATGACATCCAACTATATTTCCAAGATTTCTATTTCCAATTTCTACCCTAAACCCAATGTTAGAACACCAAAATATGGGTGTCCATTTTCATCTGCATATCTCACTGGTATTTCAAATTCAAATTGCCTTAAAAGAAACTCATCATCTTCTCAAAAATTTATCTCCTCCTATCTTTTCTATTTCTGTTTATATCAGCACCATCCTCCAAGTCACCAAGAATAAAAAATCTGTTATTTTTGATGTTTTACTTCTTTACTTCCTATATCAATTAGTTGTAAGTTTCAAATAATTCTTCCTCCAAAATCTCTCTCCCATCTTCTCTTCCTTTTAATTTCCATTGCTGACATCTTTGTTCAAAGTTTTATAACATCTGGTCTTACAATCTCTTCTCACACGATCATAGATCTAAGACTGGAAGGTTTTCAGAAACCATTTGTGGTTTCTCCTTATTTTACTGGTAAGTTTATTGATACTTAGGGAAATTGTTACTTTCCCAAAGTTATCAGTCATGGCAATGATTTGAACACCCTCTGATTCCAGAGACAATTATAAATAATTTACTATACCACACTGTCTCTTCCATCTCCAATCTCATTTTACAGAAGCACTAAAGCAATGTTCCTAATCATTTACCCTCCTCCTTTTTGAAAAAAAATTTGGTGAGTCACCATTACATGCATGATAAAATATAAACCCCTTTGCTTAGAATTTATAATTCCCCAAAGCCTGATCGCAATATACCTTTTTTAAGCTGTTATGTCTAGGTCTCACAATACACTCTGAGCAAAACATATCATACAAATGTCATTTCAGAGACATTACATTTATAGGATAAAATATGCATCTATGAATGAATGAAAAACACTTATTATACATTTACTATGTACTAGGGAAGCAAATACAAAAATGGGATAGTCTTTACCCTAAAGATATTTATATTCTAATGAATGAAATAAAATACACTGGGCAATGTTTTTTATCTTTTCTTTTTTTAGTTTAGACTATCACATACTTGAATAGATGGCCATATTATCCCAGATTCACTAATATGACTGATTCCTTCCTAAGCAATATATAAAAATACCTTTAATGTTTGCATAATGACACACAGCTGAATGAGCATGCATAGCATCCTTCCATTAGATTACATGTCAAGCACAAATGATATAGATGGACAAGAATGATAAGAAAGAATATTCTTTCTTATCATTCTTGTCCATCTATATGATTTGATTTCATTTTAGGAATTTTATGAAGACTCTGAGGATCCCAGAAACTCTTCTTTGCACAAAAGCCAATCTTTTTAACATAATTATTCTTCTGGTGTTATTATATGGTTTTAGCTCAACAGGCAAAGGTGATATGAGCAATGGATTCAAGTAAGTTATAGCATGGGCAATGAATTCAAATAGGCGCACAATAGTTCCCATGATAACCTATATTCAGTAAATGTTATAAGTGATAACATTTCATATTGCAAAAGAGAATAGGACTTGTGATAACCTGTATGTTGTACTGGTTCCTAGAGGAAGTTCTTTAGCACTTTAGGTAAATCCTCTGTGGAGCACATATAAAGAAAAATGGATAATGTTCTCACTCAATGGGAAAAAGAATGGATGGTGCTCTGAAATGATGGAGATAATATATAATTGATGAAATTGCAAATCTACTGAAACATCAATTCCTTCCTGATCCTTTATTACTTCCTTAAATACTCCCCAATTTATATGGAATTAAAAACATACTTTAAAAGTTACAAATAAATGTAAACTCCCTGAGGGCAAGAATTATTCCATTTTCATCTTTATATTCTTAACATTTAGTATTTCTTTCATAGGGTTAGAGTTACACAAATGTTTTAAAGGGATGAATGGATAAATGAATGCAACACCTTGTTTTTTCTTCTCTATTGAATAAGAATCAGGCACTAATGAAAGTTCATAAGTATTATAAACTTCCTGACCATAGAACTCCCATTTTATCATTTAATTTAGTTCAGATATATAAACTATGGATTATTGTGATACAGATTTCTTCATTGCCCTTTACAAAATTCAGAAAAAGCAAAAAAAAAAATCTGATTAAATATCCAATTATAGCTTCTTTTTCATTCCTCCTGCTAATACAGAGTTATTTTCCAGAATTTAAGATGTTAAATGAGCTTAACTATATGAGCAAAGTAAGGATACATACCATTTTTCTTCAAAATAGCAGATCAGGTGCTCTGCTCCAGCTCTAGTCTAGCATCAACTTTTAAAATTTCTTTTCTTCCATAGTATCTGTTATATATTCTAAAATACTTTAAATACCTACATGAAAAAAATTCATAGTCACTTTGGAAAATAATTTCATTTCAGAACATCATTATTGGGAATGAGTTGATGACATGATTGTTATAGGATCATGTTAGATAATTTTTGATGGGTTCAACATAATGAATTATTTTTAATTATGGAAAAGGAATGACTGATCACATTTCCAAATGAAATAAATGAAAATATAAGAACAAATTCGCTAAAGTTAGTTTTTAGAGTAATCAATTGATTTACAAAGGGGAAAAAATCACTTTCAATTCCCTAGAACTTTGACTTCTGAACAATATTTTCTTTAGGAACTGTTACAGTCAAAAAGGACAACCCATTTCCCCCTAGATGGGAGGATAGAGTGAAAGGGTCTACTTCTTTAAATACGTAGTGAAATTTAGACTTGCATTGGAAGATATCTCTTTTTTCTTTTTTTCCCTTTATCTCACTTCTACATTCAAGGTTTGGTTAGAATGAGTCAGTATGGTTCCAAGGAATGAACCAAACCTCACAGATGACTGATTTCCCAGGGGTATTCTGTAAATTTGTTTCCTTGAATTCATCCTAATAACCAAGGGAAACTGCCAACAGAAGAAGATCTCCAAGGTGAACCCAGGCTAGTTTATTCTGGACTAGAAATCAAAGATTTAATCTAGAACAGAAATTGCCCATAGGAATGCATTGAGTAATGTGATAATTTGCTTTGAGTCCATCAATAAGCATTCACTGGACTTTTCTTTAATTGTATCCTTGGCAAAATCTTAAAGAAGAAGCATCACTGCTAAAAAGATGCAACATGATGTTGTTAATTTTCTCTTCAATCAATCAATATTAATTTGACCCTTCAAGTGACTCTCATCTGGTCTATTTTGTGCCTGAATTATATTAGATGCATTTTACCTTAAGAATTTCTTAGGATGTTCATTCACAGCCTATACAGCTCATGCCAAAAGAATTCACAGAGGATGGAAAACAAATCATGATAGTACATTGAATTTCTCAAGAAATGGAAGAAAAGCACAAACGGACAATTGGGAAGTAAGGAAAAGGGAGATTTTTGGTTTGTTTAGTGTACTTATTGTATATTGCATATTATTGCTTATCACAAATCTTACAGTGCTATATAAATATTAATCTATATTACCTTTCATCATCCTCATCATCATCTTGGACAAGTCTCAAAGATGGGAAAAGGATAAGATCAGAATTTAAGAAAAAAAATTAAGTCTAACGGGATCACATAGTAGAATTGATTCATCATTTTAAATGATAAATAGCTGCTTAGGACCAGAAAAGTCCATCTTTTTAGCATAATTTTTTTTCAAATAATGTTGTATGGCTTTAACTCACTGAACACCATGGTCTTAGAATAATAACAATTACAGGTGACACAATAGATAAAGAAAAGACCATGTTGGTTGCAGGTAGATTATATAACTAACAATGAGATTTCTATAAGTAGTGATATAAGGACTCATCAATGACATAGTGGACATTCCAAGACTAAGAAATGATAGATGCCAAATTTAAGTACTACATTTATGCTCACACAAAAGTAAAATAAAAATATAGAGATTTCCAGTTTATCTGAGTTAAGCTACTATGGAGGACTCTGAAGAAGCATGGAATAGTAATTAGAATCTTGGACTTGAAGTAAAGAAGACACAGATTCAAATTCTGTCTCAGACAATTACTAGCTGCATGGTTCTGACCAAGTCATTTCTCATGACTTCACTTTCCCATCTGTCAACTTAGAAGGCTGAACTAGATAATTTCTAATAGCCCTAATATGACTTTGTAAAAGTCAAATGACTTTTACAAAGAAATAGATAGGAATCACAAATAGAAAAAAAAAAAAAAAAACAAGTATTTCAACCTGTACCAATAGTAAGAATATCCATATAATATCTATGCAAATGGAGAAGTAAGATATAAATACATGGCCTTGTAGCTCAATTCTTCAAGTTGAGATTGTTCAGGGAAGTATAGCATGGTACTGACTGATTATGGCCTTTTACTATTGTCGTCTTAGAAAAGCAATTTGTGAAGTTCTAGTTAACAAGCAATCCTTTTGTCTGGTCTAAATACTAGTTCATAATATCTTTCTGTTACCACACCCTTAGTTTGAATGTGAATTTCCTAAGTTAAGTGACTTAGTTCCCAAATGTAATACCAGGATAAAAATATATGAGTGGCCAAGAACGGGAGAGAGGAGGGAGTAAAGAACAACAACAACAACAACAAAATAAGTAAATAAAGAAAGAAACTAACCTAAGCTTTCCTCACATAAAATCCTCACAAGCAAAAGAGGAGTACTGCTTATCTAGCACATGACATTATAGAAACCACAAAAACTTCAAAATACTCATTTTTACATTAAAACATCTTCCCAAACCCCCAAACCAACAGTTTCAAACTGTGGTTTTCATATATTATTAAATAATCTATAATAAGCAACATTCAGAATCAGCACAAAGCCTAATTATAGAATATCTTTACTGGAGCTGTTTCTATTTACATATTCCAAACCTCAGAAGCAAATATTGTAGACATTCCCAAGGCATCAGCATCTTCTTGCCCATTTTCTTAACTTTTTGACTACCTTTGAACTTTTTGTGAAATCTCCCCTTTGAAAACATAGTGGCAGAATATTTCCAGTTTCAGAGCAATTTTGGTTTATAATTTTGATTCTTTCTAGTCAATAATGTATTTCCTAGAATATTGAGCATCAAAAACAAATTCAAATGTAAAAACAACACCCTCCCCCCAGCTATTTCATAACTGATAAACAGCTTTTATTTGATTTTGGTGAGTTCATCCTTCTTCAGTAAAATAGGAAAAGAATCTGAAATAATAAAAGGCATATACAGGATATTTTCTTCATCACTCCATAAACTGGGGCCAAATCATTGAATCTCAGATTGAAAAGGATAATAGCAGAAGTCATTTAGTACAGACTGTATATTGAAGATAAAGGTTCTTAACCTTATGGTGAAGCCTGTGGATCCCTTCACAAAATAATGTTTTTAAATATATTAAATACATGAAATTATAAAAGAAAGTCAATTATATTTAAATACAGTTTTATAAAAGTTGTATAGACCCTTGGTAAAGAGCTCTTGCTTTGGGAAGTTATCAACTTTACTTTACTTAAAGATAGTAAAAGAGATAACCTATTATCTCCCAAAGGAGTCCATTCCAAGTTTGTATGGTTCTAAGTGCCAGCAAGCTTATCTTTAGCTTCAGTCTAAATATGAGTATAGCCTGATTCTCCTGGATCTGATTTATGGGACCAAAAGGTAATAAGTACAGCCTTTCTTCCAACATGATAGTCATCTAAGTACTTGAAGATAGCTATCTTTGTTTCCTAAAATTTTCTCTGCTCCAGATTAAACATGCTCAAATTTGTCAAATGATGTTCCAATGTCATGATATCAAAGCTCTTTGGCAATCTGCTTACCCTCTTCTGAATATGCAAATTTATCAATGCCACTTTTAAAATGTGGGCTCCAATATGCAAGAGGAGATTCTTGATATCATCTCTATAAATATTCTATGGAAGATCCAATGTACTCAAGGACTTTCTCTCTTTCCAACATCATCCATGAAAAGACAAAGATACTGTTATATAAAATTTCACTTCACTTGGATGATTGATAACTGGGCTAAAAAACAGGTTCAGTTATAATAATTTTTTGCCACCAAAGAATAGAATAAGAATTCATTTAGTACCTACTATATATGCCAGATTCTATACTAAGCATTGAAGTACTAAGAAAAATTAAATAGACTCTTCCTTTGTGTGGCATCTGCTCCTTAGAGTTGGGGAGGCAAGTGGGGGTGGGACACATTCACAGAACAATAGATAATATATAGACATCGATATAGATAGCTATGAGACAACCAGGAGGTACAGTGGATAGAACATTGAGTTTGGTGTCATTAAGTTCTGAGTTCAAATTTGGTCTCAGACATTAGTTGGGTGATGTCACCCAACTAGTCACTTGGATAAGTCACTTGGCCCCAGTTTGCCGCAATTCCTCATTTGTAAAAAACAGGATATGGTAGGAAAGGAAATGACAAATCACTCAGTATTTTTGCCAGAAAACAAACCCAAAGGATGATGAATAATTAAACACAAGTGAAGAAAACCATATACATATACATATATTTGTGTATGTTATGTGTTGAACAATTGAACAACATTATGTATCTGTATAGTAAATATAGTAATATGCATATACACACAAGCACACACACACACACACACACACACACACACACATACTTAATTTATTTTTCCTCTAGCGTTGAGAACACTATCAACTGAGGCCAACAGCTCAGGTTTCCCATAGGGATTACATTTGGCTTAAACTTCAAAGGAGGCTAATGATTCCATGAGATTGGGAAGACAATCCACAATTACAAAACAGCATATTGAGAGGCACTAGGGTGGAATTTGGAATGTTGCATGTGAGAAAAGGCAATTTTATCGGTTTTATTAGAATATATATACTGCATGAAGTGGCATAATTTACAATAAACTTTGAAAGATAAGCCTCTTTCAGATTGTTAAAGGTTTTAAATGCTGAAGATATGGGACTTTGTATTTAATCTCAGAGTTAAGAAGCAGCCAATTTTTTAAAATAATAACATTAATTGGCAAATAGTGATTAGAAATTTTGGCATGACCTAGACAAAAATTACAAAATTCATCTGGAAGAACAAAAAGTTAAGACTTTAAAGGGAACTAATGAAAAAAAAAATCAGGAAGGTGGCCTAGCTGTACCAGATCTAACATTATATTATAAAGCAGCAGTTACCAAAACTATTTGGTATTGGCTAAGAAATAGACTAGGTTAGATTCAAAGGACAAAATAGTCAATAACTTCAATAATCTAGTGTTTGACAAAACCCAAAGACCCTAGCTTTTGGGATAAGAATTCACTGTTTGACAAAAACTGCTGGAAAAATTGGAAATTAATATGGCAGAAAGTAGGCATTGACCCACACTTAACACTGTACTAAGCTAAGGTCAAAATGGGTTCATGACGTAGGCATAAAGAAATGAGATTAAAAATAGATTAGAAGAACATAGGATAGTTTACCTTTCAGACTTGTGGAGGAGGAAGGAATTTATGACCAAAGAAGAACTAGAGATCATTATTGATCCCCAAATATAAAATTTTGATTACATCAAATTGAAAAGTATTTGTATAAACAAAACTAATGAAGACAAGATTAGAAGGGAAGCAATAAACTGGGAAAACATTTTTACAGTCAAAGGTTCTAATGAAGGTTTCATTTCCAAAATATATAGAGAATTGACTCTAATTTATAAGAAATCAAGCCATTCTCCAATTGATAAAAGGTCAAAAGATATGAACAGACAATTCTCAGATGAAGAAATTGAAACTATTTGTAGCCATATAAAAAGATCCTCCAAGTCATTATTAATCAGAGAAATGCAAATTGAGACAACTCTGAGACACCACTACACACCTGTCAGATTGGCTAGCATGACAGGAGGAAAAGATAATGCTGAATGTTGGAGGGGATGTGGGAAAACAGGGACTGATACATTATTGGTAGAATTGTGAATACATCCAGCCATTCTGGAGAGCAATTTGGAACTATGCTCAAAAAGTTATCAAACTGTGCATACCCTTTGATCCAGCAGGGTTACTACTGGGCTTATATCCCAAAGAGATCTTAAAGAAGGGAAAGGGACCTGTATGTGCAAGAATGTTTGTGTCAGCCCTCTTTGTAATGGCCAAAAACTGGAAACTGAGTGGATGCTCATCAATTGGAGAATGGCTGAATAAATTGTAATATATGAATGTTATGGAATATTATCATTCTGTAAGAAATGACCAGCAGGATAATTTCAGAAAGGCCTAGAGAGACTTACATGAAGTGATGCTGAGTGAAATGAGCAGGATTAGGAAATCCTCATATACTTCAACAGCAATACTATATGATGATCAATTCTGATGGACATGGCTCTCTTCAACAATGAGATGAATGAAATCAGCTCCATTTGTTCAATAAGGAATAGAACCAGCTACAACCAGCAAAAGAACTCTGGAAAATGAGTATGAACCACTACATAGAATTCCCAATCCCTCTATTTTTGTCCATCTGCATTTTTGATTTTCTTCACAGCATTATTGTACATTATTTCAAAGTCCAATTCTTCTTGTGCAGCAAAATAACTGTATGGAACGTATACATAGATTATATCTAACATATACTTTAACATATTTAACATGTATTGGTCTACCTGCCATCTGGGGGAGAGGGTGGGGAGGAAAGAGGGGAAAATTGGAACAAAAGGTTTTGCAATTGTCAGTGCTGAAAAATTATCCATGCATATATCTTGTAAATAAAAAGCTATAATAATAATAAAAAAGAAATGTTGCCTTTAATTAACCATATTGAAAGTACAACATAATTATTTACAAATTGCTTTTCATAAGAGTTTGCTTTTTTGTGAGTAATTATTCTTTTACACAATTGAGATGTTTTGATAATCATTGAAAAGAATTAACACTGGAACTTTCATCAAGATTGGTTGAGGAATATGGGATAGTTAAGATGACAGAATAAAGTTTTTCAGTTATACATTCAACACATTCACTAAATAACTCCTAAAGGCAAAACATTATATTGTTAAGGGAGAATTTCAAATTGATACTATCTTTCCCCATCAAGCTCATAAGGTGGTAGAAGGTTAAAAGACAAAAGCACAGATAATGGTATCATACAATATAGATACAATGTCATATTATAACTAAATCAGGAAGTCGTGAACAAAGTGCTTTGTTAGGATTAAGGAGAAAGATATGTTATTATCTAGCAGTGTTGAAGAAGACAATTATTTCCCAGTTACTGACACATAGATAATAGTTGGACTTTAAAGGATGTGTAGGAATTCAGCAAGTGAAAAAATTAAGAAGGGGAGGACATTCTAGAAATAGTATCAATGTTTTAGAATTCCAGAGAACTTTAGAAATCATTGATATCAGTCTTTCACTCCCATTTTATAGATGAGGAATATAGGGCACATGAAGGTTAAGAGAACCCAGAATCTGCTCAGATGTAGAGAGTAATTTAGCTTCAAAGGGGTGAAATGTGAGCTAATCTCTAAAAATAGAGTGGCAACAGATTTTAGAGGGCCTTGAATGTCAGATAAAAGAAGTTTGTACTTTTCATTTGATCAAAGCTGTTCAATGACTTCTTACTTACGAAGTAACCACATTTGCATTTTCTCTCTGTGGCTTAGGGATGACATCTTGAGTTGTCGATAGATATCATGGGGACAAGTACAAGGATAAATTCCTTAAATTTTAAGCCCACCCTTATATGAGGACTTCATGTTTAATGAAACCAAATAAAAATGAACACAGAACAAAATAAAAACAATAACATAAAGCTAAACAAACAAAAAAAAAAGTGACTGAGTAGAAGGCCCTTACCATGCTATCATTTTCTTTCTAGCCTTATGAACCATTGTTCCATTAATTCACACTATGTACATTCTAGGTCAATTGGCCTTTTAAATTTTCCTAACGTACTGAGCTCAAGCTTCATTATTTTCCTTTCAGTCTTCTGAAGTCCAACTAGTCTAGCCTTTTGCCATTTTTCACCATCTATGACCCATTTTTTTGCCTTTGCCTGGTAGTTACTGATGCCTGAAAAATATTCCTTCCTTACACCCATCCTTAAAATCTTTAATTTCTTTCAAGGGTCAGGTCAGGCACTATTTCTTAAATAAACCTCTGTTCTTCTCCATAGTAGTAATGACTTCTCCCAAAATTATCTCAACTCTATTTTTATACAACTATATTATAATAATATGTACATAAATGTTCATATATTTATAAACACGTAAGTGTATATGTATATGAGCATATAAACATAAACAAATCTCTCTCTCTCTCTCTCGATCTCTCTCTCTCTCTTTGTTTTTCTCTCTCTTTCTCCATCTCTCTGTTGTTTTCTCTGGCTGGTATGTCAACTCTATGAGAACAGGAATGTTTTGCCTTTTATATTCTCAGTTACTGGAACATAGTAGACATTTAATTCTTGCTGTTGACTGATTGATGGAGAAGAAATAACAGGATTTGACCTTTCTGAATGAAGAAAAGTAAAACCCATTTTATAGAGTTCCTTTTTATAGGTAACAGGCATATACAATGTGTGAATTTATGTGAACTTAATACCATATCCCTTCCTATTAAAAAAAATATGCTTTTATTGGGGGAAAGGGAGAATGTATGTTCATCTAATATGGATAAAATGTTAAAATCAATTTTTTTGTCATGAAACCCATAGCAAATATTTGTGCAACCTCTTGAGGTGGCAAGTTTTACTTCCCTGTTAATGCCCCTACCCATCTCTTTTTTGTTTCTGACATTTAAACTCCTAGTATCAAGTTTGACTAATCTGCAATAGTTTTACTTAGGAAAGAACAGCACAGCATTAGATTAATTAATTAATAGTTAATTAGAGATTAACCCTAAACTGGATTTAATTTTAACTTATTTAATAGTTGAAGATCAATGTACTGATTTGAAAACCTTTTCCACTATTAATAGATAGAATATTTCTTTACTGTGAGAAGCAGCTGGGAAAGGATGACTAGATTGTGGCTTCAATTGTTCATGGGTTTTCAGTTTTATTAGGAGATGAGCTGGTGATGTTTATAAAATCTATATTAGGCTGATGGTCTGAATATTGTGAATAAAAAAGTGCCTCATCAGTGGTGGCCCAGCTGGGCATACAGACGGTACCACATGTTAAACAGGCACACGTTTAATGAATGCTGCATTAAATGACGTTTATTTCAATGAGCCTCCCAAAGAATTTCCTATGCAATAAGAATAAAATTGAGGCAATCAAGACAATGCTATTGGGAAATGGTGGATTTAAATAGCTTGCTGCATATCACCAATGACAAATGAAGAAGAAGCAAGGTAAATGCTATCAGTACTGACACAAATAACTGGAAAAGGAAGTAAGTTGATCATACTGCAGAAGTGAGACAGAACAGATGGACAGCCCACCTGGCACACTGGTACTTGTAGGATGTTGAAAAACAAAATAGGTTCTCTGATATGTCAAGGTAAAGACCTATGAAAGACTTACAAGAAGACATGGACAAAAAGTTACATAAAATGAGGAAGGGTAATTAAATTACTGTCTGGACTACTGAAGAGAAAGTAAACATATTTATGATTTTATCACAGATGCACTGAAGAGGTTGGGGGAAAAAAAAAGAACCTGGGGAAGAATAACTGTTAATTCCCAGGTATGCACTAGGCATTGCCCCAAGTTCTTTGCATACATAATCTCATTTTAGCCTCTCTGTAACTGTGAGGTAGGTACTGGTGCTATTTTTACATTTGAGGAAGCTGAATCAGACAGAGTTTAGATGATGTGTTCAGGGTCACACAATCTGTTTTAGGCCAGATTTGAATTCAGGTCTTCCCGTTTATAGGTCCAGCTTTCTATCCATAGTATCTTGTTTCTGAATAAAATTGGCTTCCTGGAATGCATAATTTCACTTAACTCTTTCAGAGAAGAGTGTCCTAGATGTCCTTGTATGATTGTGATGAAGATAGAATAGGGCTTGTATAATCTGAGAGTATGGGTTTTCCATCATAACTGAAAGCTGGATTTTCACTGAAAATACTACATCTCCTTCAATATATTATATTTGAGGTTGTTCTTTAACCAATTCCCCATGGCTTTCAGGTAGCATGAATATTGTTGTAACTCCTTGTTCACCATGACTATATCCATTCTATTGTTTCATTAGACTGAGTGACTGGAATCTTTTATAGCATTTGAAATACACATCATCTTGAAATTGAAACTTGCCACTCATATGAAAGAGTGTTCCAAATCACTATTGATCAGAGAAATGCAAATTAAGACAACTCTGAGATACCACTACACATCTGTCAGATTGGCTAAGATGACAGGAAAAAATAATGATGAATGTTGGAGAGGATGCGGGAAAACTGGGACACTGATGCATTGTTGGTGGAGTTGTGAACTAATCCAACCATTCTGGAGAGCAATCTGGAATTATGCCCAAAAAGTTATCAAACTGTGCATACCCTTTGATCCAGCAGTGCTACTACTGGGCTTATATCCCAAAGAGATACTAAAGAAGGGAAAGGTACCTGTATGTGCCAAAATGTTTGTGGCAGCCCTGTTTGTAGTGGCTAGAAACTGGAAATTGAATGGATACCCATCAATTGGAGAATGGCTGGGTAAATTGTGGTGTATGAATGTTATGGAATATTATTGTTCTGTAAGAAATGACCAGCAGGATGGATACAGAGAGGCTTGGAGAGACTTACATGAACTAATGCTAAGTGAAATGAGCAGAACCAGGAGATCATTATACACTTCGACAATGATATTGTATGAGGATGTATTCTGATGGAAGTGGATTTCTTTGAAAAAGAGATCTAACTGAGTTTCAATTGATAAATGATGGACAGAAGCAGCTACACCCAAAGAAAGAACACTGGGAAATGAATGTAAACTATTTGCATTTTTTGTTTCTCTTCCTGGGTTATTTTTACCTTCTGAATTCAATTCTCCCTGTGCAACAAGAGAACTGTTCGGTTCTGCAAACATATATTGTATCGAGCATATACTGCAACATATTTAACATATATAGGACTGCTTGCCATCTAGAGGAGGGGGTGGAGGGAGGGAGGGGAAAAATCGGAACAGAAGCGCGTGCAAGGGATAATGTTATAAAAAAGTTACCCTGGCATGGGTTCTGTCAATAAAAAAGTTATTATAAAAAGAAATACACATCATCTTCATTGATCTCTCAATTCTTAATTGTGGGTGTTCCTCCCATCAATGCCCAAAGATTCATTTATCATTACTATGCAGATGACTTCTAGGTTTCTTTATCAAGCCATAATATCTCTCTTGAACTCCAGGCCCACATTTCCTAGGCATTTCATTCTACATGGTCAAAAGATAATTCATTACCTTTGCCAATTAAATTAACTTTTGGTACAAGATTTCCCATATCCACTGAGAACCTTTGCATTCTCTCTCTATCACCCAGATTAAGAACACGAGTCATAATTGATTCTTCCTCACTTTCAGTTCCATATTTATTCAGTGGTTAAATGCTATCAAGTCTACCACCATAGTATTTCCCCTCCTTTTTAATTATTTAATACTATAAATTTCAGAGAAGATACCTACTTACATTAGTGTCTAGAGTTTCCTCTTCTAGAACTTCCCTATACTAATAGAATCACAGCATCTCTATTCTTCTCTCAACTCATATAAATTCTGTCCTAGTTCAGATTTTCATCAGCTCTCATCTAGAAGATTTTAAGAACTCCTAACTATTCTCTATTGTTTCATTTTCTCTCCTCTCCAAACTATTCTCAACATTGTTGATAAAACAATCATTTTAAAGCACAGATACCTACTTGTCACTGCTCTACTCCAAATCTTCAGCAGCTTTCTATTTAACTATGGGATAAACAAACCCTACCCTAACATTGAAACAACTTCAGAAACTGCTTTCCATCTACCTTTACAATTGATTTATACTATTCTCATTCACAAATTCTGTGTCAAGGACTAAATGGGAATATTAGTTATTCCCTGAACTGATTATTGCATCTGAATTTTCCAGTTGGCTTTATTCATATGACCTTTAATCCTTGCCTTCCATGTATGCTGACCTTATTTCTGATGCTCAGTAACTTCTGGTCATTCACAGTTTTATTCAGTTTCCACTTTCTATATGATGCTTTCAATGATCTTTTCAATGATTAGTATCCTCTTTTTCCTTAATTTTCCTCATAATTTATTTATTTGTACAAATGTTTTATCTTTCTAATCGAATATAATCTCCTTGAGGATAGTGATTTTTTTTAACCTTTTCTGTTTAGCAATTAATAATAATTTTACTAATAAACCTTATTTATAATAGGTTTTAAAATACATATTTTTTGAACTGAGTTGAAGAAATACAAGTTTCTTTATTTTTTCCCTATATTATTTAAATAGTTTTCTAATTGATATTCCTGAATGGAAAGATTTTTTTCAGGAATCCGCCATGATCCCATTAAGCTATGTGAATGGATAAAACATGGAATTTCAGAAGTTTTGAAAAAGGACAATGGAAAGAATACAAATGTGTGATGAAGAAGAATGTTGGCTATTACAGGAATACTGTATAAGTCATGTTCTATCATATTATGTCATTCTCCTCTTTCCATACCAGATTTAGGATAAGTGGTATCTAAATAGTGTACAAAATAGTTCTTAAGCCCAATTTTGAAGGTAGTTGTGGTTCTAAAAAATAGACATGGAAAGAAATGCATGCTGGGCATAAGGGACAGCCTGAGACAGACTATGAAACATGATTTGTGAGATACAGTACTAAGGCCAGTTTGACTGGGCTATAGATCGAATGAAGAGGAAAAATACAAAATATGTCAAGAAAAGAAGAATGAGACCAATTTGTGAAGTTTGCCTTAAAATACCAAATAGGGGCTTGTATTTGATCCTAGAGATAGGAAGCCCTGACATTTATTGATCAAAAGAGTTTCATAGATTTTGGGAGCTGTGTGGAAGAAGAATTAGAGGGAAAAGACTTCAATTAGAAGATCATTATAATAATCCAACCAGAAAAGATGCTGGTCTGAATTAGCTTGGTGGCCTGATTAGTAGAGAGAAAGGGAAAGGTGTGAGATAGTGTTCCAATGGATTCAGAGTTAATTGTCAAAAATGATTCCAAGATTCCAAAGCTTGATGAATAGCTAGATGGCTATGGATAAAAAGGAAGACACTGACTTAGCATGGAAAGGGTAAAAGTCAACACTCACTATTTTTAAAAGTAGGCTCAAAAACTGTCTTGAGTATATATTACATATATACACATATCCTCATAAATGCACACATACAAACACAATATGTTTGTTATTACACAAATATATGTTTATCACACAGATATACTTATATGTCTATATACATATACACACAATACATATGTATCTTGCATATATATAACATACATACTACTCATGCAGTATATAGTGTGTATGTGTATGTATATAATATTTATATATATACACATACATAGATATATGTATATGTAGATAGTACTTGGTTACCATCTTCTAAGTATATATTTTTATCTTCCTTGTCACCAAAATAACTTTCAATGGTCAGAAGCTGGTTTTGTTGTCTGCTCATTTTCTTAGCCTATTATTTAACTTTTAAATGCTTTTTAGAGTGAGGTTTCATTTCCAGGGCAGAGGTGCACTGTCTCAAGCTTCAGGGATATAGCCAAATTTGTTCATAGTTTAACAATCAATCCATGTATTTATTAGTTATTATATTACATAATATACTTATACATACATACATACATAAATGAACATATAACATGTTCATGTATGATAATTATGTTATTTGTTATTATTGATTGCCTAATATTTGCCAGAGACTTGATAAGTAATTGTGATGTTTTTCTTCTTTTAAAATAATATAATGGTTTTCTCTGGGAGCAGGCAGGTTTCTCGGGGAGGTTTTCTGGAGGCAGCCTTAGTTTCAGTTCAGATCAATAATTACCCCAAATGCAGCCAGATGCTGAAAGTTCAAATCTTTTATTGTGTCCTTCAACACAGCCCAGTTAGTTTTTCTTACAGGCCTCTCTTTCTCTTTGCAGCTAAGAGCTCTTGCAGCTTTGTCCTTTGCTTCTGCCTTTGCCTCCAGCCAGCACCAAGGTAAAAGTTGTAATGAATCTTTCTTGCCTCCGAAAGAGGGCTTCTGGCTCTCAATCTCCCAGAGTGCTCTGTGTCTGTCCCAGCATGCTCCTCTCCAATCTAATTCTGCTGAACTCTCTTGACTGGTTCTATATATGACTCTTCTGAGAGAATGGGATTATGGGTTTTGTCCCAGATACTTCAGCTTCTGCCCCTAAGAGCTTCAAGGGAGGTGTGAATTCACAAAGTTACTTTGTGAATCTCCCATACTTGTGAACTTCAATGAGTACTTAAATACTTCTTGCTTATATGAGCTCTCTAAAGGTGTGAACACAAGCATTGTATCAATTAGTTCTACTTAGTACCTTGTTTCAGGTTCTGGCCTAAAACATCTCCTTGTAGGATTAGATCAATGATACTGAACCATGCTAAATTAGATAATTATTGTCTCTATCAACTCTAATGACTTAAAAATTTGTAAAGATTCCAGCAAGTAATGGGGCTACTATTAATAAAAACAGTCCTTTCCTTCAATGACCTTACAATCTAAATGGGAAAACACCAAAAAGAAGGCAAAATTAATCATAGCAACTAATAAATACCAATTATTGAGGTATAAAGAGATTGTAACTTTACATCGTGGCAAGAGGGTCAATCTGAAAGAAATCACATTTTTCCCCTCACCTCCCCCCATCACTGTAAAGGTCTGAAACTCTGAATAGGTGCACTGGAATCAGACAATCAAGCACTTAAGACTAATTACCTATTGGAAAACACTCTATTAGCATATGCTTGGAAAAATGGCCCTTCTCACTATTCTGTGCTGGCTCAATCTTTTGGTGTATACAGATAATCGTAGGAGGGATTAGGGGCTGGAGTAAGACAAGCCAGGATGAGGAGGACAAGGAGAAGGGAGGTCGGTTGGTGGAAAGCTTGTGGCAGTTTTGTCCATCCCTTTCACTTCTCTCCCTAAATACCAAGGAATTTTGCTTATCTTAACTCTGGCTGATTCTGAGGCCTCCAGGGAACTAACCTGGACTTCACATTTTGGTGCCCAACGTGTGAACCAAGGACCCTAATTTCACTGAGGAAGTCCCCAGTGACCAGGAAATAGGGTGAGTATTTTAATAGACAAACAGGGAACTTACTTTGTTAAGGGATAAACTAGTAACCTTTTCTAACTGAAATGGGGCAGATGTTAGGAAAAGATTGTCTCCCAACCCTAGCTCTACTCCCACCCCCACCCCAAGGGGGCGTTATAGAAAGCATACTTAAGTTGATCAAGAGACAAGCTACTTGTAACTTGGGAGCAGATTGGTGGACTTTTGGATATATTAGAATGCACGTCCCCTTGGTTCTTAAAGGAAGAAGATATAGGGGCAGATAATTGGAAACTAGTAGGAGATCAACTATGTGAATACTACAATGATAAAGGTCCTGATTCAATTTCTAAGGAAACATTCTATATACACAACACAATACAATTGGCCTTAAAGAATCCTGCAAGTTATAGAAAAAAGAAAAGAATTAAGAACAGCCAGATGAGGAAGTGTGAGGAAAAAGAGGAAGACAAAGGATAGATTAATGGCAATATCGCCAGAGGGCCTGAGGACTTAAGTGAACTTGAAGGGAGTGGTGATTTCCACTCTCAAAAGGCAACATGACCAAGGACACTTACAACCTTCTCTAAGTCCTTGTTATTCCCCAGTGTTTATTGTAAGAAAGAAATCTGGAAAATGGAGGATGTTGACTGATTTAAGAAAGGTAAATGAACAGATGGAAACTATGGGAACTCTTCAGCTTGGGCTTCCATCTCCTACTCAATTGCCCAGAGAATGGCCTCTTTGGGTTACAAACATTAAGGATTGTTTCTATTCTATCCCTCTAGATAAGGAGGATATGAAAAGATTTGCATTTTCAATGCCCAGAGTTAGCTTAGCTGAGCCTTATAAAAGCTATGAATGGACAGTTTTGCCACAGGGAATGAAAAACAGCTCTACTATGTGTCAAATGTATGTTGCTGCTGCTCTTACTCCAGTAAGAAAAGCATTTCGAAAAGTAATGTTATTACATTACATGGATAATATATTGGGATGTGTACCTGACTAACAAATGTTAGAAGCATGTCTACAAAAAATCATAGAAACACTAAAGAACTACAAATTGCACATAGATCCAGAAAATATTCAAAGACATGCTCCTTTTCAATATTTAGGATATGAAGTATACTCTAACGTGCTTACAGCACAAAAATTTTACTTAAGAACAGAGAAGCTAAACATCTAAATGACTTTCAGAAATGGATAAGAGATATCCAATGAATGCGTCCAGTGTTAGGCTTAACTACCTATTAATTGCAACCATTATATGACATTTTAAGGGGAGATAGTGCTTTAAACTCACCACACCAGCTTACAAAAGAAGCTCAAGAGGCTTTGAGAGAAATTGAATTGGTTTTATCCAATGTGGTTGAAAGAGTCACTCAAAAACCCTTGGAAATATTAGTTTTGGCTAAACAAGAGGCACCCACAGCAATCGTTTATCAAAGAGACAGTGTGATAGAGGGGATGAACCTCCCAGCACAACCAGAACCAAGCCTTACTCCTTACCCAGTGCTTGTGACTAGAATTTTATTAAAGGCCATTAAGCGAGCAGTACAATTATCTGGGATAAGATCTGACAAGATATACACCTTTTACACTAATGCACAAATTAATGTATGCTGTGAAACCATGCCAGAGTGGCAAATTTTATTGGCCATAGTTCCAAATCTTACACGTGGGTCTCCATTAAAGATAACCAGACTATTACATAATTGGCTGTAGATTCTTGAAGAAAAGGTTTTCTAAAGTTCCTCTTAAAGGACCAACTATCTGCAACAAGAGAACTGTTCGGTTCTGCAAACATATATTGTATCTAGGATATACTGCAACATATCCAACATATAAAGGACTGCTTGCCATCTAGGGGAGGGGGTGGAGGGAGGGAGGGGAAAAAAAAAATCGGAACAGAAACGAGTGTCAATATAAAGTAATTATTAAATAAAAAAAAGGACCAACTATCTTTACAGATGCATCCAAACATAATATTTGTACTGTATACTCTCATGACTTAACTATAAAGAGAGTAGTCAGAACTCCTTTTCAGTCCACTCAGCAGAATGAATTGTATGCAATCAATCTAGCTCTTACTTATTATCCAGGAGATATAAATATAATATCTGAATTTGGCCTATTCAGTAGGTGTGGTACAAAGAACTGCCACAGCCCAAATAAAATTTGTAGCCTCTAATATATATCAGCTCTTTAAGATACTTTAAGAGCAAGAGAAAGCATCCAGGTAAGATATCTTGCATTTCCACTCTCATAGTGGACTTCCAAGTCCTATTTTTGATGGTTTTTCAAAGGCAGATAACCTTCTAACTATGTTGGACAATACTCCTTTATTTCAGGAAGCCCAAGAATATCATTCTAAATATCGTCAGGCTGCTCAAGCTTTACGTTCACAATTTGGAATAACAAGAGAGGAATATAGGAGCATAATAAAAGCCGTGCAGCTTGCCTTCCTTTCCGTGCTCCTATACTCCTTCCAGGGAAGAACCCTTGTGGTTTGAGACCCAATGAAATTTGGCAACTGTATGTGACTCATTATAAATCTTTTGGTCGTCTGTATTTTATCTATGTTGTGGTAGACACCTTTTCAGGATTCACCAGCCGCAAGAGACAGCCCGAGTGGTCACTGAATTCCTTATCCGAGCATTTGCAATTATGGGTGTGCCACAAGCAATAAAAACCATCGGAGAGAGATGAAACAGACCCTTGAAATGAAAGAGAAGACCCAAGAAACATGAGGTGTTTCCGTTGCTGACTGTGCCCACCACTGAAAGAGCATGGCAGTTATGGCATTTGACTCAAGGGCATTAAAAATTGTCGGACTTCAAAACTCTCAGGAATCATTGGATTCTTTGAGACATGGTAAGACTGTTTTAGGACTTGAAAAAACCTCAGGAATCATTGGATTCTCTGAGAAATGATAAGACTGTTGCACAACCTCAAAATCTGCAGGAATCATTGTTTTCCCTAACACATAGAAAAAACTGTTGCAGGACTTCAAAAACTTGCAGGGATCATTGAATTCTCTGATACGTGAAGCAACGGACAATAGATTGATTTTGGACTATCTCTTGGCTGCTGAAGGAGACATATGTGTGACTGTTGTTTACAAACTCTCCTTCTAGGATTTCTGGAAATGTTTTACAACACTATGTTGATTTATATTGTTTGTTATATCACTACTTGAATGTACAATTCATGTTTGTTACACTACATTGAGCCTGCACTGGCTGTGGGGAGAGTCATCACTAATAGTCAAGCACTAATAGTGCTTTATTGCTATGTGCTTTTGTAATACCCCCCATGCTGATGCATACCTGATTCTAGTAAGACCCTTAAGCCCAGAAACCCACTAACAATATCTGACTTGACTCCTCACTTCTCTTTGGTGTTTTTCATTTCTCTTCTTGAGAAGTCAGGGAGGCTATTATCATCTCCTTTGTAGTGCTTTCCCCTCCCTTCCTGAGTAGGAGTGAGTGGGTGGGGGGGTGATCACCTCCTTTTCAGTGCTTTCACCTTTTTTCCTGAGAAGTCAGGGAGGGTGTGATCAGCTTCTTTTTGGGATTCTCATTTCCCTGAGAATTCAGGGATGGCATGACCACCTGCTTTCTAAAACAAATGAAAGTGGGAGAAGTAAAGGGCTGAAATTCTGAATAAGTACACTGGAATCAGAGAGCGGAACACTTAAGGCTAATTACCTATTGGACAATACTCTATTAGCATATGCTTGGAAAAATGGCCCTTCTCACTATTCTGTGCTGGCTCAATCTTTTATTGTATACAGATAATTGTAGGAGGAATTTGGGGGTGGAGTAAGACAAGCCAGAGTCACTTTAGAGAAGGACGACAAGAAGGGAGGTCAGTCAGTGGAGAGTGTGTGGCATTTTTGTTGATCCCCTTCACTTCCTCCCCTAAAGACCAAGATGTTTTGCTTAACCTGACCCCGGCTGATTCTGAGACCTCCAGGGAGCTAACCTGGACTTCACACATCACATTGCCACTTTCACAGTATAAACACTTGATAGATGTTTGGTCAATTTAATTTAGAATTATTATTTTTTTTTAAATTTTATTTAATAATTACTTTATATTGACAGAATCCATGCCAGGGTAATTTTTTTACAACATTATCCCTTGCGCTCGTTTCTGTTCCGATTTTTCCCCTCCCTCCCTCCACCCCCTCCCCTAGATGGCAAGCAGTGCTATATATGTTGGATATGTTGCAGTATATCCTAGATACAATATATGTTTGCAGAACCGAACAGTTCTCTTGTTGCACAGGGAGAATTGGATTCAGAAGGTATAAATAACCCGGAAAGAAAAACAAAAATGCAGATAGTTTACATTCGTTTCCCAGTGTTCTTTCTTTGGGTGTAGCTGCTTCTGTCCGTCATTTACCAATTGAAACTCAGTTAGGTCTCTTTGTCAAAGAAATCTACTTCCATCAAAATATGTCCTCATACAATATCGTTGTCGAAGTGTATAATGATCTCCTGGTTCTGCTCATTTCACTTAGCATCAGTTCATGTAAGTCTTGCCAGTCCTCTCTGTATTCATCCTGTTGGTCATTTCTTACAGAACAATAATATTCCATAACATTCATATACCACAATTTACCCAGCCATTCTCCAATTGATGGGCATCCATTCATTTTCCAGTTTCTAGCCACTACAAACAGGGCTGCTACAAACATTTTGGCACATACAGGTCCCTTTCCTTTCTTTAGTATTTCTTTGGGATATAAGCCCAATAGAAACACTGCTGGATCAAAGGGTATGCACAATTTGATAACTTTTTGGGCATAATTCCAGATTGCTCTCCAGAATGGTTGGATTAGTTCACAACTCCACCAACAATGCATCAGTGTCCCAGTTTTCCCGCATCCCCTCCAACATTCATCAATATTTTTTTCTGTCATCTTAGCCAATCTGACAGGTGTGTAGTGGTATCTCAGAGTTGTTTTATTAATTTAGAATTATTAATATTTTTGTAGTTAAGATCCCATAAAAAGATTTGCCAATAATATCTAGTATATATTTGTTTCTTCTAAATTAAATTTTATTTTTCACTTAATAAGTAATATTGTCTTTTTTTCACCTCCCTACATACTAGCAAAGAAAAAAAAAGAAAATCTTCAGAAATCTAAGCAGATTTCTATGTACAGATGTATGTTAAAAATGAGAATTAAAAAAAGAAAAACTTTTTTTTCTTGTGTAAGTGTATGTGAAATTGTAGGACTGTAGGAAATGAGGAAAGCTCATAGATGGAAGATGACCTATTCTCCTTCTTATGTTTGCAGTGAGCTGAACTATCTCTTAGGATATTGTTTTCTACTGTCTTGAGAGGAAATATTCAAGAATGGGGAGACAGTTATGTCACCTGCAGACAATTACCATTTGAATAACAACTGAATATAAGACATTATATTTTGCTATTTTTTAATATTTTTATATTTATATTTTTATATATTTGCTATTTTATAATTATAAAAGGAAGAACAAGAGGCAAGAACTAGAGCCTAAGGTTTGAGTTGAAATTATAGAGTAATGAAATTCAAAGCCTATCTGTTTTCAAATCAGGATGTCTGAAAAATCCTGAGATCTAAGAACTGAAAAAGGTGGAAGGAGCATTTAGATAAATAGAAATCTATACAGTATAATGAGAATATTGTGCCAGTAAGTTAAAATGGTTATTTTATGACTCAGTCTAGTCCCATAAAGCTTCAGTTTCTTTGATGAAATGGCTAATGCTTTTCCCTTTGGGCTTATACTAATATGTTAATTTGGTTTATTAAGTTTGTCTTTTAGTCAATCCCATATGGCCATGGACACACCTTTCTAGTCCTTAAAGATTTGGCTTAATTGAAGGTGGGGTGGAAAATTTGGAGGCAAATTTGCTTTGATTTCAACACACATATCCAGTGATTTAACTCCCAGGGAAATTTCTTATATGTATACATCTTCCAAAACTCTAGTTCCAGGAGGAAAACTACATGAAATAAAAAAATCTTGAATGAAATATATTTTTTACTCATTAGAAGCACATAGAGTTAAAGTGAACAAATCCCCCTATTGTTCATATTAAAAAAAATCTCAATAAAAACTCAGTTTCTATCACCTTTCTGTCAGAAAGTGAGTTGCATCTTTCATAATGAATTTTCTTGATCATGGTGTAAAGTATTTCAGTGGTGTTTATTTGTACTGAATGTAGTTGCTATCATGCAGATTTTTCTCCTCCTGCTCATTTTACTCTGCATCAGTACACAGAAACCTTCTCAGTTATTTTTTCCTAAAAAATCTCCTTAATCATTTCATTTATGACAATTATATTCTTTCACTTTCATAACTTGTTCAGTCATTCCCCATTTCATATATACCCTATCAGTTTGTTATTCTTTGTCATAACAAAAGAGGTACCTTTCAATTTTTTTTAAATATATGGGTCCTTTTCTTCTTTTTTATCTTTTTGAATGTATACATCTATTTTTGGTATCACTGTATAAAGAGTATGCATTGTTTAATAATTTTGGGGGCATGGTTTGAAATTACTTTCCGGAATGGTTTGAACAATTTATACTTATCCCTAAAATGTATTAATGTACTTGCTTTCCCATAGTCCCTCAAGCATTTATCATCTTCATCTGGCAACCTTGTCACTGATAGTGTGAGATAGAATATTAATTAGGGATATTCTATTCTAATTTTCTTTAGATAGTTTGGAAATTCCCTTTCTTTGGTTTATATATTAAGACCATATAATATGCAATGGTTCACAAATTTGCATGACATCCTTTCACAGATACCAAACTGTTCTAGTTTTTCTGTATCAATCTAATGTGTGCTACCAAATATGAACATAATGTATTTTTTCTAACACCCACTATTAGTGGTGGTAGGAGATAAAGATAGAATTTGGAGTAAAGTTAAGTATGCAGTGTTTGTTTTTGTGTTATGGCCAAGTGACTTTGATTTGTCCTGAAAATACAAACTGTTCTGCCTTCTAGAAAATAAAGGAAAAGGGAATTAAGGTCTTTCCACTTCTCAATTTATCTGAGAGAAAGAAATGTTTCTTAAAATAATAGAATTTTTTCAGTGTAAAAATAAAAAATGAGAAAAGATCTATGGAGAAACAAGAAATTCTGACCACTTTCAGGAGGTTGCAGGGTAAAGAATTGAAAATATCAATATATTATTTCCTATTCAAGGTCCAAAATAATAAGGCCCTTGAAAAGAGGGACTAGTTACTTTTCAATTAGTAAGTCATGAAATCATTGAATCCACAAGCATTTATTATTTAAGGTATTCTAGACTATATTCTCACTACATTCTGTCTTAGTGAGTTTGTGTGAGACACAGAGACACAGAGAAAGATAGAGACATAGAGAGGGAGAAACAGAGAAGAAAACAAAAGAAAAGAAAATATATATTCTAATAGTGGAAGCAACTTATAAATAATGGAGTACATACAAGATATATACAGAGTAAATGGGAAATATATTCGGAAAACAAGACAATAGAAGTGGGGAGGACCTGGTATGATGATGTGGATAATAGATATTGCTAAGTGAGAAATCATCTATTAAAGATTACAGGACAAAACAATTAACAGGTTGTGCTTCTTTGCTGAAAACATGGAGATATTTGTTGAGTTGATAATAGTAATAGATGTGACCTTTCTCTTGAGGGCATATATTCAAGATGTGGCAGAGAACAATTGCAGAATTATCAAACTGGATGACTTTTGCTTCTGGTAATTCATTTGGTGCAGATAGTATTGCCAGAAGGAATCTAAAAAGCACTTCTAAAAAATCACAATGACTTGGGCAAGAAATTGAAGCATTGAAAGAAAGGCAAATTTTTTTTATCACTTTCTGAACTTCACAAAAGAAAGACAGAACTGAGAACTGAACAGGTAGCAAAAATGATGAACTAATAACCAGGAAATTTTCCATATTTGTTTGAGTGTCTGATTACTGGGCAGAGAAAGGAATATAAGGGGAAGGAAAGGATGATCCTAACTTGGACCTGAGATGGTATGTGTGTAAGAGATGTTTGAACTGGAATAACAAACTTATACCAATAACCCAGCCCAAAAGAACCTATGGAAGAATTAGGTATGGAACAGAAATTCAGTGCCAGAAAAAATCCAAATGAATTAAGGAAGATGAAAGGCAGGTTCTTTAAGGAGTTGAATTTTTGTACAACTCAAGTTGATTCCAGGTGGATTTAATCATTTTGAAGCAGCTAGGTATATGTGTTGCCTGTTTGGACTTGAAACTGATATGTCAGCTTGATCCAGTATCAAATATGTTAGGCTTCTTTCTGACTTAATCTCTCTTGTCAGACAATGGGCATATATACAGAATCTTAGAAAGGGAAAAAAAACATACTGAAGAAACAAACAAATGAAAAAAAAACTCATGCCAGGAAAAATGTATTTCTATATCTTTCCAAAGAAAACAGTACCTGAAATCTTGAAAGTTTATAAATAAATCTGCAGAAATGTACCAAGACATGTCATAGGTCTATTATCATTTTAAGGTTTTATTTATCTGAACTAAAAATATATTCAGTATATTCAAAAGTTGGCCCCAAATGAGTGAGAAATCCAATGGATAGACTCTTACTCCCTTCCTTCCTCTCTCTCCCGCCCCCTCCACCTCACACTGCAACTTTTTGGAAGAGACATTGGCAAAAATATTGAAAGACAATAAAATGAAAATGATTAAACTTGACTCTGTGAGCTACCAGAAATTGATTGAAATGTCAGAAATAATATTGATTTAACAATAAGGATTGTTTATTATAATAGGAATTTGAACATGAATTTTGTCAACCAACAAAATCAGTAGATTATAGTCTTATTTAATGAATGTTATTATTTACAATAAAATCTTTGGTTGTGAAAATTTTTGACATGCTTTCTCTCCTTACCAATAATTTCTGACAATACCAATGGGCTCCTGCTCCCCTCAAGGCAAAAGTCACAATCCCCTTTGACAAGGGATAAACAGATTCTAGATATGTCTAGATATATCTTACATAGCTATTACATAATTATATATTCTCTTTGGTAGAATGTTTAGACCTCCTACATGGATCCATAAATTACATAAATATACATATCTTTCATAATTATTAAAGCAAAGAAAGGTCTAGTTATCAATTTCTTTTGATAAGAAATTTCAATGGAGGGAGAGAGTTCTAAAATGGCAAGGTAGGTCAGAAAATTTTAGGCTCTCCAAATTTCCTCCACAGAAAAAGAAGAATGATGCCTCAGAAGGAATATAAAGCAGCAGAAATAAATAAAAGTCAGCTAAAGCAGTTTTTTTAAACAATCTAAGAAGACCCCAGGAAATACATAACCTTCAGGGGCAGAGGTGCTGCCTGAGTGAAGTGCAAACACCAGGCAAACTCTGCAGAATCAACAAACAACAAATTCTGAGGGGTAGTTGGGAGAGGTAGAGTAGCAGAATAATGAAGAACCTTCCATTGTCGAGAAATGCTAAGCACAGCTTTGCTGACCAGACACATTCTGGAATGGACTGCCTGCTGGGGAGAAGGAGGTAGCACATACCTGGTGAATGCAGTAGAAGAAGGGCTAGAATCCTGCTAGGTGTGGGCACTTCCAGGCGAGAAGAGTCCTTGGTTTCACTTCAGGGAAAAAGAGGACAATTGTAATTTGCAGCCATCAGAGGGATGGCAGGGAGTAAGATCATTTGCATGAGGTTGAGCACTGGAACAGATCTCAAAAAATAATTTCAAGAAGCACCTGAAGCCTGAGACATTATTCCCCATACCTTGGGTTAAAACTTGATCACAGTGCTAAAAATAAAATTAAACAAAAAAAGATGTTCAAACAAATGAAAAAAATTCCAAACATAGATAGCTACTATGTGGATAGAGCAGATCAGGGTTCATAATCAGATGAATATAAAGCTAAAAATGTCATCCTTTTTCAAAAAGAAACATCAAATAACTCCAATTCCAAAAAAGATTAATTAGAAAATATTAAAAAGAATTTTTAAAAATCAAATCAGAGAGATGGAGGAAGAATTAGAAAAAAAATAAGAGCAATCCAAGGAAATCAAAAAAAGTTTGAAAACTTGAAATAGACCAAGCAACTTGAAAAAGGAAATCAAAAACTTAAGAAAGAAAACAATTCTTTAAAAATTATAATTAGACAAAGGGAAACTAATGACATTCTAAGAAACAAATACATAGTAAAACAAAATCAAAAGAATGGAAAAAATAAGAAAATGTGAAAAATCTAATCAGAAAAACAACTGATCTGGAGAACAGATCAAGAAGAAATAATACAAGAATAGTTAGACTGCCTAAAATTATGCTTAAAAAAAGAATCTTGATACTATATTATAAGATATTACCAAGGAAAATTTCCCTGAAGTTCTAGAACAAAAGGCAAGTAGAAAGAGGAAAAAAAAAACACCTACCAATCTCCATCTGAAAGATCACAAGAAGAAACCTTTTAGGAATATCATAGCCAAATTTCAAAAATACCAGGTTAAGGAAAAAATATTGGAAGCAACAAGAAAAAAATCATTTAAATATTATGAAGCTACAAATAAGGATTACACAAAACCTAGTAATTACTACATTGAAGCTCTTGGAATGTTATATTTCATAGAGCAAAAGAGCTCAGGTTATGACCAAGAATAATTTACCTAGGGATGTTAAATTTAATCCTGAATGAAAAAGAAAATTGATATTTAATTAACTAAAAGATTTTCAGGTATCTTTGACAAAAATGGTAGAATTTAAGAGAACATTTGACATATAATATCCAGGAGAAATATAAATATTTAGGACTAACTATAAGGGACTCAATAAAAACAAACCACTTATTTCTCATATATAAATATATTATCAGTTATTTTATGACTGTCATTTTTATTAGGGTAGTTAAAAAAAAAAGGCTTGGGCTGAGCTGAGTGTGATATTTTAGAAATAAAATAAAGGTGTATAGGGTGAGATAAAAAGGAGCGAGTCCAGACAAAATTAAAGCTAAAAGAGATTTAATCAAAAGAAAAAAATAAGGAAACTACACTATATGTCAGATGTGTTAGTCAATATTGTTTTAGACTACTCAAAGTAACTAGACAATATAAGGATGGAATATTGCTGTGCTGCTGGGAATGATAAGGCAGTGGAATGCAAAAATATGGATTATTGTTATGGACAATCCTATCAGAAAAACAGAATACAACTGGAAATAAGCATAGTACAGTATTACATAAATGTGTATGAAAGTATCTGTGTACATATGTGTGTGATTATAGATATCTATATTTATGTGTACATATATACAGATAAATACATATGCAACTGTATAAACAAGCACACATACATGCATGTATAATAAGCTATAAATTGTGTATGTATGTATACATACACATACACACACACACACACACACACACACACACACACACACATATATATATATATATATATATATACAGCTTTCTTGAATTGGGGGGAGAAAGGAAAAAAAGAAATAAAGTAAAAAGTGCACAGCAGAGAACATCTACAAAAGAAAATCTACAAGGAAACAAAGGTGAACTGTTTTGAACACAATATGTAGTATTTTATTATATAGGTTTTTTGGAATGGAAATTTATTTTCATATTTTGAATCCTTTCATGTTCTATTGGCAGCACACATAGCGATGTTTTTTTTTCTTATTTTGTATTTAACTTTTAAAATAAACAAATAAAATAAAATAAATCTCAATGAAGAAATAGTTTCAATAAAATGTCTTTTTTCTTGTATTGTCTCTGATCTCTTGACTATAGTAATGCCCTGATGTCTCATTATGCTATAGATGTGACCCTAAGTTCTTGAAAGCTATTGCAATGGAACATAAGCTTTGAAATTTTTTACCAAGCTGGAAAGTTTTCATGTGTGGATTCAGGGATAAATTAAATCAAACACTAATCTGTGGACAGTGCTATTACCAACATGTTGACTTCTGGATGATCTATCAATCTATAAGTAATTTTTAAATGCTTATAATATGACAGGCAGTATGCTACCCACTAGAGATACAAATAATAATTTCTTTTTTTTTAATTTTTATTTAATAATTACTTTATATTGACAGATTCCATGCCAGGGTAATTTTTTTTTACAACATTATCCCTTGCACTCGTTTTTGTTCCAATTTTTTTTTCCCTCCCTCCCTCCACCCTCTCCCCTAGATGGCAAGCAGTCCTTTATATGTTGGATATGTTGCAGTATATCCTAGATACAATATATGTTTGCAGAACCGAACAGTTCTCTTGTTGCATAGGGAGAATTGGATTCAGAAGGTATAAATAACCTGGGAAGAAAAACAAAAATGCAGATAGTTCACATTCGTTTCCCAGTGTTCTTTCTTTGGGTGTAGCTGCTTTTGTCCGTCATTTATCAATTGAAACTCAGTTAGGTCTCTTTGTCAAAGAAATCCACTTCCATCAAAATATGTCCTCATACAATATCGTTGTCGAAGTGCATAATGATCTCCTGGTTCTGCTCATTTCACTTAGCATCAGTTCATGTAAGTCTCACCAGTCCTCTCTGTATTCATCCTGCTGGTCATTTCTTACAGAACAATAATATTCCATAACATTCATATACCACAATTTACCCAGCCATTCTCCAATTGATGGGCATCCATTCATTTTCCAGTTTCTAGCCACTACAAATAGGGCTGCTACAAACATTTTGGCACATACAGGTCCCTTTCCCTTCTTTAGTATTTCTTTGGGATATAAGCCCAATAGAAACACTGCTGGATCAAAGGGTATGCACAATTTGATAATTTTTTGGGCATAATTCCAGATTGCTCTCCAGAATGGTTGGATTAGTTCACAACTCCACCAACAATGCATCAGTGTCCCAGTTTTCCCGCATCCCCTCCAACATTCATCATTATTTTTTCCTGTCATCTTAGCCAATCTGACAGGTGTGTAGTGGTATCTCAGAGTTGTCTTAATTTGCATTTCTCTGATCAATAATGATTTGGAATATTCTTTCATATTATGTGGTAATAGTTTCAATCTCATCCTCTGAAAATTGGATTCTTTTGTTCATATCCTTTGACCATTTATCAATTGGAGAATGGCTTGATTTCTTATAAAACAAATAATAATTTCTAAAAATAAAACAATCCTTTCTCTCAAAAAGATTACCAGGATAGCTAATGTAAGTGTATACAGAATAAATGCAAGAAAATATAGATAGTTAAATAGAAGGTAAGAAATACACTAGAATTTGGGGGTGGAATAAAGATCAGGAGAGAATTTGTATAAAATCTAGTGGTTAAACAGTGTCTTGAAAAAGAGGGATCTCATGAAGTAGAAAATAAGAGTTCACTCTTTACATAGGAAACAACCTGTGTATGGTCACATAAACTGGAGATAAAATGTCACATGAGGTGACCAATTGTGTCAGTTACTGTAACTTATAAAAACTACTAAAGCTTGGAGGGCTGCAATCTGCTACAGTGGAGGCTTTAATGAAACTGATAAAATTCTAGATCTTTGAAGTATTGAAATAATATGTAAAATAATATTTCTTATCAAAGGAGAAAGTCAGTAAAATATGATCTGTTTTCCTAAAATAACTAATGTGCCAAAAGGAGAAAAACTTTCCCCGCCCATTGCTGCACTGACTAAATTGATTCTATCATCACCATGGCATTTGGCAGTGTTGGAGGGATCCCAGAGAGAATCGTGGAAGGTATTTCCTTGTAACAGGAATTGAATTGTGACAAAGAACAAACAACAAACAACTAGCTGAAGTGATGGTTGAGGCAAAGTTGAGTTTGCAAAGTAAAATAAGATGCAAATGCTCATGATTAATTTATGTGGATTTTCAACAAGAGTGCTTCACTCTTGTGCAGAAATGAGCTACAGGGAATAAGGCAGAGATTAAATTTTAGGATAAATACAAGTTTAATTCCAGTAATTTTCTTTATTCCCTTTCCCCCTTTTAAACACAAAGAAACCTTTAAACTATACTCAGATTAGTTAGAAAGGTCTGTTCCACAGAAATAGAAAGTAAAGCTATCAAAAAAAGAAAGAAAGAACGAAAGAAAATAATGTTTCCTGATAGCTAATTTTCACTTTCTGAATGTAACATGCCCTCTGGGTCAAGTTTGCTTCCCATTCCCCTCCCATCTCTTAAACACAAAAGAGTGGACAGATCATTAGCTAAAATCTCAGAGACTTGGCATTTTTTTTCTGGCAACCCAGACATGGAGTTCAGCTAAAGATTGGTCCACTCATTCTGACCCAGGGTGAAAAACAGTATTGAAACAGAAAGCATGTTATACTTTAAAACTACTCTAATGATAAGATACTCTTCTATGAATGATAATTATCTATGTGACATTAAGCCCTTGTCTAAGTAGATGCAAGAAAAGGAGCATCTATAGTAATTAACAGGTTCGCAATGCTGTTAGAAGGGACTTTAATAATTAGTTAAAACAACCATTCATTTTTGAAATGAGGACACTGAAAACAGATTTTACAAATGTAATGGTTTACTAAAAATTGAACAAGAAGTTAGTTGCAGAACCAGGACTTGAATAATTTAATTAAGAGGTAATCAAATTAGAATTCTTAGAGGTGTAATTCTGGCTTCTAGATCAGGTTTGCACTAAAGAAGAAAATTAATTTTTTCACTAATCCAAGTGAGTTCTGAAAACTTTTTCAAAGTTCAAGGAACTTTGGAAGGAAAAGTTCAAGGAACATCCCCAGAGAAGATTCATTTTCTGACCTTTTCTGAGGTGACAATTAATTGGGAATGATAATATGAGGTTGATTAAACTCTAATATTTGAAGAGGTAAGGGATGCTACCAACTGAGAAGAATTGGGAAATGGAAGGATGTGGAACATATTTTTTAAACCTTTAGGGAAAGGAAGGCATTTGAAAGAGAGAGATCAGGAAGAAGTATATTCAAGAAATGGGGAATTAGTTGTACACACTCAAGAAGGTGATCTCTTGGCCTAATCTCATCTTGTTAATTCTTAGCAAATCCAAATGGAGATAGAAGTGAATGTGCAGGCTGAAATCTAAGAAGGTAACAACTAGGCAAGGTTCTAGTAATCATACAGTGATATCCCAGAGGTCATAGGAATAGAGATGGAAAAGTGAGGCTCTTTCTCTTATCTGGCTGAAAACTTTGGGAGATAATACCTGACGAAGGACTTTTCTACCTCTCCTATGGGATCCAAAAGCTCATATATCCCATTTAATGTTATATCCCTATCACTCTTGCACTTCCTCATGTTGAAAGGAGTTCCATCTTTATTTGCAAGCTCCTTCTGCCTGAAATCAATTCACTTAGTTGTGTGCCATGATCTCCCTTGATATTTAGGACTAATTATCTTCTTTATGGCCATACATAGCTCTTGTATGCTAAATACTTTGTAATTTTTTATTCCCAAAGTGCAAATTTAAGGATGTAGAATGTTACATTTAGGAAAGAGCTAATAGTTTATTTTGGCTAGAACATAAAGTAGATGAAAGAGGATTTTCAGGTTAAAGAGTAGCAACATTTTCATTACTTTTCTCATATAATTCCAAATTGATTTCTGTAATAGTTGGACCAATTCACATTTCCACCAAGAGGAATTAATGTGTCTGTCTTCTGGTAGTTCCTCCAACACTGATTATTTACAACGTGATATGACTATGATGGAGTCACAGTATTAGGGGCTGTCCCATAAGTTAGAATTCTGACAGAAGGGTTGAGTTACAGCTAGATATTAGTCTTTAGGAAAAAGCTATCAACATGGGAATTGAAGACTATCTCTTAAAAGTCATGGTGTCCTCTACAGACAGTTTTCATTTCCTCCTCTTCCTGAGGATTCATAAAGGTGAGCTTCCATGGTTAGTGCTTGAAGAAATATTATTTTTTCTATTATCCAGAAATGTAGCACATAGCTTAAGTGAAAGATGAAATCCTTGGCCTTCAGGCTCAGGGTTCCCATTTTACTCCATTGTCTAGTAAAAGATGCAAAGGCATTTCCAAAAATTAATAATTTGTCCTGGGCAACTTTTCTCTGTCTCTCTCTCTCCATTTTAAACATTTCCATATTGGTCATTTTGTAAAAGAAATATCAGAATGAAAGGGGAAAATGAGAAAGATAAAAGCAAACAAGCAAAAAAAGAGGGGTAAAACTGGTATGCTTCAACCCAAAGTACTACCTTTGGATATAGATAACATTTTCCCATCCCAAGTCTATTGTAATTGTCTTGGATTAATATATTGCTAAGACACTATAGTTTATTATCACATAATAATACTGTTAGTGTGCAAAATATTCTTCTGATTCTGCTCACTTCACTCAGGTCTTGTTAACTTTCCCAGTCTTTTTCTGAAAATATCCTGCTCATAATTTCTTATTGAACATTGAGATTCCATTACATTTATATACCATAATTTATTCAGTAATTACCCAAATGATGGACATCCAGTCATTTTACAATTCTTTGCAACAAAAAATAGAGCTGCTACAAACATTTTTGCACATATGAGTCCTTTTGTCTCTTTTATGATTTCTTTGGTACATAGAACCCAGGGTGATACTGCTGTTTTTCAAAGGATATGCACTTTATAGCTCTTTGGGCATAATTCCAAATTGCTTTTCAGAATGGCTGGATCAGTTTACAACTATACCAACAATGTTTTCTCACATTTCCTCTAACATTTACCATTATCTTTTCCTGTCATCTTAGCCACACAAAGGTGTGAGGTGATACTTTAGTGTTGTTTTAACTTGTGTTTATGAATCAATAGTGATTTAGAACATTTTTTCATATAACTATAGATGACTTTAATTTCTTCATCTAAACATTATCTGTTCATATTCTTTATCTATCATTTAGGGAATAACTTGTAACATCCTTATGTATTTGACTCAGTTTTTTATATATTTTAGAAATCGCTCTCAATATAAATTAAGACAACTATGAGGTATCAATTTATGCATTTCAGATTGGCTAAAATGACAAGAAAAGATTATGATGAATGTTGGAGGTGATGTGGCAAACCCAGGATGATAATGCATTGCTGGTAGTGTTGTCAAATAATCCAACCATTTTGGAGAGCAATTGGATTTATGCCCAAGGGCTATTAAACTGTGCATAAGCTTTGATTCAATAGCCTCTGACTCCCAAAGAGATAATAAATGATGGAAAAGGACTTTCATGTGCAAAAATATTTATAGCAGCCCTTTTTGTCATGGCAAGAACTGAAAATCAAGTGGATGCCCATCAGCTGGGGAATGTTTGAATAAGCATGGTATATGAATATTATTGTTCTAAAAGATATGATAAGCAGGCCAATTTCAGAAAAGGCTGCAATAACTTACATCAACAGATGCTAAGTGAAGTGAGCAGAACCAAGAATGTACAATGTTGTACATAGTAACAACAAGATTGTATGATTACCAACTGTGATGGATTTGGCTCTTCTCAGCAATGTGGTAATCCAAGACAATTCAAATAGACTTAAAATGGAAAATGCTATCTACATTTAGAGAGAGAACTAATGAAACCAAATGTGAATCAAAGCACAGTATTTTCATCTTTTTGTTGTTGTTTGTTTGCTTGTTTTTTCCCCCTCGTATTTTTTTCCCTTTTGATCTGATTTTTCTTGCACAGCATGACAAATATGGAAATATGTTTAGAAGAATCATACATGTTTAACCTATATTGAATTTCTTGTTATCTTAGGGAGGAAAGAGAGAGGCAGAAAGGGAGAAAAATTTGGAGCACAAGGTTTTGAAAGATGAATGTTGAAAATTATCTTTTCATGTATTTGGAAAAATAAAATACTATTAAGAAAAAATTCTCTCTCTCTCTCTCTCTCTCTCTCTCTCTCTCTCTCTCTCTCTCTCTCTCTCTCTCGCTGTGTGTATGCCCCCCTTGCATGTTTAAAAATGGTGTCTTCTTTGCCTGCCAAATTGCTAGCTTCTAAAGTAAATTGTAAACATTCAAATTGTGTACTCTTATGAACCAAAGTGAATGGGTCAAAATTGAAACAGATTCTATTTCTTTCCAAGAGAGTTCAATATATTTTTCTCTTTTACTAATTCAGCCTTATATGCTAAAAATCTCATATTTTGCATGTATTTTTGAAGTCTTTACTATTTAGAACTAAATATACAGAAAAGGACATTCAATTCTCTAAGGAAAAGCTTTGAGTTGCTCTCTCTGAGCCACTAAAAAAAAAAACTTTTTTGTTTTTATATATTATTTTCAATGAGGACCAGTGATATCATGGAGTAATTTCTTGACTTGCCTGTGAATTGGATTTAAGTGAAGCAAAGTTGCACAAACTTGTTACCATCACGGTCACCGAATAACTGAAATCCAGTGATAAGACAAAAGACAAGATGATTGATGATGGCCTACAATACAGTGGAAGACCTTATTTTTTGATTAAGTTTTAACTGTTCCACACTGCTGGCTTCAGCCACCTTTGTGGTTGTTGGAACAAAGTGTTTTTATCCACTTATTCCATAAGAAGTCTTCAAATGCTTAGGATTGAATGCTCCCTTGAGGGCCTTAGTGTCAGCCAAAGTCAGGATAAGTAAAAGTCCTTGGTCTTCAGGGGGAGAAGTCTAGCCAATGATATATCTTGGATTCTCCAGTCCAAAGTCACCAACCTTTCCCTTGTCCTGTTGCAAAGTGACTGTGGCCTGTCTTACCCTACCCTCTAATCCTTGCCTATGATTATCTTAACACCAAACATTGAGTAAGCAACAAACAGTGAGAAGAGACATTTATCCAAAACATAAGCTAATAGAGTCACTGTCTCACATTGAATAGGTAAGTAGCCTTAAGTGCTCCGTTGTCTGATTCAAGTATACCTTTTCATAGTTTCAGCCCTCTATAGGATTGAGATCCCCCCAACTCATCCACAGATTTTATACTTGTCAGTCACCCTCAGTCTGGTTTATTCTGAATGCCAAGATGGTTTACTGAGCTGTGGCCAACTCTGTATGCTAAAGTTCTTAGAACCACAGTGATAGATGGGTGATAAATGGACACCAAAAATAGATGAGCAATCCTGAAAAAGGCTTGGAAAGCCCTAAGATTGAAGTGCTTAGTCCTCCCTTAATATCTGTTAAAATATAAAGAACGTAAAGAAAGCTCATTGTATACTTCTGTGGAAGTTGGAGAATTTCTCTCTGCAGCAGAAGTAGCAAAAGCTCATTTTGATATTCCAACAATATAGAGAAAGAACAAAGATTAGAAAAGCCTCTCAAAACATTTCAAGAAATGAGAGAATGATTATGAATTATTTTCTATATGTTATTTACATTGGGAACTCTCCTGGATTTCTGACTTTCAGTAATTTAGGCAAAGGATAAGCAGAGGATTTTGAGATGGGGACTATGTGCAAAAGTCCAGTCCTATCTTCCATCGGCTCCACATTGCTCATATTGGATGAAGTGAGTAATATCAAATTTTATTTTTATTTTTATTTTTGCTGAGACAACTGAGGTTAAATGACTTGCCCAGCATCACAAAGCTAGGAAGTATTAAGTGACTGAGGCCAGATTTGAACTCAAGTCTGTCTGATTTCAAGGCCGGTGCTCCATCCACTGCATCACCTAGCTGCCCCCTCAAATAAAATCTTGGACACTAATGGTGACACTTTCTGGTACTCTGAATAGTCTATTAACTCCCATCTTCCTGAATGTTTAGTCTATTTTTTTTAATTTAAATTTTATTTTATTTAATAATAACTTTGTATTGACAGAATCCATGCCAGGGTAATTTTTTACAACATTATCCCTTGCACTTGCTTATGTTTCGATTTTTCCCCTCCCTCCCTCCACCCCCCCCCCCAAGATGGCAAGCAGTCCTATATATGTTAAATATATATGTTAAACATATGTTAAATATGTTGCAATATATCCTAGATACAATACATATTTGCCAAACCAAACAGTTCTCCTGTTGCACAGGGAGAATTGGATTCAGAAGGTAAAAATAACTCGGGAAGAAAATCAAAAATGCAAATAGTTCACACTGAATGTTTAGTCAATCAGCATTAATCCTCATTTTAAGAATACTTTTGAAGGGCTGTTAGATGGCATAGTGGATAGATCACCAGCTCTGAATCTAAGGGATTGTAGCCTAGTGCAGGAACAGTGCAGTGCAACAAGGTCCAGGATAGAGAGGTTTCTGTGCACTGAAGGTGTTTAGTGGGAGGCTCATACACAAAATATAGCAGCATTTGCTATTTTGTCCAGGTTTGGAAGCTAGTGTATCAGAAGACTAACTGTGAAACGTTTAACAAAAATACAGAAGGCAAATAGTGAGTCCCTGAACCCCAGCATAATATGGGACTTGATCATGCCCATCCAGCACATGAAGAAAGCCAGAAGCACATGCCCAAAGCAGTGTGAAGCTGCTGTTGTTTGTAGATGAAGCTTGGGACAATCACTAAGAAGAGATGTCAACCTATAAAAAATGAGCAAAAAAAGCAAAAAGTACTCAGATAATATATGGCTTTTACAGAGACAGGGAACAACAGACCTCAAACCCTGAGAACATTAAAGACAAAATATCTCCCAATGAAGCCTCAAAGGTTGATGTAAATAGTCTCCATCTCACAAGGAAGAATTCAAAAAGTATCTTTAAAAAAAAGAAAAATGGAGAAAGAAAATAAGAGCTCTAGAAAAGGAAACACAAAAATTGGAGAAAATCTCTTCTTTTTTTAAAATTGAAGTTTTTTTATTTTCAAAAAACATGCAAGGATGATTTTTCAACATTGACTTTTGAAAAACCTCGTGTTCCAATTTTTCCCCTTCCATCCCCTCCCCTTTAGATGACATGTAATCAAATATATGTTAAACATGGTAAAACTATGTTAAATCCAATATAGGCATACATATTTATATAATTATCTTGTTGCACAAGAAAAATAAGATCAAAAAGTAAAAAAATAAAAATAACCAAAAGAAAATAAAATGCAAGCAAACCACAACAAAAAGAATGAAAATGTTATGTTGTGACCTACCTTTGGTTCCTGAGTCCTCTCTTTGAGTGTATATGGCTCTCACATCACAAGATCATTGGAACTGGACTGATCATATTGTTGGAAAGAGCCACATCCATCAGAATCGATCATCTTATGATCTTGTTGTTTCCATGTTTGATGATTTCCTAGTTCTGCTCATTTCATTTAGTATCAGTTCATGTAATTCTCCCTGATGATCATTTCTTATAGAACAATAATATTCTATAATATTCATATACCAAAACTTAGTCAGCCATTCTCCAACTGATGGGCATCCACTCAGTTTCCAGTTTCTTGCCACAAACATTTTTGCACATGTAGGTCCCTTTTCTTCTTTTAAGATCTCTATGGGATATAAGCCCAGTAGAAATATTGTTAGGTCAAATGATATGCACAGTTTGATAACCCTTTGGACATAGTTCCAAATTACTGTCCAGAATGGTGGGATCCATTCACAATTCCACCAACAATGTATTAATGTCCCAATTTTCCCACATCCCCTCCTGTAAAGAGCTGAAACTCTTAAAAGGTGTGTTTGAATCAGACAACTGAGCACTTAAGGCTAATTACCTATTGGATAATAATTCTATTAGCATACGTTTGGAAAAGTAGCCCTTCTCACTGTTTCATGCTGGCTCGATGTTTGGTGTATACAGATAATTGTAGGTAAGGATTAAGGAGTGGGGTGAGGGAAGCGAGACAACTTCACTTTGCAGTAAAACCAGGAGAAGTGAGATTGGTGGTGAGCTTGGGGCAGTTTGTCTGTCTCCTTTGCTTCTCCCCCTGAAGACCAAGGACTTTTACTTATCCTGACTCCAGCTGTATCTGAGGTCTCCAGGGAGCTAGCCCGGACTTTACACCCTCTAACATTTGTCCTTGTCTTTTTTTTTTTTTTTTTTTGTCATCTTAGCCAATCTGAGAGGTATGTAGTGGTACCTAAGAGTTATCTTGATTTGCATTTCTCTGCTCAATAGTGTTTTAGAACATTTTTTTTTTCATATGATTAGAAAATGGTTTTAATTTCTTCATCTGAAAATTGTTTGTTCATATTCTTTGACCATTTATCAATTGGAGAATGGCTTGAATTCTTATAAATTTGGGTCAATTCTCTCTATACTTTAGAAATGAATCCTTCATCAGAACCCTTGAACATAAAAATGTATTCCCAATTTTTTGCTTTCTTTCTAATCTTGTCTGCATTTGTTTTGTTTGTACAAACCTTTTTAGCTTAATATAATCAAAATTACCTATTTTGTGTTCAATAATGATCTCCAGTTCTTCTTTGGTCACAAATTCCTTCCTTCTCCACAGATCTGAGAGGTAAACGATCCTATGTTCTTCTGATTTGCTTATAATATCACTCTTTATGTCTAAATCATGAACTCATTTCAACCTTATCTTGGTATATGGTGTTAGGTGTGAGTCAGTGCCTATTTTCTGCCATACTAGTTTCCAATTTTCTGAGCAGTTTTTGTCAAATAGTGAGCTCTTATCCAAAAATCTGGGGTCTTTGGGTTTGCCAAATACAAGATTGCCCTAGTCATTGATTATTTTGTCTTGTGAACCGAACCTATTCCAGTGATTGACTACTCTGTTTCTTTGCCAGTAGCAAATGGTTTTAATCACTGCTTCTTTATAATATACATTTAGGTCTGGTACAGCTAGGCCACCTTCACTTGAATATTTTTAAATTAATTTCCTTGAAATTCTTGATATTTTATCCTTCCAAATTATCCTTGTAATTTTTTTCTATATCTGTAAAATATTTTTTGAGAATTTGGTTGGTACGACACTGAATAAGTAGATTAATTTAGGTAATATTGTCATTTTTATTATATTTGCTAGGCCTACCCATGAGCAATTGATATTTTTCTAATTGATTAGATATGGCTTTATTTTTATGGAAAATGTTTTCTAATTGTGTTCATATAGTTCCTGGCTTTGCCTTGGCAGATAGACTCCCAAATATTTTATATTATTGACAGTTCTTTTAAATGGAATTTCTCTTTTTATCTCTTGTGTTATGGGCCAGAATTCTGTACTTAAAATAAATATTCTTACAAGTCCATTTGGAAGGACAAAATGTTATAAGCAAATCAGAAGAACATAGGATCATTTACCTCTCAGATCTGTGGAGAAGGAAGGAATTTGTGAGCAAAGAAGAACTGGAGATGATTATTGAACTTAGGCTTCCTTGATGATTCCCGGAAAGATGATGTGTAGGATCTTTTTTTTTTTTTTTTTTTTTTAATCATGGTTTTCAGGAAGTCCAACAATCCTCAATCCTTAGATTGTCTCTCCTAGCGATATTTTCCAGATTGGTTGTTTTTCCAATGAGGTATTTTATATTTTCTTCTATTTTTTTCTTTTTTTTTTCTTTTTTTTTTTTTGTTTTTGTTTTTGTTTTTGTTTGACTGATTCTTGATGTCTCTTTAAATATTCATTTCCATTTGTTGAATTCTAATTTTTAGTGAATTATTTTCTTCAGTTATTTTTTAGCTCCCTTTGTATTCAATCCATTGAATTTTTAAATGTGTTGTTTTGTTTATTACTTTTTTTTTTCATTTCACAAATTCTATTTTTCAGTGAATTGGTTTCTTTTTTCATATCTATTTTGTAAGGAGTTATGTGTTTTTTTCTATTTCATCAAATCTATATTGTAAGGAGTTATACACTTTTTCCATTTCATCATATCTATTTTAAAAGGAGTTTTCTCAGATAATTTCTGGTTTTCCTTCTCTATGCCTCTGGCAAAGATCTCATTTCCTTTCCCCATTTTTCTTCTAACTCTCTTTAAAGATCCTTTTTGATTCTTCCAAAAGAGCTTTGTGAAATGGGGACCAACTAGAGTTGATTTTTAGGAACCTCAGGGTTTGATATCTATTCTCTCTCTCCATAAAAGCTGTCTATGGTCAGAGTTCTTTTTGCTTTTTTGCTCATTTTTAAGAGTTGAGATCTGTTCTTAAAGCAGAGAGGTGACAGCCACTTTAGTTTGTCTGGGGGCCAGAGTTTGTGATTGCCTTCTGGTGCTGGGTGGGAGTGGCTAAGTCCCTGTTCTGGAGTTCAGGGGCTCACAATGTGCCTTTTGTGTTTGCTTTGGGTGCCTCACAGCAAATATGTTGAATTACTGCGTTGTAATCAGGACAGAGTAGCCTAAAAGTCTCACAGAAGACTTCTCAATGCATGCACGCCTCAGTGCTTTGGCTCTTAGACTACAGCCAAAAACCAACTATCCAGCAAAATTAAGCATTATCTTTCAGTGAAAACAAAGGACATTCAATAAAATAGGGGATTTTCATTTATTTTTAATGAAAAGCCCAGCGCTGTACAGAAAATTTGTTTTTCAAAGTCAGAACTCGAGAAGCATAAAAAGGTAAAAATGTTTTTTAAAAATGTTTACATCTCCATGTGGGAAAATGATATATTTAACTCTTAAGAACTGTGCCTTTGTTAAGTGTATACTTAGAGGGTGTAGGTATAATTTGACTTTACTGTGATGATATAAAAAAAGACTAGTGCTGGAAAAGGTATTGTACTACAAGAAGAAGAAATGGGAGAAAAATTAGGGTAAATTGCATTACATGAAGAGACAAAAAAAAAGATCTATTAAAGTGAATGGGGAAAGAAAGGAGAGGAATGAACATTGTGGGAACCTTAATCTCATGTGATTACAGAGAGTCATCTGCATCCAGAAAGAGGACTATTGGGACTCAATGTGGATCACAACATAGTTTTTTCATCTTTTGTTGTTGTTGTTGCTTGCTTGCTTGCTTTTTGCTTGCTTTCTTGTTTTTTTTTTTTTTCTTTTTGAACTGATTTTGCTTGTGCAGCATGATAAATGTGGAAATATGTATAGAAGAATTGTATATGTTTAACATGGATTGTATTGCTTGCTGTCTGGGGGAGGGAGTAAGGAAAGGTAGGGAAAAAAAATTTAGAACACAGAGTTTTGCAGAGGTGAATGTTGAAAACTATCTTTGGGTATATTTTGAGAATAAAAAGCTATTATTAAAAAAAGAATACTTTTGTGATTTCCTCTTCCATATCTTTGCTTAACCTTTTTATTGCCTGAAAGGCCATTATCAATTCTGCCTATGAAAATCCTATGCTTTTAAAATTACTTTCATAAGGCCTTCCATTTTAACCCTATTCAAAAATGATTCAGTCTTCTTTTTTATTGCAGTAATTCTCAGTTTATATGACTCATGTCCTAGCTAACTAGAATAGGGCCTAGTCTATGTTATTTAGATGTGATTTCTGTGAAATCCCAATTTTGTGTGAAAAGTTCTGTATTCAAATCCTCAGTCTGCTTTTTAACAAATGTTAATATGAGCAAATCCCTTTACATCTCCATGGTTGTTTTTACATACGTAAAATAGAGATTTTCCATACAAAGTGAGTTTTTTGGTGGGGTTGAGCTGGAGGCAACTTTGGTATAGTGAAGAGAGTACTAGATTTGGTCAAGGGACCAATTCTGCCATTTACTAGTCATATATCCCCCAGTCAAGTCATTTACTTCTCTTGCCTTCATTTTTTCATTTATAAAAGTCATAATAACATCTGAATTTCTCTCCACATATCTAAATACATTTCACTGATGACATTATTTACTCTGTTTTTTTTCAAAGCTTTTTATTTTACTATGCATCTTTCCATTGCTCCATGGGTGATACACATATTTAATTAGGAGTAAGGGATCATAGATTTAGAATTGAAAGGGATCTCAGAGGCAGTAAGCTTTGACTTTACTGTGATGATATAAAAAAAGACTAGTGCTGGAAAAGGTATTGTACTACAAGAAGAAGAAATGGGAGAAAAATTAGGGTAAATTGCATTACATGAAGAGACAAAAAAAAAGATCTATTAAAGTGAATGGGGAAAGAAAGGAGAGGAATGAACATTGTGGGAACCTTAATCTCATGTGATTACAGAGAGTCATCTGCATCCAGAAAGAGGACTATTGGGACTCAATGTGGATCACAACATAGTTTTTTCATCTTTTGTTGTTGTTGTTGCTTGCTTGCTTGCTTTTTGCTTGCTTTCTTGTTTTTTTTTTTTCTTTTTGAACTGATTTTGCTTGTGCAGCATGATAAATGTGGAAATATGTATAGAAGAATTGTATATGTTTAACATGGATTGTATTGCTTGCTGTCTGGGGGAGGGAGTAAGGAAAGGTAGGGAAAAAAAATTTAGAACACAGAGTTTTGCAGAGGTGAATGTTGAAAACTATCTTTGGGTATATTTTGAGAATAAAAAGCTATTATTAAAAAAAGAATACTTTTGTGATTTCCTCTTCCATATCTTTGCTTAACCTTTTTATTGCCTGAAAGGCCATTATCAATTCTGCCTATGAAAATCCTATGCTTTTAAAATTACTTTCATAAGGCCTTCCATTTTAACCCTATTCAAAAATGATTCAGTCTTCTTTTTTATTGCAGTAATTCTCAGTTTATATGACTCATGTCCTAGCTAACTAGAATAGGGCCTAGTCTATGTTATTTAGATGTGATTTCTGTGAAATCCCAATTTTGTGTGAAAAGTTCTGTATTCAAATCCTCAGTCTGCTTTTTAACAAATGTTAATATGAGCAAATCCCTTTACATCTCCATGGTTGTTTTTACATACGTAAAATAGAGATTTTCCATACAAAGTGAGTTTTTTGGTGGGGTTGAGCTGGAGGCAACTTTGGTATAGTGAAGAGAGTACTAGATTTGGTCAAGGGACCAATTCTGCCATTTACTAGTCATATATCCCCCAGTCAAGTCATTTACTTCTCTTGCCTTCATTTTTTCATTTATAAAAGTCATAATAACATCTGAATTTCTCTCCACATATCTAAATACATTTCACTGATGACATTATTTACTCTGTTTTTTTTCAAAGCTTTTTATTTTACTATGCATCTTTCCATTGCTCCATGGGTGATACACATATTTAATTAGGAGTAAGGGATCATAGATTTAGAATTGAAAGGGATCTCAGAGGCAGTAAGCTCTGATTTTACAGTTGAGGAAATAAACAGGGAGAAGTTAAATGACTTGTCCATAGTCAGATAGTAAGTATTTAAGGCAGGATTTTAATATAAAACTCACTTCCAAATCCAGTACATATAGCAGTTAAGGATAATGGGTGAAAAGCTAAAGTTCATTTTGTGATGTGAAATAAAAGCAAGTATCACTTTTAATGTTAGATGAATTTATTGTGAGGATCTTATGGGAGGATTTTTTTTTCTTTAAAGCAATGAGAAGATACTTAGGGCAGGAGTCAAACTAAAAAGGAGACAAGAACAAGGTCAGAAATAATTATGCATCAAAACAATTTCTGACAAAGGGCAAATTCAAACTCAACAAAGACAGAGTAACCAGACTTGGCAGTTTGTTGTTACAGAGTGTGAACAGAAGGAGCCAAAGCTTCAGGCAATGTTAGCAGAAAGAAAATACATTTTAATATATTAAATAGTGTCCTCATTCCCAAATTTCTATTAAATCTCTTGCCAAAAGAAATATGTCGGGATGCATATCAGCTACAATATGGCTTTCAATTGCCAGACCACTGTAGGCCAAGACAGGGAGTTTTGTTCAATAATCTTGGCACTTCAAGCTCAATATATATTTACAGGGTTAATAATCTGTTCAAGTAAAGGGTGATATCCAGATAAATAGACAAAATAAAAATAATGGAAAATAGATTTGCCAAGGAAATTCAAATTACATTTCTACTACTATTTTTCTCTTCAGACTGTACTTCTGAAAATACCTTTCCAGCAGAGCAGTCAGTAAGTCCAATTATGTATTTTTAGACACTAGTAAAAAGCTTTTCTTTCCTTTTTTCCTCTCCCCTTAATCTACACATCTGGAAAGGCCAGAGATGATGACCAGGAATTGGCATATACCATTCTTATCCAATGTGCTTAGATTAATTTCCTTCACTTTTATAACACTTTCCTATACTACTGCTCTAGAATTCAGTAAAATGTCTCACTGTACAAAAGTATCAGAAAAGAGAAAATCCAGACCAGAAAACAAGTGTGAATGAAGTTCTAAGTTTCCCATCACTGCCTTTATCAGAAAAAAAAATAGAAGTGGAGAGGTGGGCCTTTAATGTAAACATTCTTTATAGGTCATTTTCTCTCCTTAATCTCTGTCTCTATACTATCCCATTTAATTTTGACTTGAGAGAATTACATCTTCCTATTGTCTTCTCATGGCATTTTTGAAATATCAATGATTATCTCTATTTTATTGTTAGTTTTTTTTATCAGATTTCATTGTTGGGAATTCCCAATCTGAAATTTTTTTGGATTTATTTTATTTTAATTAATATAATAAAATAAGCATTTTTGTCACATAATTTAAAAAGATTATTGACATGAAACTGTAAATCTATTATATACTTCTTATTTTAAAAAAAATAAATAACATTATGTAACTTTCTTTTTTCTTCCTTTTTTCCTTCTTTCTTTGCTTTCCCACACTCCAGAGATGGCTATCATTAGACACAAATATATGTGTGTGTACATCTTCCTTTATATGTAGATAATTTGTGTATTTATAATAGTTAGAATATTCTTATTTAATCAAAATTGTTTTTAAAATAATGCTGCCATCACTGTATATAATATTTTCTTGGTTTTGCTTAACTTGTTAAATAATTCTCCAAATGATGAATATCCCCATAGTTTTCATTTCTTTGCCACCACAAAGAAAGATGCCATAAACACTTTAGAAGGTATATGCCCTTTTTCTTTTCTCTAGTCATCTTTGGAAATAGATCTACTACTGGTAATGGTAGGTCAAAGGGTATGAGTAGCTTAATAACTCTTTGGGCATAATTTCAGATTGCTGTCCAAAATGGTTGGATCAGTTCACAATTCTTTTTTTTTTTTTTAAATTTTATTTTATTTAATAATAACTTTGTATTGACAGAATCCATGCCAGGATAATTTTTACACGACATTATCCCTTGCAATCACTTATGTTTCGTTTTTTTCCCCTCCCTCCCTCCCCCCCCCCCCCAGGATGGCAAGCAGTCCTATATATGTTAAATATGTTGCAGTATATCCTAGATACAATACATATTTGCAGAACCGAACAGTTCTCTTGTTGCACAGGGAGAATTGGATTCAGAAGGTAAAAATAACTCGGGAAGAAAATCAAAAATGAAAATAGTTCACATTCATTTCCCAGTATTCCTTCTTTGGGTGTAGCTGTTTCTGTCCATCATTTCTCCAATGAAACTCAGTTAAGTCTCTTTGTCAGAGAAATCCACTTCCATCAGAATACATCCTCATACAATATCGTTGTCGAAGTGTATAATGATCTCCTGGTTCTGCTCATCTCACTTAGCATCAGTCCATGTAGGTCTCTCCAAGCCTCTCTGTATTCATCCTGCTGGTCATTCCTTACAGAGCAATAATATTCCATAACATTCATATACCACAATTTACCCAGCCATTCTCCAATTGATGGGCATCCATTCATTTTCCAGTTTCTAGCCACTACAAACAGGGCTGCTACAAACATTTTGGCACATACAGGTCCCCTTCCCTTTTTTAGTATCTCTTTGGGGTATAAGCCCAATAGAAACACTGCTGGATCAAAGGGTATGCACAGTTTGATAACTTTTTGGGCATAATTCCAGATCGCTCTCCAGAATGGCTGGATTCGTTCACAACTCCACCAACAATGCATCAGTGTCCCCGTTTTCCCGCATCCCCTCCAACATTCATCATTATTTTTTCCTGTCATCTTAGCCAATCTGACAGGTGTGTAGTGATATCTCAGAGTTGTCTTAATTTGCATTTCTCTGATCAATAGTGATTTGGAACACTCTTTCATGTGAGTGGTAATAGTTTCAATTTCTTCATCTGAAAATTGTCTGTTCATATCCTTTGACCATTTATCAATTGGAGAATGGCTTGATTTTTTATAAATTTGAGTCAGTTCTCTATATATTTTGGAAATGAGGCCTTTATCAGAACCTTTAATTGTAAAGATGTTTTCCCAGTTTGTTACTTCCCTACTAATCTTGTTTGCATTCGTTCTGTTTGTACAAAGGCTTTTTAATTTGATATAATCAAAATTTTCTATTTTGTGATTGGTAATGGTCTCTAGTTCATCTTTGGTCACAAATTTCTTTCTCCTCCACAAGTCTGAGAGATAAACTATCCTATGTTCCTCTAATTTATTTATAATCTCGTTCTTTATGCCTAGGTCATGGACCCATTTTGATCTTATCTTGGTATGTGGTGTTAAGTGTGGGTCCTTGCCTAATTTCTGCCATACTAATTTCCAGTTATCCCAGCAGTTTTTAATCAAATAATGAAATCTTATCCCAAAATTTAGAATCTTTGGGTTTGTCAAACACTAGATTGCTATAGTTGACTATTCTGTCTTGTGAACCTAACCTTTTCCACTGATCAACTAATCTATTTCTAAGCCAATACCAGATGGTTTTGGTGACTGCTGCTTTATAATATAATTTTAGATCAGGTACAGCTAGACCACCTTCATTTGATTTTTTTTTTTCATTAATTCCCTTGAGATTCTCGACTTTTTATTGTTCCATATGAATTTTGTTGTTATTTTTTCTAAATCATTAAAATATTTTCTTGGAAGTCTGATTGGTATAGCACTAAATAAATAGATTAGTTTAGAGAGTATTGTCATCTTTATTATATTTACTCGGCCTATCCAAGAGCACTTAATATTTTTCCAATTATTTAAGTCTGACTTTATTTGTGTGAAAACTTTTTTGTAATTTTGCTCATATAATTCCTGACTTTCCTTTGGTAGGTAGATTCCAGTTCACAATTCTAACAACAATGAATTAGTGTCCCAATTTTTTCACATCTCCAACTTTCTCCTTCAGTAATTTCACATAATTACTGAAAAGTTAGTGAAATAAAAAATAAATATAACTAAGTAATATAATGTGATAGCCAAAACATATTGTAGGGTATATTAGTAGAATTATAATTTACAGAATAATGTAGTCCATAGCTACACTGTAGTCTTCCCTGGTCAGATTATATTTGAGCATTTGTTTCCTTCTTGAGTATCATATTTTAGGGAAAACATTGAAAAGTTAGAGCATTGGAAATAGGGAACTAGGATAGTGAGGATACTTGAAGTGATAAAAGGGGGAAAATACAAAGTAAAAAAAAAAAGTACACAGCAGAGAACAAAAGAACAATCTACAAGGAAATAAACAAAAAGATGAATACTCATGAATATAATTTCTTTTATTATAATATATCCTTTATTGAATTGGAAATTCATTGTTATATTTTGAATCTTCCTAACATTCTGCTGGGCACATGACAATGTTTTGTTTTGTTTTATTTTTTATATCAAAATTTTAAAAATCAAAATAATATAAATTATAGTATAAATAAAAATATAAAAATAAAGAAAAACTGGAAGAAAATATATTAAATAAAGCGAAACAACCCAGAAGAAATAATTCTGTGGTTATTTATACAAGTAGAGCAATACATAACCATTGTATCTTTTAGGAAGAATGAGATCTTTAGGAATACAAGAAATCAAGGCAGAAAATATCCTCTTATTTCAATGTAGACAAACATACAGTCCCTATTTTTTTTCCTCCAAACATCATCATCAAATCACAAAATTATAATAAATCTTGAATATTATGTTTGTCTACCTCTTATCCACTCACATTATTTTTTTCTTTCCAGTGCTTTCATGTATTTTACAAAGGGAGTTCACTCACTGAAACAAATACTGTTATAATCTTTATATGGTTTTCTCTACTTTATGGCTTTCCTCTCCTGTAATGTTCTGATTAGTTTTCTGGAGGGCCTTCGGACCAGCCTTGGTCTCAGTGGAATAATCAGTACAAGAATAATCAGTAATAAAGTCCAAAGTCTTTATTATCTCCTTTACAATCTATCTCCTTCACCTGGGACCGGGCTAGCTTTCTGGGGGACCTTCAGATGGGCCTTGGTCTTAGTGGAGAAATGAAGGAGATAGGACAGCCACCCCGAGGGTCTTTATCTTCCAGAATGTCCTCTTTCCTCCTGCCTCCTGCCTCCAGCCTCCAGCCTCCAGCCTCCAGCCTCCAGCCTCCAGCTCCAGCCTCCAGCCTCCAGCTCCAGCCTCCAGCCTCCAGCCTCCAGCCTCCAGCCTCCAGCCTCCAGCCTCCAGCCTCCAGCCTCCAGCCTCCAGCCTCCAGCCTCCAGCCTCCAGCCTCCAGTCCTCTGTCCTCTTTATTTCCAAGTCTCTCTTCCTTCCTAGATCTCTTAGTTCTTATATACTCTATTATAAGTACATCATCATAATTGTCAATCTTATAGAATAGATGTTAACTTGTACAATTATACAAAGTACTAAGTACATGTAAACTAGAGAATCATTATCTTAATTCCACTGAGTTAACACCTTGTTGTAAGATTACTTGTTTCAAGTACACCTTATTATTTCCCTTCTCTCTTTCAATTTCAAATTTCATGAAAAAAATTCTTTCCATTTGCCTCTTTGCCACCCATTCACAAGTCAAATACTTGTAATCTGAATTTTCATACTCCTTTTTCTGAAATTGTTTTCTTCAAGTCACCAATGACAGCCAAATTACTTAAACCAAGGACCTTTTTTCTTGGCCTTGTTCCCTTTGAGTTACTGATGAAGCCCTTTCTTATTATCCTTAGCTTCTGTTTCACTACATTCCTTTTATGTGTCAATTCATTTGGCCCAAATAGTTGTTTTCCTCTTTATGAGAGCTACCGAGGCCATTCATGCCACAGTTCTCAGATAATATTTAAATCACAGTTTTCATGGTGGTGATGATTGGGGTCAATATTGAGGGTAAGGGAGAGCAGAGAAAGAAATTCAAGAGCCAGGAATGATTGAAAACTAAAGCTTTTTCTTTTCACAATTCTTTTGGCAGCATCCAATTGTGACTCTTTTCTTACCCACTTTATGATTCATTTATCATTAACAGGATCATTTGTAAGAGTCCAAATCTTCCTACTAGGGAAATAGTAGAATACAGACTAAATCTGGAATCTTACCACTATAGTCACCATTATAAATTTTCTCTTCTCTGTCCTTACATTTCCTTTCCCGTGTCTGCATGGCTTTTAACTCCTAATTGACTCGTCTCAGAAAACATCCCTAATACTTGTGGGGGCAAGTTTACAAGTTGTCACCTGGCAGATAGTGATTCTTGGGTAATTACAAGCTTGATTTATTCGATGATTTCTAGGCTTTAGATTCCTACTTCCCAGAACAGTGGTTTCCTGACAATTTACAATAATGCTTTCTAATCATTTGTAATTTTAAAAAATTACTTTATTAATAAAACTAAATGTTCTCTTTTCTAGAATTACTCATTACTGTGTAATGAGAAGAGCAAGATTTTATGCAAGATGAATCCATTAGTCAAGATACAGCCACCTATATCTTAAGTTCTGTTTTTTATCCCAAGGTCTTTTCCAGTGGAATGGATACCACCCTCTCTCCAAACTTTATGCCCACCAAACCTACTTCACATTGCTTCCAATGTTTCCTCTCTTAATAGATCTCTTAACAATTGAATACTCTACTTGAACTTTTTCCTCAATGATTAACATACTCTCATGCCTTTGAACAGTCTCCATCTCAGTGTTTCTGATGATCTGCCTAGTAATGCAAATCATATTTCCAGTTATCCACTGCCTTCCTTCTCCTACCCTTACTCCCAACCTGTCTTAGTGTCTTACTACAAATATACTCACCCTTTTTCACAGTGCTCTTTGGAATACCTGTTCCATTAGGAAGCAAACTTACTTTATCTTAAACTTTTTTCTTCTCATTTTTGCCATCTTCTGGCACTCACTACTGCCTTTCTAATGGAATTGCATTTCTAAAACGTACTTTATAATATTAGTTTCACTTTTCCTGATATCTCTTGACTCACTGGTCATCATGAGAGAATTATAAAACTCCTTGCTCCCTATCAACACCTCTAGACTCTCTTTCTACAATTATCATTCAGCAACCTTTTGACCACTGAGATTCATAATTTTCACATTTATCATCCAGTACAGATACTACATGGACATTATCTATTAATTGTTGAGAAATTATCCTTATATCTTCTCTCTGCTCTTATTCCTACCTCCATATTCAACATAAATATTATTATCCACTCAGGTACTCTACTCATTCTTCAATCTACTCAATTCCCCATTCCGTATTCCGAGTTATACACATAAGTGGTCAACCTTTGACATTGCCATCACTTATGAATTTCATTTCTATATTTATTAATTTTGAAATTCCTTAGTGTTTGATAATAATCTTTTATCATTCCATTTCCCTCCATAAAATATGATCCTTAATCTTGTTCTTAATCTTCTTTGTGACTTCTTTTCTTTCCATTCCCCCATTCTTTCACAAACTAATACTGACCATACTATGCTGTCTTTTACATTTTGGCCACTTACTAAACTACCTTCAATTTCCTTATTTCCTTGACCTATCAATTGTCAGAATAGTGATTTATGGACATAGTATATTTGTATGTCAAACATATGACTAGTAATGTAATATATAAATATATATGTAAAATTTTCCTTTTTATGATAGTTTATGTTTCTTTTACTTCTCTTTCACTATATGTTTAAATTGCTTCTATTTCTTCACTGTGATAAAGAGTGTTTTCCTTGCTAACTGAATATATCTTCTTATTTTCTCCAAATCACTTTGGTTCTCATTTATTGATCAATAATAGGTCCTAGATTCAGTCTCACTTGGTCAATATTTTGGACCTTGATTGAGTTAGAGTGAATGTAGTTAGCAATGTTTCTGTTTTGCCAGAAGCTCTTCCCCTCCCAGATTGCTTTTTTTTTTTTTTGACTAGATAAAAGAAGCCACTCTCTGCCTCATTTCTTACCTAATCTTAATCACTGACTAAGCAAATACTGGGTATTGCCTCAGTCAAACTGAGACCTGCTAGAGATCTTAGCTTAAAAAGGCAAAGGTCTCCTGCTATATACATATAGCTAATGAGGAGAGGATGAGGCAGGTGATCTTGCACAGACTTTTAAGTCCAATTAACTTGCATGTCAACCCTAACCTCCCTGATGTCATGGCCCTTTATGAGAATGAAGGACAAGCAACAGCAACAAGAACACCACCAACGCAATAACAGCAGCAACAATAACAACAGCAGCAACCATAACAGTGACAACAGCACCAACAGCAATTGCACCAGCAACAACAGCAACAACAACAATAGCAATAACAACACCAACATGACCAGCAACAACAACAGTACCATCACCAACACCAACAGCAACAGCAACAATAACAGCACCAGCAACAACAGCAGCAACAAAGAACAACAGCAGCAACAGCAACAATTGCACCAATAGCAACAGCAACAGGAGCAACAACATCACCACCAACAATAGCAACAGCAATAACAACAGCACCAACAATATTAACAGCAATAGCAATAGCAACAACAACAGCAGCAGCAGCAACAGCAACAGCAACAGCAACAATAGCATCAACTGCACCACCACCACCAGCAATAACAATAGCCACAACAGCAACAGCAATAGCAACACAACCACCACTAGCAGCACCAGCAACAGCAACAATAGCATCAACTGCACCACCACCACCAGCAATAACAACAGCCACAACAGCAACAGCAACAGCAACACAACCACCACCAGCAGGACCAGCAACAACAGAACAGCAACAACAGCAGCAGCACCACCAGTGGCAACAACAGCAACATCACCAATACCAACACCAACAGCACCAAACAGCAATAACAATAGCAACAGCAATTACAACAACAGCACTAACAATACAAACTGCAACAGCAACAGCGACCACAGCACCAACAGCATTAACAGCAACAGCAACAATAACAGCAATACCAACAGCAAAACATCAACAACAGCACCAATATTAACAACAGCAGTACAAGCAACTGCAATAATATCAGCCACAACAGAAACAACAACAGTAACAACAGCACCACCACCACCAGCAATAACAACAGCAACACAACCACTACCAGCAGCACCAGCAGTAATCAACAACAGCAACAACAGCAGCAGCAACACCAATGACAACAGCAACACTACCAACACCAACAGCACCAAACAGCAATAAGAACAGCAACAGCAACAGCAACCACAGCACCAACAGCATTAACAGCACAGCAACAGCAACAACAACAGCATTAACAGCACAGCAACAGCAACAATAACAGCACCAATAATATCAACTGCAACAACAGCAACAACAACCTAATTCCTAATTTTATTTAGGCAGCCACTATCCTTCCTACCATTTGATTTTTGTGCTATTCCTTAATCTCTTTTACCATACAAATCCAATCAGTTGCCAAGTCTTGATGATTTTATCTTCAAGATTTGTGTTTTTCTTTCCATTAACTTGGACACTTTTCTAGTTCAGATCTTTATCATCTCTCAGTGGGATTATTGTCATAGTCACCTGACTTTGGGCCTAAAATCTTTCTTCTTTCTCCAATCTATCCATTTTTCTGGCTCCATGCATTTTCATAAGCTTTCTCCCTCTCTTTGGATTGTAATTTATCTTCAACTCCTCCTCTTGGATTTCAAATGCCATCTTTCCAAAGGAACACTTTCTAATATCCTCAGCTAATAGTGCATCCTCACCCCAGAAAATTTCTTGTATCAACTTTGCCTAAATTATTTATTCACACATGTTATTTCTCCCCACTCTTCTCTACAATATTGTCAATATAGGGATTTGTTGTCATTGTTATATAATTTTTGTCAACTTTTCACATATAATGGCTTTAGATTGGCTTTAATTTTTCAATAACTACTGAAGAAAATCACACATTAAAAACTAGAATGGGGCAAATGGAATCTAGTGACTCTGTGAGACAGCAAGAATCAATTAAACAAACTAAAAAGAATGAAAGAATGGAAGAAAATGTGAAATACCCCATTGGAAAAATAGCTGACCTGAAGACAGTTCCAGAAGAGACAATTTTAAAATTATTGGCCTTAAAAAATATGGCCTGACTTCATTTCTAAATTATATAGAGAATTGACTCAAATTTATAAGAATTCAAGCCATTTTCCAATTGATATAAATGGTAGAAGAATATGAACAATTTTCAGATGAAGAAATTAAAACTATTTCTAATTATATGAGAAGGTACTCTAAATCACTGTTGATCAGAGAAATGCAAATTAAGACAACTCTGAGAAACTACTACACACCTCTCAGATTGGCTAAGATTACAGGAAAAGGTAAGGATGAATTTTGGAGAGGATGTGGGAAAACTGGGATACTAATACATTGTTGGTGGAATTGTGAACAGATCCAATCATTCTGGAGAGCAATCTGGAACTATATTCAAGAAGTTATCAAACTGTGTTTTTTTGATCCAGCAGTGTTTCTACTGGGCCATATCCCAAAGAGATTTTTAAAGAAAAGAAAAGGACCCACTTTATGATTCATTTATCATTAACAGGATCATTTGTAAGAGTCCAAATCTTCCTACTAGGGAAATAGTAGAGTACAGACTAAATCTGGAATCTTACCACTATAGTCACCATTATAAATTTTCTCTTCTCTGTCCTTACATTTCCTTTTTGTAGTGGCAAGAAATTGGAAACCGAATGGATGCCCATTAGTTGGAGAATGGCTGAATATTATTGTTCTATAAAAAATGATCAAGAGGATGATTTCAGAAAAGCCTGGAGAGACTTACACGAACTGATGAAATGAAGAGAACCTGGAGATCATTGTACATGGCAAAATCAATATTGTATGATAATCAATTCTAATGAATGTGACTCTTTGCAACAACGAGATGGCTGATGCCAGGTCCAATGATCTTGTGATTAAGAGAGCCATGTCTACCTAGAGAGAAGACTGTGGGAGCTGAATATGGATCACAACATAACATTCTCATTCTTTTTGTTGTTGTTCACTTGAATTTTGGTTTCTTACTCATTTACTTTCTTTTTTTTTAATCTGATTTTTCTTGTGCAGCAAGAGAATTGTATAAATATGTTTATACATATTGGATTTAACATATTTTAACATGTGTAACATATATACTGCATTGCCTGCCATCTAGGGAGGAAGTGAGGGGAACAAGGAGAAATCTGAAATACAAGGCTATGCAAGAGTCAATGTTGTCAAATTATCTGTGCATATATTTTGAAAATAAAAAGCTTTATTAAAAATAAAAGAAATAAAAAAAAATTTCTAGGTGTAAATAAAATAAAATAAAATAAAAAATAACAATATGGCCTGAAAGCCATGATCAAAAAAAGAGCCTGGATAGCATTCTTCAAAAGATCCTTAAAGAAAACCACTCCAATATTCTAGAAACAGAGAGGGAAATACTCATTAATAGAATCCATTGATCACCTTTGGAAAGAGATCCCACAAGGAAAAGTCCAAGGAATACTGCAAAACTCCAGAACTACAATCTCAAAAAAAAAATACTGTAAGCTGCCAGACAAAAACAATTCAAATATGGAGGAGCAATATCAAATATCAATATCAAAAAACAATATTAAATATCAAAAATCAGGATTACCCAGGATGTGACAGCTTCTATAATAAAGGATCAGAGAGCCTGTAATACTACATTCAGGAAGCCAAGGGATCTGGGGTTACAGTCAAAACTTAACTGCCCAGTGAGGCTCAGTATCATCTTTCAGGGGAGGTAATGGATCTTCAACAAAATAAAGAGATTTTTCAAATCATTTCTATTGAAAAAAATAGAAGTTAACAGAAAATTTAACCTACAAGTGCAGGACTGGAGAGAAACATAAAAAGGTAAATGGGGAAAATATATATTATTTAAAGATTAAACTCTTTACATCCCTAGATAGGAAAAACAATATCTGTAACTCTTGCTGACTGTATCTGTCATTGGGGTAGAGGGGGGCATCACATAGACTGAATGTGTGGTTGTGAATGTTTCCTAATGTGATGATATCAAAGAATTCAAATCTTCCTTACATCAGATTTAGTGCTCTAGCCATTGCATCAATGAGGATTAAAAAGAAATATGCTTTGTATATGGTCATACTTTTAAATGGCAGAGTTAAAATTCAAACTCAGTTCTTTCCAAACTCTTAATTCTGTTCCTTATCCACTATACCATGCCTATAAATCATGCTTATGCCAAGGAAACATACATTGTTAGTATAACAGCATCTTGTCAGTTAAAGATATATTATCGTCTGTCATTCCTTACATGTGAACTACCAGTTAATCTTTGACTATCAATTGAGTCATTTATTTGTAGCAATTTTTGACTTGTTTCATTCAGGAAACTTGATGTAGTATCTAAGTTACATGCGCACAAAAGCCTGTTTGCAACAAGTAAGGGGTTCTTCCCTGAGGCTTCAGAGCAGTAGAATAATATTATATAACTACTTCCCCACAAAAAACTGTTCTCAACTGAATTATCTTCAATTAATATCATTTTGCTGCTCTAAATATCCTTTCATTGATATGGATAAATAAACCTCTTTTGGTTACTGATAGATTGGCTACAAATGGTTATGTCATTCCATTTTTTAAATCTAAGATATCAATCGGGTCTGAGTCAAGTTTTATCTATTATATAACAGGCACCCTGCCTTGCCATGATGAAATGTCATAATAAATCTCTAGTGGAAGTGGTTCCAACATCTTCCAAGTAATATTTTCTCCTAATATTGGTAATTAGATGCATTTAATTAGTGATTAATCAATACTTTTATAAATTAATATATATGATAAATAAACCAGAATCTTACTTCTTTCAATAATTCATTTATTATTTCTTGTCTTAGTAGATTTTATCATGCCCTCTAAAACTTTCTCATTGAACAATTAAAGTCATTTCCTAAATATTTTAATATTTTATTAAAACTGGATGGTAAAATGGATAATGTTAAACTTGGTTGTAAAGACCAGATTTAAAATCTATCTTGGATAGTTATTTATCTGTATGATTTTCTGAAAATCACTTAACCTTTCTCAGCCTCAGTTTCCTCAACTGTAAATAGAAATAATAATAATAATAATAATAGTACCTACCTTAAAGTTTTAGAAAGATAAAATATGTCAGTTCTTGACTTGTTTCATTCAAAAAGCTAAGGCTTGGGCTCTTGATGTAGTATCTAAGTCACTTGAGCAGAAAAGTTTGTTTTCAACAAGTCAGAGATTCTTTTCAAACCTTTAAATATTAGATATTATATTATTATTACTATTATTATTGTTCATAGATACTAGAGATATTGTGATATAGATATGGATACTAGTGAACAGTTGTATATCTATAACCAATCCCTTTTGACTGATTTATATTCATTCATGTCTGCTCATGTATATCATTGTTATATTAAATACCATATCTAAACTATATATTAAAAGATTACATAGTTTTAATCTGTTTACATCTATACCGAATATGTCCCTTCATTATCCTTTTAATTGCTTACTATTCTTATTCCTCTGATATTATAGTATTCAATAACTTGCAGCCATTTTGTGGCAGAGAGATGATAATAAAAGGGGATTATATAACTACTTCCCCACAAAAAACTGTTCTCAACTGAATTATCTTCAATTAATATCATTTTGCTGCTCTAAATATCCTTTCATTGATATGGATAAATAAACCTCTTTTGGTTACTGATAGATTGGCTACAAATGGTTATGTCATTCCATTTTTTAAATCTAAGATATCAATCGGGTCTGAGTCAAGTTTTATCTATTATATAACAGGCACCCTGCCTTGCCATGATGAAATGTCATAATAAATCTCTAGTGGAAGTGGTTCCAACATCTTCCAAGTAATATTTTCTCCTAATATTGGTAATTAGATGCATTTAATTAGTGATTAATCAATACTTTTATAAATTAATATATATGATAAATAAACCAGAATCTTACTTCTTTCAATAATTCATTTATTATTTCTTGTCTTAGTAGATTTTATCATGCCCTCTAAAACTTTCTCATTGAACAATTAAAGTCATTTCCTAAATATTTTAATATTTTATTAAAACTGGATGGTAAAATGGATAATGTTAAACTTGGTTGTAAAGACCAGATTTAAAATCTATCTTGGATAGTTATTTATCTGTATGATTCTCTGAAAATCACTTAACCTTTCTCAGCCTCAGTTTCCTCAACTGTAAATAGAAATAATAATAATAATAATAATAATAGTACCTACCTTAAAGTTTTAGAAAGATAAAATATGTCAGTTCTTGACTTGTTTCATTCAAAAAGCTAAGGCTTGGGCTCTTGATGTAGTATCTAAGTCACTTGAGCAGAAAAGTTTGTTTTCAACAAGTCAGAGATTCTTTTCAAACCTTTAAATATTAGATATTATATTATTATTACTATTATTATTGTTCATAGATACTAGAGATATTGTGATATAGATATGGATACTAGTGAACAGTTGTATATCTATAACCAATCCCTTTTGACTGATTTATATTCATTCATGTCTGCTCATGTATATCATTGTTATATTAAATACCATATCTAAACTATATATTAAAAGATTACATAGTTTTAATCTGTTTACATCTATACCGAATATGTCCCTTCATTATCCTTTTAATTGCTTACTATTCTTATTCCTCTGATATTATAGTATTCAATAACTTGCAGCCATTTTGTGGCAGAGAGATGATAATAAAAGGGGATAATAAAAGTACTGCACAATCTCTCAAATGTGATACAACTCACATTTTCCCATTCAATTTTGTATTCATTTGTGTCGCATCTGAGATATATACATTTATAGACTGAGTTGTTTGTCATAATCTACATAATATTTTTCAAACTAAAGCTTACTTTATCATCAAAAAATAATGTGATCCTTTCTGGACCCTCTGCAGTATTATATAATTCAATCATAAGGATAATTAATTATAAAAATAATTTCAAGTTAACATTGTCTTTTATAAGAAATGTTTTTATATATGGATTTCATTCTTATGTTTAATTGAGATATGGGACTATGTGTGGGGTGGGAGCCATGGCAGGTCACCTAGACCCACACATTTAATTTTAGTTTTTTTTTTTAATTTAAATTTTATTTTATTTAATAATAACTTTGTATTGACAGAATCCATTACAGGGTAATTTTTTACAACATTATCCCTTGCACTCACTTATGTTTTGATTTTTCCCCTCCCTCCCTCACCCCCCCCCCAAGATGGCAATCAGCCCTATATATGTTAAATATGTTGCAGTATATGCACAGGGAAAATTGGATTCAGAAGGTAAAAATAACTCGGGAACAAAATCAAAAATGCAAATAGTTCACATTCGTTTCCCAGTGTTCCTTCTTTGGGTGTAGCTGTTTCTATCCATCATTTATCCATTGAAACTCAGTTAGGTCTCTTTGTCATAGAAATCGACTTCCATCAGAATACATCCTCATACAATATCGTTGTCGAAGTGTATAATGATCTCCTGGTTCTGCTCATCTCACTTAGCATCAGTCCATGTAGGTCTCTCCAAGCCTCTCTGTATTCATCCTGCTGGTTATTCCTTACAGAGCAATAATATTCCATAACATTCATATACCACAATTTACCCAGCCATTCTCCAATTGATGGGCATCCATTCATTTTCCAGTTTCTAGCCACTACAAACAGGGCTGCCACAAACATTTTGGCACATACAGGTCCCTTTCCCTTTTTTAGTATCTCGTTGGGGTATAAGCCCAATAGAAACACTGCTGGATCAAAGGGTATGCACATTTTGATAACTTTTTGGGCATAATTCCAGATTGCTCTCCAGAATGGTTGGATTCATTCACAACTCCACCAACAATGCATCAGTGTCCCTGTTTTCCCGCATCCCCTCCAACATTCATCAATATTTTTCCCTGTCATCTTAGCCAATCTGACAGGTGTGTAGTGGTATCTCAGAGTTGTCTTAATTTGCATTTCTCTGATCAATAGTGATTTGGAACACTTTCATATGAGTGGTAATAGTTTCAATTTCATCATCCGAAAATTGTCATATCCTTTGATCATTTATCAATTGGAGAATGGCTTGATTTCCTATAAATTTGAGTCAGTTCTCTATATATTTTGGAAATGAGGCCTTTATCAGAACCTTTAACTGTGAAGATGTTTTCCCAGTTGGTTGCTTCCCTTCTAATCTTGTTTGCATTAGTTTTATTTGTACAAAGGCTTTTTAATTTGATTTAATCAAAATTTTTTATTTTGTGATCAGTAATGGTCTCTAGTTCACCTTTGGTCACAAATTTCTTTCTCCTCCACAAGTCTGAGAGATAAACTATCCTATGTTCCTCTAATTTATTTATAATCTCGTTCTTTATGCCTAGGTCATGGACCCATTTTGATCTTATCTTGGTATATGGTGTTAAGTATGGGTCCTTGCCTAATTTCTGCCATACTAATTTCCAGTTATCCCAGCAGTTTTTATCAAATAATTAAATCTTATCCCTAAAGTTAGAATCTTTGGGTTTGTCAAACAGTAGATTGCTATAGTTGACTATTCTGTCTTGTGAACCTAACCTTTTCCACTGATCAACTAATCTATTTCTTAGCCAATACCAAATGGTTTTGGTGACTGCTGCTTTATAATATAATTTTAGATCAGGTACAGCTAGACCACCTTCATTTGATTTTTTTCATTAATTCCCTTGAGATTCTCAACTTTTTATTGTTCCATATGAATTTTGTTGTTATTTTTTCTAGATCATTAAAATATTTTCTTGGAAGTCTGATTGGTATAGCACTAAATAAATAGATTAGTTTAGGGAGTATTGTCATCTTTATTATATTCTCTTGGCCTAGTCAAGAGCACTTAATATTTTTCCAATTATTTAAGTCTGACTTTATTTGTGTGGAAACTTTTTTGTAATTTTGCTCAAATAATTCCTGACTTTCCTTTGGTAGGTAGATTCCCAAATATTTTATGCTATCAACAGTTATTTTGAATGGAATTTCTCTTTGTATCTCTTGCTCTTGGATTTTGTTGGTGGTGTACACACATTTCATTTTAGCACTGGAACGTGCTTGGTAATTGAACTAGGGAGAGAGACAACATTGAGGACTATATATCACTTGAAATATGTTGAACTTGCGCCAGATCTCTGGCTCTCTTCAAACCCCTGTCATGTGTTACTTTGTCCACAATTCTAATTGAGATACATACAACTGACACCTCAAAAAGAGGGATTCTCTGACTCCAGCTTTCTTCTGGTTCTGATTATTACATCAGCACAGTTGGACACAACTATTGACATTGGAGCCATATGGAACAGCTAGTAATGTCCCCTAAGCCCAGGTTGAACCAGGCAACATATTTTTTGTAAGCTTAAATCATGTCTTCACAAACAAAACAACCATTAATATATTCCATTTCATAGTCTCTTGGAGTTCTTTGAACCTAAGAAATCAGACCCAGGTACAATGAACAAAAAAATGTGATGTTTGTATTTCTCCTTATTTAGTGCCTCACTTGCTTCCAATATGCAGAAAATCATTGAACATAGTTACTGTTTCTGTGGGTGCTTTTTTCAAATGATTTTATGTTATCTTGACATATGCATAGAAAATCATATTGCCCTTGCAAGTGTTCAAGCAAGGAGCTTGAATCCCTTCTAATATTATTTTAGAGCACAAAAGTTTTTAAAAATATTATGAAGTAAAATGATGCAAGATTCTGAGTAGCATTGCTTTATAAAATAGCAGTTATAAAGGGGAAAATGAATCTCCCAAGGGTTAGCTTAGATTCAAATAAAGAAACCATTTTAAGAATATTATTATATAGAACTGGGGTAAAGAAAATAACACATATGAGTTGTCATTTTTATACTGGCTTATTTCCATTATTAGCACCAGAACAACCACAGTTGAACTTAATTCAATACATTGATGAGTGGTGTGATGAAAAATAGGGGTCAGTTATTTAGGAAAACAACTAAATTAGATTAATTACACATAGAAGAGTTATGTGCTAGAGGCAATGCAATTTTGAAAGTAATGAGAAATCAATTTACAAGATATGTAAAAAAAAAGAAGATACTAAATATTTGGGGAAAATATGGCAGAAAAGGAGGGAGTAGGTGATTTGAAAGGACATTAAAAACTACCAAAACATATGTCTACTTTCTCATATATATAATATATTAATGACACTGGTCTACATATATATTGGGGTTTTGCTCGGTGAAAATCTCAGGAGGAAACAGAAAGGTTTTCAAAATTTATTGTCTACAATGTAGACTCTACATTTTGTTACATATTTTCAGTCATACCTGGGGCAATATTTGGTATGAATCAACTGCAACTTATGAACTTTGCTCACAAGACCTAGCATACAAGACATTTTCCAGGAAATATGTAATAAGAAAAAGATGATGGGAGCAAGTGACAGGAGATTTGCACTGCATCCAGGAAATGTTAAAATATATACATATTGTTGGAATCTTTACAAACTGCTAACTCATTAGAGTTGATTGATTATTGATCTGATCTTACAAGAAGATGTTTTGGGCCAAAACCTGAAACAAAATACTAAGTAGAACTAATTGATACAATGCTTATGTTTACACCTTTACTCATTGGAATTCACAAGTATGGGAGATTCACAAAGTAAACTTTATAACTTTGTGAATTCACACCTCCCTTGAAGCTCTTAGGGCCAGAGAGCACTATGGGAGAAAACCCATAATCCCTCTCTCTAGTATATAAGAAGAAAGCAGAGGCCCAGTGACGGGAATTCAGCCAAATTACATGGAGAGGGGAGTGTCAAGTCAGAAGAAGCCACGAGTCGGAGTCGAGCTAGAGTCAGGAAAGAATTACTTCGGAAGGCAAGAGAGACAGATTCAATTTGGTGCTGGCTGTGGAGGCTGAAGATAGCAGAGACAGAAGCAAAGGACAAAGCTGCAAGAGCTCTTAGAACCAAGGAGAGAGAGAAGCCTCTAAGAAAAGCTAACCGGGCTATATTGGAGATTGAGAGCCAGAAGCCCTCTCTCCAAGGCAAGAAAGATCCATTCCATTTTCCACTTGGTTGGCTAGAGGACTGAAGGACAAACCTTTAGATTTGGAGACATTCGGAGGGAGCTCTTGGAACCAAGCACAGAGATAGGCCTCTAAGCTAACTGGGCTATATTGGAGGCAATAAAAGATCTGAACTTTTATCACCTGGTTGTGTTTTGGGTGATTATTACTTTCAATTGCAACTAAGGCTGCCTCCAGAAAACCTCCCCGAGAAACCTGCTCTCTCCCAGAGAGAACTATTATTTTAAAAAGAAGAAAATCACCACATTTTGGTGCCCAATGTGAGGCTGATTTCAGTGCGAAAGCCTCTGATCCTGATTCCAGTGGAAAAGACTTTTTAACCAAGAAATTAGAGTGAGTACAACAAAGAAATTTTGTTAAAAGAGTTAAAGTTGAATTTCATCTAAGATGGGACAGATATTTAGAAAACAGCCTGTTTCTGTTCAAGGAAAATGTTTAGAGAGCATTGTCAAAGTTATGGAAAGCCAAGGTTTAATTATAATTTTACAGCAGATCACTGAACTTTTAGAAATTGTTAAGTACATATGTCCTTGGTTCCCTACAGAAAAGGAATTGGATTTAGATGAGTGGAAATTAATAGGCGAAAAACTGGGTGAATACTACAGATCTAATTCAAACTCAATACAGTGGACATTAGAAAGAAAGGATCTTTTTTATAATAGTACTGGACCTGACTCAATTTCCAAAGACATAATTAATACATATAATTTAATACAATTGGCTATAAGAAGTTATTTAAGTGTTAGAATGAAGAAAAAGAAAGTGCAGGAGGGTGAAGTGCCAACTTTACTAGGTGAAAAGGAGGACAAATCAGATGAGAATGGAGTTAATTACAATTCTGAGTGTGATACTTCACAGCAGGAGGAATTAGGTCATTCCACATCTCATGACCCTCCCCCCTCAAGTAACCCTTTATGGCTAGAGGAAGAAGGGGGAGGGAGAGAGGCAGAAACACAGTCAGCTTTTTCTGTGAAGCAGAATATGACAAGATTAGAAGAGGCATTAATTAAAGCAAAAAATGAAGAAGGTATATCTGATTTTATAAATGCATATCCTGAAATTGAAAAGCTTGACTCTTCAGGTCAAAAAGAGAGAAAATACACTCCTTTTAATTTGGAAAAAAATTAAAGATTTGAAAAAGGGTTGCACTCTTTATGGGGCTACATCCTCTTATGTGAAGATGTTACTAGATAATTTGTCTTATGAAATCTTAACCCCAAATGACTGGAAATCCATAGCTAAGACATGTCTAGAACCGGGACAAAATTTGTTGTAGCTTTCGGAGTTTCATGAATTATGTAGGATTCAAGCCCAATGCAATAGGCAAACAGGAGCTATTGGACAAATCACTTTTGACCAACTAGCTGATGAAGGTCAGTATGCAGAGAGTTCAGAACAGATTTATTATCCCATAACAGTGTATGAGTAAATTTCTAAGAGAAGCTACAATAAAAGCTTGGAATTCTCTTCCTGGACAGAAAGATGAAAATAAAGCTTTCACAAAAATAGAGCAAAGTCCCAATGAACCTTTTGCAGATTTTGTGGGACGTTTGCAAACAGCTGTAATAAGAACCACTGGAGACAATGCAGCAACAGAAATAAGGACTAGACATTTGGCTAAGGAAAATGCCAATGAGGTTTGCAAAAGAATTATATGGAGCCTAGACAAAAATGCTCCTTTAGAGGAGATCATAAGACACTGTGCCACAGTGGGCACAAATGCTTATTATGCCCAGACTATGATGAACATGGAAAGACAGGGTCCCTCTTGGCAAGGGACTTCTAGAGAAACTTGTAGATGTTTTCAGTGTGGAAAAGTTGGACATTTGAGAGCTCATTGTAGATATGGAGATAGAGTGAGAAGACAGGGTGAGAGAAAACCCAAAACCCCATGTCCAAAATGTAACCGAGGCTTTCATTGGGCCTCTGAATGTAGACTGGCCAAGAGAAGTGAGAGGCAGGACCCAACTCCAAAGTATCAATCAAAGGACAGGTGGGGCATGATAGCAGCTGAGGTTACACCCAGAGAGACTTTAGAAATTCAGGACTTTGATGTCATCAACCAACAGAAAAGCAATCAGGATTACAGTTGGGGAGAACAAGGCAATATCCAGTGCAAACAGTTCCAATGTAATTACCAGATGATGAGGAGAAATCCCAAAAGTGGTAAATAGAAGGGAATTAGATAGGTTAACTGCTTGGGGAAGAGGATCTGCTTATATTTCCACAGGTTGGAGAAGGAATCAGATGGCTGACAATGAGACTGTCAAAAGAACTTGGCAGAAAAGGAGGGAGTAGGTGATTTGAAAGGACATTAAAAACTACCAAAACATATATCTACTTTCTCAAATCCATACTATATTAATGACACTGGTCTACATATATATTGGGGTTTTGTTTGGTGAAAATCTCAGGAGGAAACAGAAAGATTTTCAAAATTAATTGTCTACAATGTAGACTCTACATTTCACTACATATTTTCAGTCATACCTGGGGCAATGGTTGGTATGAATCAACTGCAACTTATAAACTTTGCTCACAAGAGCTAGTATACAAGACATTTTCCAGGAAATATGTAATAAGAAAAAGGTGATGGGAGCAAGTGACAGGAGATTTGCACTGCATTCAGGAAATGTTAAAATATATATGTATGAATGCATATATATCTAAATATATCTTTATGGCTATAAGTTGATATTCTTCCCTAATTCCTTCATAGGTCTTTGAATAAACACATACACACACACACACACAAAACACACACACACACACATACACCTTACAATTTGGACTTCTTAATCTTTGAAATTTTATGTTATGCATAGATTTTATATAAAAATGTCATGAACAAGAAAATCTAAGCTGTGTAAGATACCCTTATTCCAAGTTCTAAAGAGGAATCAGGGAAGGACACCTCTGACACACACACCTACAAACACATACACACACACGCAGAATAGATACACACCACATATGAATGTTTGTGTGTGTGTGTGTATCTATCTCTATTTAGAGACAAAGAAAAGAGAAAATGAGATCCACTGAGTGTTGACTTATGTTAGTGGGGCATGTTTATGAGGTATAGTCTTTCTTTTTTTAATAAAATCATGTTTTTATTTAAAATGAAAACAAATCCATGGACTTAGATCATGTTGCCATTGTTAATAGTTTTAGTTTTTTTGGAACAAGATTATATCTTTAGTGCCCATGTGTTCTTAATATCTTTACTGGCACCTTAAAGCATCTCCTACATGATTGCAGATATAAATTCTCAGGAGGAAATATCCATCTTTCCATGGAAGACACTTTTCAAAACCAAGGTGTTTTCATAACAGAAAATTTCATTGAGCTTGTTCTATCTTATTGAAAATAACCTAAAAATTAAACATTTTAAGTTAATTAAATGTGATATTTAAGCAGATATGAAATGGTTTCTTTTCATCAAATTTTCTGGAAATTGCCAAGTTTTCATATTATCATAAGAGAATTCTTTAATGACACTTAAAATCAAGAAGGAATTCAGAATACATGTGTATACTACCATCACTGAGGCAGCACTGTACGTCATTGAATATTTTGTTTCAATTCACCATAATCTATCTATACAACTGTTCAATTATTATGGAACCTTTTTTTTATTTGTTTATGAGACTGACTAATAGGGCAGATCCATTAGGGTTCAATATTTCACTGTGTTTAGTTTCTTTCTAGACTTCAGCACCCAGATGAATGTAGGGCAAAATTTCCTGGTAATAAGTTAAAATGTAAGTAGAAGATGGTGTAGAAGATCTAGTCTTTGACAAATGAAGGTCTTGTAGAACTTCAGATCCAACTGAATCAACTCAAGACAGTTTAGAGCCAGCTGTTAAATTTTCACTGAGCATTTGTGCCTAGAAAAATCATTGAAAATTATACACCAAGACTTGATTTTTTGTTTTGTTGATTGCTTATATTTAAGAAAGTGATGGAGAAAATGCTAATGCAGATTAAATTTAAGTTTGTCATATGTTTTGGAAGAGCAAGGTGTTGAACAGTTTACTAGTTATCCTCTTATTATAGAGGTATAGATATTCACTGTTGAGCTAAGTATTTACTATTTAAATTGATAAATGCTAAATCACTATCAATTTATTTTCTCATAAATGGTTAATTTATTTCATTTTGGGTGAGTTCAATTAAATGACTTTTAGTGCATAATTTACATGTTTTTAATATTCGAGTCTAGGCTTGAATATGAATCAGTAACCAGTATTTCTATAACATGTAAACTAGGGGGGAAAATGTGTTTTCTCAGTCTAGGAAGGAAAAATGGATTAAATAGAAATTTGAAAGTATAGAATAATGAAAAGAGCCCTGGATTTGGTGATAGAGAACCTGGGTTTTAATTCTAGCTCTGTAACTTAAAATCTATGTGACTTTAAGCATTTTAGCCTCCTTGGGACTCAGTTTCCTCATTTGTAAAATTACTAGATAACATGTAAGATTCCTTTCAGTTTTGCCTCTATAATCTCTTTTATGAATATAGGAAATTTATTTCTAGGAATAAGTAATTTGAATTTAATAATCCTTGTACTTTTCCTTAGAGGCTCCTTTTTTCTCCTTCGTAATTCTTCTGAAACATGGAATGTCCTTTTTTTTGACACACTGAAGCCATATATAAATGAAAGTCACATTTCATCCTTTCAAGATATTATTCATTTACCCTAAGGTATGAAGACGTTCAATTCAGCAAATTTGACCTACTATATTTTTAGTATCAAATTTTAATGTGGAATAGTAGCTTTGCTGGGGGCGGGGAGTGCTATTGAAGCCTTAGAGATTAGTAAAATCACAACTTTTTGTTGCTACATTAATGCATTTTACATCATCAGTCCAAAACTAGAAGATATCCTGGAAACTACTATTCTAACTTCCTCATGTACAAAATCAGTACTGAGGCTCCCAAATTCCAAGTTTTCACAAGTATTCACAGATTCTCTGGTTCTAGAAACAGTGATCCTTTTCATGGTATCACATTGTCTCATTAGCATATTCAAGGAATTCACATATTTACTTTACCTTTTTTTCCCCTCTCTCTTCTGTATTTGGGAATTTGGGAGAAAGATATGGGGATTTGGGGAAATAAATCTATGATATATTCCTATTTCTTCATAATTTTCTCCTTGGCAGAACTGCCAGCAACATTGAAACTCAGATTTGATAAATGTAGTTGGAGGGGTTTAAACCATATTTCAGTAAAATATATTTGCTGTAAATAAATGGACAAGTGCTTATTCTCTTTTTAACATTCTCTGCCTTCAGAATCTTCTTCCAAAGCTGCCAAGAGCCACTGTAATGAGCCTCAGGTGCCTTGCATAGAGTATCTGAGAGCAGGGGTTCACCGATGTTGGCAGTAGCACCAAGAAACAAATCCTTATGGCTATTTGGAACTGTAATATCCTCAAACATTATAAACATTTTTTTCTCCTTTACAAGTTATTTGAAAGGATTTGTAATCTGTATTGAGAAAAGTAATAACTCCATAGGAGTTACAACATATATGAACTTTTCCTTGTTAAGATTTGTGTAGTGTCTATGTCCTGTGAATTAGGAGAGTGTTAGGAAAATATTATATTTCCCGAGAAAATACATAGGGAGATATGGCTGAGCAATACTTGCTTTTAAAAAATTGGAAAGAACTTCATTAAGACTGTGTCTTATCCAGACAAATTGGATGAGATAATCATTCTAAGATTCTGGGAGGTGGAGAGAAAATAAAAACCATTACATAAAAAGGGATAGGAGTGGTATATATTCCTAAAATTGACTCATAAATGAGTGAAATTCACTGTATTGTGTAAACATAGATACAATCAAATTCAGAATATCTATAATGTAATATTACTTCAACTTAGTTAAATTGGAAAAATAATCTTCTAATATATTATAGTTGCAATGCCAGTATATTGTGTGTCATAAGGCTTGGATTTGAATCTCGGTTTTGCTATTTATACTAGCTATGTGATCCTGTAACCCTCAAACCATTTAAGTTATTTGACTGCTTTGATTTAATTTTCATTTCTAAAATGTTAAAACTTCAATATCTACTTTATAAATTTGTGACAGTTGCTTTATAAACTATATTTAAAATTGTAATAATTTTTATTTAATTAATTTGAATATTATATTTAATGTTATTATTTATTATATTTAATTAATTAATTACAGTTAATTAATAATATAATATAATTTAATATTATATTAAATAATAAATAATTATATAGGACATATATAGGACTGCTTGCCATCTAGGGGAGAGGGTGGAAGGAGGGAGGGGAAAAATTGGAACAGAAGCAAGTGCAAGGGATAACGATGTAAAAAAATTACCCTGGCATGGATTCTGTCAATAAAAAGTTATTATAAAATAAAATTAAAAAAAAAAAAGAATGTTGATAACTTATGTGTGTTTATTTTGTATCCTGTAACTTTGCTAAAGTGTGGATTGTTTCTAATAACTTTTTAGTAGTATCTCTGGGATTCTCTAAGTATACCATCATATCATCAGCAAAGAGTGATAGTTTGGTTTCCTCATTGCCTATTCTTATTCCTTTAATCTCTTTCTCAACTCTTATTGCCAAAGCTAACATTTCTAATTCAATATTAAATAGAAACTGTGATAGTGGGCAACCTTGTTTCACTCCTGATTTTATTGGGAATGGTTGCAGTTTGTCCCCATTACATATGATGTTTACTGATGGTTTTAAATAGAGGCTACTGATTATTTTAAGGAAAAGTCCATTTATTCCTGTACTCTCAAGTGTTTTTAACAGGAATGGATGTTGGATTTTATCAAATGCCATTTCTGCATTTATTGAGATGATCATATGGTTATTGTTAATTTGGTTATTAATATGGCCAAATATACTGATAGTTTTCCTAATATTGAACCAGCCCTGCATTCCTGGTATAAATCCTACTTGATCGTGGTGTATTACACTGGGGATGATTTTCTGCTGTCGTTTTGCCAATATTTTATTTGAGATTTTAGCATCAATATTCATTAGGGAGCTTGGTCTATAATTTAGTTTCTCTGTTTTTGACCTACCTGATTTAGATATCAGTACTATGTCTGTGTCATAAAAGGATTTTGATAGGATTCCTTCCTTCCCTATTTTTTCAAAGAGTTTATAAAGCACTGGAGCTATTTGTTCTTTGGATGTTTGGTAGAATTCACATGTAACTCCATCTGATCCTGGAGATTTTTTTTAAGGGAGTTGATTAATAGCTTGTTCTATTTTTTTTTTCTGAAATGGGATTATTTAAGCAATTTACTTCCTCTTCTGTTAATATGGGAAGCCTATATTTTTGGAGGTAGTCATCCATTTCGCTTAGGTTATCAAATTTATTGGCATAAAGTTGGGCAATATAACCCCTTATTATTTCCTCTTCATTGGTGGAAAGTTCTCCCTTTTCATTTTTAAGACTACTAATTTGATTTTCCTCTCACCTTTTTCTAATCAGATTTACCAAAGGTTTATCAATTTTATTGGTTTTTTCATAAAACCAACTCTTAGTTTTATTTATTATTTCAATAGTTTTTTGCTTTCAATATTATTAAATTCTCCTTTTAATTTTAGAATTTCAAGTTTAGTAATTGATTGGGGGCTTTAATTTGGTCTTTTTCTACCTTTTTAAGTTGCAAGCCCAATTCATTGATCTTCTCTTTCTCTATTTTATTCAAGTAAGCCTCTAAGGATATAAAATTTCCCCTTATTACTGCTTTGGCTGCATCCCATAAATTTTAATACGACATCTCATCATTGTCATTATCTTGAGTGAAATTATTAATTGTGTCTATAATTTGCTGTTTCACCCAATCATTCTTTAAGATGAGATTATTTAGTTTCCAATTACTTTTTGGTCTATTTACACCTAACTTTTTGTTGAATGTAGTTTTTATTGCACTGTGATCTGAAAAGAAAGCATTTACTATTTCTGCCTTCCTGCATTTAATTTTGAGGTCTTTATGTCCTAATATATGGTTAATTTTTGTGTCGGTTCCATGAACTGCTGAGAAAAAAGTATACTCCTTTCTGTCACCATTCAGTTTTCTCCAGAGATGTATCATACCTAATTTTTCTAATATTCTATTTACCTCTTTAATTTCTTTCTTATTTGTTTTGTGATTTGATTTATCTAAATCTGAGAGTGCAAGATTGAGATCTCCTACTATTATAGTTTTGCTTTCTATTTCTTCTCGCAACTCTCTTAACTTCTCTTTATGGAAGTTAGATGCTATACGACTTGGTGCATATATGTTTAATACTGATATTGCTTCATTGTTTATAGTACCCTTAAGCAAGATATAGTTTCCTTCCTTATCTCTTTTAATTAGATCAATCTTTGCTTTTGCTTGATCTGAGATAAGGATGGCTACCCCTGCTTTTTTGACTTCACCTGAAGCATAATAGATTCTGCTCCAGCCTTTTACTTTTACTCTACAACAGATTGTAGGGTTCTGACTTTTTATCCAGTCTGCTATCTGCCTCCACTTTATGGGAGAGTTCATCCCATTCACATTTACAGTTAAAATAACCAATTCTGCATTTCCTGCCATCCTAATATCCCCAGATTATGCTTTTCTTTTTCTTGCCCTCCTTCCCCCCTTCCCTAGTATTAAACTTCTTGGTTCCCCTTGCATCACATAGCTCTCCCTGTTTAGGATCCCTTCCTCTTCCCTTTGAACCCTTCCTCTTTCTTGTACCCTTCCCTTATTATTCTTTTTCCTTTTCCTTTCTCCTCCCCCACATTTTAATGAGGTGAGAGAAGATTTTCTGTAAAAACAAATATGTCAATTGTTTCGTATTTGAGCCAACTCTGATGAGAGTAGGATTCACACAATGTTCCTTCCCTTCTCTAAGTTCCCTCAGATATGATAGGTTTCCTTTGCCTCTTTGTAGGATGTAGTTTCCCTTTTTTTATCTCCCCTTTTCCCTTTTTCTGACATTATCTCCTTTCCATTTCTACTTCCCTTTTTTTATGTTATATCAGTAAAATCAGATTATACATGTGGTTTTTATGTATACCAGAAATGCAGTTCTCAAGAGTTCCTTTTACTTTTTTCTACTTCCCTTGAGTCCTGTGGTTCAAGATCAAATTTTTTTCTTTAAATCTGGTTTTCTCCTTAGAAACAAATGGAATTCCTCTGTTTCATTAAATGTCAATTTCTTCGATGGAAAAAAATGCTCAGCTTAGTTGGGTAGTTTATTCTTGGCTGCATTCCAAGTTCTTTTGCCTTTCAGAATATCAGATTCCAGGCCCTTTGATCCTTTAATGCTGAGGCAGCCAGATCTTGCGTGACCCTTGTTGTGGCCCCTCAGTATTTGAATTGTTTTTTCCTGGCTGCTTATAATATTTTTTCTTTGGTCTGAAAATCCTGAAATTTGGCCACAATATTCCTCGGAGTCTTTATTTTAGGGTCTTTTTCAGAAGGTGTTCTATGAATTCTGTCAATGCCTATTTTACCTTCTGGTTCTATTACTTCTGGGCTGATTTCCTGTAAAATTGTATCTAGGCTCTTTTTTTCATCATAATTTTCAGATACTTCAATGATCCTCAGATTATCTCTCTTAGATCTGTTTTCCAGGTCTGTTGTTTTTCCAAGTAAATATTTGACATTTTTTTCCAATCTTTCATTTTTTTTTCATTTTGCTTGACTGATATTTGATGTCTCAATGAATCAGTCATTTCTATTTGTTGAGTTCTGATTTTAGGTGAGTTATTTTCTTCATTAGCTTTTTTTACTTCTTTTTGTATATGTCCAATTGAGTTTTTAAATGAATTGTTTTGCTCTGTAGAGTTTTTTAATATTTTACTAATTTTTTTTTTTTTTAGCGAGTTATTTTGTTTTCCAATTCACAAATTCGGTTTCTTCACACTTCTTGGGAGTTTTTTACCTTTTCCAATTCACATTTCAGAAAGTTGTTGCTGTCTTGCATAGCTTCTCTTTCCTTTCCCCATTTTTCTTCTAGTTCTCTTTTAAGGTTTTTAATAGTCTCTTCTAGGAGAGCCTTTTGTATTGGAGACCAACAATTGTCTGGAGACTATCTGCTATTAGTCTCTTCAGGGCTGAAAAGCTGCTCTCTTTCTGTATAGTAACTATCAACCGTCCTTTTGATTTTTTAACTCATTTTTTAAAATGCCTTCAGATCCAGGAGGTTACCAGCTTCCTCTGCAGAGCAGTGATAGGTGTATGAACAGGTAGCTGTCCTGCCAGCCAGCTACAAAAAGCAGCAACATATTGGAGTGCTCTGGGAAAGAGTTCCCAACCCGGAAGTAACTCAGCCCTGCAGGGCTGAGCTGGGAAAGTGCCCTGCAAAGAACCCTCCTGTGTGAGTTAAGGACTGCCCTGAGGCTAGACGCTGAGAAGTGAGGGTTTCACTACCCCAAGCAAGATCCCACCCTGGGGCTGTGGGTATTAGGAGCTGAGCAGTGAATGGCCCTGAAGGGACTTAAATGTTTCTGCCTAGGAAGCACAGTCTGCTGGGGAAGTTCTGCTGCCCCAGGCGGAGCCTTCCTCTGTGCAGATTAGAGGCTGCCCCAGGTTGTGCCCCACTGCTGTGCAGATTTGTACCTGCCCCCCGCAAAAGCTCCAAACTGCAGGATGTGGCTGCAGGGCTGTGTTATGGTCTGCTGGAGTCACTTCCGGATTTGAGTGGTTAAAGCCAGATCTTGTTAGGTTCTGGTGTTTTTTTAGAGTACCCTCTCTTTTAGGCTTTCATTTCTCTACCAGTTTACTGCTTTGTAATCAAGGCAGAGCAGTTAACCTATAGCAGAGTCGTCTCTATAACTTCTATAACCACAGAGATCACCCCCACCCCAGTCTGTTCAGGATGCTAGTCTCTCCTTGCCTGTGCTAGTCTGTTCCTGGCCCCTCAGAACAAACCTTTCCTGGTGATCTTCCACATTATCTTCAGGGGGTAAGTTGTGTGCTTCTAATCTTCATGAATTTAAGCAGTGAAGAGTTATTTTTGAGGCTGAATTTAATAGTTGGTTATGAGGGGAATGAGAGGAGCTTAGAAAGTCCCATGTGCCTTCTCCGCTATCTTGGCTCCTGAAATGTTATATCTTTAGAGGCTTACTTGAATAAAATAGAGAAAGAGAAGATCAATGAATTGGGCTTGCAACTTAAAAAAACTAGAAAAAAAACAAATTTAAAACTCTCAGTCAAATACTAAACTTGAAATTCTAAAAAGAAAAGTAGACATTAATAATATTGAAAGTAAAAAACAAAACAAAACAAAACTATTGAATTAATAAATAAAAGTATGAGTTGGTTTTCTGAAAAAATCAATAAAATAGATAAATCTTTGGTAAATCTGATTAGAAAAAGAAATGAGGAAAATCAGATTGTTAGTCTTAAAAATGAAAAAGGAGAACTTTCCACCAATAAAGAGGAAATTAGAGCAATAATAAGGAGTTACTTTTCTCAACTTTATGCCAAAAAATTTGATAACCTAAATGAAATGGATGACTACCTCCAAAAATATAGGTTTCCCAAATTAACAGAGGAGAAAGTTGTGATGATGTATTTAAAATCAGCCAGAGTCAGGAATTCAGGTTAAGGGAAAAATCTTCAATCTTTATTGAAGTGAAGAGGTGAAGAAGGATTGCGATAGCAATATGGGCAGACAGGAAGCCAGCAAGCAGAGGGGGATTGGAGGTGAAGGACGTTCACGATAGCAATGCAAGCAGCTGTGACAAGACCCCAGCCAGCAGCCTCACTTTCCACTTCCTTTTCTACTTCCCTGCCTCCACCTTCCAAAATCATCATTTCCTATACAACACATCAGGACTTGCACAAAGAGTGGGTGGGGGCCATTCTTTCTCCAAGCTTATATATTAATAGAGTATGATCCAATTACTATTTAGCCTCACATGCTTGGGACCTCAGTGCATCAACTCAAGCCTCAGCCCATTACAGGAAGTAAATTGCTTAAATAGTCTCATTTCAGAAAAAGAAATAGAACAATCTGTTAATCAACTCCCTAAAAAAAATCCCCAGGACCAGATGGATTTACATGTGAATTCTACCAAACATTTAATGAACAATTAGCCCCCATATTATATAAACTCTTTCAAAAAATAGCGAATGAAGGAGTCCTACCAAATTCCTTTTATGACACAGACATGGTACTGGTACCTAAACCAGATAAGTTGAAAACAGAAAAAGAAAATTATAGACCAATCTCCATAATGAATATTGATGCTAAAATCTTAAATAAAATATTGGCAAAACCACTGCAGAATATCACCCCCACAATAATACAACATGACCAAGTAGGATTTATTCTAGGAATTCAGGGCTGGTTCAATATTAGGAAAACTATCAGCATAATTGAACATATCAATAATCAAATTAACAAAACCATATGATCTTCTCAATAGATACAGAAAAAGCATTTGATAAAATCCAACATCCATTCCTATTAAAAACACTTGAGATTATAGGAATGAATGGGCTTTTCCTTAAAATAATCAGTCTCATCTATTTAAAACCATCAGTAAGCATCATTAAGCATGTTATCGAGATAAAATGGAACCATTCCAAATAAGATCAAGAGTGAAACAAGGCTGCCCACCATCACCATTACTATTCAATATTGTATTAGAAATGCTAGCTTTGGCAATGAGAGTTGAGAAAGAGATTAAAGGAATTAGAGTAGGTATTGAGGAAACCAAATTATCACTCTTTACTGATGATATGATGGTATACTTAGACAATCCCAGAGATTCTACTAAAAAGCTATTAGAAATTATCCATACCTTTAGGAAAATTGCAGGATATAAAATAAACCCACAGAAGTCATCAGCATTCTTATATATCACTTACAAAATCCACCAGTTAGAGTCACAAAGAGAAATTCCATTTAAAGTAACAACCAATAATATAAACTCTTTCAAAAAATAGCGAATGAAGGAGTCCTACCAAATTCCTTTTATGACACAGACATGGTACTGGTACCTAAACCAGATAAGTTGAAAACAGAAAAAGAAAATTATAGACCAATCTCCATAATGAATATTGATGCTAAAATCTTAAATAAAATATTGGCAAAACCACTGCAGAATATCACCCCCACAATAATACAACATGACCAAGTAGGATTTATTCTAGGAATTCAGGGCTGGTTCAATATTAGGAAAACTATCAGCATAATTGAACATATCAATAATCAAATTAACAAAACCATATGATCTTCTCAATAGATACAGAAAAAGCATTTGATAAAATCCAACATCCATTCCTGTTAAAAACACTTGAGAGTACAGGAATAAATGGACTTTTCCTTAAAATAATCAGTAGCCTCTATTTAAAACCATCAGTAAACATCATATGTAATGGGGACAAACTGCAACCATTCCCAATAAAATCAGGAGTGAAACAAGGCTGCCCACCATCACCATTACTATTCAATATTGTATTAGAAATGCTAGCTTTGGCAATGAGAGTTGAGAAAGAGATTAAAGGAATTAGAGTAGGTATTGAGGAAACCAAATTATCACTCTTTACTGATGATATGATGGTATACTTAGACAATCCCAGAGATTCTACTAAAAAGCTATTAGAAATTATCCATACCTTTAGGAAAATTGCAGGATATAAAATAAACCCACAGAAGTCATCAGCATTCTTATATATCACTTACAAAATCCACCAGTTAGAGTCACAAAGAGAAATTCCATTTAAAGTAACAACCAATAATATAAAATATTTGGGAATCCATCTCCCAGGGAAAAATCAGGAACTATATGAGTAAAACTATAAAATACTTTCACACAAATAAAGTCAGGTCTAACCAAGTGGAAAAAAATATTAAATGCTCTTGGAGAGGGAGAGCAAATATATTAAAGATGACAATACTACCTAAACTAATCTATTTATTTAATACTATACCAATCTGGCTCCCCCAAAAAAAACTATTTTAATGAACTAGAAAAAATAACAACAACGTCCATATGAAAAACAAAAGGCCAAGAGTTTCAAGGGAACTAATGAAAAAAAAAAATCAAATGAAGGTGGCCTAGCTGTACCAGATCTAAAATTATATTATAAAGCTGCAGTTACCAAAACTATTTGGTATTAGCAAAGAAATAGACTAGTTGATCAGTGGAATAGCTTAGGTTCAAAGGACAAAATAGTCAATAACTTTAATAATCTAGTGTTTGAAGAAACACAAAGACTCTAGCTTTTGGGATAAGAATTCACTGTTTAACAAAAACTGCTGGGAAAATTGGAAATTATCATGGCAGAAAGTAGGTATTGACTCACACTTAACACCATACATCAAGATAAGGTCAAAATGGGTTCATGACTAGGCATAAAGAATGAGATTATAAATAAATTAGAAGAACATAAGATAGTTTAGCTTTCAGACCTGTGGAAGAGGAAGGAATTTATGACCAAAGAATAACTAGAGATCATTACTGATCACAAAATATAAAATTTTGATTATATCAAATTGAAAATTTTTGTACAACCAAAACTAATGTAGACATAATTAGAAGGGAAGTAATAAACTGGGAAAATATTTTTATAGTCAAAGGTTCTGATAAAGGCCTCATTTCCAAAATATATAGAGAATTGGCTGTAATTTATAAGAAATCAAGCCATTCTCCAATTGACAAATGGTCAAAGGATATGAACAGACAATTCCCAGATGAAGAAAATGAAACTATTTCTAGCCATATGAAAAGATGCTCCAAATCATTATTCAGAGAAATGCAAATTGAGACAACTCTGAGATACTACTACACCTCTGTCAGATTGGCTAGAATGACAGGGAAAGATAATGTGGAATTTTGGAGGGAATGTGGGAAAACTGGGACACTGATACATCGTTGGTGGAATTGTGAACACATCCAGCCCTTCTGGAGAGCGATTTGGAACTATGTTCAAAAAGTCATCAAACTGTGTATACCCTTTGATCCAGCAGTATTTCTGCTGGACTTATATCCCAAAGAGATCTTAAAGAAGAGAAAGAAACCTGTATGTGCAATAATGTTTGTGGCAGCCCACTTTGTAGTGGCCAGAAACTGCAAACTGAGTAGATACCCCTCAATTAGAGAATGGCTAAATAAATTATGGTATATGAATGTTTTAGAATATTATTGTTCTGTAAGAAATGACCAGCAGATGATTTCAGAAAAGCCTGGATGTTGAGTGAAATGAGCATGATGTTGAGTGAAATGAGCAGGACCAGGAGATCATTATATATTTCAACAACAATACTATATATCAATTCTGATGGACGTGGTCCTCTTCAACAATGAGATGACACAAATCAGTTCCAATAGAACAGTAATGAATTGAACCTGCTGCACCCAGCGAAAGAACTCAGGGAAATGAGTGTGAACTCCTACATAGAATTTGCAATCCACCTATTTTTCTCTGCCTGCATTTTTAATTTCCTTCACAGGGTAATTGTATACTCTTTCAAAGTCCGATTCTTCTTGTGCAGCAAAATAACGGTATGGATATGTATACATATATTGTATTTAATATATACTTTAACATATTTAACATGTATTGGTCTACCTGCCTTGTGGGGGATGGGGTGGGGAAAAGGAGGGGAAAAATTGGAACAAAAGGTTTTCAATGGTGAAAAATTACCCATGCATATATCTTGTAAATAAAAAGGTAAAATAAAAAAGAATATATTATAAGCCACCTAATATGTTATATAGGAAAAACTTATTTAGTGGAAATGAGAACGTCAAGCACTTTGGGGTAATGACTTCAGTACATTGAATGGATGAATGTCATGTTAGCTTTCCTGGACGAAATGATTGGTATGGAGTTGCTATCAAGACAGCATACTAGAGAATACAGCTATGGACTAAGACTTAAAAGTACCTCAGGGGATTTTTTTTTTTTATGCTGATTGAGCTCACTTTTAATTCCCAGTTCCAGAATTTTTATTCAAACATACATTTTAAAAGACTATTTATGGTTTGGAAGTAAAATAAAAGGCTCTCAGTGCTAAAATGTCACGAGATCAATGAAATGTAAATTAATACAATGATAAAGAGTAACTTTAGCTTAATTCTATGCTGCAACTAGTAGAACCTGACTGTGATCCAAATATGTGAGGGCATCGTGCCATTTTGGAATCAGAATTCCCAATGTTAGAAAAGAAATATTGCTCCATTTCTTCTTTTGACAGGTTTATGTCCACCTTTGCTATGTTTGAGTAGACTAAATCTGTAGTCAGAACACCTAGATTTAAATCTAGCTGTGCTACATAACCTTGGATAATTTATGTAATGTCTCTGATTTTCTCGATTTCTTTATTTGTACACTAAGAGGGATGGATAATTTAAAATCTACCTTTTAATCATAATTGTAATATGGACTGATTTTTAGGATCCTAATATCTCCACAAAGATATTAGAAGAATAGGATACATTTCAGTAAATCATCAGCCATGAAGAACACAGCTGCCATTCGCTTATTTAGGCTTAATGTTGCTTAATTATTAGGTATTTTCTAGGAATTCAAGCATTTTATAAGTTAGTCTTGGCCAAGGACTCACAGAGCAAGAAGAAATATAGAAACATAAGAAAACTCAGATCCTGGGCACCAAACCCACCAAGAATTATGCTTTTCTGCCACGAAATGTCTGATTTGTATCTTTTGCTTTTTTTCCTTCTAATATACAAGCAACAGTATGAAAAGCCAGTGGAAAAAAAATTAATCTGAAAAATCTTTTTAGTCTAGTTTTTATATTTTATCTAAAAACACCCTGAGAGAGTTAAAAAGATCTTCAGGACCAGTGTTTGTTACTCCTTACTTTACTAATAATGATAACATTTACCTTTGCATGCAGTCTGATATGTAGTATTGTAAAATTTATAGCTGGAAAATCTTTTTATAGCCTCCTAGTTTAGTTCATTATTTTAATGAAACAAGAACTTGAAATATCTAAAAAGCAGAAATTATTTTTTTGAGATCACTTGGGTAGAAAACAGCAGGGCCAAGAGTTAGTACAATGTTTATTTGTTTTCCCACCACTTCATTCTATTTCATCCAGATTCCAAGTGCAATTGAATGTCACAGAAAACAGGAAGATAGTGTTGTCTTAGAGTCCATTGAAGCCCAGATTTCCCATCAATATCCCAATAAATTTTTCAAAATTCATCACAATCAACAATGAAGAATATAACCAAAGAAAACCAGGTATAAATTCCTAAACTGTTAGAGTAATAGGAATAGATTTTCAGAATATTGCCTAACCTCTAAATGGAGACAAGTGAACATAGGTGCAAGGTTCAATGTGAAGCATTAAAATTCCACATGAATGGCAGACTCAATGCTCTAGACATCTTGGCAATTCATAGTTCCTAGAAGTGCCTAGCAGAGGGTGATCCTGATATGCTGGTCATAGATAATCGGCTTAGAGAAGCATCTGGTTAATTAACACTCAATCCAGCATCCAGGCAGCCTGGATCAAGATTTGAGCAGAAGCTTTCCCTGCTTCTTCCTTAGCCAAGACCTGTCTCAAGTTCTGCAAAAAAAAAAAATATCTAATTTTACTTCCTACACTGTTTCAGGCAGGGTCTGCTCACAGCATCCAGAAGTATAAGAATAGAGTTTGACTGAAACATAGACCCTTAAATTAGAAAATAAAGGAATAGTTGTCAGTTAACAGAAAAAAATGAAAACAAAAAACAAAATCCATCAAACACCAATAAAGAATTGCTTTGACAATGCCTAAGGAGAAGAGGAATATAATTTCAGAACAACTCCAAGAAGAGTCACAGGAAATGAATGCATTAGCTATAGAGATTGCAAGAGTGCCTGGAAGAAATAAGAGATAGGAAATTGAATAGCTAGGAAGGAATGAATGAAAAGGAGTATGATTACCTTAGAATAAACAGCAGTAAACCTTATCCCAAAATGAACTCCCTGAAAACTGTAATGAATCAAAAATGGATAAGAACTATTTAAGCATAATCAAAGTAAGGAAAATATGAATAAAATAATATTTAAAAACAGCTTTCCTAGAAATCAGTAAAAGGAATGATAATCAAAAGATCACCAGACTACCTGAAAGTCATTTCCAAAAAAGAGAGAGCTCATTGAAAGAAAGATTCACAGGGCCTAGAAGGATACAGAGAATTTAGAAAGCTATACGAGAAGAGGCCATTCCAATCAAATCAGTGTGTGTGTGTGTGTGTGTGTGTGTGAGAGAGAGAGAGAGAGAGAGAGAGAGAGAGACAGAGAGAGAGAGAGAGAGAAAGACAGAAAGAGAGAAACCAAATCATAAAATAAAGATTAATTTAGTGTATTTGAAGAATCCATTAGTCTGAATAAATCAGTCTGTGAGGTAGATTCAGGAAAGTAATGCAATATTGAGTTGGATTATAGAAGACAGTTATAACCAAACAAATGAACTTAGATTTTATGTGTCCAAAAATGAGAAGTAATTGAAGATCTTTGAGCAGAAAAGTGACATGCTATAAGTGTTGTCTAAAGAGAATTAATACCTTAGCTATGTGCATAATGGATTGAGAAAGAGAGGCCCTAAAATCAGGGAGACCAACTAAGAAAAAATTATACAAAATAATGAGGTATTGATGGTGGAAATATATACATACATACATATATATAGAGAGACAGACATATGTGTCTATATAATATGTGTATGCATATATGTAATTATAAATGGAAAACTAAAGGAATTGATTAGACACAGGGGATGAGACAGAGAGATGAATCAAAAAATAAGCAGCACTTTTAAGCCTAACTAAGAAGATAATGGAGCAAGAGAAGTTTAGAAGGACAGTTGAAGTGAGGTGGAGAGGAAAGAAGAACATGAGATGACAAATTGAATTTTAGATTTGTTGAACTTCAGGTAACAACTCTGGCAATGGGACACTCAGAACAAGAGGGAGTATGAGTAAAAGGAGTAAAGATTTCTTTGTCATTCCAGTAGAAAGGATAGTTAAATAGATGAGAATAGATGAGCCTTTGAAATAGAAATGGAAAATTACTATGAGATAAAATTTCCAATTTTATTAAACAGGAAAAAAGATCTAAAAACTCAGGGTATAAAATGAAAATAGATGTGATTTATTAATTTTAGATCTGAGGAAGTAAAATGTAATACTTCTCTTCTTCCATAATTTAAAATTATTAGGAATCATATGTTCATTAAGAAATATTAATTTTTAAACTCTGCCACTTGAACAATAACAATGAAAATAGAAAAGAACTTTCTTCCCCACTTCCCTCAACTTTTCATAAAACTAGTGTGTTGTGAAGTTATACTGCTTGTAAACTCTCAATATATCCAAACATTTATACTTTGAGAAACTTCAAACAATTTTAGTCAAAGACTAGAAAATTAAAACCAGAGACCCCATCCATCAACTTAACTCACCCACATGTATTTATGCCTAGAATCTTGAAAGTCTCTTTGTCATATTACACAACTCTTCCTTAAAGTCTGTTACATCCATAGCATTGAAATAATTTTAATGATTCCACCACATAAATCAAAATTCTATGTATATGGACATCTTTTCATGTTGTTCATTTTGTGGATGTTTCGATTAAGACTCATCTATAGTTCTCAGAAGCATTAACCAATATATTCTGAATAGACTCCAAAAACAATTTTCTTTTTTTCATAATGAAAGGACCAAAAAAGTCTCAGGTAGGTGTATAAAATAGAACACATTTTTTTTCTTTTTTCTGGATAGTGAAGAATCTATAATAACAAAGTACAAAATGAGCTGTGATGAATCCTAATTACATGTTTGTATGTCCTAAAACACAATAATGTGTTTCTAAACAAAAATTTCAAAGGTCTATCATGAAAAAAATGCACTTTGGGATTTCATATTAATTTAACTTGAAATAGAGTCACAATCCTAAAATTAACTTCAAATATTCAAATGAAGTTATATCTAGGGCTTATAGGCAATTTACAGTGTGATCTTAAAAGAAAGGAATACATAAAGACCAAGCTATTGATTATTATTTTCCAGAAGTACACATGAAGGTAATTTCCAAAAAGTGATCTATATTCACTTTTTATTATTGTTCATGGACTTACAACATTTCTCAAAAAGAGATACCAACTTCATCCCCAAAGACAAATCAATCAACCAATTTGCCAATAATATCCCATTTAGCATGCCAAAAATTAAGAATTTATTTAGTTTTAAAAGTCAAAACATTATTTACTCTGCACCAGTGGTAATTTAAAATATCCTAAAGATTCACATATTCACAAGCAAGCATCTTAATTACATAATTACTTGGAGTAACCATTCCAATCCATCTTGTTCATTTTGCACCTTATTAAAAATAAACTAACTAATTATAGTTATACAATGAAAAGGAATAAAAATCAGCACTGTGGATTATGGGGTTCATGCGCTCTTTAATACTCCATTGCTCTGAACAAGTTATAAGGAAGAAAAATAAAAGCTGTCATTACTTGATATTCTTTATGTTTCTGAAAATAACAAGCAAACATTGAAGAGATAGAGGAATATACCATAAAATAGAACCATATTATTTCAGCAATGTTTGAGGATCAAATGAGATATGCTAAGATATGCTAAGAATCTTGCAAACTTAAACACATATGTGTGTGTGTATACATACATGTTATAATTATTAGGGTTATTATTTAAAGTAGTATTTTGAAAGGTTTACCTTTGGAAAGGGATTGATAATGCCTGAGTTTGAATGCTAGCTTTGATTCTTGCTCTAATAACATCAGCAAGTCACATAATTTCTCTTAAGTTTCAATTCCTTCATCTGTGAAATGGATAAAAATAAGATCATTGTGAATAAACTTCTTTTTTAAGATACAAAGAGCTAGAAAAGTTGCAGGTGACTGTTTTTGTTGATTGGACTCATGAAACGATGAAGAAGCAGGGAAGAAGAGCCAAAGGTCAAGGCAATGAGATCCTATATTAACTAAAGTAAAGCTCAAACCACAAAGTGAAACTTAATAAAAGTTTGGAACTAGAAAGTCATTAAATGACTTTACCTCTTCATATGTTGTGCTTTTGTGCACAATGCAATGTAAGCATATTTGATATCCTGAGATAAAACCTGATTTTTAAGCAAACCCAGAAATCCCCTAAAATATGACTTATAATTGAACAAATGTCCCTCTTTACAAAATTCTCATTTATTGATCATTGCCTGAACATTCTGCTGATAAGGATTGCACTACTATTCTTGGCAGTTTGTCTGATTTTTAGAAATGATGACATAGTAGAGTCAGGAAGATTCATCTTCTTGAGTTCAAATTTTGTCTCAAATTCTTAATAGCTGGGTGACCCTGAGGAAGTCAGTTAATCCTGTTTGCTTCAGTTTCCTTATTTATAAAATGGGCTAGAGAAGGAAATGGCAAACCTCTCCAGTATTTTTACCAAGAAAACGCCAAATGGAGCTACAAAGAGTCAAACACAACAGAACAATAGCAACAGCGACTATAGGAAGCTTTCCCTTACATTTGATCAAAAATGGATCTTGTAAACAATGTTTTGAAATCTATTCTTTGGGGTCTAAGAAATGCCTTTCATCTTTTGTCTTTAACTCCTTGTCACTAATATCTAGCATAATGACTTGCAAATTATTAGTATTTAACATATGTATATTGCTTTTAATTGAGACTGTTAGGTTGGTGGGCTACTAGTAGAACACTGAAGGACCTAGCTAGGTAGTATGGAAGGTGAACTTGGAAGACAGGGCCGATCTTGTCTCAGATACTTATTGGCTAGGACCCTAGGCTCTCAGTTTACCTTTCCAATACACAGTTTTCTCATCTGTTAAATGAGTAAATCATAGAGTCATTGTGAGGAAAGTTTGATTATCAAAAAAGATAATGTATCTGAAGCATTTTGCACAATCTTAATGTTAGCTGACAATATTAGGTACTATTAAGATTCACATCTACTACTGGATAAATACAGGATGTATCTGATGGGCTTATAATACTGTCTCAGACTCCTTTGGAAAGAGAGACAGCTGAGAGTAGACAATTCCTCCTTTTCTAAATGCAGTTTATATTACCATAGGAGAGCTGATCACATTTTATTTCAAGAATCAAGGCTTCAAATAGCTTCTTTTCCAGGACTGTGTTGTAAAGGATTATCCAGGCTGGCACTTTACAAGCTTTTACAAACTTTACAAACAAATTGAGAGCAGAAATATTGGAGTTACTACAATCACTTGCTTAAATATTATAGGGTTATTTGTGTCAAATTATAGACTAAGTTAACAATTACATACTTTTAAACTAAAGGCTGATTACATATTTAGTTAAAAAAATCTGAAAGAGTTTTTAGGATATTTTTTCCATATTTTTTCCACTTTGATGTCTTTATTTTAATTCTGCCAAAACAAATATAGTTTTATAGAACACATGGTATTTTTTTCTTCTTTTCTTACTCGACACTAAATAAAACATAATAAAAATAATATCACTTCTATTTCTATTCTCAGATTTCATTATTTATGGGAAATAGGGTAATAAAACTCATTTTTAAATTTGCCTCCTTTCTCTGATCTTCTTCCCCCTCTTTTTTTTTTTTTTTTTGTATTGTGAGACAATGATAATATAGTTTTCAGTTTATTCCTTCATTGTTTTCTTTCCTCTTTTAGACTGCATTGTTGGGCTTCAATAAGTGCTGATATAGGTATTGGAAGTCACTGATATTTGTTTTGGTTATTCTTTTACAGTGGATATGGAATAAGTTTTACCCAAATAATCAAGCAATAAGTAATTTTTAAAAATTTATTAAGTGCCTACTATATACAGGTCTAAATACTACTATACATAGTATAATGCTAGTATTAAGAGCTGCATATACAAATGAATATTTTGAACAATGAAGAAATAATTGTAGTACCTTTTTTTTGAAATTACTCCCTATATATCATATATTTCTATATCTATATCTATGTCACTTTCTGAGTCTCTACTTATCTTGTTTGTACCTTGTTTGTTTGTTTTTTGTCTCCCTCATTAGACTGTGAGTTCTTGAAGAATTAAGAATTTACTTTCCTTCCTCTTTACCCCTTACTTTGATTTTTCTAGGATTTAGCACAATACTTAGCACAAATTAGGTACTTAATAAATGATAATACACTGATTGACAGGAGCTCTTCACTTTCCATAGAATAAAAAGATATGTAGTATGTCTGTGTGTGTGTGTGTGTGTGTGTGTGTGTGTGTGTGTGTAACTTTTAGAGCAAAAAAAAATTAACCTCATTGGAACACTTTCAGGAAGTGGATAAAATAATATCATCTTTTCTGCAGATTGTTTATATGATTCAAAGTCATTATTGTAAGAGGAAAATTCACAAAAGATACCACTTTAACCTGTTGAGTTCATAGTTCATTATTAATAAGTCTGTAGTCCTTTTAAGTATTTGCAGAGCTTTTCTTTTTTTTTTATTTGATCCTCTGAGACAGATACTAAAGATATTATCATCCCCATTTTACAGATAAAGAAATTGAGGTTTAAAGAGGCAAAGTTAGTTGAGAAAATGACTCAAAAGATAAATTCTTCCAACTCAAAAAAAAAAAAAAACAGAGCCCTCCACAACTCCTAGAAATCATAGAGTTCTCCTATGGCTTCTCCTAATCAAAGTCCATCCTCCATTAATGAGTTCAGTCACTAATCAGTTTCAATACAGTTCTAGTTACTGGGAACCAACAAATAATGATTTGTGACATCCCAGCAAAGCTCTTGTTCCTTACCAAGAAACCAGCGCAAACATCTAGTTTAGTGAAAAGTGTCCTAGCCCGGATCACCTCTTTTACCCTAATCCCTAATATGTAAAACATTTTGGCTAAGTAATCAATATTCATTGATTGCCCTAAGTATTATGGACACTGTAGAAACACACACCATTTATTTACCCTTAGCACTCCCCTCAACTCAAATAAATTTAATTAACTCCTTTGATGGAGAATGACAAAATCTTTATAAGAAATCACAATTTGCAGTCATGGAAATTTCTCAAATATTAAAACTTAAGAGATATTGCTGGACTTCTGGCCAAGATGGAGGAGAGGAGGCACACATCTGCTTAGTCTCCGTGTTTTCTTTCAAAATTTGATTAATACAAGCCTAGGAATTAGTGCTTGACTGAAAAATCCCCCACAAATAAGTACAAAGAGAAGACATCCTTGAAATTCACCAGAAAAGGTTTGTTTTTGCTCGAGGACAGGGAAGGTTTTAAATTGCGCAGGCTGAGTGCAGGCAGCTCACAGCTGAGCAGATGGGAGAGGGTGGGGGGGTGTGATCTCAGTGTCTCTGTGGGGAGAGCTTTGCTACAGTATTGGATACTTTCCTCCGGCAGCAAGCCAGCAGACAAGCAGAGAAGCTAAAAACACAGGGGATGAAGAATACAATCTTGAACAGCTGGAGTCTCTGTGGACCTGACCCCTCCTCCCCCACAGTGTTTCAGCATGCTCTCAGAGTCTTAGAGCTCAGGCGCAGCACAGCCATTGCTGTCCTACTAGTGCCTTCCTACTGCCTTGCTGCAGTCTGTAGAGAGAGAAAGCTCGGTAACAGCACCCAGTCCCCTCTCCCTCCAACTCCCCCACCCCCCCCAAAAAAAAGCATATTCCATTTGTTTTTTTGTTTGTTTGTTTGTTTGTTTTTTTGTTTTTTTGTTGTTCTCTTTGCTTCTCTGACAAAATGAGCAAAAAATTTAAATGGACCTTAACCATTGGTAGCTTCTATACTGATAGAGAGCAGACTTTAAACCCTGAGGAGACTAAAAATAGAATGTCTCCAGGTGAATCCCAAGAAGAGGATATCATCTGGTCCTCAACCCAGATGACTCTCATAGAAGAAATTAAAAAGGCTCTCACAAGAGAGCTAAAAGAAAAATGGGAAAAGGAAAGGGAGGTTTGGCAAGAGAGTCTGGAGAAGTCATCCCACTCATTTAAAGACAGAGTGGATAAAGAAATCAAATCCCTGAAAAATAGTATTAGTGAACTAGAAATAGAAAATAACTCTCTAAAAAATAAAATTGATGAAATGGAAAAAAATTCCATAGAACAAAACAACTCACTTAAAAACTCAATTGGAGAATTAGAAAAAAATATTTTAAAAGTGAGTGAAGAAAATACTTCATTGAAAATCAGAATCAAACAAATGGAATTGAATGACTCGAGGAGACAAAAAGAATCAGTCAAGCAAAACCAAAAAAATCAAACAATGGAAAAAAATGTCAAATACCTTCTTGGGAAAACAACAGACCTGGAAAATAGATCTAGGAGAGACAATCTGAGAATTATGGGACTCCCAGAAAAATATGATGAAAAAAAAGAGCCTGAACACTATTTTCCAGGAAATTATCAAAGAGAACTGCCCAGAAGTCATAGAAACAGAGAGTAAAATGGACATTGAAATAATTCATCGATTATCTACTGAAAGGGATCCTAAAATCAAAACACCAAGAAATATAGTGGCTAAATGCCAGAACCATCAGATGAAGGAAAAAATACTGCAAGTGGCTAGAAAGAAAAATTCAAATATAGAGGAGCCACAATAAAGATTACTCAGGATCTAGCAGTGTCCACATTAAAGGATCGAAGAGCCTGAAATATGATATTCCAAAAGGCTAAAGATCTTGGTATGCAACCAAAAATAACTTACCCAGCCAGAATGAGCATCTTTTTCCAGGAAAGAAGATGGACATTCAATGAAATAAGTGAATTTCACCTATTTTTGATGAAAAAAAAAAAACAGAACTACAAATATAGAACCCAAAAGAAATCTAAAAAGGTAAAAATAAATCTTGGGAACTATATTCTGCTATAAAGATGTATAAAAAATACATGTATACCTTGTTCTAGAAACTAGAGGTGGAAAGGACATTGTACCAGAAAAAGGGTAAAGTGGGGGTACTACATCTCACGAGAGGCAAAGGAAACCCATTATATCACAGAGAAAGAATGGAGGGGGACGAATATAGTGGGTATCTTATTGCCATCATAATTGGCTTTAAGAGAAAAATTTTAGACATAATCGATTTATGGTGAAACTTCTCCCACCTCTTTGAAAAGTGGGAAGGGAAAAGTGAAAGGGGAAGGAATAAGCTAAGTGGAAGGGAATACAGAAATTGTGAGGAAAAGGAGTAAAATGGGGGAGGAACGCTAAGGTGAGGGAGGGATACTAAAAAGGGAGTGCTGTGAGAAGCAAGTGTTGTTCACAAGTTTAGTACTGGGAAGGGGGCTAAGGGGGAAAGAAGGGAGAAAAGCATAAACAGGGGTTACCAAGATAGCAAGTAATACAGAATTGGTCATTTTAAAACCATGAATGTGACTGAGGTAAACTCCCCCATAAAGAGGAAGGAGTTAGCAGAATGGATTAAAAACCATAATCCTACAATATGTTGTTTACAGGAAACACACCTGAAGCAGGGAGATACATGCAGAGTAAAGGTAAAAGATTGGAGCAAAATCTACTATGCATCAGGTGAAGTCAAAAAAGCAGGGGTAGCCATCCTGATCTCAGATCAAGCAAAAGCAAAAATTGATCTAATTAAAAGAGATAAAGAGGGGCACTATATCTTGCTAAAGGGTAGCATAGATAATGAAGCAATATCAATATTAAACATATATGCACCAAGTGGTGTAGCATCTAAATTCTTAAAAGAGAAATTAAGAGAGCTGCAAGAAGAAATAGACAGCAAAACTATAATAGTGGGAAATCTCAAGCTTGCACTCTCAGAATTAGATAAATCAAAACACAAAAGAAAAAAGAAAAAAGTCAAAGAGTTAAATAGAATACCAGAAAAGTTAGATATGATAGATTTTTGGAGAAAATTAAATGGAGACATAAAGGAGTACACTTTCTTCTCAGCAGTTCATGGAACCTATACAAAAATTGACCATATATTTTACAGAGGTCCTCAAACTTTTTAAATAGGGGGTCAGTTCACTGTCCCTCAGATTGTTGGAGGACCAGAGTATAGTAAAATACCATTTGGTATTGGCTAAGAAATAGATTCGTTGATCAGTGGAATAGATTAGGTTCACAAGACAAAATAGTGAGTAATTATAGCAATCTAGTGTTTGACAGAACCAAGGATCACAACTTTGGGGATAAGAATTCATTATTTGACAAAAACTTCTCGGAAAACTGGAAATTAATATGGCAAAAAAACACTTAACACCATACACCAAAATAAGATCAAAATGGGTCCATGATTTAGGCATAAAGAACAAGATTATAAATAAATTGGAGGAACATAGCATAGTTTACCTCTCAGACCTGTGGAGGAGGAAGGAATTTGTGACCAAATTTGAACTAGAGATCATTATTGATCATAAAATAGAAAATTTTGATTATTTCAAATTAAAAAGCCTTTGTACAAATAAAACTAATGCAAACAAGATTAGAAGGGAAGCATCAAACTGGGAAAATATCTTCATAGTTAAAGGTTCTGATAAAGGCCTCATTTCCAAAAATATATAGAGAATTGACTTTAATTTATAAGAAATCAAGCCATTCTCCAATTGATAAATGGTCAAAGGATATGAACAGACAATTTTCAGATGATGAAATTGAAACTATCTCCACTCATATGAAAGAGTGTTCCAAATCACTATTGATCAGAGAAATGCAAATTAAGACAACTGTAAGATACAATTACATACCTTGGCTAAGATGGCTTAGCCTTGGCTAAGATGATAGGAAAAAATAATGATGAATGGTGGAGGGGATGCCGGAAAACTGGGACATTGATGCAGTTTTGATGGAGTTGTGAAGGAATCCAACCATTCTAGAGAGCAATCTGGAATTATGCCCAAAAAGTTATCAACTGTGCATACTCTTTGATCCAGCAATGCTACTGCTGGGCTTACACCCCAAAGAGATACTAAAGGAGGGAAAGGGACCTGTATGTGCCAAAATGTTTGTGGCAGCCCTGTTTGTAATGTCTAGAAACTGGAAAATGAATGGATGCCCATGAATTGGAGAATAGTTGGGTAAACTGTGGTATATGAATGTTATGGAATATTATTGTTCTTTAAGAAATGACCAGCAAGTACCAGATCTAAAATTATATTATAAAGCAGCAGTTACTAAAACCATCTGGTATTGGCTAAGAAATAGACTAGTTGATCAATGGAATAGGTTAGGTTCAAAGGACAAAACAGCCAATAACTTTAATAATATAGTGTTTGACAAACCCAAAGACACCAGTTTCTGGGATAAGAATGCATTATTTGACAAAAATTGCTGGGAAAATTGGAAATCAGTATAGCAGAAACTAGGCATTGACCCACACTTAACACCGTACACCAAGATAAGGTCAAAATGGGTTCATGACCTAGGTATAAAGAATGAGATTATAAATAAATTGGAAGAGCATAGGATAGTTTACCTCACAGACCTGTGGAAGAGGGAGGAATTTATGACCAAAGAAGAACTAGAGATCACTATTGACCACAACATAGAAAATTTTGATTATATCAAATTGAAAAGTTTTTGTACAAACAAAACAAATGCAGACAAGATAAGAAGGGAAACAATAAACCAGGAAAACATTTTTACAATCAAAGGTTCTGATAAAGGCCTCATTTCCAAAATATATAGAGAATTGACTCTAATCTATAAGAAATCAAACCATTCTCTAATTGATAAATGGTCAAAGGATATGAACAGACAATTCTCAGATGAAAAAATTGAAACTATTTATAGACATATGAAAATATGCTCCAAATCATTATTAATCAGAAAATTCAAATTAAGACAACTCTGAGATATCACTACACACCTGTCAGATTGGCTAGAATGACAGGGAAAGATAATGGGGAATGTTGGAGGGGATGTGGGAAAATAGGGACACTGATACATTGTTGGTGGAATTGTGAACACATCCAGCCATTCTGGAAAGCAATTTGGAACTATGCTCAAAAAGTTATCAAACTGTGCATACTCTTTGATCCAGCAGTGTTTCTACTGGGCTTATACCCCAAAGAGATACTAAAGAAAGAAAAGGGACCTATATGTGCCAAAATGTTTGTGACAGCCCTGTTTGTAGTGGCTAGAAGCTGGAAAATAAAAGAATGTCCATCAATTGGAGAATGGTTGAGTAAATTGTGGTACATGAATGTTATGGAATATTATTGTTCTGTAAGGAATGACCAGCAGGATGAATATAGAGAGGACTGGCGAGACTTACATGAATTGATGCTAAGTGAAATGAGCAGAACCAGGAGATCATTATATACCTCAACAACGATACTGTTTGAGGATGTATTCTGATGGAAGTGGATCTCTTCGATAAAGAGAGCTTTAATTGATCAAAGATGGACAGAAGCAGCTACACCCAGAGAAAGAACACTGGGAAATGAATATAAACTGCTTGCATTTTTGTTTTTCTTCCCGGGTTATTTATACCTTCTGAATCCAATTCTCCCTGTGCAACAAGAAAACTGTTCAGTTCTGCACACATATATTGTATCTAGGATATACTGTAACCCATTCAACATGTAAAGGACTGCTTGCCATCTGGGGGAAGGGGTGGAGGGAGGGAGGGGAAAAATCGGAACAGAAGTGAATGCAAGGGATAATGCTGTAAAAAATTACCCTGGCAGGCATTCTATCAATAAAAAGTTATTAAAAAAAAAAAAGAAAAGAAAGAAATGACCAGCAAGATGAATACAGAGAGGCTTGGGAGACTTATATGAGCTGATGCTGAGTGAAATGAGCAGAACCAGGAGATCATTATATACTTCAACAATGATACTGTATGAGAATGTTTTCTGATGGAAGTGGATTTCTTCAACAAAGCAAAGATCTAATTCAGTTCCAATTGATTAATGATGGACAGAAGCAGCTACATGCAAAGAAAGAACACTGGGAAATGAATGCAAAGTGCATTTTTGTTTTTCTTCCCTGGTCATTCTGTGCAAAAAGAGAACTGTTCAGTTCTGTACACATATATTGTATCTAGGATATATTGTGACATATTTAACATGTATAGGATTGCTTGCCATCTGGGGGAGGGGGTGGATGGAGGGAGGGGAAAAATCAGAACAGAAGCAAGTGCAAGGGATAATGTTGTAAAAAAAAAAACACCCTGGCATGGGTTCTGCCAATAAAAAGTTATAATTCTTAAAAATAAATAAATAAATAAATAAACGAAGAGAGATGTTGCCAAATATGAGTTTTCAAAGTTTCTGGTTGATATTTAAATCATGCCATTTCTTAGATTCAATTGTTACTGCAGGTAAATTTTGAAGAACTACATTATATTTTACAAGACACACAAGTTTAGTTTCAAGGCAGGAAACTATTGGTTTTAGTAAATCAATATTTCCTCACATTTCTTTACTTTTTATAAAAAATACAATCCTTAGTCTGAGCAGAAATCTACTTATTTGTTATAATATTTTTCAGTTGTCATTTTTTTTCAGTTAAAAAGAATCAAATAGATCTTCATTACTTTGAATTAAAAAAAAATTACAACAAGAATCTCTGCCAAGCCCAATATATTTGACCTAAAGAATATTACTTTTTATCTTGTGCTTTTCAATTTGAAAACACAAAGAAGAAAGTTAGTGTGTATATATCCCTTCACTAGAGCAATGATGTCTATTATGAATGGTAATAAGATATAGTGTGCTCAGCATTTTATTGGGGCTTCCATTTCTTCTATGCTTTAAGAGAAACAAGGAAACGAAAAAGTAAGTCCAATGATTCAGAGAAAAAAAGTTTTGAAGTACCTTATTTCCTCAAAACATTATTTCTGAATCCATGTAATGGCCATTTTATTCTATAACACTGAACCATAGTTCAATACCGCTATAGTGGCATACCACTATATCATTGAGTATACTTTAGCTAAATATTTATTTTCCTAGGTAATCAAAAGTTCTTCAACTTTATAAATTATTTATTTTCCCCATGACTTCAAAATGTAGACTAGAAACCTGACAGAAAATGATTTTGACAAATATAAACAATGTAGTAAAATAAAAACATCAAATAGCATTTCTTATTATCTTTATCTTAATATGATGAGTCTTTATAAGAAGCTTACTTATATGAATGGGAAAGGAAAAGAATACACATTTATCTATAGCTGTCTATTTTCCAGGTATTATGCAAAGTGCTTTTTGCAAATATGTCATTTTATTATCAGAACAATCCTATGAGGTTTATTATCCTCATTTTACCGATGACAAAATTGAAGCAAACAGAGGTTATATGACTTGCCCAGGATGACACAACTGGTAATTGTCTGAAGTCACATCGGAACTCAGGTTTTCCTAACTCCAGGGCCTGTGCTCTATCCGCTGAACAACCAGCTGTCCCTATGAGAGCGAATGTTGAATTCATTATTTATTTGGATTCTTTGATGGATCTATGATTTCAGTGGTGTGAAAATATCTTCTGCTGATGAAGAGAGTAACCATATTGTAGTCTTTGGTTCATGAGCCAAACAGATTAAAGCAGAAACAGATTAGCTATACAAAAACAGAGGAAACATTCTTCTTTCTCTTAACATCTTAGGAATCAGTATTGTCATATAATAATATAATAGTAAGAAAAAATGTTAAGAGTTTTATATACAAATAAAAACTGTTCTCTGAAACCAGTACAACAGCATCCAGAAAAATTGATAGAAAATTTGACATTTTTTTTCAGGGAGGCAACTAAAGCCCATTATGACTTGGCCTAGATTTAAATTCATTGTCACCTTTCCTAAATAGAAGTAAATACAACTTTAAAGCTAAGAAGAGAGAAACATCTTATCAATCACTTGATATAAACAGATAAAATCAAGCTATGTGGTAGCACCACAGAACATAGTAAATATGATTTTCATTTTTTGAATAGTTTCTCTAAGGATAGAAAAATGCTACTTTGACTAAATAAAGTTAAAATTTTAATAGATTCCAATGAAATATAGAAAGCAAGTACTCTGATCTTGAATCTGCAGAATACATTGAAACAATGGATGGAAATGATACTTACAAATATTTTGTCCTCCTACAGGCAAAGGAGAATGAGTGCAAAGATAACAAGAAAGCTATGGTTGAGTACATTAAGACACTTACTAATTGGAACACATTTAAAGCAATCAACACCTACTAGTCTTAATATGCAATTTCAGAATTACAAAATAAAACATAACAGATTTAGAAAGTATCCTAACAAAACCCTACAAATTATTAATGAAGAAAAAAGACCCAACACCTCAAGGCAAATGAATACATTCTTGCTAAAAAGGAGAGGGATAGATAATATTCTAGGATACATGATAAATAAATAGGTTTAAAAAATGAACAACTCCAAAATTCTTTTTATTATTATTATTATTATAGTAAAAAAAATTGATAACTGGTACATCCCATTTAATTTATCAAATAAAGTGCTCTAACTTTGGACAGGGATTTTTAAATAGTTAAGATACAAAAATGGAAGTCCTTGAATGGGTTTTATGAGCCCAAACAACATGACGACAGAAGTGGTAAACAAAATGGCTGAGGCTATTTATGAGAATGGAGCAGTTTGTGAGGGCACATCAGATCTGGGTAACTGACATTGGAAAATAATACTGTTATCCTTAAGGAGGCTAAATTCATTATAGATAGAAATTATATAGTGGAGTGGTGGAAATTGTGCAATTTATCACTGAAAGTTGCAACAAAACAACATCTACTTGATATATAGAAAGACACGATCATTTGTTTATAATAATATGAGAACTCATATTCTTATTAATTAATAGGTAACAAATTCTTGTTTTATCAAAACAAACTCTAATCATCCCTGAAAATTAGTAAATTACCATATTGTAATCAGAGAATCAGAAGAGAAAAAATGTTGCCCACAATTATATGGATATCAGTTCTATCTATTAAAAAGAATAGTTTTTATTATGTCACCATATTGAATATTCATAGTCTTTAAACTACATGGAATGATTAATCTTTAAAAATATAAAGATCTAGCTGAGGAAATTGAAGCATACAAGATATATCTCATCTCCCTTGTAGTGTTTACCAACAGAGTTTCCCCAAAGAGGCTTCCAGTGAGGCCATGAAAGATGAGTTTACATTCCATTGTTGTTATTCCATTGTTTCAGCTATATCTGACTGTGACTCCAATTTTGAAGTTTTCTTCATAAAGATACTGGAGTAGTTTGCCATTTCCTTTTCCACATCATTTTATAGATGGGAAACTGAAGCCATTAGGGTTAAGTTACTTGGTCAGGCTTGAAAAATTAGTACATTTCAATATTTATAATCAATTGTATTCACATGTGCAATAGTGTATCCAACACTAAAAAATGCTAGAATAATAACAGCATTATGTTGACTTGTCATAGCCCCATTCCTATATGAATTTCACTGAAAAGGATAAGAAAAATTAGATAATAGTGATGATGATAATATAAATGCCACAATATCCTTGATATATTTGTGATAGTAGAAGCTCAATAGTTCTTTTATAGGGGCAGTGGGGTGGCCCAGTGGATAGAAGACCAGCCCTGAAGTCAGAAAGATCTGAGTTCAAATCTGGTCCCAGACACTTAACACTCTCTAGCTGTGTGACCCTGGGCAAGTCACTTAACCCCAATTGCCTCGGGGGGGGGGGAAGTTCCTTTATGTGACACTTTAGGGTTTGTAATGTTTTTCATCTTTTTTTCTCATCTTCAAAATGACACTCACTTTTCATTCTGACCATATGTCTCCTTTGTTTCAATTGAACAAACATTTGTGAAATTCTCATTTTCTAAAAAGAACTTTCAGAGAATGAGATCAGAGATAAAACAAAGAACACAAATTCTATTTACAAAGATCAAATGGTTCAATTTAGCAATTATCTATTAAGCATGTGGAAGAATAGCATAGATTTCAGCATAGATTAGTGCATTTATCACAGAGATTGAAACCAGGAATATTGGGATCAAATCTTATCTCTGACACTTAATAGTAATGTGACTATTGGTATAACTTAACCTGTACAAGCTGTCTTTAAGATTTATCAAGTTATTGTGATTTTTGTAATCTGTACTGGTATCTATTAATTTAATCACCAATCCTTGATATAGGTCACAGGTATACAAAAACCAAAAGTATCCTCAATAATAATCAGCTCCTGTTCTCAATAATAATAAGTTCCTGGCCTCAATAATCCTATAACCTATTGAGGGTCTGGTATAGATCACACACAGATGAATATATACTAACAGAAGGAACAGTTAAGAAGGGAAAAACCCACAGATGACTGTTGGTAGAGAGGAATCAGGAAATAGTTTAGATTAAGTATCATCTACATTGTGGTGGAATTTGGTAGAAAAAAATAGTTCTGAGAAGTAGAAATGAGGAGTAATTACATTCTAAAGTGAGGAATTTTTTTCCCCTTTTGATCTGATTTTTCTTGCACAGCATGACAAGTACAGATCTATGTTTGGAAGAATTACACATGTTGCATTTATAGCAGATTGCTTGCTGTCAAGAGAAGGGAGGAGAGGGAAAGGAGGGACAAAAAATTTGGAGTACAAGGTTTTTCAATTGTGGATGTTGAAAACTATCTTTGCATGTATTTAGAAAAATTAAAAAATATATATCAAAAAAGTAAGGAATAATTTGTATAAAATTTTTGAGATAAAGGATGAAGAGATGAGTTTAGGGGTTAGATGGTACAAATTATCTGGAGCATATAATTTGTAAAATAATAAGTTAACATTTGTAGGATATTGATTTTGTGCTTCCCTTTTGTTTCTGTTGTTTCTGTTTGTGCTTGTAGGATGTTTTTAAGATTTGCAAAAAGTTTTACAAAAATTCTAATTTTATCCTTACTTTCAGGTAGGTGCAATATTACCCTTATCTTCAAGATTTTCTGACTCCTAGTTCAGCCTATCTCTAAAACAGAATGGTATAAAGCAGTGTTTAAAAGTTATATAGAAGCCAGATTGTTGGAGGTTTTAAATGCTAGTATAAGAAATTTGTAAAACATTCTTTCAAAGAATGGGAGTCATTGAACGTCTTTTGTACATAATCTTAGTAAGCTTGTTATGATAAATATGGAAGAAAAATTAAAAGAATAGAAATCAATTAAGAAGTTACTACAGTGGCTAAAGTGAGAAGTGCTAAGGTCCTAGACGAGGGTAGTTGTTGTGTGAGGATATGGGGAGAGATGAAAGAGATGGTATGGATTCATAATCAATAAAATGGGACAACTGAGTGCATATGAGAAGTTAGGGAAATTAATTAGTCAAAGATGACTCTGAGGTTATAATTACAGTTTTTGGGAAGATGATAACTCTCAATATGAATAGGGATTATAGAAGGATGACAGTCAAACTGTCTGGCTCAGTTTCCTCATCTATAAAGTGTGGATAATAATGGTACATAGCTCCCAAGATTGTTGGGAGGGTAAAGAAAGAGACTATCCATAAGGCACTTTGCAGACCTCAAAATGCTATGTTGTTATATTATGCTATTATTGTTATCTATATGTATATATCTATATAACTATAATGTGCTATTATTATTATCATTATAGCTATTTATTTAGCATAATTATATCCATCTTATAACTTTCTGCATTCCATTCATGTATCTGTAATTCTGAGATTGTGAAGTTTCAAAATTCACAATCAAAGAAATTCTACATTGTGTATTGTTGCTAAAGATATGGGATATAGCAGGGATCAATTTGAGTCAATGAAAAGTATCAATTTCTCAAAGTTCAATCACTTTCTACTACTTAATTTTGGATCTAACTCATTAAACATATGGTAATCTAACTTCCTTTTTTTTTTTTCTCAGTGTAGGTAGGGGAAAAAAAAAATTGTCTCCCACTAGGTTGTATTGCTTGGAGTTTCTTTTAATTTCCAGTACTTCATCTTGTTGCAAGACCCCATTGTCCCAAAAATGTTTGTCTCCTCTGTGATTCCTGTCCCTGGGCCTCAACTTTGCCTCTAATTGGAGAATGTGGAGGGTGCACAATAGACAGCTTCTTCTAAATTTGTAATTAATTTTCCCAAGGCATTTATCTCTTCATTTCTCATAATTAAAATGAATTGTAGTAACCAATCCTTGTCCCTTAGCATATGATGAAACATGCTTCCTAAACCTAAGACAAGATCTAAGGGTCCTAGAGCTATAGAATGTCACATATGTTCTCATACAGGTTGATTGTGTCAGCTGGTTTGGCTTCATTGTTTTGCTCTGTTGATTATTTTCATGACAACCACTTGATATAGTGCTGTTTTATATAAAGAAAGTTTCGAGGCGGAGCCAAGATGGCGGAGAAGGCATACATGACTTTCTAAGCTCCTCTCATCCCCTCAAACAACTATTAAATTCAGCCTCAAAAATAGCTATTCACTGCTAAAAGTCATGAAGATTAGAAGCACTACAACTTGCCAGCAGAAGATAATCTGGAAGATCGCCAGGAAAGTTTGTCCTGAGGGACCAGGAACAGACTAGCCCACGCAGAGAGAGGTTGAGCAGACCAGGGGCGGGGGTGATCTCTGTGGCTAGAGAAGTTATAGAGACGGCTCTGCTATAGGCTAATTGTTCTGCCTTGATTACAAAACAGTAAACTGGCAGAGAAATGAAAGCCTAAAACAGAGGGTACTCTAAAAAATGCCAGAACCTAACAAGATCTGGCTGTAACCATTCAAACCCGGAAGTGACTCAGGCAAACCGTTAACACAGCCCTGCAAACACAACCTGCAGTTCAGAGCTTTTGCGGGGGCAGGTACAAATCTGCACGGCAGGGGGCTACAGCATAGGGAAGCCTCTAATCTGCACAGAGTGGGGCTCAGCCTCAGCTTCCCCAGCAGCAACACTTCTGGTCCCTGCAGGGCCATTCACTGCTCAGCTGCCAATACCCAGGGCGGGCTTTGGCTTGAGGTAGTGAAACTCTCACTGCTTAGCATCTAGCCCCAGGGCAGTCGTTATCCCACACAATGGGGATTCTTTGCAGGGCACTTTCCCAGCTCTGCTCTGCAGGCCTGAGTTACTTCTAAGTGGGGAACTCTTTCCCAGAGCACTCCAGTACCTCCCTGCTTTTTGTAGCTGGCTGGCAGGACAGCTACCTGTTCATACACTTATCACTGCTCTGCAGAGGAAACTGGTAACCTCCTGACCCTGAAGGCAGACACTACAGGCTTTAAAAAATGAGTAAAAAAATCAAAAGGATGATTGATAGTTTCTATACAGAAAGAGAGCAGCTTTTCAACCCGAAGAGACTAATAGCAGATAGTCTCCAGACAATTGTTGGTCTCCAATACAAAAGGCTCTCCTAGAAGAGACTATTAAAAACCTTAAAAGAGAACTAGAAGAAAAATGGGGAAAGGAAAGAGAAGCTATGCAAGATAGCAACAACTTTCTGAAATGTGAATTGGAAAAGGTAAAAAACTCCCAAGAAGTACAGAGAAACAGAATGTGTGAATTGGAAAAAAAAAATAACTCACTAAAAAAAAAAATTAGTAAAATGGAAAAAACTCCATAGAGCAAAACAACTTATTTAAAAACTCAATTGAACATATACAAAAAGAAGTTTAAAAAAAGCTAATGAAGAAAATAACTCACTAAAAATCAGAACTGAACAAATAGAAATGACTGATTCATTGAGACATCAAGAATCAGTCAAGAAAACCAAAAAAATGAAAGATTGGAAAAAAATGTCAAATATTTACTTGAAAAAACAACAGACCTGGAAAACAGATCTAGGAGATATGATAACCTGAGGATCATTGAATTATCTGAAAATTATGATGAAAAAAAAAAGAGCCTAGATACTATTTTACAGGAAATCAGCAAAGAGAAATCAGCCTAGAAGTAATAGAACCAGAAGGTAAAATAGGCATTGAAAGAATTCATCGAAACCTTCTGAAAAAGACTCTAAAATAAAGACTCCGAAGAATATTGTGGCCAAATTTCAGAATTTTCAGACCAAAGAAAAAATATTATAAGCAGCCAGGAAAAAAACAATTCAAATACTGAGGGGCCACAGTAAGAGTCATGCAAGATCTGGCTGCCTCAGCATTAAAGGATCGAAGGGCCTGGAATCTGATATTCTGAAAGGCAAAAGAACTTGGAATGCAGCCAAGAATAAACTACCCAAGTAAGCTGAGCATTTTTTTCCATGGAAGAACATGGACATTTAATAAAACAGAGGAAATCCATTTGTTTCTAAGGAGAAAACCAGACTTAAACAAAAAATTTGATCTCCAACCACAGGACTCAAGAGAAGTAGAAAAAAGTAAAAGGAACTCTTGAGAACTGCATTTCTGGTATGGATATACATAAAAACCACATGTATAATTTGATTTTACTGATATAACACAAAAAAGGAAAGTAGAAATGGAAAGGAGATGATGTCAGAAAAAGGGAAAAAGGGGAGATAAAAAAAGGGAAACTACATCCCACGAAGAGGCAATGGAAACCTATCATATCTGAGGGAACTTAGAGAAGGGAAGGAACATTGTGTGAATCCTACTCTCATCAGAGTTGGCTCAAATAGGAAACAATTGACATATTTGTTTTTACAGAAAATCTTCTCTCACCTCATTAAAAAGTGGGGGAGGAGAAAGGAAAAGGAAAAAGAATAATAAGGGAAGAGCACAAGAAAGAGGAAGGGATTCAAAGGGAAGAGGAAGGGATCCTAAACAGGGAGAGCTATGTGATGCAAGGGGAACCAAGAAGTTTAATACTAGGGAAGGGGGGAAGGAGGGCAAGAAAAAGAAAAGTATAATCTGGGGATATTAGGATGGCAGGAAATGCAGAATTAGTCATTTTAACCATAAATGTGAATGGGATGAACTCTCCCATAAAGCAGAGGAGGATAGCAGATTGGATCAAAAGTCAGAACCCTACAATCTGTTGTTTACAGGAAACACATTTAAAACAGGTAGATACATACAGAGGAAAGGTAAAAGGCTGAAGCAGAATCTATTATGCTTCAGGTGAAGTCAAAAAAGCAGGGGTAGCCATCCTTATCTTAGATCAAGCAAAAGCAAAACTTGATCTAATTAAAAGAGATAAGAAAAGAAACTATATCTTGCTAAAGGGTACTAAAGACAATGAAGCAGTATCAATATTAAACATATATGCACCAAGTGGTATAGCATCTGACTTCCTAAATGAGAAGTTAAGAGAGCTGTGAGAAGAAATAGACAGCAAAACTATAATAGTAGGAGATCTCAATCTTGCACTCTTAGAATTAGATAAATCAAATCACAAAACAAATAAGAAAGAAATTAAAGAGATAAATAGACTATTAGAAAAATTAGGAATGATAGATCTTTGGAGAAAACTGAATGGTGACAGAAAGGAGTATACCTTCTTCTCAGCAGTTCATGGAACCTACACAAAAATTGACCATATATTAGGACATAAAGACCTCAAAATTAAATGCAGAAAGGCAGGAATAGTAAATCCTCTCTTTTCAGATCACAATGCAATAAAAAGTACATTCAACAAAAAGTTAGGTGTAAGTAGACCAAAAGTAATTGGAAACTAAACAATCTCATCTAAAAGAATGATTGGATGAAACAGCAAATTACAGACAAAATTAATAATTTTACTCAAGATAATGACAACGATGAGACATCATACCAAAATCTGTGGGATGCAGCCAAAGCGGTAATAAGGGGAAATTGTATATCCTTAGAGGCTTACTTGAATAAAATAGAGAAAGAGGAGATCAATGAATTGGGCTTGCAACTTAAAAAGCTAGAAAAAGACCAAATTTAAAACCCTCAATCAATTACTAAGCTTGAAATTCTAAAATTAAAAGGATAATTTAATAATATTGAATGTTAAAACAAAAACTATTGAAGTAATAAATAAAACTAAGAGTTGGTTTTATGAAAAAAACAATAAAATTGATAAACCTTTGGTAAATCTGATTAGAAAAAAGAGAGAGGAAAATCAAATTAGTACTCTTAAAAATCAAAAGGACAAACTTTCCCCCAATGAAGAGGAAATTAAAGAAATAATAAGGGGTTACTTTGCCCAACTTTATGCCAATAAATTTGATAACCTAAGCGAAATGGATGACTACCTCCAAAAATATAGTCTTTCCAGATTTAGAGAAGAGGAAGTAAATTGCTTAAATAATCCTGTTTCAGAAAAAGTAATAGAACAAGCTATTAATCAATTCCCTAAAAAAATAAACGCAGGAGTAGATGGATTTACATGTGAATTCTACCAAACATTCAAAAATGCTTTATAAACTATTTGAAAAAAATAGGGAAGGAAGGAATCCTACCAAATTCCTTTTATGACACATAAACATATGTTAGGTAGGTTGAAAACAGAGAAAGAAAATTATAGACCAATCTCCCTAATGAATATTGATGCTAAAGTCTTAAATAAGATATTAGCAAAAAGACTACAGAAAATCATCCCCAGGATAATATACCATGATCAAGTAGGATTTATACCAGGAATGCAGGGCTGGTTCAATATTAGGAAAACTATCAGCATAATTGGCCATATTAATAACCAAATTAACAAAAACCATATGATCATCTCAATAGATGCAGAAAAAGCATTTGATAAAATCCAACATCCATTCCTATTAAAAATACTTGAGAATATAGGATTAAATGGACTTTTCCTTAAAATAATCAGTAGCATATATTTAAAACCATCAGTAAGCATCATATGTAATGGGGATAAACTGCAACCATTCTCAATAAGATCAGGAGTGAAACAAGGTTGCCCACCATCACAGTTACTATTTAATACTGTATTAGAAATGCTAGCTTTGGCAATAAGAGTTGAGAAAGAGATTAAAAGAATAAGAATAGGTATTGAGTAAACCAAATTATCACTCTTTGCTGATGATATGATGGTATGCTTAGAGAACCCCAGAAATTCTACTAAAAAGTTATTAGAACTTTTTAACAATCCACACTTTAGCAAAGTTGCAGGATACAAAATAAACCCACATAAGTCATCAGCATTCTTATATCACTAACAAATCTCAACAGTTAGAGTTACAAAGAGAAATTACATTTAAAGAAACTACTGATAGTATAAAATATTTAGGAATCTATCTGCCAAGGGAAAATCAGGAACTATATGAGCAAAACTACAAAACACCTTCCACACAAATTAAGTCTGATCTAACCAACAGGAAAAATATTAAATGCTCTTGGATTGGGCAAGCAAATATAATAAAGATGACAATACTATCTATACTAATCTATTTATTTAGCACTATACCAATCAGACTCCCAAAAAATTATTTTGATGACCTAGAAAAAATAACAACAAAGTTCATATGGAAAAGGAAAAGGTCAAGAATTTCATGGGAATTAATGAAAAAAAATCAAATGAAGGTGGCCCAGCTGTACCAGATCTAAAATTATATTATAAAGCAGAGGTTACTAAAACCATGTGCTATTGGCTAAGAAATAGACTAGTTGATCAAATGAATAGGTTAGGTTCAAAGAACAAAACATCCAATAACTTTAATAATCTAGTGTTTGACAAACCCAAAGACACCAGTTTTTGGGATAAGAATACATCATTTGACAAAAATTGCTGGGAAAATTGGAAATTAGTATGGCAAAAACTAGGCATTGACCAACACTTAACACTGTAAACCAAGATAAGGTCAAAATGGGTTCATGACCTAGGCATAGAGAATGAGATTATAAATAAATTGAAAGAACATAGGATAGTTTAACTCTCAGACCTGTGGAAGAGGAAGGAATTTATGACCAAAGAAGAACTAGAGATCACTATTGAGTACAAAATAGAAAATTTTGATTATATCAAATTGAAAAGTTCTTGTACAAACAAAACTAATGCAGACAAGATTAGAAGGGAAACAATAAACTGGGAAAACATTTTTTACAGTCAAAGATTCTGATAAAGACCTCATTTCTAAAATATATAGAGAATTGACTCTCATTTATAAGAAATCAAGCGATTCTCCAATTGATAAATGGTCAAAGGATATGAACAGACAATTCTCAATCGAAGAAATTGAAACTATTTCTAGCCATATGAAAAGATGCTCCAAATCATTAGTAATCAGAGAAATGCAAATTAAGACAACCCTGAGATAACACTACACACCTGTCAGATTGGCTAGAGTGACATGGAAAGATAATGCGGAATGTTGTAGGAGATGTAGGAAAACTGGGACACTGATACATTGTTGGTGGAATTGTGAACACATCCAGCCATTCTGGAGAGCAATTTGGAAGTATGCTAAAAAAGTTGTCAAACTGTGTATACCCTTCGTTCCAGCAATGTTTCTACAGGGTTTATATCCCAAAGAGATACTAAAGAAGGGAAAGGGACCTGTATGTGCCAAAATGTTTTGGCAGCCGTGTTTGTAGTGGCTAGAAGCTGGAAAATGAATGGATGCCCATCAATTGGAGAATGGTTGAGTCAATTGTGATATATGAATGTTATGGAATATTATTGTTCTGTAAGAAATGACCAGCTGGATGAATACAGAGAGGACTGGAGAGACTTACATGAACTGATGCTAAGTGAAATGAGCAGAACCAGGAGATCATTATATACCTCAACAATGATACTATAGGAGAATGTATTCTGATGGAAGTGGACTTCTTTGACAGAGAGATCTAACTCAGTTTCAATTGATCAAGGATGGACAGAAGCAGCTACACCCAAAGAAAGAATGTAAATTGCTTGCATTTTTGTTTTTCTTTCCGCTTTATTCATACATTCTGAGTCCAATTCTTCCTGTGCAACAAGAGAACTGTTCAGTTCTGCACACATATATTGTATCTAGGATATACTGTAACCTATTTAACATGTATAGGACTGCTTGCCATCTGGGGGAGGGGCTGAAAGGAAGTAGGGGAAAAGTTGGAACAGAAGTGAATGCAAGGGATAATGATGTAAAAAATTACCCTGGCATGGGTTCTATCAATAAAAAGTTATTTTAAAAAAATAGAAAAAAAAAGAGAATGAAAGACAAACAACAACAACAGCAACAACAACAACAAAAACATTATCCTCTGCATTCACTTCTGTTCCGATTTTTCCCCTGCCTACCACCACCCCCTCCCTCAGATGGCAAGCAGTCCTTTACATGTTGAATAGGTTACAGTATATCCTAGATACAATATATGTGTGCAGAACCAAACAGTTTTCTTGTTGCACAGGGAGAATTGGATTCAGACGGTGTAAATAATCTGGGAAGAAAAATAAAAATACAAGCAGTTTATATTCATTCCCCAGTGTTCTTTCTTTTTGGGTAGCTGCTTCTGTCCATAAGGGATAATGTTGTAAAAAAAAAAATTACCCAGGCATGGGTTCTGTCAATAAAAAGTTATAAAAAAATAATAAAAAAGTAATTAAAAAAAAAGAAAAAAGTAAACACCAAAACAATCTAGAAGCCTGAATAAATACATTATTCAATATTCAAAAAAAAGAGAAAGTTTCAAAGTGGAATATATTGGCAGGTGACTTGTGGTATAATAAACACAAGGCATCAAATAAAACTTTAAAACATAAAATCAGAGAAATAAGTAAAGTTTTAAAATTAGGCCATCAAAATGAAAAAACAAAAGAATCTGGAACATCTTTAAAATGATATACAGAATAAATTTTATTTCTCTATTCTTGATTTGATCCATACTAACTTTTTTTAAGTGTCATTCAAAAAAGCCATTGTCACTTCTTCATTTTGGGAACATGAAATGACAAATTATTATTACAGTAGTTCTACTTTTGTTTCAAATTAGATTCACTTTGTACTCTACTCAAATTCATTAATCTTGAATTCTCAGAGAGTTACTTTCTTTCCCTATACTTAATCAACATTTCCTCCAAAATGTCTAGTCCTGGATGGTTAACTGGGCTATTGAGAAAGGCCAGTACTCTATCTACTATACAACACTACCAATGAGAATAAATTATAAATAATAATAAAACCAACAAGAAATGATGACTATGCAAGATTTCAAGAAATATGGGAAGACTTTTTTTGATTCAATTTTTCTTTCATAGCATGATAAATGTGGAAATATGTTGAAAAGAATTGTACATGTTTAACCTATTTTTGATTACTTACTAAAGTAGAGAGAATGGAAGGAGAAAATTTTGGAACACAATGTTTTGTAAGGGTGAATGTTGAAAGTTACATTTGCATGTATTTTGAAAAATAAATGCTATTATAAAAACAGAAATGTGGGAAGACATTTGTTTGATGCATAATGAAAAAGCAAAACAGCATATATACAGACATAATATAAATGAAAAACTTTAAATGAAAACAAAACAGAATTTTAAAGCGCACACTATTGCAAGTAACTTTGTAAAGTTAAATATGTTCTATCTGCAAACAAATGGTAAACTCCCACAGTGGAAGTTTTCATATATCACAATTACCTTTTTCATATCTGTTGGCTTCATTAACTTCACTGCTTGCTTATTGTGTGATTTGGAGGGAGAGATAGAATGTAATTGTGAATAAGCTGGGATTTGTATACCGTGTAGAAAGAAAATTTATCAGTAAAACAATAAATGAAAATGGTAGAAGTCTTCCGCTTCATGTCTGCTTCTTGCTCTCTTTAATTTTATTAGTAAATGTTATTGGGATAATCTGACCTAACTGTAATTCAAGCTAATGAATTACAATGGTCTTTTGATGGAAAGAGCCATTTGAACTGAGAGGGAGGACTATGGGGACTGAGTATGGATCACAATATAGTATTTTCACTATTTTGTTATTATTTGCTTGCATTTTGTTTAATTTATCTTTTTTTCCTTTTTGATCTTATTTTTCTTGTGCAGCATGATAATTGTGGAAATATATATGGAAGAATTGCACGTTTAACATATATTGGATTGCTTATCATCTAGGGGAGGAAATGATGGGAAAGGAGGGAGAAAAAAATTGAAACACAAGGTTTTGTAGGGGCAAATATTAAAAACTATCTGTACATATGTACAGATCTTGAAAATAAAAAGCTTTTTAAAAAAACCAGACTCTCTTCTTAAGGAGTTATACTCTATTGGGGTCTGGTAAATAGAGAAATTCCCTTAGAGTCTTGAAGATGGGTTAGAATCTAGCCTTGTACCTAACTGACAATGTAATACTGGGCAAGTTCCTTAAATTCTCTTTGCCCTAGGCAGGTACTTATTATAAATTTCAGAGTAAGTGCTGATAGGGAGTGAAAGTTTCATCATCAGGAGTTCCTTTCACTAATGAAATTTTTATGTAGTCCAAAAAAAGAATACATTTGGTTCTTATCACATCATTGCCTTTTATATGTCTTCCTGAAGAGAAAAAAAAATAAAAAAAATTATAGATATAAAATTGCTGAGTAAACTAGAAGACTTTGGTTTCTTCATCTTTTGGTATTGAGTTAGCAAGGATTTGGTGCCACTCACTCATAAACAAACATGTATTAAGAGCTTACTATAAAAAAAAAAAGAGCTTACTGTATATTAGTTATCACATAAGCATTGGTGAAACAAATAAAAGCAAACAGATAGTCCCTGCCTTCAAGGACCTGACAATCCAATGGGGAAAACAACTTGAAAATAACGCCCGGTACAAATAAATCAAATATAAGATAAATTAGAAATAATCAACAGAGGAAAGGCATTAGAATTAAGGGAGATTGTGAAAAGTTTCCTATAGAAGGTAGAATTTTATCTGGGACTTAAAGTTAGGGGGTAAAGTTAAAACTATTTTTCAAAATCTCTTTCTGGCATCTTCCTATTTTTCCATTTTTATTATATTTTACTTACTTATTTTCTTCATTTCACTCTCCTCTACTGTCTTTTGGTCCAGGGATACTGGTTTACTTTCTGCTCCTCAAATACAATAATCCATCTCTTTGCAAAAGTAATCCTCTAAGCCAGAAAAATTCTTCTCACTTCCACTATTTGGAATCCCTGGCTTCTTTGAGATTTTGTTTAAATAGCCTTTCTGTATGATGTTTTGCTTAGTCCCCTAACTGCTTATATATTTCATCCCAAGTTTCCTTTTATATTTTTTTGTCTGCATTTTATATGTACTTATTCACATACGTGTTTTCTCCATCATTAAAATATGAGGGTCTATCTTTGAGGGCAGGATTTATCTTTGCTTTCCCCCTATATTCCAATGCTTAGCATAATGCTTATCTCATAATAAGGACAGAGTGAATGATAATGGTTGAAATTTGCATAATATAGGGAGTATTCCCCTTAATGAAATAACACTAATTTTAAAATTGAAAAGAAGTTTGAATTTGAGATCACTAATCCTGAGAAAAGATTCATTGTTCTTATACCAGTTAAAGCTTTATCTATTCTTTTAATATATTAGAAGACCAAAATAAAAAGTTGATTAGATATGTGTCTTAGCATATTGGATGGAAACAGAGAATAGATTGCTTCTGAAAAGACAAGTGAGAAGGGATAAGGAGATCAGACCTTCCTAACAGCAAATGAGGATTTGCAGGTCTAGATTCTTGGAATTGTCAAGATCAGATTGTATTCCTTATTAAGGAAAATGATGTGTCCATTTGAAGGGTAGCTGAAGCCATTTCCCTTCTGTCTGCTCTTCCAATTTTGATAATCTTGCTTTCCACAATAAGAGAAATATATTTTTTCCTACACTAAAAAAGAGAAGGGCCAAGCAAAAAATGAATAAGCTTTCGGATGATTCAGCTACCAAACAGAAAGGAGGTGGAGAAAGAAAGGATTGAGGATATATTAAGCACAGAGAATGATAATGGTTTAGTGACTACTCTGTCCTGCTAATCATCTGGCCTTCTTGCTTCCCCGCTGTAAAAATTGCAGGGCTGAGTGGCTCTCACAATAATTTTCTAGGATAAAAATAATGGAGTATTAAGCATTGTACACTGATGGATTTTTTTTTTTTTGCCTATTTTATGAGCTTAAAAGTTAGCTACTGGAAACATTAGTGCATAAAATGTCTAAGCAACTTCAGGTTCTTCCTAATAAAAAGATTATTCTATCTACAAAGACAAATCAGACCTAGTTGTGCTACTATTTCAACATTATTGTCATTTTACTGATGATGTAGAGGAAGTTAGGCAATACATTATGCTAGGAACAGCTAAACTGGAAACTTCCCTACTCTTTCCACTTGCAATCATTTTCATTTTTATGTAGCCCATATGCATATGTGTGTGTGTGTGTGTGTGTGTGTGTGTGTGTGTGTGTGTGTGTATGTGAAGTGAAAGAAGCAGGAATTTTGCCTAAGATCTCTTCTCTATTCTGGAGTTCAGAATCTCCACCTTTCACCTCCACATCCTGCCGCCAAGTGACTCTGGCCTGTCTCACCCCACCTTCTAATCCTTGCTTATGATTTTTTTTAACACCAAACATTCATTTAGCATCAACTGTGAGAAGAGCCATTTATCCAAACATATGCTAATAGTCATTGTCTCATATCAAATAGGTAATTAGCCTTAAGTGCTCAGTTGTATTATTCAAGTATACCTTTTCATACTTTCAGCCCTTTACATATGTATGTGTGTGTGTGTGTGTGTGTGTATAAACATAATATACAAATCAAACATTTACTGATAACAAATCCTAATTTTGCAACTCCCACATTTAGTTATGTGACTATATAGGGTAATGATTCACAGTTTAAGAAGGTTTGCCATATATTACAGTTTGATTGAGTTATGATTGAGGTCAGTAATATCTTCCTATATCCTTACTATGACATAGTTATCTGGACATTCTTCCTAGCAATGTATTCCCAGAGAAATGTCTGCTTTGGAAGTTACTTGACACATTTTTTTTTTTTTTTAGAGGTAAGGCAGGAATGCAGTGATTCTCTTTCTGCATCTCTTTCTGTTCTTTGTCTTTCTCTCTCCCATTCTCACTGCATCAACTGTATTCTTTAATATGAAAAATGTTAAACAAAGAAATGGTTCCCAGGAAGTTAGGCTTCCCAAACCAGTATCAATATCATGGAATTCCCAAATTCTTCTTCTTCTTTCTTGTTCTCTTCCTCCTCCTCCTCCTCTTCCTTGTTCTTCTTCTTCTTTCTTGTTATTGTTGTTCTCTTCCTTCTTCTTCTTCTTCTTTTTCTTTCGTCGTCCTTCTTCCTCCTGTGAATGAATGGTTTTAACCAAGTGTAAGGAATTCTAGTTGAGTAAGGAATCTTAAGTATCTTGGTCATGTCTTTTGTGTGAATTTTTGCTGAGAATAGGAGAATGATCTTGCAATTATCTGATGGAATACCAGGAAAGCACAACTATTTAGAAGGCCATCCTTTCTTATGCATTAATCAATGAGTATCCTTTATTGTAGGCTTGCTTACCTAGAAACCTGGTCAGTTCCTTGAGTAAACACAGTCATCCTAAAGGAATGAACAAATATTCTTCTTGGTGGGCCTCTTGGATGGAACATCCTGTACCTAGGAGACTGCTACATTTCAAGAGTCATATATCAAATGAGAATACTTAGCATAATGCCTTCTTTGTTCTCAGCCTATAAAGACCCCTTAGGGACTTGGAGGATTCAGGTTAGGAAGTTGTATATAGCTTTCCTGGCAATGGCTTCCACTAGAGATTCTGAATAGCTGTGACTATGAGTCCTCCCAGTCAAGGAATTCAAATGTTGGTGCTTCCTTGGAGTAGTGATGATGTATGTTGTACATTGTTTGTTTTTTTGTTACAATAGTTATTGTGTTTGTTATGTTTATATTCCTTTTATGCTAGAGTTTCCTCTTCTCTTAAATAAAAGTTCTAAGCAGTAATAAACTTATACCTTCTTTCTTTAAGACTATGCCTGTTGAATTGTTAATGCAAATTTGGAACTTAGATTAATCTTATACCAAACTAGGAAAACATCCTGCAAAATACATTTAGAGCTGAATAATATGGATGTTTTAGAATATAGAGAAAAATTTCGTGTTATCTATCAATGCAGGAACACTCTTCTCTACTTCTCCAACTTTGATTCCTGATTCTCCAGACTTCTCCACTATGTCTCAGATGCATTCTCACTCTGGAAGACCTCTTTCTGCCTACCTTCATTGATGAGTTCCTCACAGAACCTCCATTTTGAGGAACTAACTTGTCATACTCATTCCACTCTTCTATTAGCTTAGCTATTGATTTTCTGGACTTCTCCACATTTTTTTTGCCACATTTTTCAGCTCTCTTTTAGGTTTTAACATTATATTAAGTTGTATAACATGTAATGTCACATTAGGTTTTGTTTGTTTGTTTGTGTGTATATGTGATAGACACAGTGCTTATCACACTATAAGCACTTAATATATGCTTATTGAGTGCAGTTGATACTAGTGGTCAGCAGTATTCCTTGAGTCCCATTGCTCTACCTTGTGTTAGGATGTTGTACTAAGGCTGAATGTTCATGACTGTTTTCCTGTCAGTTGCTATGATTGTCTTAGCTCTTTTTGTACTGTTTTTATAGCTGCATTGATTTGGAGGGTGAAATTAGAGAAGAAGAGTTTCATAGAAATAAAGGACTGTCACATTGAAGGTTGGTTCTTGCCAGTTTTATTGATACTCAGCACAACATCTTTTATTTCTGGAGATGAGGATAAGATCCTGTTAAAACTGAAAAGCAAAAGCTAGTATAAATCCACTCTCAATTACTCTGCGTAAACAACTGAACACTGACTTCCTTAGGGCTTCAAGAGAAGCTGTGTTGAAAATTGATGTACATACACACACACATATATGTGAATATATATATATATATATATATATATATGTATTGAAGTATAGAATACAGCTTCTTTAATATTTTCTACTTGCAACCCCTTTTTATATCACCCAAGGTATATAGGTATGTAAAAATCGGTATACAAATCAAACATTATTTGATAATAAATCATAAATTTATAGCCCCCACATTCGGTTATAAGACCATATATGGAGTCACAAACCATATTTAAGAAGCTGAGGAATATGTAATGAAGTACTATATAAACTATATTTATTTAAATATAGTTTATAACATGTATTTAATTTACATTTAAAAATACACATATATGCAATATATGTACATATACTTTCATGGGTACACACATATACATATTATATATGTGTGCATTGTTGCACTTAATTCTCTTTTTTTTGTCAAATTCACTAAAGTTTCTTAGTTCTTTTTTATTTTTTTTAATAATTATAATTTTTTATTGATAGTACATATGCATAGGTAATTTTTTACAGCATTATCACTTGCACTCACTTCTGTTCCAATTTTTCCCTTCCCTCCCTCCACCCCCTCCCCTAGATGGCAAACAGTCTTATACATGTTAAATATGTTATAGTATATCCTAGATACAATATATGTGGTTGAATTTCATTCTCAAAGAGGACCAAAATGATATCACATATTAGAGTTAAGTTACACTGTGTCTGACTGTGGCTGATCAGAACAATACAAGCTCAGAATGCTCTGCCCCATGTTGGGCACAAACAGTCCTTGTGAACATTCTTTTACTATGTACCTCATGGTTTTTCTGAATTGTATCAATTCTGCTTTGCATATATGCATATATATGTATGTATGTATTCTATGTCTGTGAATTTTGATTTGATCCAGAAATAACACTCCTGGGCATATATCGCAAAGAGGTCAAAGACAAAAAAAAGTCTCATCTAAACAAAAATATTTATAATGGCATGTTTCTGGGGTATTAAAAACTGAATTAAAATCTTAGGGAATTATCTAACAAAGGTTATAGCATAACTTTCTAAAGAATTTTTTATAGTATGAGATGATGAATATGGAGAATTCAGAGAAAGATAGGAAGACATAAGTCAAGTGAGCAGACCCAGAAGGTCAAATGTCCAATGATGACAATAATGTGAATGAAAATAACTAAGTGGAGGCCAAATGGTTTGCCATTGGAGACACTACTCTTGATAACAGAAGAGAGCAAAAAATTCATTCCATTTTCCTTGGTAAAGGAGGAGGCTCATGTGTGTAATTAGCTTATATGGTTAGATCTAGCTGCTGTTTTGGATGATTTTACTTAACTGTTTTTATTTGTTCCAAAGGAAAGTTCTAGGTGCACTGAGGCTTACTATATTTAGAATAATTGTGTTATAAACACAAAAAAAATCAAAATAATTATGTAAATGAATAAATAAATAAAAGTTGACAGATTGTATTATTGGATTCCTATAGATAGAAATTTACTCCTTCTTGAAGCTAACTAGATAGCACAATCTTGTAGAGAGCTGAGACTATTGAGTCAATGCACTGAGGTCAGGACTGCCAAGCACTTGAGGCTAACTACCGATTGGACAATACTCTATGGGCATATGCTTAGAAAATGGTCCTTCCCATTATCCTGTGCTGGCTCAATGATTGGTGTATACAGAGGATTGTAGGAGGGACTAGGGGATAGAGTAAGACTAGCCGGAGTCACTCTTTGCTGGTAGGAATTTTGTGCTTTCTGTATCTGGTCCACTCATTTTAACCCAAGAATTCATCTTTGATAACACCTATGAAACAAGACCAAGGAGTCTTTTGTCACTCTAAATTCACAAAGCTTATATATGCTAGAAGGCCTAGAATACAGATGTGCTGGTATGGCATTCTAATGCTGATTATTCATGTATGAATGACATACGAATTTGTAAAGCATCCCATGAATTTCAGCTGAAAGTGTTTTCTCCCTATTCAAATATTCTTATTGTATTTGGTCTGGATTTCTCCTTGGCTTTATGACAATTTACCTTGCTTATCTGGGTAATTATCATATCTTTCTGTTATATCTCTCACAAACTATCAGATCATAAATCTAAAGTCAAGGAATTCTTACTTAGACCCAAGCAGCTGGCAAGCATGATATATTGGCTTTATTGTGGCATACGTTAATGATAATGCAAGCTTATTCATTTGCATACTTCTTAATGTAGATATCTTATTCTCAGCTACTTTTGTCCATATCTTCTTCTAAAACAAAATCTAATAACCACAAAGACTTTTATTTAATGCTTTAAGGTTTGAAAAGTGCTTTTAGAATATTACATTAGTTTATTCTCACTAACCCTTAAAGAAAAGTACTTATATTGTTTACATTTTACACATAAGAAAACTAAAGCAGATAAAAGATGGGATTTGTCCAGAGTCATGCTAGTAAGCATCTTAGACAAGATTTGAATTCTGGTCTTCCTAACTCCAGGCCAGCTTTCTAGACTATGCCACTCAACTTTCCCTTTAAAAAGTAAGCTCCTCCAAATTTGCCAGTTTTCTTTCTGTAGATAAGAGGTTCTTTACTATTTTTGTGTGTGTCATGAACTCCTTTGGCAATGAAATCTATGAACGTCAGAGAATTATATCTTACATGCATAAAATAAAATTAAAATAACAAAAATACTATTTATTGAAATATATTTTTTATCTGTAAGACATTATATTAATATGCTTATCAACCCATCATCTTATATATACATATGTATGTATATATGCAGATTTACATAAACAGTGGATTAGACAGCTGGAACTATAGTTAGGAAGATCTGGATCCAAATCCAATACCACACACTTTACTGGTGTGGTAAGTAAGTCACTTAATCTGCCTCAGTTCATTCTATAAAATGATGTTAATAATAGCATCTGCCTCTTAAGAGTTGTCGTAAAGATAAAATTAAGATATTTATTGTTATGGGCCATAACAAGGATTCTTAAAAGGTGCTAACTCAATGGAATTGATAAGACAATGGTTATCTAGTTTAGCATGGTGCTTAGTAGTTCTCTAGTTCAGTATCATTGATTTAATCTTACACCAAATAATGGTTCCCTAGTGATATAATAATTGGTTTATACTCAGCATACTGTAAATGATCTAAATATAATAGAGCACATAAGCTGGGGCAAACTCAGCCAGGGTTAGACTCGGAGAAGACAGAGGACTGGAGGCGGGAACTCAAGTTCTCTGAGCCAAGAAGAGATATTCACTCCATCTCACATCACTGTGGTGGCTGGCCTGTCCTCCTGCATTTCCTCCACTGAGACCTAGCTAGCCTGGGCCCCAGGCAAGAAGATAATAAAGACTTTTGGACTTAAACACCTTGCTATTATCATGGTGATTACCCTGCTGAAATGAAGGCTCCAGAAAACCAACCAGAAACTACATTACAACCTTTAAAGTGATGTATTATTATTATATTTCCATCCGGAAAGAAGGAAACAGACATTAAGTACTAATCACTGTAGCAAGCACTTTATAACTTAATTTTCCCAACAACTCTTTGAGGTAGGTGTTGTTTTATTCTTCACTGTACAATTGAGAAAACTGAGGCAAACAGGGATTGTGATTAGCCCAGAGGCATGCAGCTATTATGGAACTGAGACCATGTTTGAAGTCAGATTTTTTGTGCTCCAGACTCAATGCTCTATCCACTTTGAGATCTGGGTGTTCCTTAATATCTGATTACTAGAATGATATAAGTTATTATTTACTAGGTGACACCTCTGTCACCTTGTCTTCCACTTGTCCCCATTATTGCAGAAAGATATGGGGCATGCAGGGCTGCAATTTTCTTTGGTTTATATAGTAGATACTTAATAAATATTTCTTGAATTAAATTGAAAATATTTCCCTTTTGATGTCTAGGAAATACATCACAACATCTTTTTAGGGTTGGTGAAGCTGATTTTTTTTTTTTTTTCTGCTACCTCCTCTGAAGATTCACTAAAGCCACAGAGTGTAAAAAGACATGTTTCTTCACTGGCTTTTGCCAACTACTAAAATGAAATCACCAGTTATTTCTCTATAGAAATAACTTCTAAAGGGGTTGTCTCCTTGCTGATGAATAGTGATGTTAGCTAAGAGAGAAGGAACAATATGTGTTTGGATCAGGGGCTTCTTGAGATTTACTATACAGCAAAGGTTATACTATCCACTGGAGATTTACAGCAATAAAAAAATGCTATTTCATGGGCTTACTTTTCTCTTGCCTGGTTACTGATACCTTTTACACGATTTTCAAAAGAATACAGAACTGAATTTTTTTGCAATTGAAAATTTTCTCAGATCACTTTAGTATCTTACCTTGCTTTACAGTAATATATATTGCAAATACTAATGTAATTAACACGGATGTGATCCCTTTATGATTCCCCCTGCCCTCCCCTCCCCCTCAGTTAATGTAATTACCCTTTGACTCACAAATCCTGGTCCCTTTGAATTCCAATAGAAGATCTGGACCTGTCCCAGCTCCCATCTGGATCTGAGCCAACTTGGGGCTATACCCACAGGCCCCTCTAGCTAAATCTCCCATTATAAAAGGGCTTCGCTGGGACCCCCTCTTTGCAGAGGTCCCCAACATGCTAGCCATGTCAGGACTTTCTGTCCACTGGACCCTCTGTCCGGTGTTCTTCTTATCTCTATGTTCGCTTATACTTTTAATCTTGTTTCCAAACCCAATAATAAACCTCTTTTATCAATCTAGCTTTTCAGGCCAATAAATGCTTTTATTGGCTGCTACTAGACCTCATATAACGCTGTATCCTTGTACCAAATCCAAGGGGGCTGCGGCCAGGGGAGGAGAGCAGGGGGAGAGGAGGGGTTTTGGGGAAGGGGGCTCTATTTCACTCCCTGTACCCCGGACCTGCTACTAGACCTCAACTAAACCCTAATTTCATTTAAGTACCCCATATCTAGACCTCATCATAATGATGGGTCTCTTCCTGTAGCCCCAGAAAATAATGTTATTAGTTTTTTGCCAATTAAATACACAAAACATGTCTACTCCAATAGTTTTGTGTTATCTTTGACTGCTAGAGTTAGAATGAGATTCAAATCTTTCTACAAGTCATCATAGCCAGAGATGGAAATTCTTTTTCCAGTTGTGTCATATTTATAATTAAATGTTCTCAAAGAATGACAATTTAAGACAGTTGATAGAGAATTCTCTGGAAATAAGAAAATATGAGATTCAAACCCTTGCAATGATGCAAATTTGTTCTGGGGGAAGTCACTTCATTTCTTAACTTTTCAGGTCACTATCTCTAAAACTGTAAGATTCAGAACAATTGTTGGTCTGTCGTTGTAGATGAAGTTTTCTAATCTACATTGAAACTACATCTTCTCTCTTTCTATCCTGAAGTCTGTCCCCCATTTTCTATTTTTAAACAAATTTTATTTAGTTATCATGAACTTAAAATGTCAGCAAATATAAATATTTTAACATGAAAACCATGGAATTCTGCCTGTTTATTTCATAATTGTTTTACAGTGAATATTAAACTAATTGAAGTAACAAAACTATCCAGCTTGTTTATTTTGTCTTCTGGACTTCCTGCAGTTGTACTTTAATACCTTTATCCTTTCCCAAAGCATTTCTCAATACATAATCAACTCTCATACATAGAATATTACATATTTTTACTTAGTATAAAGAAATTCATCTGTGATCATTAGTTTGCCCTAATCCATATAACTGCCTTACTTGCATCTGTGGTCATTAGTCTTGTTATAGCTAAATGAATACAAGTGACAAAAACCAGAATCAATAAATAGACACCAGGAAGTAATGATTTTACAATATCCCAAATCTACAGAAAACAGTTTCTTTCCAGAGTGTGCAATTTTGAAGTGAAAAAGCTATTTTAATTTATTTTTCAACAAAATTTCAACAAAATAAACACATTTTTTGTGTATGTAGCATCTCTGATCATGACTTGTAGGGGTCCACAAGACACATCATCTGTACATAAACATCTTTTCCGACTATAATTATTTAACTATTCTTTGCTTGGAACCTCCCAACTGAGAGAAAATCCTCTAGTTCCCTAAGAAGAAATTCATTTGATTTTGGAATAGCTTTCTTTCAGGAACATTTTCTTTTCATATAAGCCTTTAAGGTTTATAGAGCACAGTCCTCAGAACAACCTCAATGAAATTGATAGTGTAAGTATTATAACCTTCATTTATTTCATAGATGAAGAAACTGAGGGTCATTGAACTGAAGTGAATTGCCCATCATGCCATAGCAAAACCTCAGGGATGGCATAGAGACATCATTGTTCTCTAAGGTCTCTATTTCCAAGTCCATTGCCCTCCCCCATTCACAGCATATGCTCCTGACATTTTTGTTGACTGTTGTTCATGCTAGAAAGCTTTTCTTCCTCATTTCTGCTTCCTGTGTTCTTTTAAATTCTGTCCAAAAACCCACCTTCTTGCATAAAAACTATCTCAATTTCCATAATCTCTAATGCCTCCCCTTCTTTAATTTTTTTCCAAAACATCCTGTATGTAACTTGTTTATACAGTTGTTTACATGTAGTTTATCCCACTAGACTAAGAGCTCAATGCCTTGAACACAATAAGTCTGTCTTTCTGTAACTCCTCTATACTTTTTTTTCTACCCAGCTTTCCTACCCTTTCCTCTAAGCCCTTT